>NC_133418.1:51645625-52271562 GCF_049350105.2 Macaca mulatta
CCTAGGAGCTCATGGTCGTGGGAGAGAATGAGAGGATAAGCAGGAAGCACTGGCTGTTTACCAACCAGGCTTGGCATGCTTTAGCCTCCCAGCAGCCCCGAGAGGATGGTTGTCCCCACCTGAGGGTCAAGGAAGTGGAGGCTGAGGGAGGTGGCCTGGTCAGTGGGGAACCCAGCACTCACCACCATGGCCTGCTGTCAGGTGCATCCAGATGAGAGCTGAGAGAGGGCCCTGCAGGGTTGTAACAGCTCCAGACTGTGCATGCATGATTTCTTTACTTTGGAGCTGTGTGCCCAAGGGGATACTCAGTCAATATCCACAAGAAACACAGTCCAGTGGGGGAGACCTTGGGCACCCAGGACATGACAACACCAGGGGGTCCTAGAGCACAGTGCTGCCAGATCTGGCTGTAGAGTGAGTTTGGTCAGAGTGTGTATGCCTGGTCAGAAAGAGAAGGGACTGGGCCAGGCCAGCAGGATGGTGGCAGCTGAGGGAGCTTCCTAGAGGAGGTGGGACTTGAACTAGGTCATAGGACCCTGTTGTTGCATTCCTTGTGGGAGCTTCAGTCTCTAGGGATGAGGTGCTCAGAGCCCATTTGCTCTGCTGCCTGTGGGGCTCTGTGAAGAGAAAGCGTCCATTTGTTTTCATCGCAGGTTCCTCAGACAGTGTTCATAGTTTCCTGTCCTCCAGTGGACCTCCATGGTACCCGGCAGGTCTGTGGGGCTGTCTGGTCCAGCCAGGGGGAAGTAGCAGCTCTGGGGACGGGGAGGATGTGACCATCTCAGCTCGCGTAGGCCACACTTCTGGGAGAAGGCCTGCTCTGGTTGAGTCCCTGGGGTGCCCGGGGTGCCCAAGGTGCCGGGCAGTATCCCATTCAGTCCTGCCCTTGCTGGGTTGCAGAGGGAGGTGGGGCTGGAAGGGAAGTAGATGGGTGATGGCAGCTGGGGTCCAGAGGTAGGTCCTGGCCATTCTCCATTTCACTGTGCTCTGGATGGGAGAGCCTAAAAAATATTCAAGGAAACTTTCTCTTTTTCCTTCCATGCCTCCTTGAAATACAAGTCCAGGGAGAAACCCAAATTCCCTATGGGGGAGGGGTGGGCAGAACAGGAGAAGGGGAAGTGACCTTATAGGGGAGAGAGGCCCAAAAGGTCCTTGTGGCAGAGGACCTGAAACTTGGCCTCCCACCTTCCTCTGAGGGCTGGGAGGCAGAGGAGTGCGGCACATTTTGTGGCTCAGGAAGCTGAGATGAGGTAGGAGCAAGAGCTTTCCCTTGTCTCTTTTTCATATTACCACAGTAATATATGCTCCTTATAAAACATTCAAATAGGACAAAAATAGACAATGTAGGAAGTGCTAGTTCCCTGCAGTCTCACCACCTGGCCCCGGCCCCCCCAGGTAATTGCATTACCGCTGTGGTTTGTGCAGTGTGACCAGCTGGGGCCGAGGGCCCCTGACCTGTCTGCCCCAGCAAAGGCTGGCTGTGCTTGCTGATCCTAGTTACTCAGGGCTCGGGTGGTTTGGGGCTGGAGTCCATACCCTTCTCTTTTGCCCTACCTCCCAGGACTTTCTGTGCTAGATAGGGCCTAGCCCAGATTTAGGGAACACGACTAGGGCTTGGCCTCTAAATAGGTAGTCAGGCCCAGGGTGGTCACTGGGCTGAGAACATAGAGGTATGAGACTGTTGATGCTGCTGGCTGGTTTTTCTGTCAAACTTCCTCTCCTGCCCCACAGACACCCTCACACACATCCTTCAGTCTGTCTCTCTCACTTTGCCTCTCCTCCCCTCACTCCCTGCCTGTGCCTTATGAGAGAGGCACCCTCTTGGGCATTTTCTCTGCCCACCCTGCCCGTGCCACCGTCTGTCCCTACCCGGCCTTCTCGGGGGATTGTCTCTTAGATTTGGGAGGGAAAACCAACAGTCTAGGCTCAGGCCGCGGAGTGGGTCTCCAAGGAGGGGACGGGCCATAGCTCACCAGGGTTTCGTTATGATGGGCTCTTCTACAGGGATGTAGAAGAGTCGGAGGTGCCCCAGGAAGCCTTTTAAAAAAAAAAGTCAACATTAAAAAATAATCAGAATACTACCACAACTACCACCAAGCTTTTGCAGTGACTTAATTCTGGATCTTTGGATGTGTAGGGACTTTTCATGCAAAGGCTCCCCACGCTGTGTCCACCAGAACCTCAGGGAGCTGGCGCTGTGGGGGGCAGAGCTCAGGTGGGAGGTGGCCCCCGCACCACTGACTGCGGCTTGGGTAGGGGTGTGTGTGTGTGTGTGTGTGTGTGCGCGCTGTGCAGTCACCAAGGGACTTTGAGCCCTTTAGTGACCAGCCTGACCACTACCACCAGGCTTTATTCCACCTTCATGCTCGATTGCCTGGGTCTGGACTTCCAGGCTACTGGAAGACTTTTCCCTTAGAAATGTGAAGGCATTCCTTCACGTGGTGCCCAGTGTTGCTAAGGAAGACTCCAGTGCTGTTCAAATCCTTTCAGGCCTCGTGTTCTAAACCTCATAGCCGTATCTGTTGGTGTGTGTCTGTCTTAGTTCATTGTGTTGCATACTTGTAGGACTGTTCTAGCATTCATGTTCTTCAGTTCAGAAAAACATTCTTGTATGATTTCTTTCATAGTTTCTTCCTTTTTGTGTTCTTTGCTCTCTATTTTTTTTAGTTAATAGACTCTATTTTTCAGAGCAGTTTTAGGTTTACAGAAAAATGTGTGGAAAGTATAGAGAGTTCCCATCTACTCCACCCACCACCCGCCGCCGTTTCCTCTGTTGTTAACATCTTGCATTAGTGTGGCATGTTTGTTGTATTTGAAAGCCAATATCAATACATCATTGCTAACTAGAGTCTATACATTACATTACATTAGGGTTCATTCGTTGTATTGTGCATTCTGTGGGTGTATAACAACACATGTCCACCATTACAGTAGCATGCAGGATAGTTTTTCTCTCCTGCAAAGTCCTGTGCTCTGCCTATTCATCCCTCTGTCCTCCCTTCAATCCCCTGGCAACCACTGATCTTTTCACTGTCTCCATAGTTTTGCCTTTTGGAGAATGTCAAATAGTTTTGTCATGCAAGCATGAAGCCTTTTCAGATTGTCTTCTTTCACTTATGTATGTAAGATCCATCCTTGTCTGTTCATGGCTTGATAGCCTATTTCTTTTTATCATTAAGTAGTATTCCATTGTCTGGATGTACCACAGTTTGCTTATCTGTTCACCTACTGGAGGATACCTTGGCAGCTTCTGAGTTTTGGCAGTCATGAACAGAGCTGCTATAAACATTTGTGTGCAGGTTTTTCTGTGGACATAAGTTTTTACTTCAGTAGGCTAAGTACCAAGAAGTGTGATTGCTCCTTGTATGGTTGGAGTTTGCTTATTTCTCTAAGAAACTGCCAACCCCTGCATAAGAACATCTCTCCCCAGTAGGGCGGGCCCCAGCCACCCTGTGCGGTGGCCATGTGTGTTGGGGGCTGTCTCTGTGTGTCTCTGGGCACAGTGGGTGTGCACCAGGAAGAACTTAAGCTTTGGAGGGCTGGACGCCTGGCTCTGAGTCTCCATGGATGGGTTCCTTTACCACTGAGCCTCACCGTCCTGATCTGCACCATGGGGAAGTGCCTCTAACCTCATACGCTTTTTGGGAGGTGTGTGCGGGAGTGAGGTAAGAACCCTCACGCTGGTTGTAACGCACCATAGATGCTCAACAGATGTGAGTGCTCTTCATCTTTCCTGGGTCTCTTTCTGCCATTCTTGTCTGTTCCTCCATCTTGTAGAGGTATTCCCGACAGGGCTTGGGGTGAGTCAGTGTGTGAGTGAGGTGTGTGTGTGTGTGTGCGTGTATGTACGTGAGTGTATGCAGTAGCATTCCTGTATTTCTGGCCCCGGGCCTCTGGGTGAGCTGTTCTTTCCTGGGCTCACGGGTGGCTGGGAGTAGAGCTTTGGCTGGGACTGGCCAGAGGAGATGATGTCAACAGGGAGAAATGTGGGTAGGTCTGTCTGTGCTGGGGCCTGGAGGTGGGAGGGCCCTCCCAGGCCCAGCCTCACCCCTCTGGGCCTCAGAGTTTCAGATGTAGGGGAGATGGGACAGAGTAGAGGTCTCTGAGCACCAGGAGAAGGTCCTGGGGTGGGAGGGGGCATGGCGTGGTATCTACCTGGTGGTACCCGAGGAGCTTCCCCACTCAGGATGTGGTTTTCTCCATCATGGAATCATTTTGGATAGTTTCTCAGCTGTGTCTGAAGCCTGGAAGCCTAGGCCGATGGGTCAGAGCAGGAGCCTTTGGGGAGAGGCTGTCAGTGGCTCTCAGAGCAAGGAGGGGTCCGGGCAGTGCCTGGTACTGGGCGGGAGCCAGGCTCCCTGGGCCCATGACTGAGTTCTGCCTGCTCCCCACTTCTCACAGGTGGTACAAGCTGCACTCCAAGCCAGGCAAGAAGGAGAAGGAACGCGGCGAGATTGAAGTCACCATCCAGTTCACGCGCAACAACCTGAGCGCCAGTATGTTTGACCTGTCCATGAAGGACAAGCCAAGGTCCCCCTTCAGCAAGATCAAGGACAAGATGAAGGGCAAGAAGAAGTATGATCTGGAATCTGCCTCTGCCATCCTCCCAAGCAGCGCCATAGAGGATCCTGACCTGGGCAGTCTGGGCAAGATGGGCAAGGCCAAAGGCTTCTTCCTCCGCAACAAGCTGCGCAAGTCGTCCCTGACCCAGTCCAATACCTCGCTGGGCTCGGACAGCACCCTGTCCTCAGCCAGTGGGAGCCTGGCCTACCAGGGGCCAGGTGCCGAGCTCCTCACCCGCTCACCAAGCCGCAGCAGCTGGCTGTCCACTGAAGGGGGTGAGCAAGAATGGGGGTGCCGCCCTGGGGAGAGGGGGTACTGGCTTTCCCCTTGGGTGGTGGTGAAGGCCTGGGGCCAGGAAATGGGGCCTCTCTTCCTGCGAGCTAACTCGGTGTGTTTCCCCTGCAGGTAGGGACTCTGCACAGTCCCCCAAGCTGTTCACCCACAAGAGGACCTACAGCGATGAGGCCAGCCAGATGCGAGTGGCTCCTCCTCGGGCCCTTCTGGACCTTCAGGGCCACCTGGATGCTGCCTCCCGCTCTTCACTCTGCGTCAATGGGAGCCACATTTACAACGAGGAGCCCCAGGGCCCTGTGCGGCACCGCAGCTCCATCTCGGGCTCGCTCCCATCCTCAGGCTCCTTGCAAGCTGTCTCTTCCCGGTTGTCTGAGGAGGGGCCTCGTTCCACAGATGACTCCTGGCCCAGAGGCAGTCGTAGCAACAGCAGCTCGGAGGCAGTACTTGGACAGGAGGAGCCGAGTGCTCAGGCTAAAGTCCTGGCCCCTGGGGCCAGCCACCCTGGAGAGGAGGAGGGGGCCCGGCTACCAGAGGGCAAGCCAGTCCAGGTCGCCACACCCATAGTAGCCTCCTCTGAGGCTGTGGCAGAGAAGGAGGGAGCCCGGAAGGAGGAACGCAAGCCCCGGATGGGCCTCTTCCACCACCACCACCAAGGCCTAAGTCGGAGCGAGTTGGGGCGCCGAAGCTCTTTGGGGGAAAAGGGGGGTCCCACCCTGGGGGCCTCCCCACATCACTCGTCCAGTGGGGAGGAAAAGGCCAAGAGTAGTTGGTTTGGCTTGAGAGAAGCCAAGGACCCAACTCAGAAACCCAGGTACGTCATTGGCAAGACCAACTTTGCTCCTTGGGGAGGATGCTGGGGTGTGTGCTGCCTGGACCCTGGGGCAGGGAGGAAGGAGCAGATGTGGACCCCGGGCAGGCTGCTGGGGCTCTGGCTTTGCATGGTTAAGTGGGGGTGTCTCCCTAAGCCAAGCTTCGTTTTGTGCTCACGGACACAGGTGAGTTACGAGGGCACAGTGCTCTGAGAGTCCTATGGATTCAGGGGTCTGACTTCTTAGCCCTAGACCTTGCTGCATGAGTTGGCATGCCCACCCCCTGAGCTGGAGGGAAGCAGGAAAGGCCATTTGTGTGAATTCTTTGCTTCCTGACCTCCACCTCTTGCCCTCTGGCCTCAAGGTAAGGAAGCCTTGAGAGATGAGGACTGGAGACCGCACCCTCAGACTTCCCTTCCCCTCTCAGGAGCTCGAGGACTTCTCCCCAGCTGACTCTCTGATCGCTTCCCTCTGGATGACGGGAGTCAAATAACTGAGGCTACCACTCCTTCCCCCATCCATTCACCCCCAGTTGCTTCCCCTGGCAAGAGGCTGTGGGCAGCTCCCATGAAATCTGTAACCCATCTCTGTCCTTGGAGACCTTGGGGGGTTTGGCCCTCTCTGATGTCTCTTGGTTTTGGGGAATGGCACCGTGGAAAGTGCTGGTGGCAGCTGCTCCATTTTGAATGTCCTGAGTCCCCCAGTTCATGCCGTGGGCAGAGCCCCTGATGCCCACCGTTTGCTTCCTCCTAATTCTGAACCAGGGGAGGCTGCAGAATTGTATAGCAGGGTCCAGAGAAGGGCTCCAGGCACAGGTCACGGAAGCATGTGTCCCACCTTCTCAAGGGCCTGGGGCCAGCCCTCATGGGCAGCATCTGTGGCAGCCCTGGCCAGTGTGGTGAGAGCCACTGTTTCTCTCAGCAAGCCTGCCCTTCCCACTCCATGGCTGCTTGGACAGGTTTAGAGGACAAGCACAGTAGCAAGGGGGCAAAAGATAGGGCAGAGGAAAGACCCCGAACCTGTTGCCTAGAGGGGAGAGGAATCTTGTAGTCTTGGCTTTTCGTTTCCCTTTGGCACTCTGAGTCTGTTGAGAGGAGTGGAGAGAGAGATGCAGGCCTTTGTAGGTTTGGGCCATGGTCAGCTGACAACCCCCGTTAGACCCTCATAGACAGGGGTGTGGGGGGTGGGTCAGTTTCAGGGGCATGCCACCCCCTGCCTCCCTTGCTTGGTATGGCAGCTCCTGTCCCTACTCACCAGAGCCCAGGCAAGCTGCTGGTCATCTGCGGCCTGGGAGAAGATTGGGAAGAAAGAAAAGGGGACAGGCCTTTCCCAGATGCCAGGCTGAGCTGGTGGCCCTGTGACAGCCAGCTAGAGATATTTGGAGGTGGTAGGGTAGAGGGAGGTGGCAGGAGATCTGGACAGGGCATTTGCTGGGAGGAGCTGAGCGCCTGGATTGAAAGGGGCACAGACCACAGGCTCAGTGTGGTTGTCCGTATGGTGTCTCTGGGCCTTTTCTGGGGCAGGGTGAATGCTGAGGCCATTTGTAGGTGAGTGCCCAGGCTTTGGGCTTGGACTCCCGCAGGCTGTGAGTCTGTGGGGTTGTCACTGGCCTGGGGCACTTACAGTCTCCATCCTCTTTCTCCTGCTTCCCCATGTTTCCTAATGGCCTCTTGGAGTCTGGAGGATTTGGGTCACTGATGGCCGTAAGGAAGCTGAGGTTTCTGTCCTGCTCTCACTTGAATTCCAAGCCTTGTCTTTAGCAGGATGGAGGGCACTCAGCATCCCTCCCCAGATGGGGCCCATTTGCAGGTGGCGGCTGCAGGGCCAGGCTCTGTGGCCGTGCATTCAGATGGGGCGGGAGGGGCTGTGCTTTGGGTAAGATGGCCTGGCCTGGATAGATATGACACCTGGCCTTTGAGCTCAGTCAGCAGCATCCTAGCCTCGTGTACCTTGCAGGGAAGGGAAGGCTGGCCTGGAAGAAAGGACTGTTGGCGCTTCCCCAGAGGGCTTGCTTAGGGCTTCTGAGGAGAGGAGAGGTGGGCTGCCTCACGGCAGGAAGCTGTGAGTTAGACCCAGAACTGGAGTGACTGAATGTAGCTGCAGCTGGGGCCTGGGGAGCCTGTCCCCAGGTCCAGAGATTGGGGGCCTCTGCCCTGGGGCTGCCATTGCAGATTGCAGGATGTTCCTCACTAGGAAGAACAGCGGCGCCCTCTAGTGCTCCCATGTGGCACTGATGCCCCACAGAGAGGCCCGGGGCTGAACGTGTTGAGTGTAGTATCCAGAGAAAGGCTGCTGCCGTGAGGAAGGAACAAATGAGGCTATGCAGGACTGAGAAGAGGGTTCTGCTGTTCCTCTGACGTGGCCTTTGTCTGCTGGGGTCCATGGTGGTCACACTGGGCCCCTATCAGTGTGTGCTGGAGTGGGGAGTAGGTAGTTGAGACCAAGCTTGTCTTGGCTGCAGAACTTAGCCTCATTCCCCTGCCCTGTTATGAGCCATTCACACTGAGCTGCAGTATGGGCTACTTCATGTGTGTTTGAGGACAGGCAAGACTACGCATGTTAAACCCACCAGGGCCAAAGTGGATTGTCTTTGTGTCTATCCCAGGTCATTCTTGTGTTCCCTTGATCCCCGTCCCCCACACTAACCATAGGACTGTATGCACAGAAGGGGATCAAATGTTGATTACAAAAACTTTTAAAGCTGGGAATAAGTGTGGTACAACATAGAGGTGAATGTATCATGCTGGTGGCCTCTGGCAATCTCTGCAGTGCCTCCTTGCACCAGGCATGGTGGGCAACAAGGTCCCTGTGGGCCTGGAATGTGCTGTGGCAGTGGAAGGAGGTTGGCTGCATTCTTGGTGGTGTAAATGAGTAACTATAATGTGCACCCAGAGGCTTGGAGTTAGAGCAGCCTCACATCCTGCTTGTGCCTGTTCTGGCATGGTTACTGTATTAACAGTGTTCTGGTTTGGAAGATAAATGATACACTCTCCCTACTTACAGCTTACAAGGCCCCTCTGTCACCTCATTGTGCCCAGGTGATGTGAGAGGATGTGCCCGTCTCTTGGACATGTTTCCTGGACACTGGGCCCATCTCAGGAGGGTCAGGAGGTTGTGCCTCAGGAGGGAAAGCTGAAGGGCAGTGTTGCTGGAGGTTAGCGCGCCTCCAAGGCTGGCTTTGGCCTTTGGGGGATTGCCTGGTAGAGAACCTGTGCAGATCCACTTGCCATCTCTGGGACCAGTGTGTGGAAATGACAAGGACACAGGCTCTTTTCAGCCTAAGGAAGAGCTGTCTGCTAGTGACACCTGGTCTTCAGCTACAGAGGTAGCCCTGTGGCGTAGTGTTTAAGAAGAGGGGCTGTCGGGGTGAACAGGTGGTTCCTGTGTTGAGTGGCAGGTTCAACCAATTGTTCAGGGCTTCCTGCAGGCAGTAAAGTTTTATTCCCTCAGGTTGAAGGGGCAGAGACATCTGGACTTCTGACTTCCTTCCCAGCATCTGATCCTAAAAGGGAAGACAAGTCAGTATATGTTGCTGCCCCCACCGCTTGGGGGTGGGGAGACTGTGCCAGGCCGGCACAGTGGGTTCTAGGATGCAGAGGTGTTTATCTGTTCTCAGAGCACGACCAGCAAAGACAAGCACACGTGGGAATATGTCCCTGACCTGGGCCAGGTGGAGTGGGAGGGAGATGTTTTGAAGTGAGAACCTTCAGAATGTGCACGTGGTGTGGAGCAAGGGAGAGGAAGGCATGAAGGAGGGATGTGTTACCAGATACGAGGACGGACAGGATGCCCTCAGAAGTACTGCTGGCTCTGTAAAGCCTGCCAGGCCCGGTGCTTGGAGTCCCTTCCTCCAGGGAGAGCCCTTTGCTAATTCCATACCAACAGGTTTGTGTGTACCTCTGGGGAGCTGGCAGGGAGAGGGAGGTTGCCGAGCCTAACCTGGGGCTCCCAGTCTACTCCCGTGCCGTTCTTGTCCCTGCAGTTCTGACTGCCAGCCAGGTTGCTGAAAGACTGCAAGGGTGAGTGCAGGCCAGGTTAGGGCTGAGGGGGCAGAGCTAAGCGTGGTGCTTTTAATGTTGATGGAACTCTCTTCCTTCAGACGACTATGGCCTATTGTCGTAAAGGGGGCTGGGAGAGAAGTAGCTCAGAGTGCTCTAGCCCTGTTCCTGGGGGCCCGGGTGCTGTAGGCAGGGTTGGGCTGGGTGTGGTATGGATGCTCTAATGGCAAGTGGGCTGAGGTCAGGCTCTTGACTTGGTCGTGGTGTATGTTGCTTCTCACTCCCTTTGGTCCCCAAGGCAGGCATGTGTGCCTTGGCCTGGGGCTTCTCTGGAATGAAGGGAGAAATGGCATCTGCTGGCGTTGAGGCTCTGGGCCCACGATTCTTCCTCTTTTGGTATCTTCGCCATGACCATAGAAGCAGGGTAGTGTAGTGGGAAGCCCAGGTAGGGTGGGAACAGGTAGGAATTTTTACCTCCCTCTCCCTCCATCTTTAGGTGGAGGGGATGAGACTGAGAATTTACCCTTGGATGGGGAGTTATTGTAAGGGGAAAAATAGGGTCAGGAGACTCTCTGGAAGCTGATTCTTATGAGAAATCCATGGGTTTGGGACCTGGCTGTGTTCTACCTGTGAGGCTGACCTTCCTGCTCTCAGAAGCATCTTTGGAGCCACCTGTGCCTCTGTTTGGTTGGGCTCCTTCCTGTGTTCCGCCCCTGGTGGTAGCTGCCGAGCTGACCTGCCTCAGCCCACCTCTGTGTGGGTCTGCCCTCTTTGGGCCCTGGGTTCCCGGAAGAATCCAGGCAAGCTCCAGACAGCTCATACTCTTGCCACAGGTGCCCTTCCTACCCCAAGCCATACTCCTTATGGGCTGGCTGGCAAAGCCTGGCTTCTGCCCCTTCAGTACTCACTGCCCACATTTCCTGTGGAAGAAGCTGGTTGGCTTGAAAAGTTGGATGTGTAGGGGTTTCCCCAGGATATTTCCACCTGGACAGGCAGGGGCCAAGAAACAGGGGTCCTGGAAGCTTACAGCCAGGGCTGGGAGACCGGCCATGAGGAGGGAGACTGCTCAGACAGCAGAGGGTGAGGCCACCGAGGTCTGCCTCTGACGGTGGCTCAGTGGCAAGGCAGCCATTTTTTCTGGCCTTCTGTCTGTGTCCTGGGGAAGTGACAAACTCTAGTTTGAGAGCACGCCCCTGCCAGCATCTCTGGAGTCAGCTGCACTCTGTGGATAAGCACCAGTGCCGGGGTCGTTCCTCCCAGAAAGGACCCTGCCCTGGACAAATGAAGGCCAGCACCTGTTCTCCAGTGTCCTAAGAGCACCTTCCCTGTCCCCCATCCCCAGAGTCCCTGAGAAGCCCCTGGTGACATCCAGAGTTGCTGCTGCTGCCACACTGCCAGCCTTGGGAGACAAAGTCTGGACCATCAGGGAACCTGTTGGTTGATGTTCTCCATAGGTGGCTTATCTTCCTTAGCCAGTTAGGCTACCCCTCAAAGAAACAAGACACCTTGTCACACCAGATGACAGCCCATCATTACTTCTGCTTCTGCAAGGGATCAATAGAACCCAGGCTGTTTCAAGTGTCAGGATTCCAGGTGCCCTGCTAGGTCCTATAAGTTCTGGCTTTGTCCAGCCAGATACCTAGGCCTGGCCTTTCTCTGATCTCTTTATCCCCCCATGCCAGCTGGTGTTTTCTTTGCTTTTAGTCCTAAAAGGGGCCAGGCATGGTGGCTCATGTTTGTAATCCCAGCACTTTGGGAGGCCAGGTGGGCAGATCACGAGGCCAGGAGTTAGAGACCAGCCTGGCCAACATGGTGAAACCTCATCTCTCCTAAAAATACAAAAATTATTCAGGCGTGTTGGCACACGCTGAGGCACGAGAATGGCTTGAGCCCAGGAGGCAGAGACTCTATCTCAAAAACAAAAAAACAAAAAACGGGATGTAAGGTGCTTTCAGATTAGTTTTCCCAGACGTGAATTGCTTGTTGAGTAGAACCTTAGAAGCTTCAGCATGGGATAGAGGAAAGAACACTTGGTTAGGTTTGGATCCTCCCTGTCAGATGAGATGATTTCTCTCCGGGGTTGGAGTGAGGATTAAAGTAACTCTGCTCAGCATCTTTCTCCTTGGGAGGCACTTGATAATGTTACATGTTGGGGTCTTCCCTCTGTACCCTGGCCCAAGTAGGTAAATCCAGCCTATGTGTGTATTGTGGCCCCTGGTCCCGAAGCAGGGGGTGGGCGTGGGACTCAGGGACCTTTCCAGTCTTGGCATTAACCAGGAGGCTCACGGTTTTGTCTCCCTCCACAGCCTGGACGTGTCTCCTCAGGTAGAATCTGACCCAGCTGCTCTTCCTCACCACCTCCCCTGCTCCCCCTGGGCTCCGGCCCCTCCCACTCCTGCTCCCACTGCTGCTCCCATGCTAAGCACTAACCTTTTTGCAGCCGCCTCCCCCGCTGCTGCCACTGCCGCCGCCGCCACCACCACCACCACCACCGCCACCCCTGAAGCCACCCCACCTGGATTATTGGGTCTTACCAACCCGTTCCTCACCTCTTTGCAGAGCAACCCCTTCTTCGAGGAGCTCATAGCCGACATAGCACTAAACTCTCCTTCACCTGCTCCCTCTCTCCCCAGTGCCTCGAGGGCCAGCCCCACCCCCCTGGCCTCCCCTGGGAAAGCCCTGCCTGAGTGGGACAACACCTTCAACGTCTTTGCTGCCAGCAGGCTGCGTCCAGAGGCCAGGAGCGAGATCCTGGCCCCTGCAGGAGTGGGGCTGGAGGCGGCAGGGCTGCAAGACCCAGGCCACGGGGCCATGACTGCGAAGGCAGCTGAGCCCCAGGGAGACCCTGGGGGAGGAGGAGGAGGAAGAGGTGGGAGCAGCGTGTGGCTGGAGCCCAGGGTTCCTCTGGACTTGGGACCGGACCACGAGAGCATGAGTGCGGCTGACCTGGGGCCCCTCGGGTTGGTAGGGGCCGGCCTGCCCTCCTCGTCAGCCCAGCTGCAGCTGAGAGCCTCAGCCTCAGAACCAGACAGGGAACTGCCAGCCCCAGAAGGGGAAGCAGGGCAGAGTCCGGCAGACAGTGGGACGTCTCTATTTAGCTCCCCAGAAGTGATCAGTGTGTGGGAGAGGCTGCCAGGCCCAGACAGCGCTGCTGAGGGCCAGGACGATGAGTCCTCCCGAGGCGAAAACCAGCTTTGCCCTGACGTCGAGACAGCTGACGATGCCTGGCCTTGGGATGTGGTCACCATTTCTCCTGCAGCTGAGACGGCCTCACTAGTCTTGCGGGGAGAGTCTGATGAGCCTCCTCCCCAGGTGCAGCCTGAATCACCAGAAACTGTGAGCCCCAAGGGGAGCGAGGGGCTTCCCCCACTGGAGCCCGAGCCTAAACCTGAGTGGGTGTCTGACAAGGGGCTGCAGCCCAGCACCCCACCTCCCAAGCCACCGCGCCTCTTCACACCCTCAAGATCTCAGGAGGAGGAGGAGAAGGCCACAGTGGGGCTGAGTAACAGAGGTCCAGAGACAGAGGGAGAAGATGCCTCCCTAAGTACACTGGTTGTCGGTCCCTCGGAGACCAAGGAGGAGGGAGAGAAGCATGAGTCGGAGGAGTCTGACAGCTGTTCCTCTGCAACCCTGCTGGGCCAACCTGGCCTGGAAGAGCTAGTGGAGGACGCCAGCCCCCCTGTGTCTGGGCCCTGCCTGTCTGCACCCACCAGCTGCCCTGAGGGTCCTGCCCCCATACCCTGTCACTCAAAGAGCTTGACTCTTCAAAGTCAGCACATCTGGGGGGCTCCAGAGGTTGGAGAAGGCCCTGAGGCTCCTGAGGCCCAGGGCCAGGATCCAGTAGCAGAGGGGCTTGGGTCCCTGTCAGTCACCTCCCAGCAGGCTGATGTGTGGGTCTCCAAGGAAGATGCCTTGAACCCCTTCTTGTTTCAGGGGAGCCGAGATCCTCCCAGCCTCTCATCTGCATCCCCGCCAGGGTCGAGGGAATCTTCTATTCATTCTGGTCCAGAAGAGCTGCCCACTCCCCCAGAGCCTGACTTTCCACCGCCCCCTCTCCCGCCTTGGGCCAGCCACCACAGTGGGGGACCCAGCCCTCCATGCTCTCCCCTGTCTGGAGCCCGGCCCCTGACCACCTCCTCCGCACCACCAGGGGAGCCAGCCTTACTTCCTGGCCCCCTTGAGCCCTCCCCACCTGGGGGCTCCCCTGCCCTACTTAGGGAGGACCTCGCTGCAGCCACCCCAGCCTCCCCGCTTGTGCTTCTGCCCTTGGAGACACGACCAGCTGAGGAGCCACAGCCCAGTGCCAGGTGAGCATCCACCCCCAGAACACTGTCCAGGAGGAAGGGGGTGGACAGGGGGCAGAACAGCCCAAGGGACTAAGGGGTTCACACTCCAGCCTCATCCTTTGTGGGCAGGTGAGGGTCTCTTTTACTCCAGGGGCAAGACGGTACAGGCTTTGAAGACAGGAGCTTTCTATGGTACCACCTCTGAAGCTGCCTTCTTGGGACTTGGGATAATCAAGGCAGACCCCCACAAGCCAGGGGTTAGGAGAACAGCACTGATGAGGTGCAGGGCATAAGGAATGAAGTGGGGAGAGCCGATGTGGGCTGGCAGGGAAGGAGAGCTGTGCTGTAGGCCCTTCCGGAGTGTGTGCACTCGGCCGCAGGGGAGCTGTGGGCGGGGGCGGGGGGCGGTGGAACTTGTCAAGCAGGGGGCAGGTCTTGGGGCAGACCGTGGCAGAGCAGGCTGACAGTGGAGCCTTGAGCAGTCTCCTGTTCTGCTAGAGTGAGGGTGCAGGCTGGGGAAGGCAGAGAGCCAGAGGAGGGACCAGCACTTAGGTCAGAGAGAAAGCTGCAGACACCTTCAGAAGAAAAAGGGAAACTCAAACACTTCACACATATGTAACTCTCAGAAGAAAGGTTCCCCACCTGCAGCAGTAGCTTCATTAGTTTGCGTTTGGTGCCTTTCAGGGGGTGGTTCCGATGCATTTAGGACCGCTGAGTGGACAGCAGATGCCTATGTGACTGTGCTCACTGTGGCATTGGGAGGTTTGGAAGAATTATGAAGCTGTGACCTCACCGGCTGGCTGGTCAGGGGTGATGTGAGCAGAGGCCTGGAGACTCAGGGCACTGGGAGGTGATGGGGTGTGACTTAGAAGGCAGCAAGTCCCTCTGGGACGATAGCGTCCTAGGAGGACCAAGTGAAGGAGGGGAGAGCAGGGCAGGGCGTGGGGCTTGGAGAGCAGAACAGGCTCCAGCACTGGCCTCCCGACCAGGCACTCGTGTTTGGTCATCCACATTCACTGAGCCTACTATGTGTCAGACACTGAACAGGTGAAAGACACTGTCCCCACTCTATTCCCAAGGAATGTCTAGTCCACTGGGGGAAGATAAAGTGGACCCAAGAAGGGAAGAAACCCCAAGGGGCCAGAACTACATATGGGAAGTGGGTAGGAGGGAGTCCAGGCTGCCCCCAGTGTCCCTCCCTGGTGGTGGTGGTGACTCTGCTCCCTTGAGGTGAGGGAGAGGACGTGGGGGAGCTGGTGGTTGCAGTGTCCTCGGCTGGCCTTGCTCTCTGCCAGCATGACCTCTAATCATATTTGCCACTTTTTATAAGTTTTATTCTTCCCAGAGTTGGCTTCATGTCTGTACTGGGCTTGTTCCTTCTGTTATGAAGTAGATGGGCCAAATAGAGCTGTCTCATTCCTCAAAGGAAGAAATGGAGCCCATGAGAGCCGCAGGGTTTAGGATCCCGGATCCCTCTGATGTAAGGGGACAAACAAGCCAAGGCCTCCCGGCCCCTCATTCAAGGCACTTTTTTTTTTTTTTTTTTTTTTTTTTTTTGAGGCGGAGTCTCGCTCTGTCGCCCAGGCTGGAGTGCAGTGGCGCGATCTCGGCTCACTGCAAGCTCCGCCTCCCGGGTTCCCGCCATTCTCCTGCCTCAGCCTCCTGAGTAGCTGGGACTACAGGCGCCGCCACCACGCCTGGCTAATTTTTTGTATTTTTAGTGGAGACGGGGTTTCATTGTGTTAGCCAGGATGGTCTCGATCTCCTGACCTCGTGATCCGCCCGTCTCGGCCTTCCAAAGTGCTGGGATTACAGGCTTGAGCCACCGCGCCCGGCCTTCAAGGCACTTTTATACTACACTGGTCATCCTCCCCTTCCCTGGCACAGCCCGTAGGTGGCATTAGAGCTGCTTTTATACCCCATCCCTAGCGCAGGCTCCTAGGTGGCAGGAAAGGGACTGAGATGCATTCTTTCTCTCTGCTGTCTGCCCAGAGCCTGGGTGCTCTGCCGCTCTTCCCGATTTGTGAGAATGAATGCATGGATCTAGCCTGAGAGTCTCTGGGTCTGGGTGACCCTTCCTTCAGTGGAGTTCAGGGCCTTGGACTAAGCCATTTTGCATTCTACTCCTGAATGGTCTAAATCCTCTGTGAAGTAAGCATAGATTCATAAGACGTCCCCTGGGTAGGATAGTTGATCTAGGGGCCTGATGCAGTTTATGTTATAGTTTATGTAACTGTCACAGGGTGCTGGAGGATCCCAGAGAAGGGTCATCTTAGCCTGGAGGAATCAGGAAGGCTTCCTGGAGGAGGTGGCCTTGCACAACTGTGAAATATGAGTAGGAATTAGTGAGCCAGTGGGAGGAAGGGGCAGTGTTGTTCCAGACAGAAGAATAGCTTTTGTAAGAGCTTGGTAAGAATGTGGCTGGGAGAGTAGTGGACCATGAAGAAAGGACAAGGACCAAATTGTGTGAGAGATTGTATTTTCTTACCTTGATAGAAGCCATTAAAGGATTCTCAGGCTTTGGACATGCTGAGATCATTATCCTGCAGCAGAGTGGTTGGAGTTGGGCAAGACTGAGATGGAGGAGCTCATTTAGTGGCTGTGGCTAGAAGGAAGGTTTAAGCATTGGCTTGGAGAGGAGCAGGGTCGCTTAAGAAGGTAGGAAGGTGGCAGTGCTTGATTGTTAAGGCTGAGGCTGAAGAGGATGAGCCAGAGGAACTCCTAGGCTTCTGACTTTCTGACCTGAGCCGGGGGTGGCCAGAGGTTCTCCTCACTGCTCAGGCAGCACAGAGGAGGTGTGGTGGGGAGTGGGATGCACCTGAGGGGGAACCCAGGGAGCAAGCCAGCCTGCACCTGACTCTGCAGGTCTGGAGTCCAGGGAGTGAGGTCTGGGTTAGAGATGGAGATTAGGAGGGTGGTAGGATCCAGGGAGGAGGAGAGGAGAGAACCCAAGGGCAGACTAGCAGTTGTTAAGACTGAGAAGGGGCTGTGGGGTTGGAAGACGAGATGGAGGTCTTGAAGGGAAAGGGAGGCGAGCAGCCCAAAGGAAGGAGTGCTTCAAGTGTCGGCTCCACAGAGGTCAGTGAGGTGAGAACCAGCAGGGCTTGGTGACCTCAACAAGTCCACTTGTGGTGGGCCAGTAGAGACCGACATCCTGTTCTAATGGGTTAAGGAGTCAATGAAAGGTAAGAAATTACACAAATGTAGTCTCCATGCTGCTGCGGAGAGGCTTGGGTGAGAAGAAAGGGGAAGGTGACTAGGAATGATAGCTAGAGCAAATACAAGGTCAAGGGAGGGTTTTTGCAGGGCTCTGTAAATGCTGATGGGAAGGAACCCCTAGAGAGAGCTGGGTGACCAAGTGTCCCAGTTTGCCCAGGTTTTAGCACTCAAAGTCTCATGTCCTGGGAATCCTCACAGTCCTGGGAAAACTGGGAACTTGGAAGGGTTGGTCACCGCACTAGAGAAAGGTTACAGTATAGAAGAGAAAAGAGGGAAGATGGCTGGAGGAGGGTGTCCCTGACAGAGGCTGGGTACAGGTGCATAGGAGTCTATAGTATGGCCTTTGCTGTCCCTGTGAAAGGGCCAGGTCACCGGGTGAATGAGGAAGTGAAACGGGAGGGAGCAGGTGGTGGGGTGGGGATTGAGGCCAGCCCAGGGGGTTGCTCAGGAGTACTGGACACAGCTGCCCTGAGACCTTGACTCTTTAGGGGCAGCTACCACCCAGTGCTGGGCTTTCTGTCCAGCAGACCTGGAGGCTCCGCAGGGAAAGCAGCCCCACCTTTGACCTGTGCCACCCTTCTCTTTGTGTAACCCATCTCTTGTATGTCTTTGCAGTCCCCACCCCGTGAAGCCCCTCAGTGCCGCCCCTGTGGAGGGCAGCCCCGACAGGAAGCAGTCCCGCTCCAGTCTGAGCATAGCCCTGAGCAGTGGGCTGGAGAAGCTCAAAACAGTAACATCTGGGAGCATTCAGCCTGTGACCCAGGCCCCCCAGGCTGGCCAGATGGTGGACACCAAGAAGCTGAAGGTAAGGCCCAGCAAGGTGTGGGGGTCATCTGACAGAATATGTGGTGGAGTCTCAGGGCTTGATCCTGGGGAGGGTGGGGCAGGGAGCAGGCCAGGTCCCCCATGTCAGAGTCCTGAAGCCAGTTAGGGCGCCTCTGGCATTGGAGACAGGCAGCCCGGGGCCTTGCGGTGGTCAAACTTGGGTGTTGGTGGGCAGGGCAGCAGGCAGGCGGGCAGGGGGGCAGGCAGGGGCGCAGGCAGGCGGGCAGGGGGGCAGGCAGGCGGGCACCCTGGCCTAGGGCTCCCCTGCTCACTGTCTTCGGTCCGGCCTCAGGACTCAGCTGTGCTGGACCAGTCAGCCAAGTACTACCACCTGACCCACGATGAGCTCATCAGCCTGCTCCTGCAGCGGGAGCGGGAGCTGAGCCAGCGGGACGAGCATGTGCAGGAGCTGGAGAGCTACATCGACCGGCTGCTGGTGCGGATCATGGAGACCTCACCCACACTGCTGCAGATCCCCCCGGGCCCCCCCAAATAGCCTTCCTCACCCCACCCCCAGGAGGGTTGGCATGGACCTGCTGCTGCCCGCCCTCCCTCCTGCTGAACTCTCTCATCTGCAGTGGGGCATCGTCTGTCTTGCCTTGTCACTCCTTGTTCCTCTCCCTCCTGCCTTGACTGGGGCTGCTGGAAGGGGGGCCCTCTGGATTCCCTTTGGAGGCATCAGGTTCTGTGCACAATTTGTGTATCTTTGGGAGCCCTGGGTCTTTCCCACCTGCCTGTTTTCATACCCCTCAGCTTTGGGGGCCCCAGGGAATTGGAACTCTTCCCCCAAGACAGAGCAGGGGTGAGCTGTAGCTTGATGCGGTAATCTGGGACAAGACTGGTTGCTAGCACATACTTTATTACCCCCCAAGGATGGTCAGCCATTTCTTCCCACAGCCAAAGCCCCATCCCCTTCACTTCCCTCCAATCCCTGGAGGGGCTTCTAGTATTCCTGGGACAGCGACCACGCTGCCTGTTTATCTGTGAGTTATGGGCAACCAGGGTGCCTGCTCTTCAGCCTCACACCCATTCTCCTGAGAGCAAGGAGCCTGTGTGGTCTGGGTCAGTCTCTGCCATGTCCTGAGTCTGTTTCAGTCTGGCGCTGTTTGTGGGGCGAGTGCCGTGTGGACAGAGGTGGATGATGTGTGTGCTTCAGGCTGCTCCCTGCCTCCTCTGACCTTTCCACAAGTGTCACATGGGAAAGTGTGGGGTGCAGGGGCGGGTGCGGGGAGAATACCTTTTTGCTTTTTGAGCTCTTGACCACCTCCAATGTGTAGACCCCTCCAGGCTGGGCCTTGGGGCTGCTTATGTTTTGGGGATCAAGCCTCCATGTCTATTCTTGTTGCCTGTCCAGATGCCAAAACTCTGTGTTACTGCAGGGTTTGAACTTTTGGAAACCAATTAAAATGTGCCTTTTGTGTGCGGGGTCAAGAGCCCCTGGATGTCGACCTCTCCCGCTGTGTGGCGTCCCCCTCCCACCTGTTGAGTACATAGGGATGGCTCTCTCAGGGCCCTGGGAATGGGAATGGGCAGCCCTACTGTGTGCTCTTCCCCTCCCCTGGAGTTAATCTCTTGATCTGGCCAAGTTGCTGCTCCCTCAAACTTCCTGCTGTCTTCTCCTCCTTCAACCCCAATAGGAGGATCCCAGGATAAACACTGCTGGGCAGGCGGGCAGGCAGGCAGGCTTGGGGCTGCCCTGCTCACTCTCATTCTGTTTGGCCTCAGGACTTAGCCATGCTAGACCAGTCAGCTTGCCTGGAAGTGGGAGGTCCCACTATGCCTGTGGGAGACACCTATACTTAGGAAAAAGCCTTTGTTGCCCTCCCATCCATCCACTAAGCTACTGTCTCAGCCTGTCCCTTCTGCCCCAGGGGCTTGCCTGCAGTGCACTTTGAAATGAAGTGTCTGTCATTTGGCCCAGCCCCTGGTTTGCTCGCAGAAAACGTGGTAGGATTCCTCAAGGCATCTGCAGGGAACTTTGGCAGCTTGGGGCACCCTGAATTAGCAAAAATGGGGGGTGACGAGGTGCTGAAGGAGGATACTTATGGCTTAGTAAGGAGGCAAGAGCTCCTCTGGGACCACCACTTCTTCAGGAGAGGGCCTGTGGGCTTGCTTTTGGAAGGCCTCAGGCAGACACGTGCCCTCTGGGTGATGTCTGTCTGCCGCCAGGATGGAGCAGAGGAGCGCTACACATGGAGGAAAGCGCCTGTAACGTTATCTACCTTAAACTCCACTCATCAAAGCTGAGAAAAGTGTCCACTGGTCCCCAGGGTTTCAGTCATGCTTTTGGGGGTCATTGGGTATTAGAGAAGTAAGTACCTTTTCTGAGAGCAGGGAGTCACCCCCCCTACTGGGGATTCCTCTGGGCTTTATTCAGTCCCAGCCCAGACCCTGACCTTTGATTGTGGGCCTCCCTAATGCCCAGGGCATGGATGGCTTCAGAGGAGTTGTTGAATTGAAGCCCAGGGTCCTTGTTGATGTTTCTTCTCCTAGCCACACTTGGAGGAGAGTTGCAGGTGGGTTGGGCAGGGAGCAGGAATGGTTCTGCTTTGCTGTTTGTCTTCCTAGTTGTAAGGCTCTTTATAAAGAGCTTGTTCTTCATGTTTTAAGCACTTTATGAAGAATAAAACATTCATGTACTGCAGGTGGCTCTGTTGTGTTCCTGTTTTGGAATGAACAGGTACAGGAGGCTGCTGTGGGAGAAGGCACCTTAAATCAGGGTGATGGGATTCTTGGATGGCCCTGTCCCTGCCCTGACATCAGGGCAGTAACACAATGTTGCCCAGTAGCCTGAACTTAGTATTTTCTGACTCCCAGGATACCCACATTTATTGTGCACCTAAGATGGGCCCATTTATTGGTAATACAGAGGGTAAGAAATAGATTCCTATTCTCAAATTGCATGGTCTAGCAGGGGAAGATAAGATACAAATCCAAGATACAAATTGTTCTTCATGGCTAGCTAAAATCTCCCTCCAGCTTTATGAAAAGTATTTCTTGTGGTTCAACTACTAGGGGATGAAAAACTTTGACTGCCACAGCCCGTGTAGTGTCCAGAAACACTGGCAGACATGAGCCAACCCTGCAGTCCACCATGAGACTAATGAGACCCCAAGTGGGGTTCCCTAGAAGACCAAATATTTCTACTGTCATCTTGGGCAAAAGAGGCAGCTTCTCCACTCCCCAAGTCTGGCTCACTGACCAGGTAATTCAGCTGGGAATCTCCAGCTAATCCATTCTACAACTGTGTGTGTTCATTATCCATGCTGGTGCTTACTCCACAATCTGTAATACTCCCCCTTACCTAACGCCCTCCCCACCCGCCCTAGTCCCAGGTTCTTCTCCTGCCCGGGAATTAGGCCCAGGAGGGATCTTCCTTGGTTGGCCAGACAAGGTGAAGGCTGTCAGGGCTCTTAATCCCCCACTGATGAACTCACAGCCAACACTTTTGAGTCTCTACTGTGAGCCCTCTTACGTCTGGCTCAGAAAACTGAAGTGAATCAAAAAGTCATAGCCCCTGCCCTGTGAACCTTACAGTAAGAAAGACTATCCAGAACAGTAAGTAATTGTGAGTGCAAAAGAGAAGTGCTGGGTGCCACGGAGCCTCCATGGGATTTTGTGGAAGCAGAGTGATGGACTGGGAAATGCAATGTTTAGGCTAAAGCCAGAAAGAGAGCCAGCATCAGGCGAAGATTTAGTCTTCTCGGTACAGAATGTTCAGGGGTCGCGGGGTGGGCAGGCCCCAGCATGCTCCAGGAACTGAGTGTCAGGACAGCGGGAGAGCACAGGACGAGTGGGCAGGGTGGCGACGGAGGAAACGACGAGAAGGTTCCGCAGTGCAACTCCTTGCAGAAAGCCTTCCGAGGTTAACCCTACTCCGCCTGGAGTCTTTGCCCATCTGGTCCCAAGTCGGGCCCACTTGAATGGGACCCTTCTGGGCTGCCTGGCCCCAGGAGCGACGCCCACGGCAGCCACTCTAACTTCTGGGGGCAAGTAAGCAGCGAGGGGTCGCCCGTGGTCGTCGTACAGGAACACCCTTCCTGGGCTGCCGACCTTGCGCCTTGCAACGCGGACAGCGGGCACCTAGACCTCCCTGGACGGCCGTAACTCTCTGCAGTCTAGCGTTGCAAGCGTCGGGACGCGAAAAACTACACTCCCCACAACCCCTTGCGCCTCCCGCTCGCTGCGGTTGCTTAGGGCCAATCGGGAGAGGCAGCTGTGGCGGGGGCCGAGGAGGGACATTTTAAAAGGGCCGGAGATTGCGGGCGTCAGTGGCCATGGCGGATACAGCGACTACAGCATCGGCGGCGGCGGCTAGTGCCGCTAACGCCTCGAGCGATGCACCTCCTTTCCAACTGGGCAAACCCCGCTTCCAGCAGGTGAGGACCGGGCTGTGGTCTGCGGGCCGGCGGGTGGCAGAGAGACGACCAGCAAACTCCCCTCCAAAGTCCCCTTCCGCCCGAGGGTCTCCCACCGGCGGCCAGCGGAGCCTGCAGCTAGCCCGGGGGGGACTTCGGCCACAGCCACCCTTTTCCCATTGGTCAGCGGGGCGGGCACGGACTCTCACCGTGGCTTCCCATTGGTCCTTGGCGCCGTCACTCCCCGGCTGTCCGCGCCCTCTAGCCTTTCCCGCCCGCGGCGCCCTGTGATTGGCCACCGCTGGCTGCGGTCAAGGTCCGGAGCGCCCGGCTTCGAGCGGCTGCTCAGGGTCGCTCCGGGTTGTGCAGCCGCCCGCCCCGGGCGCAAAGTTCTAGTCCGGCCCTGGAAGGGAAGTTGGCGTGGCCGGGATGCCTTCTAACTTTTTCCCCTGGTGGGGACTGACGTTCCTTTCGAGCTGCTGGCGGAACCGCCGGGCAGCGTCGCGCCCAGCGGTCACTCCCCAGCCCTGGCCCCCAAGCCGGGCCCGGCGCGCGCGGCAGGTTGGGGGGGCGAGTGCCGAGGCGAGCGGCGGTCTGGCGTCCCCTGTCCCTGCTCCCCTTCTTGGGTTGAGGATTCGCTGGCGCAGCAAGCCGGCCGATGCCCTGCGGGGATGTAGCCAGGGCGTGTGAGGGAAACGCTGTGTCATCCCCTGGGGCCGTCGTCCCTCCGAGGGGCTGTCGCCCAGGAACCCCCCCAGCCTCTCCCTCGCTGCTTCCTCTGCGGAGGGTCTCCCGCGCCTGGGCCCCTGCGTCGCCGGGCACTGGCTCTGGGCACACCCGCTCGGGCTCTTCGGGGCACGGCGACAGGGGTCCTTTCCCTCCGGGACCCCCGCTGGGGCGTCGCCGACTCGGCCCTGGACTGCGGAGGCAGGGGTGCAACGCGGAGCCCGGGCGCCTGGCTGGGCCCGGAGACCGGAGCCGGGGAGGGGCCGCTCCCGCGCCGCAGACCCTCGGGCTCCCGTGCCTCCTGCACCGAGGAGACGGAATTTATTGGGAAACGGGCAGAGAGACCGCTGAAGTGAACCGGGGCTTGCCGGGGGTGGGCGGCAGCCGAGGCGGCCAGAAAAGAACTTTGCAGGAAGAAAGGAAATTGTACAAAGGTCGGTGCGGTGGCTTTTTTTTTTTTTTTTTTTAATTTTTTTTGTTGTGGTGGTGGAAGGGGGATTGGTTCCAGCAAAGGGGGACCCCGAGCTTTGCTGATAATTAGGGAACTTGGCTCCTGAGCCGTCTGAAAAAAATGTCCCCAGTGTTTCTTAACAGGACTTTAATTCCTTTTAAAAGTAGGCCATCTCAGCATGTAGGTATCCGAGGTGAGACTGACATCTTCCTTCCAGTGTAGGAGGCCATCTAGGGTGAGATTGTCGGGGTGTCCCTGCTTGGACTTGAGTGACCTTATTACATTGCCTATCACCGCTCCCACCCCCATTCTGCTCATCCTTACAGGCTCAGTCGGGCCTGCCTCTCAGGCAAACACTTGCTCCCTATGTCTCTGGTCCCTTTTTCCCTCTGGTCCCATGAGATTGCAGACTCCCTCCCGCACACCTCTTTGGCCACCTGAGTCGAATCCTCATAGCTCTCCATACAGTGCCCTGTGGTCTTCTAAATGTTTGCTGTGTGATGACTTGGTTTCCTCAAATCCCCTGCAGTCCTTTTGCGAGAAGGGGCTGAACTTGGCCTTCTCTGTCTCTGTCTTGCCCTGATAGAGACAAGTTAGGCATATAGTAATGTGCCGAGTAAAAGATTTGTGTGGTTTTTTTTTTTTCCTTGGTGTCTGTTATCTGTATGTGGCACTTGGGACATTCAGTTACCCAACGGACGTTTATCAAATATGTCTTAGTAGCTTATATGACTGAGCCCTTTACTGTGAGCACTGCTCTAGAGCAATAGATAAACATTTGAGGCTACCCTATTCCTGCAGCCATTATGGTACTTCTTCCTGGCACTGCTCCTGCAGGCAGTAAAATTTAGTGTTTGTTGTATCCACTTTTGAAGCTCCCCTCCCCAGCATAGTAACCTGCATAAAGCATGTTGCATCTGATTCATCCATGTTAAGGATCTTCTCTCTAGTCCACACCTGCTCCTGCCGCATGGCTCCCTGGCTCTGCAAGCAGCCCAACTTGTCACCCAATCAGTGCAGCCAGAAGCCTGGGAGCTGCCTGTTCTTTCCTTCTTCTCCCTCACCCTTTAAGTGCAACCAGAGGCCCAGTGATCTTGCCTCTTACACAGCTCTCAAGTCCACCCATCTCTACTGCCAGAATCCTAAACCAAGCCCCCATCGTCTACTTCCTGGGTCACTGCAGTAGCGTCACAACATGTCTCCCTGCTTCCACTCTGTCCCTCTTCCAGTCCTTCCTCCTTCTGCAAGGCAGAGTCCCCACGATACAGATCTGATCAAGGGACTCCCCACACCCTTGCACATTTAAATACCCTCCAATGGCTTCCCCTGCTTCTGAGATAAAGACCTAACTTCTGAAGGGGCCCCCAAAGTATACATGGCCCACCCCACTGACTACTACTTCCTTGAATCCCACCACCCAACCACCCACACCTCGCACCCTCCTTCACATCACACTGGCTGCTTTTCAGCCTCTGAACCCACCATGTTCCCTCCCACCACTGGGCCATCTGCTTGGAACATCACCTCTTCCTCTGCCCGCAACTCTTGTTCCCACTCTTCCTCATCCCTGGTGTATCCATGAAGCATCACTTTCTTGGAGAAGCCTCCTGCCACTCCCAGGTTGAATTTTTGACTGTTTCCTTACTGCAAACACCTATCTCAGTGTATACATTGATTTGTGATGAGTATTTCTTTGCCATCTGTGTTTCCCTTTCAACTGTGGACTTTGTGGAAGTGGAGGCTGTGCCTGCCTTCACTCCCTGTTGACCCTCCAAGGCTCATCACAGTGCCTGGTAGTTAAGAGGTACTTAATGAAGGTTTGTTGTATACATGAATATCCTGGAGACAATTCAGTAGGGCTTTGTGGACTTGAATTAAATTGACTTGTAAGGTTGTGATTGGAAAGGTGGACCAACTTTTCTCCAAATTGTCCCTTAGGGATCTTATAAAATTGCAACCAAGTGGGGGCATGTTTGACAGTGTAAGATTAATCAGTGCTGAGATATTCCAGAGTTGGGGTGTCTTTAAGGAGGTGAGTCTAAAGACACAAAGATTGGCCATGTATATACTGGGTTGATGAGCTCCTTTAGGGCCCAGCCCACATCTCTGTGTCCTGCTCTGGCATGTAATAATTGTGTAATATATGCTTATAGTACCTTGTGCTGGCCTGACAGAAGCCTGCTTCAAAGTAGTTGATAATCCAGGATTCATTCCCAGCACCCATGCCAGGGACATGACTCTTATTCCCCAACAAGGTCTTTCCTTATTCCTTGGAGTCACTCTAGAACTCCTCTTTATTCCCTCAGGGGTCTCCCTGTGCAAGAGAACAGGGGGAGAAAGAGGGTGGAGGCTGTGGAGGGTCAGAGTGTGAAGAAAGGGTGATGGGTGTTGGTGGTCTGTGACCATCTTTCTCTCTGTAAGATGGTGACAATAGCCAGGCATCATTCCAGCCTTTTTGTGTATTGACTTACTGAATTTTCACAACAACACTGTGAGGCAGGTGCAATGATCTCCAATTTATGGGTAAGAAAACTGCAGCACACAAACAGATTAAGTAACTTCCCAGAAAGTCTGGCTCCAGAGTTCATGTTTGTTTGTTTATTTGTTTGTTGTCAACTTTATTATGGAAGTTTACAAACATACTAATCTGGAGACAGTTGTCGGTGAACCCCTATGCACCCATCATCCAGCTTCAACAGTTGCCCACTTAAAGCCAGCCTTGTTTCATCTATACACCCATCCCCACAACCCAACCAATGAATTATTCTGAAGCAAAGCCCAAATATCCCATCATTTCATTGAACCTACTAGTAGGTGTCTCTAAAAAATAAGGACTCTTTGGTTAGGTTTTTTTCAAATAAACTTCTTTGTTTTGGAATAATTTCACACTTAGAGAAGTCAAAAGACAATTCCTGCCTAGCCCTCACCCATTGTCCTCTATTATCGTCTTGCATTGCCACTTTATATTTTTCAAAACTAAGAAACTAACATTGGTACGTTATCATTAACTACACTCCAGACTTAACTTTACTATTTTTTTACACTAATGTCTCCTTTCTGTCCCAGGATCCCATCCAGGAACATGTTACCTTTAGTCATTATGTCTCTTTAGCCTCCTCTGGTCTGTGGCAGTCATAGTACCTGGGACAGTTTCTCAGACTTTGCTTGTTTTTGATGACCTTGACAATTTTGGAAGATATTTTATAGAGTGTCCGTCAACTTGGGTTTACCTAATGTCTTTCTTTTGGGTAGACCGGAGTTACGGGTTTGGAGGTAAGAATATCACAGAGGTGAAGTGCTCTCTTTATCACATGATATTAATGGTTTTTTTTATTTGTTTAACATAACCATGCCCTTAACACACCTAAAATCATTATTTCTTTTTTCTTTTTTTTAGAGACAGGGTTTCTGTCTATCACCCACACTGGAGTACAGTGGAACAGTAATTAATGGCTCAATGCAGCCTTGAGATCCTGGGCTCAAGCAATCCTCAGGCCTCAACCTCCAGAGTAGCTGGAACTACAGGGGTATGCCACCATGCATGGCCACATATATATATGTGTGTGTGTGTGTGTATGTATATGTGTGTATATATATATTTTGTTTTCTTTCTTTTTTTTTTTGTAGAGACAGGTGTCTTGCTGTTTTGCCAGGCTGGTATCAAACTCCTGGCCTCTAACGATTCTTCTGCTTCACCCTTCCAAAGTGCTGGGATTTACAGGCATGAGCCACCATGTCTGGTCCATTAATTCTTAATATCATCAAGTAACCAGTCACTATTTATATTTCCCTGATCATGACATAATTTATTTGTAGTTGGTTTGTTTGAATCAGGATCCCGTAAGTTCCACATATTATTACCTTTGGGTATCTCTTTTGTATCTTTTATTTATTTATTTTGGAGACAGAATCTCTCTCTGTCACCCAGGATGGAGTGCAGTGGCATGATGTCAGCTCACTGCAACCTCTGCCTCCCGGGTTCAAGTGATCCTCCTACATCAGCCTCCTAAGTACCTGGGATTACGGGCACACGCCACCACGCCTGTCTAATTTGTGTATTTTTAGTAGAGATGGGATTTTGCCATGTTGGCCAGGCTGGTCTCAAACTTCTGACTTCAGGTGATCCACCCGCCTCGGCTTCCCAAAGTGCTGGGGTTGCAGGCGTGAGCTACTGCACCTGGCCTCTTTTGTATCTTTTAATCTGTTAGTTCTCTCTTCCTCTTTTCCCTTCCTCTTTGTTGAAGAAACAGTTGTTCGTCCCTGTAGAATTCCCCTCCTTCTCAATGTAGCTGATGGCATCTCTCTGGTAGTGGTTAGCATGTTCCTTTGTCGCCTGTTTCTCCTGTAAACTTAAAGTCTGCATTTAACCACTACCCCAACTGCCTAATAAAAGGGAGGAGATGACAGCGCAGCACCCAGGGAACCTTTGAGACCTGCTTTGCTTCCTTTCCTCTTCCTTTTCTGCTCATTTCCTTTCCTGAACTCACTGTTTTCCCTTCTGGCTCACATACCATGTTTGCCATGTTGGGGCCCCAGGACAGGAAACAAATGCACATACTTTCTCCCATTTGTGTTTCAGTCCATCTGTAAATAAATTGTTGTCCAGGGCCAGGCACGATGGCTCATGCTTGTAATCCCAGCACTTTGGGAGGCTAAGGCGGGCAAATCACTTGATGCCAGGAGTTCGAGACCAGCCTGGCCAACATGGTGAAACCCGGTCTCTACTAAAAATACAAAAAATTAGCTGGGCGCGGTGGCAGGCGCCTGTAATCCTAGCTACTCAGGGGGCTGAAGCAGGAGAATCGCTTGAACCTGGGAGGCAGAGGTTGCAGTGAGCCGAGATTGCGCCATTGCACTCCAACCTGGGCAACAAGAACGAAGCTGTCTCAAAAAAAAAAAAAAAAAATTGTTGTCCAGGTACAGTGGCTCATGCCTGTAATTCCACCACTTCAAGAGGCCATGGCAGGAGGATTGCTTGAGGCCAGGAGCTTGAGACCAGCCTGGACAACATAGTGAGACCCCATGTCTACAGAAAATTGAAAAACTAGCTGGACATGGTGGTATGGACCTGTAGTCCCAGATACTTGAAAGGCCGGGACAGTAGGATCCCATGAGCCCAGAAGTCCGAGGCTGCAGTGAGCTATGATCACACAATTGCACTCCAGCTGGACAACAAAGTGAGACCCTGTCTCAAAAAAGAAGGAAAGAAGTTTTTTTTAACAACTTCTGGTGAGGTGTGGTGGCTCATGCTTGTAATTCCAGCACTTTGAGAGGCTGAGGTGGACAGATCGCTTGATCCCAGAAGTTTGAGACCAGCCCAGGCAACATGGCGAAACTCTGTCTCTACAAAAAATATAAAAATTGGCCAGGTGTGGTGACACATGCCTGTAGTCCCAGCTACTCCAGAGGGTGAGGTGGGAGAATCACCTGAGTCCAGGAAGTGGGGGTTGTAGTGAGCTGTGATCGTGCCGCTGCACTCCAGCCTGGGTGACAAAGTGAGACACTGTCTCAAAAATAAAACAAAAATTCCTTGCTCTTTTGGAAGTCTCACTTATCTGTTGAGATGACTGGAGGTATGAGTGTGCTGGGGACAAAGGCCTAATAGGGCAGAGCAGGCTGGCTGCACAGGGCTCCCTCTGGGGTATGGAGAGCTTGCTGGGCAGAAAAATGCTTTCTTCACTTCAAGGTTGGGAAGTTTGTGTGGGCTGAGAGTTGGGAGGCGAGGGGAAATGTCTCATAGTTTGCTTGAAATCAAGTTCTAAAATCACAGTACCTTGCAGGTGGTTATGTATTTTAATCATTTACTTCCTATAGGCGACACAGTGAGTTTTTTTCTAATGCTGCTCCTGGGCTGGTTTGTGCAGTGGAGAGGGGTCATCATTTCCAAGAGTCACACTGGGCAGGTTTTAAAATAGACACTGATAGCTGGAGGCCACCCCCAGAGCAATAGAATCAGAATCCCTGGGTATATGGCCTGGTTTTTTAAGTACCCAGGTGGTTCAGGGTGCAGCTGATTCAGGACTACTGGGCTGGCCCAGCCTTTCTGCTTTGGGCTGTAGATTCAGTGAGTATATTATTCCTAATCCCGAAGAGCAGTAATTTGGAGGTCTGGTGTGTGTATTTGGGGGGCGTTGTTAGCTTCTTCAGGGATCTTTGCCCTCAGCTGCTGCTCCCAAGGCCTGCTCTCACTGGGGGGCCTGCAGATGGGAGAGAGCTGGCTGGTGGAAGTGGGAAGGCAGCAGCTGCTGCAGGCCTGGGGCTCCTGCTGAGAATTAGCTGACTCACCTTTCTTGTGAAGGGAAAGAGAAGGAATCACTTGACTGACTCATTCTTCCGGTGAAGAAAAAGGGGAGGAAAAACATCCATGGATTGTGTGATTGGGTAAAGATGGGAGCTGAATTTGGGAGGGAGGGGGTAAAAGATGGGAGCCGAATTTGGGAGGGAAGCTATACATTTTATACTATTGAGAAAATAAAAAGGAACTGAGATTGTGAAAGTAAAAACCTTCCTTGCCATTCATTCATCAGGCAGGAAGGAACAGACACAGATCCAGCTGCAAAGAAACAATGTTTCTCACAAGGACCCACAGGAGCTACAAAGTATCGAACAACTTTCTTCTAGTAACCACCTCTTTCATACTCACGTCTCACTCTATAAGGTCCTAGACTGCCAAGAACTTTGCTATTTAAATCATATCATTAGGAATGAACCATCTACCTCTTGATAGGCAGGTCTAAGTCACTTTGCCTCAGAGAATGAACCCATAGCTGCAAATAAGGGGTTTCTGGTCACAACATTTCTCATTAATCTTAACTTTATAGTTTTTAAGGAAACAAGACCCTGAGTGGTTGGTCCAGACTTACGTTGACTCCTTTCCATATGGTCTTGCTTTGCGTGGAGCGTATTGAAGCACTGCTTCATTTAAATTTTACTCTATCTTCCTTAAATTATATACTAAATATTTTTCTTTGTTTGGCAAGGCACCCCATAATTCTCTGTTTTGTGCCCCTCTTTGTTGAGTAAGTCAGTAAATCTGACTTAGACTATAGGTTTGTCTCTATAGTGGGTGGGGTGGGGGTCTTAGGCCAATCTGTACCTGACATTTCCAACTCAGAATCTCTTTCTTGAATCTCAGTCCAAATGTTTGCTGAAAAATTACATCTGGAAAGCCCTTTAAATATCGCAGAGTGATATGACCAATACAGAGTTTTTATCTTCTTCCCATTTAATCAGTATGCTTCTTACTGTCCCCATTCTGGTTAACATTCATGTCTCACTAGAAAGCGAGGCATCATCTGTGGCTGCTCTTCCTTATTTCCCCACAGTTGGTCAGCCTTGCTACTTCCAGGACCTAGCACAGTGCTGGGCACACAGTAGATCCTTGGTGGTGGGTTGAATGGTGAATGAATGAAGAGACCACAGGAGTCCGGTGCAGCTTCTGATCCTAAGTTTCATGCTTTCATCTTCTTGCATATACCCTCCTCTGCTAGGTAAACTTATCCACCCCCTGGTCCCAGCTCCTCTGGGACACCTCCTTGACTTACACTAGGAAGACATAGGAAGAACTCTGTGTCCCCAGTGTACTTTGCGATGCTTCATTTAAACTCTGATCGGTGTTTTGTAGTTATTTGTTTATAGTTATTAGTCTAGCTTGATGGACTCTGAGCTCTTTGAGGGCTTGTTCATTTGGTGTCCCTTTGTGTCCGGAATTGGTGGGTTCTTGGTCTCACTGACTTCAAGAATGAAGCTGCAGACTCTCGCGGTGAGTGTTACAGTTCTTAAAGATGGTGTGTCCGGAGTTTGTTCCTTCAGACTTTCAGATGTGTCTGGAGCTTCTTCCTTCTGCTGGGTGGTTTCCCTGTCAGGAGTGAAGCTGCAGACCTTCGTGGTGAGTGATACAGCTCATAAAGGCAGAGCAGACCCAAAGTGAGCAGCAGCAAGATTTACTGCAAAGGGTGAAAAACAAAGCTTCCACAGTGTTGAAGGGGACCCTAGCGGGTTGCCACTGCTGGCTGGGGCAGCCTGCTTTTATTTGCTTATCTGGCCCCACCCACATTCTGCTGATTGGTCCATTTTACAGAGAGCTGATTGGTCCGTTTTGACAGAGTGCTGATTGGTGCATTTACAATCCTTGAGTTACAGTCACAGAGTGCTGGTTAGCTAGATACAGAGTTAGCTAGATACAGAGTACGAATTGGTGTATTTACAAACCTTGAGCTACACACAGAGTACTGATTGGTGTATTTACAAACCCTGAGCTAGACACAGAGTGCTGATTGGTGCGTTTACAATCCTTGAGCTAGACATAGAGTGCTAGAGGGAAAAGTTCTCCAAGTCCCCACTAGGTCAGCTAGATACAGAGTGCTGATTGGTACACATATGATCCTCTGGCTAGATATAAAAGTTCTCCAAGTCCCCATCCAGTTTAGGAGCCCAGCTGGCTTCACCCAGTGGATCCTGCACTAGAGCTGCAGGTGGAGCTGCCCACCAGTCCCGAGCGGCACCTGCACTCCTCAGCCCTTGGGCTGTCCAGAGGACCAGGCGCCAGGGAGCAGGGGGCAGCCCACGTCGGGGAGGCTCCAGCCACCTGGGAGCCAACCGCAGGGGGAGGAGCTCAGACATGGCGGGCTGCAGGTCCCGAGCCCTGCATGGCGAGGAGGCAGCTAAGGCCAGGCGAGAATTTGAGTGCGGCGCTGGTGGGCCAGCACTGCTGGGGGACCTGGCACAACCTCTGCAGCTGCTGGCCCAGGTGCTAAGCCCCTCACTGCCCTGGGCCGGTGGTGCGGGCTGGCCGCTCCGTGTGCGTGGCCCACTGCGCCCGCGCCTGCTGGAACTCACGCTGGCCCGCGAGCACAGTCCCGGTTCCCGCCCTTGCCTCTCCCTCCACACCTCCCAGCAAGCAGAGGGAGGCGGCTCCGGCCTCAGCCAGGCCAGAGAGGGGCTCCCACGCAGTGGCGCATTGAAGGACTCCTCAAGTGCTGCCAGAGTGGGTGCCGAGGCTGAGGAGGTGCTGAGAGTGAGGGCTGCTAGCACATTGTCACCTCTCACCCTGAGCCTAGCTCATTAGGCGTTTGTAGGTGTCTGTGTAGCAAATGTGTTATCTGGGAGTCTCCCCCAGTAGCTGTGGTGGAAAGTGACACAAGAAGGCTGGCAGGACTGGGACAGGATGAAGACAGTGCAAGATCCACAGGACAAATCAGAGGCTGAAGTTTCTGCTGGACTATCTTCAAGAAGTTGCTTCACTCAGGCCATTCTACTTCCAGGTTCTCTCCTCTGCCCCCGCTCATCCTCTTCCCTCCTTTGAACCACTAGCTGCCATACTGTTATCCTTTCCTAATCTTGCCCTCCCTTCAAAGCCCAGCCCAGCTCTACCCCACCCAGAAGCCTTGAGGCTATTGGCCACTCATCAGCCCACTCAAGGATTCCTGTGGCAGGAGACCCTTCCTTCCAGAGATGTAAGGAGACTTCGAAGCAGGGAGGATAAGGAAGGAACATTCAATAGCCCATGTCCTTCAGGAGCTCATAATCAAATATAATACTTAAAATATCAGTTCATATTTTACTTTATTTTTGGAGACAGGCTCTTGCTCTGTCCCCCAGCCTGTAGTGCAGTGGCATGATCACAGCTCACTGCAACATCAAACTCCTGGTCTGAGGTGGTCCTCCTACCTCAGTCTCCTAAGTAGCTGGGACTACAGGTGGATACCACCATGCCTGGCTAATTTTTAAAATTTTTTTTAGAGGTGGGGTTTCACTGTGTTGCCCAGACTGATCTTAAACTCCGGGGCTCAAGTGATCCTATCACTTCAGCCTCACAAGTAGGTGGGATTATAGGAGCAAGCCACTGTGACTGGCTTGCATTTTACTCTAAATATGTATTTTTAAATGTAATATCATTTCTGCATATTATGCATAATACTGATTTTTTTTATTTCAAAAGCAATTTAAAGATCTGGAAATATAAATCATACATAAGCCTATTACCCAGAGGCAATCTCTATTAGCATTTTAGTGTATTTTCATCTAGCTTTTTTGAAAATATAATTTTTACCTTTTTATTTTGAAACACTTTTAGTCTTACAGAAAGGTTGCAAGAAGAATAAGGAAAACTTCCCTATTTGCGTAGATCTACCAATTTTTAACATCACATTTCCTTTATTCTCTTTGTCTACAAGTAATCATAAAGTCTGGAAAGATAGCAGATATACATGATATCATCAGGACATCTTCAATCTACATTCAATTATAGTACCTACATTTCCAGATTTTATGGCTGCCCTGTATTTTTACACATTATTTTTCTTCAACTATTTACGAATAGATTGTATTCATTCATCTCCTAATACATCAGAGTATATGTCTTTTTTTTTTTTTTTTTTTTGAGACAGGGTCTTGCTCTGTAACCCAGGCTGGAGTGCAGTGGTGCAATCTTGGCTCACTGCAACCTCCACCTCCCGAGTTCAAGCAATACTCCTGCCTCAGCCTCCCAAGTAGCTGGGATTGCACTACCACACCCAGCTAATTTTTATATTTTTAGTAGAGGTGGGGTTTCACCACATTGGCCAGGCTGGTCTTGAGCCCCTGACCTCAGGTGATCCGCCTGCCTTGGTCTCCCAAAGTGCTGGGATTACAGGGTGAGCCACTGCGCCCGGCCCAGCGTATGTCTTTTAAGAACAAGGACATTCTCGGCTGGGCGTGGAGGCTCACGCCTGTAATCCCAGCACTTTGGGAGGCCGAGGTGGGCAGATCATGAGGTCAGGAGATGGAGACCATCCTGGCTAACACCGTGAAACCGCATCTCTACTAAAAATACAAAAAAAATTAGCCAGGCATAGTGTCACGAGACTATAGTCACAGCTACTCGGGAGGCTGAGGCAGGAGAATTGCTAACTCAGGAGGCAGAGGTTGCAGTGAGCTGAGACTGCACCACTGCACTCCAGCCTGGGAGACAGAGCAAGACTCTGTCTCGAAAAACAACAACAACAACAAAAAAAACCAAGGACATTCTCTTATGTAACCACAGTGTGGTAATTATAGTCAGGAGATTTAACATGGATACAACACTTTTATTAACCTGTGGTCCATATTCCACTTCTGTCACTTGTCTCAATAATGCTCTAGAGCATTCCCCCCCTACACCAGGATCCAATCCTGAGTTACACAGTGCATCTAGTTGTTTCTTTAGCTTCTTTAATGTGGAACAGTCTCATTCCCACTCTTTCTTTGTCTTTATGACATTGACATATTTGATGAAAAAAACCGATTAATTTATGGAATGTCCGTCAGTGTGGGTTTGTTTTGTTTTCTCGTGATTAGATTTATTTAGTCCCTGTGGAATATTATGTGAGTGATGCTGTGGACTTCCCCGGTATCACATATGGAAGAACACAATGTACCACCTGCCCTTCGTTGATCCTTTTTTTTTTTTTTTGAGACGGAGTCTCACTCTGCCGCCCAGGCTGGAGTGCAGTGGCCGGATCTCAGCTCACTGCAAGCTCCGCCTCCCGGGTTCATGCTATTCTCCTGCCTCAGCCTCCCGAGTAGCTGGGACTACAGGCGCCACCACCTCGCCCGGCTAGCTTTTTGTATTTTTAAAGTAGAGACGGGGTTTCACCGTGTCAGCCAGGATGGTCTCGATCTCCTGACCTCGTGATCCGCCCGTCTCGGCCTCCCAAAGTGCTGGGATTACAGGCTTGAGCCACCGCACCCGGCCTCGTTGATCCTTTTAACATGTCCCCGTCATTTTTTAGGGATAAGACTTCATTACTTTCTGGTGCAACAAAATGTACCAGTTTCATCTTGTACCCTCCCTACCCCAGCCTTTGAATCTGCTCCTTTCCTAAGGAACCCTGGTCCCTGTTAGTGGACCAGGATCTGGATGTCATTTGGTCTTTTTGCTTTTCACTTAGTATCTGTCTAGCTCTGTTTAGCCCCTTGTTTATTGAGTTGGAATCACACTGCTTATATGCATTTCATAAAATTTTAAGCATTATTCCATGTCATGAATGTTTGAAAACATAGTTTTAAAGGCTGCATAGTATTCAGTCATATGAATGGACCAGCATTTATTTAACCATCCACCTTTGTAAATAATGCAGCAGTGAATATCCTTGGTATGTACACCTGACCAGATCTTTGAACATCTTGGATTGTTTCCTTAGACTACATTCTCAGAGGTGAAATTTTGCCAGGACAGCATTGTGAGCCTCCCTTATGTATGTCTTTAATGGGGAAATGGTCCAGGCTGTGTGGATTATAAGAGGTTAGGCAGCTGTTCCTATTAGGAATGGACTGAAGGTTGATCTGGTTTGTGAGAGACAGCACCTGGGTAGGGGCGGCATTAGGGGTTAGAGGTTGCTTCATGTAGGGTGCCATGGTGGGAGAGAATTGGAGGTGGGATGAGAACTGGTGTGTGGGGACACTTTGAGGTGACCTGGAGCCTATTGTAGGGTCTTTATTGGGAAGGGAAAGGGACAGGAATTGACTGCAGGGTCTGGTGTCCTACTAAATAAGGGGAGGGAGTCCGGGCTTGGTGGCTCACGCCTGTAATCCCAGCACTTTGGGAGGCTGAGGCGGGTGGATCACAAGGTCAGGAGATCCAGACTATTCTGGCTAACAAGATGAAACCCCGTCTCTACCAAAAATACAAAAATTATCCAGGTGTGGTGGTGGGTACCTATAGTCCCAGCTACTCAGGAGGCTGAGGCAGGAGAATGGCATGAACCTGGGAGGCGGAGCTTGCAGTGAGCTGAGATTGCACCACTACACTCCAGCCTGGGCAACAGAGCGAGAATCTCCATCTCAAATAAATAAATAAATAAATAAATAAATAAATAAAATAAATAAATAAGGGGAGGGAATGTGGAGGCTTCTGTTTCCTCCACTGTGCAAAGGATGGTGGAGAGTTGTGGGGCTCCAGGGAGGAATTTGGGGCAGAGCCCAGAGTGTAGTGAGGCATGAACCCCCAGCGATTGCAGCTTCCCCTTCATCCCCAACCTTGGCCCCCTCTGTCTTCCCCTTGAGCTTGGCTTTGCCCAGCTGGCTTAGTCCCCAGGGCAGAAGGCCCAGCAGCCGGGTTGCTTGGTTTCCTTTCATTGTGCTCTAATGCCTGTGGCGCTTAGCACAAAGCCCTCCTTTTCCACAGCCCCTGCTCTGGGGCAAGGTTGGGGGAGCTGCCTCTTGTCCTGCACCTCAGCAGCTACAGGGCTGTGGATGAAGGAGGGCCTGAGGATTGTGAGCTTGGTGCTTTCAGGTTTGAGCTGCACTTGGGAACCTCCCCCTGGAGGCAGAGCTAGACCTTGGGGAGGGACCCCTGTGAGGGGCAGGCAAGACGCTCTGTCACTTCAGGTCCTGAGCAAGACAGGGAGGCTGGGAGAGGGCTGGGGCCAGGCCTCACCTTCAGCCTACATGTCCAGGGATGCTTGGGAGCTTTTAATAGGCTCAGAATAGATCTCAGGGCATTGGGAGAGAGAGGGGAAAATGGGAGGCACCGGGAAGAGCAGATGGGCCCATCCTTGAGTATCTCAGTAGTCTCTCTGAGTTGACTTTGGAAAACTCTCAGCCTCAGGAAAGCTGTCCTTAGATTTCTGAGGCCTCATTGGCATTTATCACCCACATGGGGAGTCCTGGGGACCGGGGGACCCCAATCATAAAGGGTGGGGCTCCCCAGTGTCTGGAGAAGGGTGCACAGCGGCTGATCCATTCACTCTTCTCTCTCATCCCCTTCTTCAGACATCCTTCTATGGCCGCTTCAGGCACTTTTTGGATATCATCGACCCTCGCACACTCTTTGTCACTGAGGTAAGTCATGGCTGTCACCCTCAGTGGCCTTTTGGCCTTTGTACCTTGTCATTTCAGAATATGTGGGTCATTAAGGGAGGGTGAGGATGGGAAAGTGAAGAGAATAGGGGAGGTGGGAGGTGAGAGAGGAAGGTAACAAATTCTCTCTACCTGTAGCTGTCTATTTATGTATCTATGTGTCTGTCTCTGAGTTCATACATTGTGCTGTATGCTTTTTACATTATGTCGTTTGGATCTCACAACACCCCTCCAAGATAGATATTATTGTTATTCTTTAAAACTTCAATGAAATTATCAAGTACATAAATTATTTGCTCATTAGAAAAGTTCAAACAGTACAAGTATGTTTAAGTAGAAAAAAAAGTATCCTTTAATCATCCTCCCTACTTAGTTCCCTCCTCTCATAGGTAACAGCTGTTAATGGCTTTTAACATCAGGTTAATAAGGTATAATTTACCTTTAAAGGTGTGCAGTTCTTTGAGTTTTGACCGTCATATTCAGTCATGTATCCACCATCACAATTGTATCAGTCCGGTCTCACACTGCTATAAAGAAATTCCTGAGACTGGGTAATTAATAAAAGAAAGTGGTTTAATTGTCTCACAGTTCCTTATGGCTGGGGAGGCCTCAGGAAATGATCATGGTGGAAGGGGAAGCAGGCACCTTCTTCACAAGGTGGCAGGAGAGAGAGGAATGGAGGAGGAGCTTCTGAGCACTTATAAAACCATCAGATCTTATGCAAACTCACTATCATGAGAACACCATGAGGGAAACCATCCCCGTGATACAATCACTTCCCACCATGTCCCTCTCTCAACATGTGGGGATTATAGGGTTTACAATTTGAGATGAGGTTTGGGTGGGGACACAGAAGCAAACCTTATGGACAATCAAGATGTGAAGCATTTTCATCACCCTGACATGTTCCCTCATACCTCTTTATAATCAGTTCCTCCCTGTCTCCACCCCCTGTCAACCAATCATTTGCTTTCTGTTTCTATTGTTTTTCTGTTTCCAGAATGTCATATAAATGGAATCCTATAGTATGCAGCCTTTTGTATCTGGCTTCTTTCCCTTAACACAATGTTTTTGAGGCTGGGTGCAATGGCTCACACCTGTAATCTCATCACTTTGAGAGGCTGAGGCAGGAGGATTGCTGGAGCCCAGGAGTTCAAGACCAGCCTGGGCAACATAGTGAGACCTGTCTCTACAAAATTTAAAAAAATTAGCCGAGTGTGATGGTGCGTGCTTGTAGTCCCAGCTACTCAAGAGGCTCAGGTGGGAGGATTGCTTGAGCCTGAGAGGTTGAGGCTGCAGTGAACCGTGATTATACCACTGCACTCCAGCCTGAGTAACAAAGTGAGACCCTATCTTTTTAAAAAAAAAAAAAATGCTTTTGGAATTTATTTGTGTCATTGCATGTATTAGTAGTTAATCCCTTCTGACTGCTGAGTAGTGTCCCATTGAAAGGATGTTCCAGAATTTATCCATTCACTTGTTGATAAATACCTTGATTCTTTCCAGTTTTTTGGCTATTATGAATAAAACTATATGAACATTCTTTGTGTGGATGTATGCTTTCATTTCTCTTGAAGGAATAAGAATGGGAATGCTGGATCCTATGGTAAGTGTGGTAAATGTATGTTTACTTTATCAGAAACTGCCAAACTGTTGTTCAAAGGGTTGTACAATTTATATCTCCATCAGCAAATGTATGAGAGTTCCAGTTGCTCCACTACCTCACCAACACTTGCTATTGTCAAATTTAAAAATCTTTTTTTATTTCAGCCATTCTAAGAAGTATGTCTTGACAGACTTTTTTTTTTAGATGAGTTTTGCTCTTGTTGCCCAGGTTGGAGTGCAATGGTGCGATCTTGGCTCACTGCAACCTCTGCCTCCCAGGTTCAAGCGATTCTCCTGCCCCAGCCTCCCAAGTAGCTGGGATTACAGGCACCCACCACTACGCTGGGCTAATTTGACAGACGTTTTGTATATATTTACAAATGTATGTAGGAATATATGTACATATAAAATGTCAAATTTTGTTTTGTTTTGTTTTGTTTGAGACAGGGTCTTGCTCTGTCGCCCAGGCTGGAGTGCAGTGGCATGTTCTCAGCTCACTGCAACCTCCACCTCCTGGGTTCAAGTGATTCTCGTGACTCAGCCTCCCGAGTAGCTGGGATTACAGGCATGCACCACCATATGCGGCTAATTTTTGTATTTTAGTAGCAACTGGGTTTTGCCATGTTGGCCAGGCTGGTCTCAAACTCCTGGCCTCAAGAAATCCACCCCATCAGCCTACTAAATTGCTGGGATTATAGGTGTGAGTCACCATGCCTGGCCTAAAATGTCAAATATTTATTAAGTACTATGAACAAGGCAATTTGTAAGCATTTTACATGCATTAACTTATCAGATTAACTCAAAGCAGCCCTAAGATGTGGATGCTATTATAAGTTCCAGTTTACAGATGAAGAAAAAGACAGACTGGAAGTTAAGCCTCATGCAAATGGTGCTGGCAAGTGATGGAGCCAGGGTATGAACCCGGGTACACTTGTCTCCAGACCCTTATACTCACCCCATTTGCATTCCTGTTCAAATAACTTGAGTTTAGGGAACTTGCCCAAGATTACATGGCAGAAGGCCTGAGCATTGGCCCTGGCCCTCATGTGGGCAGCACTTCACTGCACATCTTCTCTGTGCTGACATTGGCTTACTTGCTTTAAGCCCTGGAGTTGACCAGCTCTGGGAGAGAAAAGACATGATAGAAGGAGCACAAGGCTTGCTGGGCACCAGGGCCTAGAACCATCGCCCCTCATGTCCAGGGGAGCAGCCCAGTAATATGAAATGTGGGAATTACCCTGACAGGTGGTTTCCTACTGCATCTCAGAAGGACAAAGGGCATAGGTATTTTATTAGCTGACCTGGGCTCTGTCTGGATTCTCCTAAGAAGTGATCAAGGAATAATCAGTGCAATTACATAAAAAGTTGGAAGAGCACAAACCTAGAGAAACTACTTATCTAGCCCACCTAATGTATGATTCTAGAAAGTTCTAGAACTGTGCAAAACAAGACACATTTGCAGTCCTAAAATCTGAACAGAAATGCCATGTATTTGGTGGAGGAGTCAGCCGAGATGTAAAGGATAGACATGCTAATGGTAGACTTCAAGGCACATTGAGACATGGTAGAGGGAGACGGGGGAAGCAGGGAGGTATTTCATTGCTTCCCAGGTTACCATGAACAGGCAGGGGTTTTGGTGATGGATGAGCAGCTACAGGACGGCATGCTACCTGTGCCAGGAGGGACCCCCGTCCCTTTTCCCAGTCCCTCCTCCTCCCATTCTCAGACCATTTCATTTCACTACTCTCCTCCTTGTACTGCAATTTTATTCTTCAACTCTTGCATTTTGAAAGACCCCAACATTCTTTTACATCACTAAATCATTTTTTTTTTTTTTTTTTTGAGATGGAGTCTCGCTCTGTCACCCAGGCTGGAGTGCAGTGGCCGGATCTCAGCTCACTGCAAGCTCCGCCTCCCGGGTTCACGCCATTCTCCTGCCTCAGCCTCCCGAGTAGCTGGGGCTACAGGCGCCCGCCACCTCGCCCGGCTAGTTTTTTGTATTTTTTAGTAGAGACGGGGTTTCACCGTGTTAACCAGGATGGTCTCGATCTCCTGACCTCGTGATCTGCCCGTCTCGGCCTCCCAAAGTGCTGGGATTACAGGCTTGAGCCACCGCGCCCGGCCACTAAATCATTTTTGACCCGTTTTTCCTATGAGTAAATTTTTAAAATTTCGTACCTGAAAAAAACTATTAAATGTCAAAGCAACTTAAATATTTACTGACTAGAAAATAATGAAGGCAACTCCAATTTTAGAATATTTTTCAAATTTCAATGTTCCTTTACCTCATCAGAGATTCAGATAGACTTTTTAGAAAGATCTGCACCTCTCCTCCGCACTGTATCCCCGTTAGGGATTGTTTCCAGGCCATGTACTGGCCTTTTTAAAAGCTTCTGCCAACAGAAGATCTTCTAGCCTTAAAAAGTCTGGAAGGGCCCTGAATGGGACCTCTAGGCTAGCAAGATAGTGGCCACACCCCTCATTGGCTCTAGCCTAGGCAGGTTGTTTAGCGAGGTCATCTCCATCAATGCAATGGGAAATTAGAGGCCTCTGAGTCCCTCCCATGAGTTGTGGGGCACTGGGAGGGCCAGGTTCCCCCTCAATGCTGGAGTCAGTCCACAGACCATGGCTTATAAATACAGTTTTCCTCCCAGGGCCCTTGGCTGTTGCCCTGGGAGGGAATGTGGGGTGGTTGCTGCTTAGCTGGAGGAAATTTGGATGAGCCCATTTGTCTGTGATGATGGGAGAGCAGTAGAGGTCATGAGGACTTGAGGAGGTGGCTCTGGAAGCTGGAGGGTCCAGAAGTAGAAAGATCCTAGGTAGCTTGAGCCATCTGGTGACCTGGTTCTGAGGGACGTTAGCTGAACCAATGGAGAAACTCCTCTTGAGGGAATTTTGCAGGTACTTCTTTGTAGTTTATAACTGACCATGCTCTAAAAAGATCCCAACCCTTGTATGTGTAATAAGGTAGAGGAAATTTTATTCACTGTAATTTTTCTTAGGAAGAAGGCTGTCTTTGTTCTAAGAATGCCTAACAAAGCTTCAGGGGAGGAGGTTGCTCTGCTTCACAGAGGAGAAGAATGGTGCATTTTGATCCTAAATGGAGAAAGGAGAGGGAAGGAAGAGGAGGAAAAAAACAGTGGGAAGGAGACCATAATACTGGGATGAGCTGAAAGACCAATAAAGAGATGCCGCAGTGAGGTGTGGCTGGGGGCTCTTTTGAGATGAGTGATGCTGACTGTGTTTGTGAGAACTGTGAATTTGCACTGTTACTCCTTCTACCATAATTCCTGGGAAGCTGTCAGCAAAATATGCCTGGTTTGTGAAATCTCTGCAAGAGATTATTTGGGGGATTTTTTTTTTTTTTTTTTTTTTTTTGAGGCAGAGTCTCACTCTGTTGCCCAGGCTAGAGTGCAATGGCATCTTGGCTCACTGCAGCCTCTGCCTCCTGGGCTCAAGCACTTCTCATGCTTCAGCCTCCTGAGTAGCTGGGACTACAAGTGCATGCCACCACGCTTGGATAATTTTTGTATTTTTGTAGAGACGGGGTTTTGCCTTTGGCCAGGCTGGTCTTGAACTCCTGACCTCAAGTGATTCACCCGCCTTGGCCTCCCAGAGTGCTGGGATTAACAGGGATGAGCCACAGTCCTTGGCTATTTGGGGGAATCCTGAAGGGCTGTGAGTCTCCTTGCCAGGGTGCAGTGTGTGCAGAATTATTTTCAATGAAGGAAACCACTGGGAGCTTGCAGAAGCAAAAGGGAGAAATCTTTGGCTTTCTCTGTAGGCCAGGGAATTAGATCTAGATCTCTTAAGGGCAAGGCTGTATGACATCTGAATTATGGACCAAAGATGGAAGGCATTTGCTATCCTGAATTCAATAATTACTTAAGGAAAGGAATGACTGACAGATTATCATCATGAAGGGCATAGAAAACTAACTGAAATGGTATTAATAACAACAATTGAATACTAGAACTCCTGTCATAATCTGAAACTATTTGGGGTGTATTATAGGATAGAATAAATAATTATACTGATGTGGAGAACCAGTATTTTCACTGTGGGAGATCAGAGATACAAATATAGAGTAGGGGAAAAGACAGAACTATGTGATGTTGTATTTTAATTGGAGGTACCAATATGCACTCATCACACACACATACGCACACACATACACTCTCTCTCTCTCTCTCTCTCTCTCTCAATATTTTCTAATTTTCTGGCTCTGTTTTCTGAAAGGGCCTAGAACTTATGACACCACAGTAACTATGAACACACTTAGCACCCAGATCTTGGTTTCTGCGTACCACTACCCACAAAAAGGAATGAGGGCTTCTTAAATAAATGGTGGATTCCAGGTCTGAGGCTGCAAGTGTTGCTACAGAAAGCAAGGAAGTGCTCAAAGAATGATGGAGACACAGGAACTGGCTTAAAAGGAAATCCATTGGCTGCATTTGGGCAATTTGAGCGTTAAGAAAAACAGCAATGGATTGTAACACATTAAATTAAAAAAAAAAATCTGTGAGTTCATAAGCTATGGTTTGAATGTGTCCACTCCATACTTAATGGTGAATGTGATAGTATTAAGAGGGGGGGCTTTTACGCAACGGTTAGGCTATGACTGGGATTAAGACCTTTATAAAAAAGGCTTCCCACAGCTGCTAGGGTCTCTTGCCCTTCTGCCTTCTTCTCTGTGAAGACATAATATTTCTCCCCTCTGAAGGATACAGACCTCACCAGACACTGAATGCTCGTTCTTTGATCTTGGACTTCCAGCCTCCAGAGCTGTGAGAAATACATTTCTGTTCTTTATAAATTACCCGCCTGTGGTATTCTGTTATAGCAGCACAGACGGACTACAACAGAAATTGATACCACAGAAGTGGGGTGTTGCTATAACAAATAACTAAAAATGTGGAAGCAGCTCTGGAGCTTGGTAAAGGGTAGAGGCTGGAATGGTTTTGAAATGAGTGCTGGAAGGCTGGGGGTGGTGGCTCACGCCTGTAATCCCAGCACTTTGGGAGGCCGAGGCAGGTGGATCACAAGGTCAGGAGTTCAAGACCAGCCTGGCCAAGATGGTGAAACCCCGTCTCTACTAAAAATACAAAAATTAGCCTGGCGTGGTGGCGGGCATCTGTAATCCCAGCTACTCGGGAGGCTGAGGCAGAGAGTTGCTTGAACCCGGGAGGCATAGGTTGCAGTGAGCCAAGATTGCACCACTGCACTCCAGCCTGGGCAGCAGAGCAAGACTCCATCTCAAAAAAAAATAAAAATAAAAATAAAAAGTGCTGGAAAAAGTCTCATTGCCATGAACAGAGCATTAAAGGCGATTCAGGTGAGGGCTAAGAAGAGAAGAGCTGTAGGGAAAGCCTCCTTCCTTTTAGAAGTAACTTACGGGATAGTGACAGTGAAGACCCTTCTGATAAGGCGTGAGACAGAAATGAGGAACAAGATATTGGAAATGGGGGAAAGGCCATTCTTACTACGGTGACAAAGAACTTGGCTAAATTATGCCTATGTCCGAGGACTTCGTGGAAGGCAGGACTTGAGAGCAATGAACTAGGATATATGGCAGAAGAAATCTCTAAGCAGCAAAGCATTCAGGGTGCTTCATGGCTTCTCTTAACTGCTTATAGTAAAATGTAAGAAGAGCGAAACAATTCAAAGATAGAATTTATAATGAAAAGGGAAGCAGAACGTACATATTTGGAAAATTCTCAGCCTGGCCATGTAAAGAATAAAAAATTATGTTTAGGAGAAAAAACCAGCAGTGTGGCCAAGTGACCATTTGATAAGGAGATTAGTATGGCTAGAAGGAAGCCAGGTGCTATTCACTAAGACAATGGGAGAATGACCCCCAAAGGCATTTCAGATCTTTGAGGTTGCCACATCCATCACAGACCCAGAGTGCCAAGGCCTTAGGGGCAGAAGTTTCTAAGGAGGGGTGCAGAGTGTCTATGGGACTTCAGGGCTCACTGCCCCTTGTCTCTGCCCACTGTATTCTGGCACATTGCTTCTCAGCCACCCCAGCTGTGGCTCAGGCAGACCCAGGTGCAACTTGGGCCACTGCTCCAGAGGGCACAAGTGTAAGCCTTGGCAGCGTCCATGTGGTGCTAACTCTGCAGGTGTGTGTGTGAGCTGTGGCTGCGGCGCTACCTCCACCCAGATTTCAAAGGATGTTGCAGACAGCCTTGAGGCCCAGGCAGAGAGTTGCGCAGGGGTGGAGCCACTGCAGTTTCCACTGGGGCAATGCTTAGTGGCATTGTGGGGATAGGGCTGTCTCTGCAACCCCGGAGCAATAGAGCCACCAGCATGCAGCACCAGCCTGGGAAAGCCGCAGGAATGCAACCTCAGTGTGTGAGAGCTGAAGCGTGGCTGTCTGGCAAAACCATGGGGTTGGGGCTGTCCAAGGCCTTGGGGGCCCAACTCCTGCCCCAGTGTGTCTGGTAAGGCAGGACTTGGAATCAAAGATGATTTTCAAGATCAAATGTTGTGTGCCCTGTTGGATTTTAGATTTACCGAGGACCTGGTACTCCTTTTTATTTTTATTTTCATATTTCTCCCTTTTGGAAGATAAATATTCGTCTTGTACCTGTCCCACCATTGTACTTTGGAAGCATGTACCTTGTTTGAGTCTACAGGCTCACAGCTGGAGGGAAATTGGCCTCAGGATGAAGCACACCTTTGGGTCTCATCCATATCTAATTTACAAGATTCTAGAGGAGACTCTGGACTTTAGACTTTCGAGTTGCTGCTGGAATGACTGACTTTTGAGGCTACTGAGATGGAATGAATATATGTGAGAAGGACATAAATTTTGTGGGGGCACGGTAAGATGCTATGGCTGAAATATGTCCCATACAAAATTCAGGTGTTGAAACTTAATGCCAAATGTGATAGTATTAAGAGGTGGGATCTTTAAGAGGCAATTAGGCCATGAGGGTCCCTCCCTCATGAATGGAATTAAGGCCCTCGTAAAAGAGGCCTGGCCAGGTGTGGTGGCTTACAGCTGTAATCCCAACACTTTGGGAGGCCAAGGCTCAAGAATCACTTGAGTGCAGGAGTTTGAGCTAAATTTTTTGAAAAATTAGCTGGGTGTGGTGGCATGCACCCGTAGTCCCAGCTACTGAAATCGGTGGAGCCTGGAAAGTTGAAGTTGCAGTGAACTGTGATCACACCACTGCACTCCAGTCTGGGTGACAGAGCAAGATCCTGTCTCAAAAAATAAAAGAGGCTTCACACAGGGTTTGGCCCTCTTGCTGTTCTGTCATGATGAGGAACAGCCTTCCTCCCTTAAGAAAAATGCTGCCCTCACCAGATACCAAATGCTGGTTCTTGGTCTTGGACTTCCAGCTTCCAGAACTGTGAGAAATAAATTTCTGTTCTTTATAAATTATCTAGTCTGTGGCATTCTGTTATAGCAGCACAGATAGTCTAAGATAACATAGTAAAACTAAAAATGTGGATGAGGAAACTCTTCTTTTTACCTTTAGTAACTCTCAGTGAAGTAACTGATTCTGTCCCAGATCATTAATAAATACTATTTCCAAAGAGTAAAATGTTATTGGGAAACCAAATGCTCATTTGCTTTCAAAGTATCACCCTGCGGATTACTTAGCAATTACAAAGGAGAAAGGGTACCTTTATAATGGAGAACCTTAAAATGTCTTTCATTCAGAAATCTTGCTTCCACAAATTTATCCAAAGGAATTAAGTACAGTGAGATTTATATACAAGGATATTAATTGCAATGTTATTTATAATGGTGGACACCTTTTAGCAAGATGACCAAACTTAGCATCCCTAACAATTGAAAACAAACTGACATTGTGTGTTTCCTGATGTGATGTGATTCTGGTAGTAATTCCTAAATACTGGAAGACATAGAAAAGTCTAAAGAAAACAAAAAACTGTTTATCATCCAACCTGCTAGAAATAATCAACATTAACATTTTGGTGCATGTATATGTACAATATTGGGATGACTGGCCGGGTGCAGTGGCTCACACCTATAATCCCAGTACTTTGGAAGGCTGAAGCAGCTGGATCACCTGAGGTCAGGAGTTTGAGATCAGCCTGGGCAACATGGTGAAACCCTCTCTCTACTAAAAATACAAAGATTAGCTGGGTGTGTTGGCACATGCCTGTAATCCCAGCTACTCAGGAGGCTGAGGCACGAGAATTTTGAACCTGGGAGGTGGAGGTTGCAGGGAGCTGAGATCACATCACTGCACTCCAGCCTGGGTGACAGACACTCTGTCTCAAAAACAAACAAAAAAACCAAAATAGATATGACTGATATAATATGTATATATCTATATCTCTATATAAATATAGGGAATCATATGCACATATGCATGATATGTGTACATACATGATACATAGATGTCATACGTGATTATATAGCAATGGATATCCATGGTATGCATGATACCTAGAGTATATACTTTTATCTATGAATATATGAGCATTTTTTCATGTCATGAAATGTTTCAAAATGTGTTTAACTGCATAATAATTCATCACATGGCTATTGTATAACTTAATTATTTACTCTTGTTGACCATTTAGGTGGTTTCAAGTCTTTTTCATAAATAATATTGCAGTAAATATCCTCATACAAAAATCTCACTGTACTTCCTTTAATTCCTTTGGATAAATTTCTAGAAGTGGAATATCCAGATGAAAGACTTTAGATAAATATTTCCAAATTTACTATATTAGTTTGTTCTTATGCTGCTAATGGAGACATACTCTTGAGTCTAGGTAATTATAAAGGAAAGAGGTTTAATGAACACATAGTTCCACATGGCTGGGGAGGCCTCACAGTCATGGTGGAAGGTGAAGGAGGAGCAAAGTCATGTCTTACATGGCGGCAGGCAAGAGAGCTTGTGCAGGGGGACTCTCATTTATAAAACCATCAGATCTTGTGAGACTTATTCACTACCATGAGAACAGTATGGGGGAAATTGCCCCATAATTCAATTATTTCCACCTGGCCCTGCCCTTGACATGGGGGGATTATTATAATTTAGGGTGAGATTTTGGTGGAGACACAGCCAAACCATATCATTGTCCTGCAAATTATACCAACCTGTACCAAGATTTTATATACATATGTATATATATATACACATACACACACACACACACATATATATATCTATATATATATTTTTTGAGATAGAGTCTCGCTGTGTTGCCTAGGCCGGAGTGCAGTTGTGCAATCTTGGCTCACTGCATCCTCCGCCTCCCAGGTTCTAGCAATTCTCTGCCTCAGCCTCCTGAGTAGCTGGGATTACAGGTGCCTGCCACCACATCTGGCTAATTTTTGTATTTTTAGCAGAGATGGAGTTTCACCATCTTGGCCAGGCTAGTCTTGAACTCCTGACCTGGTGATCCATCCGCCTTGGTCTTCCAAAGTGTTGCGATTACAGGCGTGAGTCACGCCTGTCCCAAGATTTTATATTTATACTCCCAGTAGCAGCAAGTGAGGATGTACATTTAAATGAATTGTAGAAAAAAAAAAAAAAAGGAAAAAATAACCAAACAGAAAAAAGAAAAAACGTAGTTTAGACAGCGCTGGTTAGTGTAACTTTAAAATCTTTAAAGGAATTTTTAAATTTAAAACATCCCCATACCCTTATATTGTCAGTACCCTTATATACTTTAAGTTCTTGTCCATCTGCATACATTTTGGCAATTATGACATTGAACATAAACTTTTTTTATTCTTTTCATTTCGAAGTCTTTATAACTTTAAAAATAATTTTTGGGGTGCAGTGGCAGTGATCATGGTTCACTGCAGCCTTAGCCTCCCAGGCTTGAGATCCTCCCACCTCAGCCTTACAAGTAGCTGGGACTATACCAAGTCTTTATTATTTTTAAAAATCAAGTTTTGTGGCATAAATAACCATCCTATTAAACCATTAGACTTATTGGTGTAACAGATAGGTTGTTTCCTATCTTCCTGGGCAAAATAGTCTTAGACATATTATCTTTTTTTTTTTTTCCCCCAAGACGGAGTCTCGCTCTATTGCCCAGGCTGGAGTGCAGTGGCATGATCTCGGTTCACTGTAGCCTCCACCTCCCAGGTTCAAGCGACTCTCCTGCCTGAGCCTCCCGAGCAGCTGGGACTACAGGTGTGTGCCACCATGCCCAGCTTATTTTTGTATTTTTAGTAGAGATGAGGTTTCACCATGTTGGCCAGGCTGGTCTCGAACTCCTGACCTCAAGTGATCTGCCTGCCTCAACTTCCCAAAGTGCTTGGATTACAGGCATGAGCCACTGCACCCAGCCAACATATCACTTAGTTTTTGCTAAGTTTGCGTTTTAGAGTAAATTCCAAGAGTTGGGTAGCCAGGCTGGAAGCCATGGTTGTTTTTAAAGTTCTTGGAATAGGTGGATCAGTTTCTTTCCTGTCATGCTGCTGGAACTGCATCAGTTTACCTCACTCAGCCTCCTAAGGTGACTAGAGGTCAGGACAGGGAAAGCCACATGTCCCTGGTTCCCCTTCTTTGGGCCTCTCATAGGGTGGGTTCCTGGCTGATGGGAGCCAAGGACCCATCGCAGCACAGACAGCTAGAACTCTGGGAGTTCCAGGACTGCTGGGTGGGAACATGGAGTTGGGGATGGCTGAGGGAAGACAAGAGGAAGGCTTGGGACTTTGCCTGCATGTAACCATTACCTTTGGCCTCCAGGACCCACTGCTTGGAGGTGACTCTAGTAATGGTCAAGCCGTGGTAAGGATGCATGGCCCTGCCCTCAGCAGTGCAAGATTGGCCTGGTGAGAACAGTCAGCTACTGAACCATCAAGACATGGTGGAACATAACCTCCCTGCCATCCTGCATGCCCCACTGCCAGTTCATCCCTCCCCACCCCCACCACAGTCTTTTAGTTCTATAACCATTGGAGCTCCCAAACTCTCTGCTTTGGCTGAAATGGCCCATGTTTCAGCTGTACCTGCTTCCTCTAAGCATGTTTGTTTTTTCTGTGTTAGGCTGGACTCAGCTTTGAGAGTAAAAGAGGCCATTTTTTTTTTGCTTGGGGTGCCCTGCCTCAGAGGCCATCAGTTCTAGGGGGCTTTGGGCATTGCTGAGGTTTCTTTGGGAGATGGTTGCTGGCATGAGTACAGCAGGTTCTTCTGTGTGGATGTCTCATGGAAATGGCTCGGAACTAGAGTTGAGGTTTCCTGGGATTTCTAGGTGTCACTCACCCACTCTGTGATCTTGGGCAAGGAAGTACCCTTCCCTCTTGGCCCCAGTTTTCTCGGAGAGGGGATGGTCCCCATGTTTCTAGGGTGTGCACATACAGAGGGGTAATCTTATCCACATGCCATGTGAACAGGGCATGGTCTCTCCAAGAAAAGATGAGTTTTGCTTCCGATGACTCTTCCTCAGCTTTCCTTTTTGTGCCTCTTTTTCTTCCTTGCCCCTCTGTCCCCATTCCCCTCCATTGGGGTATCCTGCCCTCTTCCCACCCTTTCCCCTCAGGCGGGGCCTTGAGGCAGGACCCCTGGGGCCAGGATTCTCCTCTGTTCAAATTCTGTGCTGCTGGAGCTGACCTCCTGGGTGCAGACCCCTCCAGAGGGATCTTCTGGAGACCACGCCCCTCTCAAATACATGGGGGGACTCTCATGGTGACACTTGCTGGCAGGCTGGCGCTGGAGTAGCGTTTGGGAAGCAGCAGCCTGGGCTGTGTCCTCCCACTAATCCCAGCCGGGGCCCCTCACAGCCTTTGTGTTCAGGAGCTGGTGCCTGTTTGTTGCTGGTTGAAAAGACTTCCTGCAGAGTTCACCCCGCCACCAATCTCCCAGCTTTCCCCACCCCTCAAATACCCGGGTCCTTCTGCTGAGCCTCACAGTCCAGGGGCGTGTGAAGGGTTTGAACAGGGAGACTCTCCTCCCATTTCCCAAGTGTCTGTGATATAGGCCCTTTCTCTGAAGCAGGGACACCAGCCCCCAGAACAGCCAGGCCTCAGGGCCCTGTCCAGACAGGTGGCCTGGCGCCTTGCCTGTCCCACAGGCCTGGAGCTCCAGCCCCTCAGCCTTTGACAGAGGTTTCATAAGGTCCAAGGCCAGCCTGTAGCTCTCAGAGGCAGGTTCCAGCTTCCTTCAGTCCTGGGCCCTCAGATTTGTCTGCAGGAACCTTGGATCTCGTTCTCTCTCAACCCATGCCCTTTGCCAAGATCAGGGCTCTTTGGAATTTATTCTTTTGGCGGGAGGGCTCCCTTTGATGACTGTGTCAAGTAAGATGGAATCTGGCCAGGTTGTTATAGGAACTCAGGAGAATCCCTGGAGTGGGAAAAATAATGAGAACACGGGGCCATTCACCATTCAGCGTTGGAAAGTAGAGCATTCATTGTCCAGGTCCGGAGGGGCAGGCTTAGGGGTGGGGGCCTCGCTGCATCACTAGGAGGCTTTGGTGGTATTGAGGGGGTGTGTGGTGGGGTGTGCAGAGTGAGAGTCTGACTAAACTTGGTTCAAATACTAAATCACCCACTTACTATTTGTGTGACCTTAAGCAAGTTAAAACAAATAACACAATCCAATTTTGTTGATTAAATGTATTATGTCTAGAAGGAAAATCATCCTCACTTTTGGAGTTGTTATCTTAGGGATATGTTTACAGATTTAAGGTTACTTTTTGTACTTTTCCACTTTTTTTCCTGATATTTTCTTTAAACAGGATGAATTACTTATACAATGAGGGGAAAAAAAAACCACCCACAAAGCTATCTCCACTTTGGAAATGAACAGTATCCAGGAAGGGGCTCTTTAGAATCTAGGAGCTGCTAGACCCTTCTGTATTTGGAAGGGGAGGGACAGTACTTTTCAGACTTCAGGTCATTCCAAGTAAGAAAAGTGTTCCTGGCCCCCTGGCTGCCTACGCTTCTGTCTTGGGCCAGGCCTGGCTTAGACCAGTGCTGGCCACCACAGCGTTTCACATGTGGGTGCTTCACATGCAGGCCTGTGGGGTTGAGGGTGGCCTCGCTGGTTTGTCTGTGTTGGCAGTTATTCGTGCTGCCATGGTACAGGAGGTAGCTGTTCATTTCCCACTCTGGCAGCCAGTTCAGAAAACCCTGTCTGCCCTACTGAGGGCCCTTCCTGAGGCTACATCCTTCCTTTAGACTAAGGGGTTTATGTTGAGGTCTCTGCACTCCTGTGCCTAGCGAGTCTCATCTCTCCATCAAAAGGGGAACACGGCAGCTTCACTGGGTTTCTTCCCCCATGCTGGGCTTCCTTAGTGTTTGGGTCCCTCATCTGGACCTTGACATGAGCTTCCTTCTGTCACTGTTGTCTGTTTATTGTTTTTTTGCTGCTGTTGTTTGTTTATTTTTGAGACAGTGTCACTCTGTCACCCAAACTGGAGTGTAGTGGTGTGATCTCAGCTCACTGCAACCTTTGCCTCCCAGGTTCAAACGACTCTCATATCTTAGCTTCCTGAGTAGCTGGGACTACAGACGCCCACCAACATATCCGGCTAATTTTTTTTGTATTTTTAGTAGAGATGGGGGTTTTGTCTCAAACTCCTGGCTTCAAGTGATCCACCTGCTTGGCCTTCCAAAGTGCTGGGATTACAGGTGTGGGCCACTGCACCTGGCCTGTTGTTTTTTGAGATAGGGTCTCATTCTGTCACCCAGGCTGGAGTGTGGTGGTGCAGTCATGCCTCACTGTAGCCTCAACCTCCCAGGTTCAATCGATCCTCCCATCTCAGCCTCCTCAGTAGCTGGGACTACAGGCACTCAACACCATGCCTGGCAAAATTTTTTTTTTTTTTCTGAGACGGAGTCTTGCTCTGTCGCCCAGGCTGGAGTGCAGTGGTGTGATCTCAGCTCACTGCAGCCTCTACCTCCCAGGTTCAAGTGATTTTCCTGCCTCAGTCTCCTGAGTAGTTGGGATTACAGGTGGGCGCCACCATGCCCGGCTAATTTTTGTATTTTTAGTAGAGACGGGGTTTCATCATGTTGGTCAGGCTGGTCTTGAACTCCTGACCTTGGGATCCACCCACCTCGGCCTCTCAAAGTGCTGATATACAGGCACGAGCCACCATGCCCGACCCATAGTTTACTTTTTAACTACTGCATAATAGTTATTGTGTGCATATATTGCTGTTTACTTATCCTTTCTACAATGAATTATTTGCAGTTTGGGGCTACATAAATGCTGCTGCTATGAACATTCTTACACAACTCTTTTGGTGGGGACAAAGGCTACCTTCTGTCTCTGTTACTGTCTCTTTAGCTTTTAGACTTAAAAAATCATACAGTTTTATCCTTTTTTTCTCTTTCTCCCCATCAGTTACTGTAGCCATATGTACTTTAGTAGGTAAATCTCTGCCAGTGTTTTTAAAATGTTGAAAAGAAATTATATAAGTGCTACTTAAATACGTTCTCCTGGCCAGGCACAGTGGCTCACATCTGTAATCTCAGCACTTTGGGAAGCTGAGGCAGGTGGATCGCTTGAGCCCAGGAGTTTGAGACCAGCCTGAGCAACAAGGCAAAACCCCGTCTCTACAAAAAATAAATTAGCCAGGTGCAGTGGCGCGTGTCTATAATCCCAGCTACTTGGGAAGCTGAGGTGGGAGGATCACTTGAGCCTGGGCTGTTGAGGCTGCAGTGTGCTGAGATCATGCCACTGCACTCCAGCCCGGGTGACAAAATAAGACCTTGTCTCAAAAAAAGAAAGGAAAAAACCCTCCTTATAAAAGCTTTCCTTTTTTTTTTTTTCTTCTTTTTTTTAGACTGAGTCTTACGGTGTCCCCCAGGCTCACTGAAACCCCCGCCTCCTGGGTTCAAGCGATTCTCCTGCCTCAGCCTTCTGAATAGCTGGGCGTATAGGCATGTACCACCATGCCCAGCTAATTTTTGTATTTTTAGTAGAGACGGGGTTTCACCGTGTTGGTCAGGCTTGTCTCGAACTCCTGGCCTCATGATGAGCCTGCCTCGGCCTCCCAAAGTGCTGAGATTACAGGTGTGAGCCACCGCGCCCAGCCTAAAAGCTTTCAACATTACATTAAGATTAAAGTTCCTTGTGATACCCCTTACCAAGTCTTGGCCCTTTCCTCCTACCCCGAGGTAACCCCAGCCACCAGTTTGGTTGTTCTCCTTCTAGGGCTTTTCTGATACATCGACATATATAAATGTTCACATAGGAAATATTATTTGATACGTGTGTGTTGTTTATTTGGTACAACAAACAGCATCATACTGCTTGGCCATTTGCTTTTTCACTCAACAAAATATCTTGGGGAGATGACCATGGGAGCACACGTAGCTGTACTTCATTTTTTAAACTGCCAAGTAAGAACATTTAGGTGGTATTTCTTTATGATTTTGTGTGTGTCCCATGAACTGAGGGCAGGCCCGAAGCCTTGCGCTGGCAGTATTTGATACTGATGTAATCCCACAAAAGAAAAATTTGCAGGAGCCCCTGATCTGTGCCCCTCAATGTCTCTTTTCTTTCTTCTGCAGAGACGTCTCAGAGAGGCTGTGCAGCTGCTGGAGGACTATAAGCATGGGACTCTGCGCCCGGGAGTCACCAATGAACAGGTAACTGTGTGGGAGGTGGGAGCGTGGCCAGTGGGGAAGGGAAGGAAAGTGAGAAATTCACAACCCCTTCCCTGCAGCCAGAACCACTTCTTTCCTGTATCTACTTCTGCTGGTACATACCCCTGTGGACTAAAAGCTCTTTGAAGATGCTCAGATCTCTCCTGTGCTCTGGGTCCAGTGGAAAGCATGGAGGCCGACAAGGCTAGGGTGGTCCAAAGGCAGTGGCTTGGTGAAGCCAGCCTGCACTGGCTTGCAAGAGCTGATTGTGGGCATTTCTTCCCAATTCCACAATCACGGACCACGCAGTGGGAAATCAGCCATGATGGGAGTATTTACACCATAGACGTTGGCAAATGCAACAAATCAGGACTTTTTCTCCAGAGAATGGATTATTAAACGTTTACCAGCATACCGCTGTTCAAAAATTCAGGTTAAGGGTGGGAAAGATGGGGAGGATGTTGAGGATTAGGATTAGGATACTGTTGTTTTATTCTTTTTTAATATCGTGTAGGAACTCGCATTAGAGATACCTGAGATGTTGAAGGTAGTGTTTTGTTTTGGAGAGGATAAGGGAGTGTAGTAGTTAATGATTACAGAGACTGATGGTTCATGTGCCAAAGTCTGTCTTTTTGTTCATAAACTTTATTTCAAAAGCTTTTTCAAACATTAATTTAAACATTTTCAAAGTCACGTGTGTGCATAATTCAAGAAGTCAAATAGTACTAAAGTGCTTGTAAGGGGCTGGGCATGGTGGCTCACGCCTGTCATCCTAGCACTTTGGGAGGCCAAGGTGGGCGGATTGCCTGAGCTCAGGAGTTCGAGACCAGCCTGGGCAACATGATGAAACCCTGTCTTTACTAAAAGACAAAAAATCAGCCAGGCATGGTGGTGGGCGCCTGTAATCCCAGCTACTTATGAGGTTGAGGCGGGATAATCACTTGAACCCGGGAGAGGGAGGTTGCAGTGAGCCAAGACTGCGCTGCTGCATTCAGCCTAGGGAACAAAGCAAAACTCTATCTCAAAAATCAATAAAAATAAAATAAAATAAAATAGTGCTTGCAAGGAAAAATAGTATATGTTCCCCATCCCTTCCCAGTTTCCATGCCTGTTTCCCGGGAGCAACTACTTTTTGCTGTTCTGCAGATAGAAATTTATATTTTATCTTTCAGACAAATATGCTTATCTACACTGCTATTTCTCAATTAGTTCCTTTGGATTATCTATTATGGTAGTTGAGGATTCAGCTCTCTTATCATCCACCCCTCTAAACATACTTCTTTCCCCCATCCATATCCACTCTTGAAATAGTTATCATGGTTTTGGGGCCTATACATATTCAGTCTTCATGTTGTTAAAATTATGGAAATAACATTTACTGCATAGTCAGACTGGTTGTATCATGATTATGTCTCTTTTTCAACTTTGTTTTATCTGGAGTTAATAACTACCTCAGATTTTTCTTTGGCATACTTTCCTTTGTACCATCTCTCACTCTCACTGTACCCTCCCACGGCCTTTCAATACAGTCATGCACCACATAAAGACATTTTGGTCAACGAAGGATCACATACATGACAGTGGTTCCATAAGATGATAATGGTGGTCAGGCATGGTGGCTCATGCCTGTAATCCCAGCACTTTGGGAGGCTAAGGCGGGCGGATCACTTGAGGTCAGGAGTTCGAGACCACCCTGGCCAACCTGACGAAACCCTGTCTCTACTAAAAATACAAAAATTAGCCGGGCATAGTGGTACACACTTATAATCCCAGCTCCTTGGGAGGCTGAGGTAGGGCGATCACTTGAACCTAGGAGGTAGAGGTTACAGTGAATCGAGATCATGCCACTGCACTCCAGCCTGGGCAACAGAGTGAGACTCTGTCTCCAAAAAAAAAAAAAGGATGATAATGGAACTGAAAAATTCCTGTTGCCTGGAGTTGTCTTGACGATCCTGACCCTGTGCAGGCCTAGTCTGTTTGTTTGTGTCTTAGTTTTTAGCTAGTTTTAAGAGTTTAAATAGTTAAAAAAAAAAAAGTTGAAAGTTTTAAAATAGAAAACTTATAGAATAAGGATATAAAGAAAAATATTTTTGTACTGCTGTACAGTGTGTTTGTGTTTTAAGCTAAGTATTACAAAAGAGTTTAAAATTTAAAATTTAAAATTTTATAAAGTAAAAAATATACAGTAAGCTAAGGTTCATTTTATTGAAGAAATTTTTTTAAGAGGCAAAGTCTTGCTCTGTCACCCGGGCCTGGACTGTAGTGGGGCAATGTAGCTCACTGTAACCTCAAACTCTCGGGCTTAAGCGATCCTCCCACCTCTGCCTCCCTGAGTAACACACCACCACACCTGGCTAATTAAAAAAAAAAATAAATTTAGTGTGCTTAAATGTACAGTGTTTATAAAGTCTACAGTACTGTATAGTAATGACCTAGGCCTTCACATTCACCCACTACACACTCAGTGACTCACCACAGCAACTGCCAGTCCCGTAAGCTCCGTTCATGCTAAGTGCCCCATGCAGGTGGCCATTGTTTATCTTTTATGCCGTATTTTTACTGAACTGTGTCTATACACAAATATACACAAACCGTTTACATACACAAATATCTACCATTGTGTTATAGTTGCCTATATATTCAGTACAGTAACATACTACCCAGGCTTGTAGCCAAGGAGCAGTAGGCTCTACCTACCACGTAGCCTAGGTGTGTAGCAGGCTTGCCCATCTAGGTTTGTGTAAGGATGCTCTGTGCTGTTTCCACAATGATGAAATCACCTAATGATGCATTTCTCAGAACATATCCCTGTTGTTAAGTGACGCATGACTGTATTTTCAGTGCGCCTTTCAATCTGAAGATTTCTGTCTTTGAGTTGCTTTTTGTTTTCCTGAAATTTTCCTTTCTGGGGCCTACCTCCGAGTTCCAGGTCTTCCTTTTTCTTGGTGTATTTCATCATTTTGGTGGAACACCTCTTCTAGTCGCTTCCTGAAAAAGGGTAAATGAGAAGAAAGTTTTGAGTCTTTTTATGTCTGAAAAATTATAATTCTGCACTCAGCCTTAATTGACAGTTTGGCTGAGGAGAAAATTCTAGGTTGACAATCATTTTCCTTCAGATTTTTGAAGACCATTGCGCTATTTTCTTCTGGGTTCCAATATAGCTGTTGAAAAACCTGATGCCGTTTCATTCCTGATTCTTTGCGGTCTGTTTTCTTTCTTTGGAAATATTTAGGATCTTCTCTTTATCTGTGAAATTTGTTTCTGAAATTCCACAATGCTGTTTCTTTTAAAATTTATCATTTTGGATTCTTGATTACCCCTTTCAATCTAAAGACTCCTGTCTTCAGCTCTGGCAAAATTTTTAATTGCTTTCATCACTTTTTCTCATTCTGGAACTTCTGTTAGTCAAATAGTAGCCATCGTAAGCTGACACATAGCTTTTCTCACCTTTTTTCTCTTCTATCCATCACTATGGGCCAGAAGCGAGGGTAGGGCCTGGGGGATAGAGCAGGTAGGAAGCTGGATGAGGTTCTTGTCTGCACCACCAGAAACCAGGCAGTGACACTGAAAGCACATGATATCATGGCAGAGCCGTGGAAGGGGTGACCCTCCCAGACTCGGGGTGTCTGGAAGAGATTTCTGCCCTGAGATGTGAGGGCTGACAGGGCTGGTGAAGAGCAGGTGGGGGTGGTCCAGGCAAGGAGGCCACACTGTACTGGAGATCAAGGGAGCAAGACCCTACAGAAGGAGAGAATGGGCAAATATGCTAGACTGGAGCATGGTGATGGGAGTAGAGGGCAAATGCGTGAGCAGAAGCAGCACCTTGGCCAGATGCTCCTGTGCAGGGCCCTGGGAGAGTGACAGACTTGCAGTACCTGCCCACACGGGGCCCATCTGAAGGTGTGTGCACTGTGTGCTGAGTCATGGGCAGCCGTCAGCTGGGAGGGCAGGCTGCGATCTCCTCTTTCCTGAGCAGTGGGACTTCTCTCTGGCAGTGAGCACCTAAGAGCCTGGATGGTGTGACCTGGTACCCCACCCTACTCAGGCCGAAGCAGTCCCCAGCCCCTTTCGTGTTCTTCTCAGACCTGTGAGAGTTGGATCCTGCCTCTGTGGCCTCTGGACCATGTGTTTGCTCCTGGCCCAAGCTCCGCTCTGCCCCTTTCTTACTGAGGTTGGCCTCTTGGGACTCCTTCCAGCTCCCAGAGTGTGGGGAATGAAGCCACATTACCTCCTCTTTGCTCCCTTCAGTAGCTTAAAGCTGCCTGTCCTGTTTCCCGGGCCTCTTTTGTTTTCTGTCCTGAAAGCCCCCATGTGCCTCCAGGGAGCTGGGGAGGAGGGGAACTGGGTGGAGGGGCAGCTTGGCACTAACTGTGCTTCCCGATTCTGGCTCATGTTGGTGATGCCTGCAGTGTCCATCTGGTGGCTGGGTAGCACAGTGCTCTAGGTGTGAGCCTGCCACTATGGCCCCCTAGAGGCAGATCCTCCTCCCTCCCTTCCCCCAACCTCCTGGCTCCCCCTGCACCAGCTCTCACAAATGCTTCCCTCCCTCGGCTTCAGTCAGCCAATATACATCCTCCTCTGACCTCCGCAGACACAGGAGCAGAGGGAATAAGTGGTGACATGGCAGCTCAGGGCTTGGGGGGCTTGACAATCCATAATTAACAGTGGCTGTTCCTGCTCCAGGCTGACCCTGCTCATCTGAAGTGGCCCGGGTGGTTCTTGGTCTCAGTCTGGACAGTGTCCTCACTTGCATCTGGGCTCTGCGCTTGCTCTGATGCCTTTGCAGGTGTGCGGGCCAGAAGCCTGCAACTGGGTCCCGAGGCCTGCAGGCCTGTCTTCGTGTTGTGGGCAGTGCTGATTAACTTGTGACACTCTCTTTTTTTACCCAGTTTGTCATCTAACCTGACTTCCAGGTACAACACCTCACCAGTGGGTATGCGCAAATGTATTGATAGTTTGTTCACTTCTGATGGCCTTGGTTTGGTCTTCTGTTGTGGGTGGCTACTCTCTCCTCCAGGGACCATTACCTTGTTTAAAGGTTTCTATACCAGCCAAGCATGGTGTTTCACATCTGTAATTCTAGCACTTTGGGAGGCCAAGACAGGTGGATCACCTAAAATCAGGAGTTCGAGACCAGCCTGACCAATATGGTGAAACCCCGTCTCTACCAAAAATACAAAAATTAGCCGGGCGTAGTGGCATGCACCTGTAGTCCCAGCTACTCAGGAGGCTGAGACAGGAGAATTACTTGAACCCGGGAGGCAGAGGTTGCAGTGATCCGAGATCACACCACTGCACTCCAGCCTGGGTGACAGAGCAAGACTCGGTGTCAAAAAAAAAAAAAAAAAAAAAAAGATTGCTATACTAATAAATCACTGGTTCTGAGGACAGAATAAAAATGAGTATAATTTACCTTTTGGGTTTAGCAGGTGAAAATCTGAAGAGCTAGGAACCCTAATAAGGACTGTAGCTATCAGTTAAAAAAACAAAGCCACAGTGTGCAAAAATGTAAGCATAGACACAGCCAATTAAGTTTCTGAATGTTGACTCTGATCTGTACATTTGTATGTGCTGGGGCTTTGCCAGAAGAGTTTGGTGTAGATGGAGGTGGGTGGGGCTAAATATGGAAGACCCCTCCCCATGGCGAGCCACCGCTTGCTGTGTGCTTACGAAGTGCGGGGTATTGCACCATAAGTACTAGCGCTTTCCACTTATTATCTCAGCTAATCTTCACATAAACTTGTCAGTAGGTACCTATATCAACCCAGTTTTACAGTGAGACTCAGAGAGGTTGCATTATTTGCCTAAGGTCACATAGCTAGTATGTGGTGGGGCAGGGATCTGACACTGGGCCTCTTAGGTCTAATGGGAGAGGCATCTTCTGTAAGTGAGAGAGACAGAGAGAAAAGAGGTAAGAAAGAGAAAGCTGAGAAGGAAGCTGGAGGTTACAGGCCAGATTGTGAAAGTCTTTGAAAACCAGGCAGAGATGCTGGATGTGTTGTGTGGGGTAAGTGGAAGCTACTGAAAGCTGTTGAGCAAGGGAGTAGCACAACAGTGGTATTGTGGTAGGATCAGTCAGTGGCAGTGCCAGAGTGCGCTGGGGAGGAGTAAGTGCTATTACAGAAACCAGCTCGGAAGCGACTGGAGTGATGGGGAGTGTGGTAAGCAGGTTACTGGGAACCACTGTAGCTCCTGAATGGCGGGGCTTGTCCCTCATTCCACATTCCCCAGAGGCTGGGAAACAGCCAGCCTTTCCTAAGTGCCTACCCTGCACCCAGGGTACTGAATGTATGGGTTACTCGGAGCCCCCATGCAGGATGGATTTCTGTCTGCGACCTGCCTAGGAGAAAGAGCTGCTGGGATGCAAGAGATCTTGCAAGTCTTCTCTGGCAGAAAGGAAATGGGGTCAGCTGTGTTTGGGCTTTGCTGAAAATAGCAGAGCAAATACCAGAGGCAGGATTAAAAATACTTGTGCCCCAAGTCTTCTGTGGGCATCAGCAGGTTTGTCAGATGCCGAAGGGAAGGCTTGGCTGACCTACTAGTCTTACCCTGACTCTTAGCATCAAGCTCTGGGGATCCTGGTCAGCACCCTGCCCTTCTGGGCCAGCCCCAGCATGGCCCTAACTGGGAGCACAGAACAGGCAAGTGATCAGTAGGAGCTGAGTCATTTCTATGATGTGCTAGGTGTTGTACTGAGTGCTGTAGATGCATCTGTGGGCTGGGTCCCTGCAGTGGCTTCCTGGATGATCTCCCCATACTACCTGGGCCTCTCTGTCCATTGCTGATACAGCAGATGGAGCCATCTGTGAAATTATACAGGACATTGTTTGTTCCTCTGCTCCAGGGTTTCTCAGACTTGGCACAATTGGCATTTGGAGCCAGATTATTATTTTTTGCGAGGGCTGTCCAGTGTACTGAGGGTGTTTAGCAACCTGCCTGGCTTTAACCCAGTAGATGCCATTAGCTTCCCCTCCCCAGTCATGACAACCAAAAATGTTTTCTGATGTTACCAAATGTCCTCTGGGTGCAGAATCCAACCCCCCCTCCCCAAGTTGGGAACCACTGTTCTAGTAGAAACTATAGTGGTTCCCTTTTGCACTTAGAGTAAAACCATAGTCCTTAACCTGGCCTGCAAAGCCCCCAGTCCTCTCTGAGCTTGTCTCCTACTGCTCTCCCCTATTTGGTCCACTCCAGTCACACCGGTCTCCTTGCTGTCTCTCAAACATACCAGACAGGCCCACTTCTGCCTCAGGGCCTTTGCAGTAGCTGTTCTGTCTCCTACTAGATAACTGCGTGACTCATTCTCTCCTTCCAGTGTTTCTTCCAATATCACCTCAATGAGACCCACCCTGACCACCTTCCTTAAGTCTGTAATCTCCATCTCTGCCACCTGCTCACACTTGCTATCCTCTTGTTCTGTTCTATTTTCCCTAGTTTCCTGAAGCACTTATCCTTCTAATATATCAGATAATTTGCTTATTTATTGTTTGTGTTGCATATTGTTCGTCTGTCTGTGCAACCCTCTAAACTCAACAGAAGCAGAGATTTTGGCCCGTTTTTGTCACTGATGTGTCCTTAGCACCTAGAGCAGTGTTCAGCACATAGCAGATGCTCGATAAGTATTTGTTAAGTAAATTAATTATTAATTTTCACAATAACCTTGGAAGTATTCACATCCTCACATTACAAATGAGGAAGAGGAGGCTCAGAAAGATTAAGTATATTGCCCTAAAACACATAGCCAGCAAGCGGGAGATCTAGAATTTAAACCCGGGTCTGGATAGAAACAAACTGTGTGTATAGGGAAGTTGTGACTGCTGCTGTGTGCTATGCTGCAGAACTAGGCGGAGAGTCTCTCTTCTTTCGTGAGTCTGTAGAATTGGGGGTCCCCTCACCCGACATAGACTTGCAATAGGTACATACTACCTGAAAGTAACCATGGCAACAAAATTAATGGTGAGGTATAATGCGATTGGCCCAACTGATAAATTAGGAAGTTTTTTTTGTTTGTTTTATGGAGGCATTCTTTGCCTTACAGAAGGATCCCCTTCAGGCTCTGTTTAATTACCTTCTGGAGGTTGTTTTAAATAGGCTCTGTCTTTGCTGCCTTGGGAGGTTTGGAGAAGCAGCTTGGAAGGAGGCAGAGGGGAAGGGGAGCGAGCCAGACTGGGGGTGGTGCTGGGCTGTTCCTCCTCCCTCTGGGTGTTGGGGGTGTGCCCCGCTCTGCCTGAGAAGGCCAAGGCCGGTTGGTGAGTGTCCTCTGCCCCTCCCTTGGACTCTACACCCTACTTCAGATAGGTTCAGATGGCAGTTCAGCTGAGAGGCTGGCTGTTTTTGAAATTAACCAACTTCTGGGATTGTCCAGCCACCTCTCACCCAGATTGCTTCTCCACACCTGCTCCATGTCTTCATTCACCAAGTTGAGAAATCAAGCAAGGTTCAAAGTCTCATATCCACACTGATTTGTTGTTGGAGCCAGTAGGTCCCAAGGGATCAAAACTGCATATTTTTATGCTCAGCAGAGGCACAGAGGAGATGGACTGAGCCCACACCAGATGAGGTCTTAAGCAGGAATTGTAGTTTAAAGTGGAGATGCTTCAGTGGTCTAGTGAGAAGATGCTGCGGGCTCCCTGTCCTAGATTCCCAGTGTGGATGGCCTGTCCACTGCATCTTATTTGACCTCCTGTCGAACTCTTGACATCCTAGGATGATCCTTTTCTATCATCTGTTCACAGGACTGTCTTGTGAAACTTCAAACTAGCAACCAGCTCTTGGCTTGTGGGTGGTACATTCCCTGCTGCCATTTTTGCATCCAACATTTAACCCCTTAAAGTCAGCGTTTGATCCAGCAGGTCCTAGGGAAAAGCGTAGACCCAAGGAGTCAGACCTGAGTCCTTGTCCTGTTCTCCGCCTAAGCTGGGCCTGGCCTCATACACCGTAGGACAGGAAGGGACCCTGGAGAGACTTGCTTCTACCTCCTGTCCCTGCTTCTGCCTAATTTTAAAAATAATACAAGTCTAAGCTGTGAGGTAATTTGCAGAGGCAGACTATGTAAGTTAGTGACTGAGAGAGGGCCAAAGTCCATGATCCTGACTGTTGTCACCGCGGCCTGGCGATGGGATCAGCCCAAACAAGATCAGATCATGACTAGGAATTTTTGTTGAAAATGGAGATGTTCCTCCCACCTCACCCCAAAACCTCTGAGGCTGGTGTGTTGTCAGATGCCTCAAGAAGAGCCTCAAGCACCACTTTAGGTTCCATTCCTTCCTTTCTTCCCTGGAAATCTTTTCCTGATATCACTGGAAGCAGTTTCCAGTAACCCCAAATGGGTTATATTAGTTAAAGTGATACTAGCTGCTGTAACAAAAAGATCCCCAAATGCACTAGCTTAAATGAGACAGTTTATTTCTGTCCTGTGTAACAGCTCAAGTTCCAGGTGGGCAAGTAGCTCTGCCCCGCAGGATTATTCAGGGACCCAGGTCCTTCCATCAGGTTTCTCTACCGTGTCTTTGGGCATTGTGGTATCTTCATGGCTGAGGCTGGGCTGCAGCCACATCCTTGCACTGGCTCACAGGAAGGGGACAGAAAGCATGGAGGGGGAGGCATTGGCCTGGAAAAGGCACATCACTTCCCCTCAGATGCCACTGGGGGTCTCAACCACATGGACGAGCCTCATTGCAGAGGAGGCTGGGAATTGTGTAACAGGCCAGCAACCTGCCAGCTTCTGTTCTATGACTATGGACAACACAACAGGACATGATTTTTGTTGGATAAGGGTCAATAAAGGGCTTGGAATTTGTGCATCTTCTGTTATATTTTTCTAGTGGTTACCTTTAATTTTTAAACAAATATTTTAAAGTAGGTAATATATGAACAAGATACAGAATTCTAAAGGTATGAAAAGAGTAGGGATTTTTTTAAAAACTTTCCCTTTTTCTCTCCCCTAGCTGCCCACTTTCCCTCCCTAGTCATTGGTTCCTTCTGTATTATGCCAGAAATCTCTGTATAATTTATCCTTTTTCTTTAAATTCTCCCAATATAATAACTCCAGTGAAATTCACTGGAGCATGATTTGTAATAGCAGAAAGATAAGACAGTCACAAAAGAATAAATACTATGTGATTCCACTTATATGAGATACCTAGTGTAGTGAATGTCGTGGAGACAGAAAGCAGACAGTGATTTCCAAGAGCTGGAGAAGGGAGGAATGGGGAGGTCACCTTTAATGGGTAGAGAATTTCAGGTGGGGAAGCCGTCAGTGTTTTGGAGATGGATGGTGGTGATGGCGGCTGCCCACGATGTGAATGTACTTAATGCCAGAGAACTGTCCATCAATAGGAAACATTTTATAAAATATTTGGACTGGGCACACTGGCTCATGCCTGTAATCCCAGCACTTTGGGAGGCCCAGGTAGGAGGATTGCTTGAGACCAGGAGTTCGTGACCAGCCTGGTCAACATAGTGAGATCTCATCTCTACAACAATGACAAATATATGTGTGTGTGTATTATATATAATAAATATATATACTTTTTGATTCATTCAAGGGTTTTGGTTGGAAGAATAAGACTGCTTTCTGTGCACTGATGTGGAAAGATCTCCAAAATACATGACAAGCCCGAGGGGCAGAACAGTGCAGTGACGAGCTAGCCTTTAGAGATGGAAGCAAGTGGTAGTTAAGGGCGGGGACTCTCGAGGCAGACTGCTTGGGTTCAAATCCCAGTGTTGCGAGACTTTGTTTTTTTGTTTGTTTGATTTTAGGTTTTTTTGTTTGTTTTGTTTTATTTTGAAACAGGGTTTCACTCCTGTCACCTAGGATGGAGGGCAATGGCGTGATCTTAGCTCACTGCAGCCTCCGCTTCCTGGGCTCAGGCGATTGCCTCAGCCTCCCAAGTAGCTGGGACTACAGGTGTACGCCACTGTGCCTGGATAATTTTTGTATTTTTTCTAGAGTTGGGATTTCACTGTGTTGCCCAGGCTGTTCTCAAACTCCTGAGCTCAAGCAATCTACCCGCCTCAGCCTCCCAAAGTGCTGAGATTACAGGTCTGAGCCACCACGCCCAGCCTGCTATGGGACTTCGGGCAAGTCACTTAATCTCTCTGAGCCTTAGTTTCCACATCTGTAAAAATGGGAGATATATGAATCCCAACCTCCTAGGGCTGTTGAGGGGATTAAATAAGTGAATAAGTCATTCTGGCCAACCTTAGATGTTGATGTGCTCCAGTGCCGGGGAGATCCAGGTGAGGAGGCCTGGGTGCCCGTCTCCATTTTGGCACCGACCCCTGGGGCCCTGGCTTAGTCACTTAGTTTCTCTGAGATGCCTTACCTAGTCTAAAGAGCATCTGTCTACCTCCCAGGCATTTGGGGGATAAAACAATAGAGATGAAGTTACTTTGAAAGATGATTAACTCCTTTAAAAAACTGCTCATTTGAATTGCTTCCCTCTATTTTAGGCAAAACTATTGAGCACGTTCTATGAGTCAAATATTTTATATATACATATGTCATTTAACGCTTGGTGTTAGTCAGATCGAGCCAAATGTTAGTACAAATAACGCCCGGGTTTCAGAGGCTGAACACAGTCAGGTCTGTTTCTCACTCATATCTGACTCCATTGCAACTCGGGGACCTGGCAGAGGCCAAAGATGATGCCAAGATGCCTCCTTTCACTCGTGTCTTCTAGGGCCTCACCGTCCTCCACCGGATCCTCCTTGGGAGGCTTCGGGGACTGGAACTGGCAAATGTCATTTCCACCCACAATCCATTAGCCAGCACCCGGTCCCAGGAGGCCACTTGACTGTGGGGGAGGCTGGGAATCATAGGCTTAGCTGTGTACCTGTAAATGCAGACTGCCAGGGCACCCTCCCTTATAACAACTCATGTTACTGATGGAGAACCGGGCACAGAGGCAAAGTGATTTGCCCAGGGACACACATGGAATAAGCAACAGAGCCAGGATTTGTCCCCTCTCTCTTTTTCATTATATCCCGTTCCTCTTTCATGTCTGTCTGCTCTGAAGATGCTAGAGTGTTTTTAAAATGTTCTTTAGTTCCTACATTGTCTCCTTTCCTCAGAATTTATTTTCTGTGTATGCACGTGTAGGCTCACTGAGCAATGATCTGTTTCATTGGGGTCCTCCAAATATCAGCATTTCTAGGCAGAGCTGACCATATCATTGGTGAGACTCAATACGAAATAGAAATGCAAGACTCTTGTTCACAAAACAAAAGAAGCTTTTCCTTCCTTTCTGAGTTCTCTCTCTTCCCCCATTCTTCTCTCGTCCCGGCAAGGTGTTTTTTTTATTTGCTCTTTAGTGTTTCTCTTCCTTAGCCACAGGGGACACTCGTGGGACAAGTGCAGACCCTCACAGGCACCTGGAGTCCTGCCTCACAACTTGATGCATGGGGCCTGCATGGCCCTCCCTGCGCCCAGGCCTCTGACAGGAGTGGAGGGTTGCAGCAGTCGCTGGGTGGCCAAGAACTCATTTCAGGGAGGTGGCTGAGGCAGTGGGAGACAGGACCACGTGTGAGCTGAGGGTCCAGGCTGCCAGCATGTGCTCCATTCTCCCGCTGCACTTAACTTATGAAACTCAAATTCAAAGATAAAGTCATGCCTCACTTAACATCAGGGATATGTTCTGAGAAATGCATCATTTGGTGATTTTGTCATTATGGGAACATCATAGAGTGTACTTAAACAAACCTAGATGGTAGAGCCTACTCCACACCTAGGCTGTATGGTACAGCCTGTTACTCCTAGGCTACAAACCTGTACAGCATGGTACTCTACTGAATACTGTAGGCAGTTGGAACACATGGTATTTGTGTATCTAAACATAGACAAGGTACAGTAAAAATACGGCATAAAAGATTAAAAAGATGGGGCCAGGCACGGTGGCTCATGCTTGTAATCCTAACACTTCGGGAGGCTGAAGTGGGAGGATTGCTTGAGCCCGGGAGTCAGAGACCAGCCTGGGCAACATAGGGAGACCATGTTTCTACAAAAACACACAAAGTTAGCCAAGTGTGGTGGCACATGACTGTAGTCCCAGCTACTCAGGAGGCTGAGGTGGGAGGATTGCTTGAGCTGGAGAGGTGGGGGCTACAGTGAGCCGTGATGATGTCACTGCACTCCAGCCTGGGCGACAGAGCAAGACCTGTCTAAAAAAAGAAAAAAAAGAAGAAAAATAATACACCTTCATAGAACACTTACCATGAATGGAGCTTGCAGGACTGGAAGTTGCTCTGAGTGAGTGAGTGAGTGGTCAGTGAACGTGAAGGCCTGGGATATGACTCTGCACTACGGTAGGCTTTATAAAGACATATCCTTAGGCTGCACTGAATTTATTGTAAAAATGCTCTCTCTTCAAAATAAATTAACCTTAGCTTACAGTAGTGTTACTTCATAAACTTGTACATTTTTAAAACTTTTTGACTATTTTGTAATAACACTTAGCTTAAAACACAAACACACTGTACAACTCTACAAAAAAATTCCTGTCTATAAGCTCTTTCCTATTTTTAAACATTTTTACTTTTTTAAAAACCTTTCTAAACATTTTCGTTAAAAAGTAAGACACAAACACCCATATTATCCTAGGCCTACATGGAGTCAGGATCATCAGTATCACTGTCTTTTAAATCTGGTCCCACTGGAAAGTCTTCAGGGACAGTAACACGCAGGAGCTGTCATCTCCTGTGATAAGTACGCCTCTTTCTGGAATACCCCCTGAAGGGCCTGCCTGACGCTGTTTTACAGTTAACTTTTTTTTTTTTTTTAATATAAATAGAAGGTATATGCTCTAAAATAATAAGTGGCTGGGCACGGTGGCTCATGCCTGTAATCCCAGCATTTTGGGAGGCTGAGGCAGGTGGATCACCTGAGATCAGGAGTTTGAGACCAGCCTGGCCAACATGTTGAAACCCCATCTCTACTAAAAATACAAAAATTACCTGGGCATGGGGGTGGGCGCCTGTAATCCCAGCTACTCGGGAGGCTGAGGCAGGAGAATCGCTTGAACCTGGGAGGTGGAGGTTGCAGTGAGCCAAGACTGTGCCATTGCACTCCAGCCTGGGCAACAAGAGTGAATCTCTGTCTCAAAAATAATAATAAATAAGTAAAATAATAAGAAGTATGGCATAGTAAACATATAAACCAGTGACATTGTTTATTATTGTCCGGTGTTGTGCTAGGCTTTTATATGACTGGCAATGCAGTAGGTTGGTTTACGCCAGCATTACCACAAATGTGAGTAATGCTTTGTACTATTACTTTAAGATAGCCACAGGGTCACTAGGTCATAGGAATTTTTCAGCTCTCTTGTTGTCTTATGGGACCACTATTGTATATGTGGTCTGCCATTGACCAAAATGTCCTTAGGTGGCAATGCCTGTATTAAAGTCAAGACAGCAACCATGTTGGGCGAGGTGGCTCATGCCTGTAATCCCAGCATTTTGGGAGGCCGAGGCAAGCGGATCACTTGAGGCCAGGAGTTCAAGGCCAGCCTGGCCAACATGGCGAAACCCTGGCTCTACTAAAAAAATTAAAAATAGCCGGGTGTGGTGGCGCATGCCTGTAATCCCAGCTACTGGGGAGGCTGAGGCACAAGAATCACTTGAACCTGGGAGGCGGAGTTTGCAGTGGGCCGATATCACACCACTGCACTCCAGCCTGGGCGAAAAAAAAAAAAAAAAAAAAAAGCAGCATAGACCACTGGAACGGGACCTTCTTCTCAGCATTGTGCTGATGACCTGTCCACGAATCCAGCCCTCTTGTGGGTCATTTCTCTGGGATCCTTTCTGTTTCCCTGGAGAAGGTGTCTCCATCCTCCTAGCTGTGGTGTCCTGGGAGCTGGACACAGATGGGCTCCTTTAGAGACTCAGCACTCAGACCCTTGCCTGGTCCCCCTGTGCCTGTGACCATGTCTGGGCTGTTCTGATTCAGCTTCGCTGGAGAATAAACCTCCATTACCTGGGCGGGGACTTTGGGCCTCCCTGCTCCGTGCGCTGGGACATTTTCAAACTCTCTCCCTGCTCTCTGGCCATGCTGCCTGCACCTTCGTGGTGTCTGGAGCTCTAGTTGGGCTGAGCCCACTCACTCCCGCTGAGCATGTGGGGTGCACCTCCACCCTCTGCAACATTGCCAACCTCTCGTCTCTTCATCAGCTTACCACCTTTCAAAGATGTGTGACATCTTCTGCCTGCTGTATGTCCCCTTCCTCCCTGAGGGGGTTTTCAGCTGGTTTATTCCTTTGCTGTTCTTTTCTCGAGGATTTTGGAAGAAAAGGAGATGAAACTGTGCCTTGGCATCACTGTGCCTTGCCAGAAGTCAACTTAAGTCTAGATATACTTCTGTTTTAGAAGACAGTATTCCTCCATTAAGCACGTATTGAGCACCTACCGTGTTCCAGGCCCTGTGGGGTTGGAATGTGCTAGGAGACAGTGCTGAAAAGCCAGTTCCTACCTCTGAGTGGCCTTACTGTGAATCCAGAGGGGAGAGGATGCAGAAGGTTATGACTGGGGTGGAGGGTGTGGGGTGTCAGGAGTCTGTGTACAGAGCCTGGGGTCACACCAGGGGCAGAGCCCAGACTTGACGGTGCACTTCAGGAAGCTGCTTACTGAGCAAAGAGGGGAGGGCTGGCCTTTTATCTTTTTTTTTTCTTTTTTAAAATATATATATATATAACCTCTTAGCTGTTAGGCGCTCACTTAACCTTTGTGCTAGCAGTGATTCCACTTTTTGATTTTTCTCTCGTCAGTCCCCTCTGTTCCCCAATTATTATTTTTTAAACATCGACTGCTTCTAATCTGCCTGGGTCTGGAATAGCAGACAATCAAGTGTGTTGGAAATGTGTCTAAAATAAGAGTTAATTAGGCTGTGAAGTAAGGTTTGAGGGACTCAGCTGTGAGAAAAATGCATAAACTTTAATGTATCAATTTTATAACTTCTATTTTTACTACCCAGTAGCCTTCTTAACTTCTGCAGCTTAATTTATGTTCCAGATGACCAACATTGCCATATACATGAGGCATAACAACCATTCTATTATAAAACTTTAACATCAGCTGCTGGCTGTATCTTCCTTCTAGCCCCATAGCCGCCTTTCTCTATTAAAAAAATATACTGGCCTTTGGTTTTTTTCTTTTTTCTTTTTTTGGAGACAGGTTCTCACGCTGTCATCCAGGCTGGAGTGCTATGGCATAATCATGGTTCACTGCAGCCTCTACCTCCTGGGCATAAGTGTTTCTCCCACCTCAGCCTCCTGAATAGCTGGGTCTGCAGGCACATGCCACCACGCCCTGCTAATTTTTAAGAGTTTTTGTAGAGATGGGGTCTCCCTTTGTTGCCCAGGGTGGACTGATTCTGGGCTCAGCGATCTTCCTGCTTTGACGTCCTAAACTGTTGGGGCTACAGGCGTGAGCTACTGTGCCTGGCCCCTGGACAGTGTAAATGTTTACTTACCATGTTTCCTTGATTTGAAAAGGCCTGGGCCGGGCGTGGTGGCTCACACCTGTAATCTCAGCACCTTGGGAGGCTGAGGCAGGCAGATTACGAGGTCAGGAATTTGAGACCTGCCTGACCAACATGGTGAAATCCCGTCTCTACTAAAAATGCAAAAATTAGCTGGGCGTGGTGGTGAGCACCTGTAATCCCAGCTACTCAGGAGGCTGAGGCAGGAGAATCGCTTGAACCTGGGAGGCGGAGGTTGCAGTGAGCTGAGATCACACCACTGCACTCCAGCCTGGGCAACAGAGCGAGACTCCATCCATCCCCCCCCCAAAAAAAGGCCTACTTTATCACATTATAACATCTGTAAATGAAATGAGTCTTTTAATTGATGGGGGTCTTGGTATTATGGTTACAGTTTTCTTTCGTATGTGGCACATAATAGTATATCTTAGGATCAGTGGTGTCTTAGATTCGATGCAATACAGTATTTAGGTCATTTGAGGGGATTGACAAATTATTCTGTTTCTCCAACCTGTCTCTTTGCTGGAAAGAGACAGCCTCATCAGCATTTGAAAGGAACTTTTTTCTTCCTACAGCCTTCTTATAATAACAACAGGCATAATAATGTCAGCAACAGTAAGCACTTATAAGCACATGCTATTGTGCTGACACTGCTCCAAGAGCTTCCCATTCACCTCTTAAATGACGCTGTGTTAGAAGCATGGCTATTAGGCCCATTCCACAGATGAGGAAACTGAGGCTCAAAGGTAGAAGTGGCACAGCAGGGAATCTAGGCTATCTCTGAAAAAATTATATTATGCTGCCACTAGTGATTCTGGGAGACAGTTGAAGTATCTTCATTTAAATCAGAGGTTTCTACCTGCTTATGACTTAGAGTCAACTAGGGAGCTTTAGGAAAATGCTGAAAAAATTATTCAAGGAATTCTAAAGTGCAGACAGAGTCGAGAACCCCTGGCTTCATTGATCCGTGTTAGGTCCCCTAGCTCTGCCATTCTGGGACCTCTCTGGCCCTTACTCTCTGATGCCACACCCCCAGGATAGGACGACTGCCCAGCCTGGGCTGGCAAGGACAGCCCGAGCTGCTTATGCTTTCAGAGCTGGATCCCTGGGTTAGAAAACATGGGTTGGAAACCTTAAACCAATATATGCTTTTGATTTTTGTTCTTTATTTTCTTTTCCTTTCTCTCTCTTTCCTCCAGCTCTGGAGTGCACAGAAAATCAAGCAGGTAATCCAGTTTTGGATTCTCTATTTCCTTCTCCGTGCTGTCCTGGACTCCACCCTGCCCTGTCCCAGGGATCTAGTGGAAGCTCCTCCTCCCGTGGTTCTTCCGGGCTCTCACATTTGCCCTTGACTCCCTCACTCCTTCCTTCTGCCCTGGCACCCAAGGGCCAGAGTCTCTGAAGCCTGGAGCTCAGGCTAGGCTGGCCTTTGCCTGGGTTCTCTGAGCTCCTGCAAGAGACAGGGCTCTGTCCACAAAATCCTTATTATGTGCCTACCATGTGCCAGGCATGGGGGTAGAGGGCCTGCAAGGTAGACACTATCCCATTCCCCATGGACTTTTGCTGTCCACTGCATTCAGCTTTTAGGGTAAGTTAGGAGAAGGGGTGCTATCTGTTTATGGCCCATGGTTTGGTATTCTCTTGCCTCGAGTGGTGGAAAGGCCTAACTAGCCACAAGGCAACTTACAGCCACTGGTGTCTGAATCTTCCCAGAGAAGTTGTCCTCTTGCCTTCTTCCTCTCCTAATGCCTCTGCTTGTCTCCGTCCTCCCTTCCCCTTCCCTGTTCCCCCTCCCTGCACCCTTGTCCCCACCCCATTCTCTGTTCCTGCTTTTTCCAGGCTATTCTACACCCGGACACCAATGAAAAGATCTTCATGCCCTTTAGAATGTCAGGTAAGCTCCTGGGGCCCTTCTGGTTCTGGCCAGCCTGGGGTGCTTACTCCAGTCACAGCTCCAGGAGCGTCCAGATGTTTTGGCCTAAGGAGGGGACAGAGCCTGTCACAATCGTGGCCATATTTGCACCTATACGTTCACCTCAGCTCACCTATACAAGACGGGGGCCAGGCCTCAGAATCCTCTATGGAGCTTGCCTGGCTTTTCTGCCTGAGCAGTTGGGGTGGAGCTGGGCCTTCCACAGGCAAATCTGGTAGCCCCCTGTACCGCCCACTCCACATCACTCAGCACTCACTAGGACAGCCTCAGTGATGCCTCCTCTAAGCAAGCCCTGGCTTCTACAAGTCATTCCCCCTCTCTTACCAGTGTGTGGCCTGCTGTTTCCTTCCAAGTCCTGCTCCCTGCCCTGCCCCTTTTAGGCAGTCAGTCTCCAGCTTAATTCTCTATTCTCTGATCCTGCAATTAGCCCCCCTTTCAGAATGGATGCACTGTTACTGCACTGCTGTGCATGTACAGAAGGTGGGATTCCTGTTCTGTGGAGACCAGGGGGCAGAGGGGAATACAAGATCCCTGCCCCAGGAAGTCCCAGTGGTCACTGAAGGGGTAGCTGTGTCTATGTGGGCTTTAGGGCTTAGAAAGCACTAGCAGGTACACGAGCTAGGCTGACATGCTGATCCCCCCCAACAGTTCTGAGAGTCTCTGCAGAGTCACACTCACGGGTGTGCTGACGCCTCCTCGTTGCCATTTCTCAGTGCAATGGGGTGCACCCACCTTGAGTTATGAGGGTGGGATGGGAGGGCACTGCTGCTGTTACCTTGGGAGGGCCTCAGAGGGCTGGAGAAAGGCGGTCTAAGTCAAATGGGTCAGTCAGGGTCCCCACCCCCAGAGAGCCTAACCTCATTGGGAGCAAGAAAATAAACAACCAGGGAGTAGGTGGACGTCTGATGTCATTGTGTAAACTGGGGCATTGAGTGCCCTGTGGCCCCCTTGCTTTGCCATGAAAAACTTCAAGGCTCTGAGCATTTTTTTTTTCTTTTTATTTGAGACAGAGTCTCACTCTGTTGCCCAAGCTGGAGTGCAGTGGCGTGATCTCTGTCATTGCAACCTCCACCTCCCAGATTTAAGCAATTCTCCTGCCTCAGCCTCCCAAGTAGCTGGGACTGCAGACAAACACTACCACGCCTGGCTAATTTTTGTATTTTTTCATAGAGATGGGCTTTCACCATGTTGGCCAGCGTGGTCTTGAACTCCTGACCTCAAGTGATGCACCTGCTTTGGCCTCCTAAAGTGCTGGGAAGGGCTCTGAGCGTCTTACAGTTGTGGTTGTAGATGCTCCCCAGTCCCTGCACCCGGCACAGCAGGCTCTCACCCTGAGCCTCGCTTCTCTTGTAATTCTTGACCTTTTTGAGTCATGCATTCCTCTGAGGCCCCGATCAAACTTTGGTTATCTTCCCCAGAGAGAAGTGGGTAGGAGAGCCATGGCTCATGTGCGTGTGTGATTATGCGCACTCAGGAGCAAAGCTTCACTTTAGATGCAAGTCAATAAGCCCGATCCTGCTGTCCAGCCACTGCTCACCGGCTGCCATGGTTAGAGGTTGGGGACAAGAGGCTATCCACTGACAGCAGTTGGGGCTGTGGAGGGAGCCTCGCCCAAGGGCTGAGAGCAGCGAGGAGGCTGTACCCAGGGCCTGGCTGCGCTTCACCCCAGCTCCCTACTGCGCCACTGGGGATGCCACAGATTTAAGAAGCTCTGGCACTTAGAGGTGCATGGCTTAGGTGGGGAGGGAATTTTCTTTCCAGAAATGGTCATGATGCCGGCCGGGAAAATAAGGGCCTGTGTTAGAAAGACAAGCTGAGGGAAGAAGGAAGACATTCTGGGGTCCTTGGAGGATGTTCAGCCTCATGTAGTGAGCGTGGGCAGGGTGTGTCGTGCCTCGCAGGAAATCGTAGGAGGATCACCAAGTGTGAAGCAGTGATGCCCCAGGCCATGGGCAGCCCTGCCTGCAGGAACAGGCCTCTGGGTTCCAGGAGAGAGTGAAAGCTGCCTGGCCACAGGGGAGCAGAGAAGAGGAGACTGGGGACACAACCCCGGCAAGGGCTGAATGGGGAAAGGGTCTATGAGATTGGGGATGCCTCCCGCCTAACTGACCTGAACCCCTTCATTAGGGCCACTGATGGCCTAAGACCTAACCCGGAGGCTCCTGGGTATCTCAGGTGAGCTGTGGGTAGATTATAAGGCCTGCCTCTTTTCTTCTCGTTCACAGGTTACATTCCTTTTGGGACGCCAATTGTAAGTGTTATCTTCAAAGGATTTCTTTTTCTAAAAAATAATTTTAAATGTCTAACTTTATGTTATTGCTCACAGATAATTGAGTTGTTGATTTAGGATAAATCAATTCCTGGAGAGAGATTACCAAATAAAATGATATGTATTTCTTACCGCATCTCTTGATGCCGATTGGCAAAGCTCTTTTCATAAAAAGCCTGATGACTTAAATCCAGCGTGGAGTCGAAAATTGCTTTCTTCCCGGCACGTTTTCTGTCCCCACTGTTGTCATTAGCACCTGCTAGTCATAGGGAAGTTTTCTCAAAGAACTTGGGAAGTAGGAATGGAAGCATGCCTTCTGAAAAATCAAAGTTTAAAATTAATTCAGAAAGAATTTTCAGCATTCTTTTTGCTCAGTTTTATAATCAGGATTATGTTTACTCTTTATTTTTATTGGAATAAAACATACAGAAAGGTTCATTCATCATAAATGTACAGCTTGGTAAATTTTCAGAAAGCAAGCATATCCAGGGCTGGGCGCAGTGGTTCACGCCTGTAATCCCAGCACTTTGGGAGGCCGAGGCAGGCGGATCACGAGGTCAGGAGATCAAGACCATCCTGGCTAACATGGTGAAACTCCGTCTCTACTAAAAATACAAAAAATTAGCTGGGCGTGGTGGTGGGTGCCTATAGTCCCAGCTACTCGGGAGGCTGAGGCAGGAGAATGGCGTGAACCTGGGAGGTGGAGTTTGCAGCGAGCTGAGATGGTGCCACTGCACTTCAGCCTGGGCAACAGAGCGAGACCCCATCTCAAAAAAAAAAAAAAAAGCAGGCATATTCAGTAAATATCACTTAGGTAAGGAACAGTTTGACACCCTCCCAACTGAGCTACTTCGGCCAGCTCACTTAAAGATTCAGAGCATCATCAGCATCTCAGAAACCTCACATGTGTCTTTCCCAATCACCACCCCCACAGGAAATCACTTTTCTGACTTTTATATTTTAGTTTTGCTTGTTATTGAACTTTATATAAATGGAATCATCAACATGTGCTTTTTTGTGTGTGGCTTCTTTTACTCCACATTGTGAGATTTGCTCATATTGTCTGTAACATTCATTTGTTCTTTTCTCATTGCTGTATAATATTCCATTGTCATAAATTTTCAGAGTTTCTTTATTCATACTGTTGGTGAACATTTGGTTTTTTCTAGTTTTGGGTTTACAACAAATAGTGCTGTTTTGAACATGCTTGTACAAGTCTTTTAGTGGATATATGCCCTCATTCCTCTTGGATACAGACCTGGGAAGCTAAAAGCAGGTAACAACTATAATAAATGCAATGTGTGATCCGAGAATGGATCCTAGGTTGGAGCAGGTGGTGTGTAAACTGTATTGCAGTTTCTTATAAAGCTAAAGATGCACTTACAATATGACCAAATAACCCTACTTTTAGGTATTTATCCAAGATAAATGAATGTGTTTATTTACACAAAGATCTGTATGTGAATGTTTGTAGTAGCATTTTTCACATTAGTCTAAAACTGGAAGCAGACAAGAATGACCAACAGATGTTAAAACTATTGGGGAAAAACTAATTGAGAACAGAATATTTGCGTAGTCTCAAATTTTCCTATAGATATCATAGATATTATTCCTTCCGTGTTAATTAGTTGGCATCCTCTTGAGTTTCCCTTCTGCCTCTTCCTTTAATGTTTTCTTAAAACTATCAGTATTTAGATACTGTTAATGCGGTCTTTGTGTTTTTTGGTTTTTTTTTAATTCAGGGGTAAAAATTTACTCCTGTCATTATTTATTTTGATATGCAAATTGGGCCACTTTTGACCCAACCTTAAAGCAGTTTCTCTATTTGACATGCCCCCTCAGTCTTTGAGAGCTTCAGTACTCTCTGACACAACAGGATATTCTAGGTTCATCTTTTCTTTTCTCTTTCTCTTTTTCTTTTCTTTTCTCCTTTCCTCTTTCCTTTCCTTCATTTTCTGTCTTCATTGCTTCCTTTTTCTTTCTTTTTTCTTTTATTTTGTCTCACTCTGTCACCCAGGCTGGAGTGCAGTGGCAGGATCCTGGCTCACTGGAGTCTCAAACTCCTGGGCTCAAGTGATCCTCTTGCCTCAGCCTCCCAAGTACCTAGGACAACAGGCATGTGCCAGGATGCCCAGCTAACTTCTCAAACATTTTTTTGTAGAGATGGAGTCTCATCATGTTGCCCAGGCTTGTCTTGAACTCCTGACTGAAAGCAATCTTCCCACCTCAGCCTCCTAAAGTGCTGAGATTACAGTAGATTTGTCTGTACAGTACTTTCTTCACCCCCATCCTAGAATAATTGATTTCTCTGAGGAGCCCTATTTCCTTTTAGAAGGAAATGATACTTAGAAACCAAGATCTTGATTTTGGGTGTACTCATTGTTACTGGAGTGTCATTGCTTCTCGGTATTCTTAGGGGACAGAGCTAGGAGATACAACTTTAAAAAATTCATGAGTTTATACTGATACCTGTAATTCCCATCAAACATCTCAGTGTTCATTTGTTCTCCCATTTCATATTTGAATCTCCCTTCTCCTAATGAGATTCCAACAGTATATTTACTCACTTGCAAAATCTTATACATACAAATAAGAGTTTTCAGAATTGCTACATCAATATCACTCTCAAAATACTACTAACTAAAGCCCAATATTTCTTTGAAGTTCTTTTTGTCTTAGAAAGTATCCTGTTGAGAGTACACAGAGTACCACGTTCAAAAGTTTCTTGAATTAATTTTTTTCATACGTGTTTATGTTATCTACTTGATGTACAGTTACAGGTTTAACTGATTTCTGTCGGCATTCCATTTTAGTTGTTTCTCCATTCTTACTAATTTATTTTTTGATATTTAGGAGATAGGAATAGTTTAAAAGTCCAAGCTATTTAAAAAGATGTACTCATAAAAGTTCCACTCCCCTTCCTATCTCTGCTACCTCCTCCTCACCTATCCTCTGTAGGTAAACAACTTCTCCTTCTTATTTTTTTTGTGTGAGAATAAACAGATACAAATATCTGCTTTCCCCCTTTTTTCTTATATAAAATGTAGTATACTATATACAGATGTGTCTAACTTACGATGGTTCAACTTACAATTATTTGACTTTATGATATGTGACAGCAGTATACATTCACTGAAAACAATACTTGCAATTTTGAATTTTGATCCTTTCCTAGGCTAGAGATATGTGATTGATACTTTAACCATGCTGGGCAGTGCAGTTCCCAGTCAGCCATGTGATGACAGGAGTAAACAACCCATACTACAATGTACTGTGTTGCCAGTGTTTTTTTGAATATTGCATTCTGTGTTCCACATCCCATCACGTCAACAAAATGCCCATTTTCAACTTATGATATGTTCAGTTTATGATGGGTTTATCAGGTGTAACCACATCATAAGTTGAGAAGTATCTGTACACCCTTTTGCACAATGGTTTTTTTCGCTCGATATATCTGTTTTTTGTGGGTTTGTTTGTTTGTTTGCTTGTTTGTTTTAGACAGAGTCTCACTCCGTCTGTCGCCCAGGCTGGAGCACAGTGGCATGATCTCTGCTCACTGCAGCCTCTGATGCCAGGTTGAAGCGATTCTCCTGCCTCAGCCTTCTGAATAGCTGGGATTACAGGTGTGTGCCTCGACGCCTGGCTAATTTTTGTATTTTTAGTAGAGATGGGGTTTCGCCATGTTGGCCAGGCTAGTCTTGAACTCCTGACCTCAAGTGATCCGCTCACCTCAGCCTCCCGAAGTGTTGGGATTACAGGCATGAGCCACTGCCCCAGCTCTTCCACTTGATATATCTTGAAAATCACTGTATATCGATTTATAGAGATCTTCCTCATTATTACGTTTTTACAGCTGTATAGTATTCTACTAAGTGGAAGTACCATGATTTATTTAGATAATTTCTTACATTAGATTATTTGTAATACTTTGCCATCATGAATAATGCCAAAATGATAATCTTATGATATTGTTGGAATATATCTTGAGGGTAAATTCCTAGGTTCTATGGAAGGACTAATTAAATAGACATTTCTAGAAAGATTGATCAAGACGAAAGAGAGAAGATACAAATAAACAGCATTAGCTATAAGAAGTACAATAATTATAGATGCAGTAGCAGAATGAAAGATCTGAATGCATTGAACAACTCAAGGCAATACATTTAAAGACTTAGAAGAAATGAATACATTTCTGGGAAAATACAGCTTACCAAAACTGCCTAGAAAGACGAAATATAGAGTCTTTTTCTTTTTTTTTCTTTTCCTTTTTTGGAGACAAGGTATCACTCCGCCTCCCCGGCTGGAGTGCAGTGATGCGATCATGGCCCACTGCAGCCTGAAATTCCTGGACTCAAGTGATCCCTCCTGCCTCAGCCTCCCAAAGCGTTGGGATTACAGGCATGAGCTGTCACACCTGGCCTTAAAATCTGAATATACCTATAAATAAAAGGAAATTTAATTTGCAGTTTAAAATATTTGTACCACAGAACAAACAAACCAAAAATTATCACTGGGCTCTGATCTTACAGGTGACTGTACCCAAAGGAATAGCTGACCTCAATTTTATAAAGCTTTCAAAAGAGAAAAAAGTGCCAGGCATAGTGGCTCACGCCTCTTATCCCAGCACTTTGAGAGGCCAAGGCAGGGGAATCACTTGAGGCCAGGAGTTTGAGACCAGCCTGGGCAACATAGCAAGACCTCGTCTCCATTGAAAAAAACAAAAAAGAGAGAGGAAAAAAAGGAAATCTTCCCAGTTTATTTAATGAGGCACTTTGAGACCAATACCGAAGTAAATATAAGACCGAAAAAGTATAAGCCAATATCACTTATGAAATTACATGTAAAGATTATGAAATAAAATAATAACAAACTGAATCCAGCAATGCATCAAAGTACAACATAACAAAATGCTTTTTACCAAATACAACATTAGAGAATATATTAATATTAGTTCATCACACTAAGAAACTGAAGAAGAAACATGATTTTCCCAGTAGATACAGAAAAAGTATTTGATAAAATAAAACATAACTCAATTTACAGTAATAATTATTATGATAAAAACAGAACAGATTAGGTCTAGAAGGAACTTTCTTAACTTGATAGTGTCTATAAAATTTATTTAAACCAACCATAGCAGGCACCTGTCTTAAAGATGAAACAAAGGTAAATTCTTGATGTGTAGGACAGGGTAAGAATGCCTGATAATGTTGCTTCTATCTAACATTTTCCTGAAGACTAGCAAGTGCAGTAAGACATGAAAAAATAAACAGTTATTATTGTTTATAGAGTTGGAAAGAAAGAAAGAAAAACATTTATGAGAATAGACAAACTATTGGAACTATTTTAAAAGATTTCTGGATGTAAGACAAGTATACAAAAAATTTGTATGCCTGTAAACCTAAAACAAACGTCTAGAATATGATTTTTGTAAAAGATGTCATTTACAATAGTATTTTAGACAATAAGGGATATAAAAATAAATTCAAGAAACAATATTCAAGACCTTTACAGAGAAACCTATACAACTTTATTGAAGGACATTGGAGATCTAAAGAAGTAGACAGCTGTATCATTTTGTTTTCTTCAAATTAAAATCTATATTCAATGTAATTTCAGTCATAATCTCAGCAGGATTTGTTATGGAACTTGACAGGTTCCTGTGAAAAGTTACATGAATACAAGCTAAGGGATAAGAATAGCGAAGACAATTTTCAAGAATGAGGTGGTGGGAGAGGACTCACCCTACCAAATATTATAAGACAACTTGGTTTTGATACAGTGATAAGCAAATATGTCAATGAAACAGAACGCAGAACCTGGAGACATGCCTATATGGAAACTTAAGATTTGACTAAGGTGGCATTACAAATCAGTGGAGAAGAAGAACAAACCATCTGATAATATGGTGCTGAGACAGCTGGCTACCTATGTGGAAAAGAAAATCAGATCTCTACATCACCTTATACACAAAAGGACATTTAAATATGAAAAGAAAATATTTGCAGCAATGTTTATGATAGCAAAAAATTGGAAACTGCTGAAATTCCATCAACAAGAAAATGAATCAGTCATGGCTTAGTCACGCAGTGGAATACTTAACACAGGAAAGAAAACAATGAGCAAGGGCGACATTTATGAATATGGATAAATTTCAAAAACAATGTTGAATGAAAAAATAGTAGCAGAGTAGTAATGCTCTCTGTCATTTATATAATGTTAAAAGATATGCAAAGCAATATTATATATAGTTTATGAGTACATTTTTAATGCATCCTTAAAAACATTCATGGGAACAATTAGCACCGGCTTCGTGATACTGTTTACCTCTGGGGAGAGAAAGCAATGAAATTTAGCAGGAGAACAGGGGGTGCTTCGTTTGCATTTATAGTGTTTCATCTCTTAAAAACATCTTCACAAAAAAATTGACGAAATAAGATTGGACATATATGGATGCTCGTTATCCTCTAGACTTTTCTGTATCCTTGAAAGATTTCATTTTATACATATATTTAAAAATATATAAATATATCAAGAGAGGTATTATTCACATCTCTATTTTTATGTTGTTGCCCTGAAACTACTACATTGTTCTGAAATATTCTGAGAAAGGTTTATAAATTTCCCACCATAATTGTGTGTATGTGTGAGTGTGTGTTTCATTTCTTTGCATTTCTTGCAGTTGTTTTATAGATTTCGATGCAGTGGTGTTTGGTGTGTTCAGACAGTTTTGTCTTCTTGATATCATCTGTGTCTCTCAAACACACACACACACACACAAAATATCCCTGTTTCTTTGATTATTCTTGCCTTGAATTTTACTTCTCTTAATATTTTTTATTCCTGTTTTGCTTAATTGACTTGCATTATGTATCATTGCCTATACCTTTATGTCAGAGTCATTTAATTTCTGTGCTATTTTGTGTTACACAACTCTTTTGGACAAAATGTAGCTGAATTCTACTTTTGCTGCGTAAAAAGGCTACTTACATTTAACCCAGTTTGAGAAACACTGCCTTTAATTTTAATGAGAAATGGAGCCCTTTTGTATTTATTCTGCCACTGATGATTATGACTGCATAGCCCAGCTGTCAAATGGGTTTTGTTGTTGCTGTTAGCTTTTTATTAAGCTTTGTTTTTGTTTCCACTTCTTTTCCTGATTTATAGTAGAGAAAAGGTCCTTTAGTTTCTTTAGTTTGGAAGGGGAACATCCTAATTTTCTCTACTTACCATTCATCTGTAATATTTTATAGTACAGAGAAGGTTACATTATATATACTTTATAATCAAGAGTCAAATAATAAGTATGACTTCCCTAACGCTACCCACATAGGAAGAGACTTGTAGCATGTAATTTCACTCTACTCTCTACTTGATCATTTTAGCTACCTCCACACACCTGCCAAGTTTTTGGAAATCATCTGGAATGTCATCAGATTTATAAAGCCTTTCTTAACACCTGTATTATACTTCACAATTATTTAGGCTGTGTGTGTGTGTGTGTGTGTGTTGTTTGGCTAGAATACCTTTTTGAACAATATTCAGAATACAGGGGCAATATGCCTTTCTGAATCTTTGCATATCTGGAGATCTTTTTTTTCCCTTTCATACATGAACAATAGTTGGCCTGATTCTCTTTTCCTTTCTAGGTAAACTTCCCCCTTCCCCTGGAATCGTTTGGTATTTTTTCTCTTTATCTTTGGAGTTCAGAAATATCTCCTAGGATTTAAAAAAAAATCTTCTCTGTATATTTTATAAAATTATACAAGTAATACATGAATATGTTCTTTGGGATTCAAAAATACCACCAAGAATGTTTTATAAAGAATATTTTTAAAGTTATACAAGTAATACATGAATGTTCTCTCGGCTCGGAATTTAAACAATACAAACAAAAGTAGAGGTCCTTGTGATGCTCCTCAACCCCGAATTTCTGCCCAGAGTAACCCCTGTAGGAAGTTTGGTGTGTGCCTCTAGGCTTTTTCTAGATATCTGCATACATTTAAGTCATTTAAAATTTTTTTTGTTTTGTGGATTTTTCCATTAAAAAGATAACAATATACGTATGTATCTATGGTTAGCTTATGACACTTAGCAGTTTGCCTCCATAACGATTGGCTTCATTTATTTATTTGTTTGTTTTCTCTGCTGAATGGCACCGTCTCTTCCAGTGTGATGGGTTGTGGTTATTTCCGATTATTTGCTGTTAGAAACGATTGTGCTATGAAAAATCTTTGTAAAGCCATTTTTGCACAAGGATAAGGGTTTCTAAAGGGCACTTCCAGAAAGTGAATTTGCTGCTTAAAAAGCTACGCACATTTACATCTTTAATAGATATGGCTGAATTTCCCTTCAAAAAGACTATATTTCCCCATGCTTTCGTAACACTAGTATTCATTCATCTTTTTAATGTTTTTGCCAGGCTGATGGGGGAAGGGGTAGGTTCTCATTATGCTTTTAATTTTTATTTCCATAAACACCGAAAAGATGTTGGTGCTTTTTAAATTTATTTATTGGCGATTTGTATTCCCTCTTCTCTGAATTACCTGTTCACACTCTTTGTCCATTCTTCCATGGGCCATATTTTTCTAGTTGATTTGTAAGAGCTCTTTATATATTTTGGACATTAATCCTTTGGGTTATATATATGGCAGGTCTCTTCTCCAGCTGTTTATCCCTTATTCTCTGGTGTCTTTGTTATAGAAAACTTTTAAATATTGATGTCTTTAAATATAATGATCTATCTTTTGATTGATTTTGAGTCTTTTTCCACTCCTCACCTCCATCTCCTTTATTAAAATAACTGAGGCCAGGAGTGGTGGCTCACGCGTGTAATCCCAGTACTTTGGGAGGCCAAGGTGGGAGGATTGCTTGAGCCCAGGAGTCTGAGACTAGTCTGGGCAACATAGGGAGATCTCACCTCTCCAAAAAAGTTAAAAAATTAGCCAGGCATGGTGGTGTGCGCCTGTGGTCCCCGTTACTCGGGAGGCTGAGGTGGGAGGATTACTTGAGCTGAGGAGTTTGAGGCTCCAGTGAGTTTTGATTGTGCCACTGCACTTCAGCCGGGGTGGCGCAGTGAGACCCTGTCTCAAAATAAATACATAAATTAAATAAAGGTAAAATAACTAGATGTGTGAAAGCTATGTCTTGGAATCAGCTCTTGGATGTATTTATCAATTCTATATTCTAAGTATTCATTTATGCTTTTGTTTTTATAATATCCCTTTTTCCCTCTTTTCTTTGTTTGTGGTTGGTTTTCTTACTTTTTGCCTTGAATGCTTAGTTTATTTATTTTCCTTCTAATGAAAGTGTTTAGTGCTGTGAATTTGCCTCTGAATATATCTAAAACATGGCTATATCTGATATGTTTTCATATATAGTGATCTTATGTTGTTATTTTCTAAATAAGCTTGAAATTATAATTTCAAATCCTCTTTAGTCAATTAGAAGAACACATTTTAAATTCTGAGTGGTTGGGTTTTAAAAAATGTGTTCTTTTGTTATGTTCTAGCTTGTCTTATTTTCAGAGAGAGTGACCTCTACAATTTTGCCAGTTGGGATTTATTGTGGTTTTCTTTGTAGCATGGTATCTGAATATGCCACTTAGGATCAGGGTCATCTGCATGTAACAAAGTCCAAAATAACAGTGGCTTAAACAAAATAGTTTATTTCTCTCTCATGTCAAAGAAGTTTGGAGATAGGCAGGACCCCCACAGTATCATCAGGAACCCAGACTTCCATTTTCAGTACTGGCTTCTATTGTAAAAAGTCATCCCATAGCCCGAGATGGCTGCTGGAGTTCCAGCCATCACATTCACATTCCAGAGAGGAGAAAGAAAAGAAGAATAGTAGGCTGTATCTCCCAACTGAAATACATTTATCTTTAAGATACAGCCTCTCTTTAAGGAGCCTTTTTGGAATTTCCATGCAACAGTTCTGCTTACATTTCATTTAGAATTTAGCTGGGTATATAGTTGATCCCCAATTATATAAGGATTCTATTAGTAAGAAAGAAGGGAAGAATGGTGATAGGTAGGCAAACAAGAATGCCATAATAACTTCTATAAATATTCCATCAACACTTTAAAAGATATACCATTTAGTGGTATCATCTCTTTGTTAAACTGGGTAAGTGGATATTTGAAATGGCAAAAGTTGAATGTGGGGCTCATTTTTCCCTGAGAAGCCAAATGGAGTCTTACACAATTACCAGCTGCTATCAAGTGGGAAGAACTGGCTAACCCAGTAGATGCCATCACTGTCTTCGATTCACAACGGGTTACTGAGGCTCATCCCATATGTTTCCACTCTCTCCTCACCGTACCCAAGACAAGCCCATCATTGCAGGGTCACTATGGCCCTGTAGGCAGGTGGGGGTCTTGGGTGCTGATCCACTCGCGTGCCATTCAGGGGTTCATTGCTGAAGCAGATGTATGAATGTCCTATCAGGACCAATCCTTTCCCAGGCTGGAGCAAACATCCCTCTATGAATACACGCATGTGGTGTGAGAAGAGGATGCCCTGGCCTCCAAGATCCTGTGTGAATACTTGATGGAGGCAAAATGGGGAGCATGGCCTGGGATACCTCCCAGCACCTCTATGAGGCAGCCAGAACCAAAATGACGATGCTCACCTATCCCCACTTCCTAGCCCCAAATATCTGTATCCTGGGGTTCAGAACAGTCAAGCCAGAGGCTGGGTCTCCCGAGGAACCACTGGATTTGAAGAACCTGTGGCCTTCCACCTTGGCACTTTCACATGGACAAGCAATGTGGTCCGTCCCCATTCCTCCCCACCCCTGGGCCACTGCCTCGTCTTGTGTGGAGGGAGCATGCTGGCTGCTCCAGCGCTTTCTGCAGCCCCATCAGCTCCTCCAAGGCCCTGCTGTCGCCTAGTAGCACTGAACATTTAAGCAAATGCCTGGTCTGAAGGGGAGTGAAAGTTCCAGTCCACACCTTAGGAAAGCCCCTGGTCTGATGGAGTGGGTAAGAAAATATACGCATGCAGAAGCCACTAAAAATGCTTACCAAAATAGAAACGAGGGTGCCAGCGAATGTGCTAGGAACTGGGTCCCTGAGTGATGAAGGGAAGGGGCGAGTAAGGCTGGCAGGTGCCTCAACTGAGAAGCTTCTGGAAACCACAGTGAGGCTGCCTTCTGCCCAGGTGCACATCCCCGGCTTGACCCCGACGCTGTTCCCACTTTGCCCGGGAGTCACCTCGCCCTACCCTGCTCACCCCCCAGAGCTCAGGAGAAACGAGCTGGTTTTCTCCCAGAGGCTGGTGCCAGTTTAGTCAGCAGATTTCACAGATCCACTGGCAACCATGTAGTGTCTTATTTTAAGCTTAACATTTGAAGATGGGAACTTTTTCCCCCTTCGGTGTGTGGCAAAGAGATCCCAATTTATACATAAGCACCGCGGCTATGCCGGTGCACTGAGGCTGTCCCTGAGGCTCTGCCGTTCATCGCTCCCTTTCTTCAGGTATCTTTCCAGAAAAAACCTGCCAGCGTGGTGGCTTCTTATCCACGGCCTCTCCCTTCCCAGGTTTCCCCTGAGCACAGCACTGCCGCTTCCGTGCACGTGGCCGGGGAGAGGCAGAGCCAGGCTTGGCCCTGGTGGTCCGTCCCTCGTCCTGCCTGCCCTCTCCATTTCCCCTCTGCTCCTGCGCCCTCTTCCCTTGTTTGCTGTGGAATGCCTCAGATGCCAGGGCCTGGGTTTCCCTCATGGGCCTGGGGCTGTCCCAGAGAGCATTCGTGCCACCCTCAGCCCTGAGCTCCCCAAAGTGCTGTTCCCCTCCCCTCCCCTCCCCTCCCCTCCTCTCCTTTCCCCTCCCCTCCCCTCCCCTCCCTGTCATGTCGGACTCTCAAAACTCAGGGACCAAAAGCCTCATTTCCAGCCAGGGTGCTAAGGAGGGCAGACCACGAACACCTAGTCATTGGATCTGGTGGCCTTAGGTTAAGTCTAAATCCGATTTCTGTCTTGAGACATTAAGAGCTTGAACTCTGTACTTTGCACTCTTTCATTTTAACGCACAGATGATCACATGGACTTAGAGACTCCAAGTATCAGAAGATGCTGGTGTTGGCCACTTCATCTCCAGGGGTGTGTCCCAGGGCCCTCCTGACATCTCCCAAGCCTCCTCATCCCTCCTCTGCTTTTTTGCACATTTAAATCCCAATCCCAGTGTTCTCCCTGGCTTTCCTCCAGCATTACCAGACCCCAGCCATGTTGACCTAGCTCACCACACAGGAGGTGTCACTCCAGTGAAGCTAGAATTGACCGGTCCGGGGTAAACATTCATTTGACAGAGAGATTTTCTTTAACTGGCTGGCATCCTTTAAGTAGCAACACCCCTTATACACTGAAGTATAACTTTCAGATCATTAGTCACATAAATCAGAAGATGGAGACAAAGTAGAAGGAAACAACAGGACATCTGTTGGGTATTGGGGTACTGGGGCCCATGGTGGATCTGTCAGTAACAAAGAGGGACATTTATGGAGTTGAGCGAGTCTGTGGTGGAAAGGGATGAGATGTAAAGACACTTGCTCTACCTGGGAGGCTCCCGGGTATGTGGGGAGGCAGCGTCAAGGGGCCTCCTCTGAGCTTATGGAAGCTCTCGAGGTAGACACTTTTTTGCTGCTGAGAGGAATGGTACAGAGAAGGCATGCAGGGTGCCGGGGAGCACGTGACAGACCTTACCTCACTGTGAGGGTCAGAGGAGACATCCTGGAGGAAGTGATGCTTAAACTAAAACCTGAAGGATGAGGAAGGAGGGATTAGCCAAGTAGAAACGGGGTGAAGGGTGAGAGGGACGGTTATTTCCACCGTTATCTTGGCGAACAGGACAGTTCTGTACCCCGTAGTCTTCCCCTGGCTTCAGTTTTACTGCCCAATTGTTTTGACGCATACCTCATTTCCTCTCCAGATTTCCCACGCTTTTAAAAAAACCTTTCTCCTGTAGTTTGAGTCAGTTTTGTATGGGAGGTGGCCAAGGGGCGGGGGCTTGCTCAGTTCTGAGCCCTGATATCATGGTACACAGAACTGTGGCAGTGGCCTTACCCCTCCTTGCCTTTATCTTCAGCTGTGCATGTCCCACTTCTGGCCAAGCAGATTGAGATATTTGGGGGTGCCTCTCTCCCAGATTGAGACCTCATCTCTCTGCAGCAGTTAGAATACTCTGAAGGAGGAGGCCCAAAGTGAAGATGTGATTTTTCTTGTAGCAAGTTACCATATGGGTGCCATTGGCCCCATTCCTTACTCTGTCTTGAGACTAGGCTCAAGCACAAACTGCCCCTCTTCCTGGGCCTGTCAGGGCATCCCTAGAGTTGGGCTGATGGCCCCTGGGTTGGGTGGCTTTGATAAGCAGGGCTGCTTAGGAACCAACATCCCTGGTGAAGACTTAATTCAAGGCATATTCATAATGGTACAGAATTTTGGACTAGAAAGAACAGCATAGTCACTCTGCATATGTAGTAAGCCATGTATTAGCTAGCTGTTGCTACCATAGTGTCATGTAGAAAACATCCACAACACTTCAGTGGCATCTGTGAGCATTCTTTTTTTTTTTTTTTTTTTAGATAATCTTTGGGCTCTGTCGCCCAGGCTGGAGTGCAGTGGTGCGATCTCGGCTCACTGCAACCTCCGCCTCCTGGGTTTAAGCAGTTCTTGTGCCTCCGCCTCCCAAGTAGCTGGGATTACAGTCACCTGCCACCACCCTCAGCTAGTTTTTGCATTTTTACTAGAGATGGGGTTTTGCCACGTTGGCCAGGCTGGTCTTGAACTCCTGACCTCAGGTGATCTGCCTGCCTTGGCCTCCCAAAGTGCTGGGTTTACAGGTGTGAGCCACCATGCCTGTAAGCATTCATTCTTAGGGATCTGCAGTTGACTGGGGTTTGCCCGGTCTAGGCAGAGCTTGACTGAGGCAGTTCTGCATCTCGCCATGGTCAACTGAAGGTGACCTGACCTGGGATAGACTGTGCCCTCCTGTCTCTCCTCCTCCTTGGACCAGGGATTTTTCAGGGATGTCTTCTTGTGGCAACCCTTAGATGCTCAGGAGGGCAAGCAGGAAGGCATGAGGCCTCTGAGGCAGGGCTCAGAACTGACGCACTGCCACGTCCGTCCTCCCATGTGCTGTCAGCCAGAGCAAGTTAGATGACCAAGCGGAGCCAAAAAGTGAGGAAATAAATTCCTTCTGTGATGAGGCTGTGGCGAGGGTATGGATAGAGGGAGTGGAAAATAATCTGGACCAAAGACTCAGTCTCCTACCCCAACCCCCCTGCAATTAGGACTTAATAAAAGGAGTCAGGAGTGCATTGTCCCAGTCCAGCAGAGATCTTTCCCTGGTCAATGATTATGTAATGATGAGCAGTGTTCTTCCAGTCTGGGGTGTGAGCCCAGCTTTGTGCTGAATGCCATGGGGGGCATCAGAGGAAGAGGGAAAAGCCCCAATTTTGCCTTCCGCAGCTCTGTTCTCTGAGGGATAAGACTTGTATTCCAAGACGGATGGAGATGAGATGATGTTCAGTGGTGTAATGCTGACTTTGGAGCTCAGAGGAGGAAACCAGCAAAGTCCAGGAAAGAACTACATGGGAGGAGAGGAATGGCACTGGCAACCGGCATCCAGGGAGCGCTTGCTGCAGGCCTCACGCTGAGCTGAATTTCCTCCACACCTTACTTCCTCTCATAACCATCCTGAGAGGTACTGGGATTGTCCTTCACTTAACAGCCGAAGAAACAGAGGCACAAAGAGTTCCAGTGACTTGCCTGTGGTCACATAACTGGTAAATGCTGGCACCAGCATTTGACGACCAGAGCCTGAGCGTTAATCACTAGGTCTGTGGTAGGACACCCAAGAGGAAGGGGAACAGCAAAGGTACAGACGGATGTGCAGAGAGCACAGCTGCCAGGGGGCTGGAGCGGCAGAGGGGACTTCAGCCATGTTATGAACTATAAATGGGAGCAGAGATAGGATGTGTGATTTGGCCAAGGTCCTGCAGCGCGATAGGGTGGAGGCTGGGCTAGAAATCCTAGCTGTTGGCTCCTGTTTCCCTCTCCTTCCACTTTCCTTGGTACCAGCCACATTCTGGGCGCTCTCCACCCGTCTGCGTGGCCACGCCTGAATCGTTTCCCTCTTGGAAGAGGTGCAATCCACTGGCATTGAAGCTGGGTGGACTGGCTCCCTCTCTCTATCCATCTCTTTCTTCCTTTCCCCTGCCATGTTCTGGAAAGGGCAGCGGGAGGGAATGTGGGCAGGTTGCACCAGAGATATACATCTGAGAGCTGAAGGGAACATTTATTTTTAATTTAGACTTAAAAAGAAAAAAGGAAGTTATAAAATATCTGCTCTTGCTCCTGGGATTGTGCAGATGGTGCTGCGTTTTGCCTAATAGGGAATGGGGCTGGCATCCTCGTGCTTTTGGTCCCTGCCTGACTGTGAGGACCTGGAGGGCAGGATCCCTGCTCCCCTGCCTTAGCCTCACATGGCCCCCTAAGGCTCTGTTTGGCCGATGCAGCTCTGTGCTCCTGTCTTCTAAGCTCACCCTCTCCACACTCCCTTCTGGGCTCCCAGACCTCCTCTGCAGTCAGACCAGTCTCTCCGCTGTCTCGGCTGTGCCTGCTCCTGTGTCTGCACCCCCTCGGCTCACTCCTACCTCCGCCTTTGTTAGATAGCCGGGACACACTCACCCCTCCCTTCCTGAACTTCTCTTTGGATGTTAAAATTTATCAACTTTACACATATCCAAATACCTCATTAAACCATCTTGTCATTTTCAAGCCTAGGTGTTATAAAGGATGTTAGCCTCCATTTTCTTGTCTGGTTTTTGTTTTTATTGTGGGTAAGGAGTGTGTGTGGTGTGTGTGTGTGTGGTGTGAGTGTGCATGCACACGCATGTACTCACTCCTTTCCTCTGACTTTCTCCATTAGGAGCAGCAAGGAACTTGGTATGTAGAAGCAGCTCCCCATAAATGGATGTGGAGTGCTGACTGGATCCCCCCTCTTTCTGTGCTCAGGGGGATGAGCTGGAGAAGGAGCACCCTAAAATCAGAGTCAGGGCCCCCAAGCCAGGAACCAGGAGACCTGATTCTCTAGCTTGCTGTGAAGCTATGGACAGATTACTGAATTTCTCTAAGCCTCAGTTGTCTCGTTTGTAAAATATCAAAAGTAATCTCTGGTTTGATCCCCAGGGTTAGTATGAGGATTATGGTAAGTGAAATGCTTGGCAAAATCAATCAGTCAATCCATCTCTTTAAGAAAGAGTGAGGAGACTTATAGCAGTCAGAGGTGCCAGCATGGACCCCAGACCCATGTTAGGGCAGGAGATTGGGATGGGAAGTGGGGATTGTCTAACAAAGTAAAAAGCTCGCTGGTCATAGAGCCATGGGCAGTGTGTATGTGTGTGGTACATGGCCCAAATACTGGTTTAGTTTAGAGTTCTGGTTTGTTCTGGAAAAGACTTGATGTCACTTTTAAAAATGCTTGCCACTAAAGATAAAAGAAGTGAAGATGAAAATGAGACAAAGGGAAGGGAAGATAAAATGAAGCCAGAAGTGAGGTTTGGGCACAGAATCCAGGCAGTGTGGGTCTGTACACTTGGCAAATGTGGCTATGGAGAGCTGGCCTGAGTTTCTGGACGGTGCAAAGAGACTCAGTTAAATGGCCCAGTGTCTGCAAGGCGCATGCACACCAGTTACTCAGAGGCACAGCTTCTGATCCTGAGACTGGAAAATACTTCCCCCAAGTGGATTATAAAGGGAACCCTGTGGTGTCACGGGCCGTGTCCTGGACAGCAGTTGTCAGGTAAATGCAGTGAGTTCCATTGGGCTGTATTTTACAATGTTCCTGGTGGTCCAAGCACAGTTCAAGGGGGGTAAGTGGGGATTCAGAGGAGAAGACATGTAGTCCGTAAGATACCGTGTTCAGTAGACTCCAGATCAGGGGATGACGTGCTGGGCTCCAAACAGTGAACAACTTTATTAACTTCCTCTGGTGGTAGGAGGCAGTCAGCCATGCATACGTGTACACATATGAGCACATGTACTCTTCACCCACCCCCTGTCCTGTCCCCACCCCTGCTAGGCTCGGCTTCCTCCCTCTGGTTTGGCTTCTAACTGGGGGCCCCAACTAGGAGGAGGTCCTCAGTTTTCTGGGATGCTCCTTGGCAGATGGGATCCCATTACAGACGAGACTGTCTCTGTTGACTTGACACCAACTACCCAGAATTTGGAAGTAGAATTTTACACTGAGGTCAACCCCTTCACTTGCATAGGTAAGAAAGTTAGAGCCCCAAAGGGGATCATCTTCTGCCAGAAATCACACGGGGATGGAGCTGAACGTAAGACCCAAGTTCCCCTGATTCTCACTCTAGTTCCCTAAGCTGCCACTGCAAAGAAAAAAAAAATCAAGTTGGGATCTCATTCTGGGGGAAAAAAATCTCATAATTCCTCATTGGAGCTATGGAATAGCTTTATATTATATAATTTTATTCAAACTGATATGAGCCAATAAATATAGATTGTGTGTGTGTGTGTGTGTGTGTGTGTGTGTGTGTGTGTGTGTGTGTTCGCTGTTTTAAAACATTTTAATGTTTAAAACATGATTTACTAATGCTGCTGGGGATGTCTAGAATTTGATTTACTGCATATTATTGAGTGTTTATACTTGTTCCTTACAGAAATTCTTGCCAAAGAGCCATTTCATCTACAGGAATAATAAATAAGTCAATATGTGGATGGTTGTGCACATTTTTCCCATATGCAGTGGGACTTGGTAGATGTTACTTTGCACACAAACACTCAAAAGGTAAACTGGAGAGATGCACAGGGATCCCTGAAGTCCAAGGCTTGGCTAGTGTCAAAATCAGACCATTCATCTTGACTTAAACCAAAAAAAAACGGTCAGCAAGTCTAGGTCTTAGGTGATATTTGGGCTTTGGGAATAATGGATCCACGTCTGTGTTTCCATACGTAGCCATATGTGTATATTTGTTCATCTCTTCATTCATTCCTTCACTCATTCAACAAATATTAGAAATCTGTGTTTCATTCAGTTGCTTAAACATGGTATAGGTTTTTGCTTCATGGAAATTCACAGATGACAGATACAAATTCCCCCAACTTGTATTTACAAAGCACTTAAGGCCTTTGAAATGATTTTTGTTTAATCCTCGCGAAAATCCTACAGGAAGGCTAGGGTGAGAAGGAGTCAGGTAACCTGAGTGGAAACGATGGTATTCCTTTTGTTTGCTTGTTTTTATTGCCCCCCCTAATAGTGGAAATAATGCATGTCTATTGTTAAGAAGAATACAGAAATATTTAAGATTGTGCAAAAGTAACCTGCAACCCAACCTCCAGAGACATCCACGCTACAGGTTTTTTCATGCTTGGAGATAATGTGTGTATGCATGTGTTTGTGTATATGGTTATATATATAAGGTGATTTTTCTTTAAATAAGATTATGCTGTAATATAATTCTGCAACTTGGTTTTTTCCCATCGCACACCCTCTCCCTTAGTGAACCTCAGTTTGTGTGTACACGGCATACCACATCAGTTTGTATAGATCCAGCTCACTCGTTTGTGGTAGTGTGTTTTTTCTTTGCAAAAGCATAGGATGTTTCTTTTGCCTTTTTCAGCATTTCTTCTCTCTCGCTCATAGGTAGTCGGTCTTCTCTTGCCCAACCAGACACTGGCATCCACTGTCTTCTGGCAGGTAACAGTCTCCCAGCAAACAGGGCTCCTGAAGGAAGGGCCCACACAGGTGCTGGTTAAGAACTCCCTGCCCTGGTGTCTCCTGCCCCGTCCAGACCCCGCGTAGGGTCAGTCCACCCCGACACCACCCCAGCCCAGAAGTCACTGAAGGAAAACCAGGACTTTGGCCCTGCTGAGGTCTCCAGCAGCCCAGCATGTCTCAATCCACATGTGTCACTCTAACCTTTGGACCGAGGTGATGAGGGCTGCGTGCCCCTGCCTGGAACATGCTGGCTTGTCAGTGGGGTGGCCCCCACTCTGCCCCTTGGCTGCTCATCCCAAGGCCAGTGACCCTGAGGCCCATAGCCTCATTTTGACATCAGCCTCCCCCACATCTACTGAGAAAGGTCAATACACCCCTAACCTGAGGTGGTGAAGTGCATCACAGACCCTGGTCCCTGCTCTTGGAGACAGTCTGGGTTGTGATGCCATGAAAACAGTTGAGGGTATCTCTGTGTTTATGTGTGCAGAGAAAGAGGGGCAGGAAGGAAAACCTGTCTGTCTTCTAGGAGAAAATGTCAGTCTTCACTGAACAAAACTCCTGCCGGCCTCTGTGTCTGGGAACTGGAGGTGCAGGACACTGGACTGGGAGATTTTTGAAAGAAGTGCAGGGCTGTCAGTCATTCTAGGCCAACTTTTGTCCAGCAAGTAATATAATAAAGATGGTGTGACAAAGGCAATGGGGTCTGCAGGGGCAGTGAATGCCATCATTCCAAGAGAGGTGACTGTCTCAGGATCAGGTGGACTGCTGGGGTGTGCAGGACCCCATTCAGGAACCAAGAGACTTCCCAAGAGGCAGGGCTCAGTGCTAACACCAGCACAGCCCTGGGCAAACCAGGACCGTCAGTCATGCTAACTGGCAGCATGGGTAGCACCATGTGAGCTAGAGACCGCATGCTGTGTCTTTCTGGGGATGTGTGACCTCCTGGGGTCCAGGCCTGGCTTCCAGGGAGGTGACCACTCCTTCCCTGACTTCTCTCATCATTGCCTTTCAGTGGCTGAACCAGAGCCACAATGCCTGTGTCAACTATGCAAACCGCAATGCGACCAAGGTGAGCATCACTGCCCTCTCCCAAGTGGTGGGGTTCAGGATAGGGAGGCCCAGTCATCCTCCCTACAGTGTGACATGCCACCATCAGTGGCTGCCTCTTGGTTAAACATGGCCCTCCTCTAGATATCTTATTTAAAATGCCAACCCTTCAGGTGGGTGGCCGACTCAGACATTACTCGGCTGAGGTCAGCTGGAGTTTCTGGGCCAGGAGCCCTCTGGGGAGGAGCTGTTTACATGAAGTGAAGAAGGCCCATTAAATGGGGGCAATGCAAGGGATGAATTTGGCTGGCTTTCAGATTCTTCTTGGATAGCTCTTACATTTGGGTTTTGGATCATGATGATATCAGCTACTTGGGGGCCAAATTCCCCTAAAGCTTCCTCCAAATTTTCTGGAAGCTGCCTCAGTGCTGTCAGGTCCCGACTGGCCACAAGCTGAAGGGCTGCTCCTGAGTGGGGAGGGTCCAGGGCTGGTACCTCCTCCCCAAAGCCCCCTGCACTCCTTGGAGAGCTTGTGGTGGAGGCCCGATCACCCTTCTGTTGTCCAGGAAGAGCTGCTGGGCCCCTGCTTTGCTACAAAGGCCACCTCTCCCCAACTTCAGTTCAAAGGCAAAGAAGGCAGGATGCATCTAGGTCCCCTTTGGGGGCCTGTCGGTTTGGGGTAGAGGAGAGTCCTAACATTTGCTAACCTTGGGGGAGAGGAGGGGAGTTAGGAGCTGGCTTGGACTGTAGGAATTGAGAGGCTTGGTACGCTGTGGGTGCCCCCTGACATCTAAACCTCCACCCCAGTCTCTCTCATAGGCTTCACATGTGGCCATCTCTGCTTGGATGACTCCCATTTATCTTAAACCAAACACCTGTAAGCCTACAGTTGTAGCACAGGGCAAGTTCCTCAGCTTTTTCTTAATTGTCTGTGTTGGAACTCGGGGTATATTACTCTGTAGCGATATTGGGCAGCTATCATCTGTTGACATGGGAGCCCAGTTGTTCCATGGGCTGGCAAGGCCTGTGAGAGCCTTGACACGGGCATTTCCACCTAGAAAGTGCTCCAGGTGCCAAACAGCCCCCTTGCAGCATTTAACCTCTGAAGTGGAGACTGCTTGCCCCAGCCATCAATGGTCCGTGTTAGCCTTGCTGTTCTTCACCTCCAGCCAGCATTGTCTGCCAGTGACCTTTCTAGAATAGGGCAGGAGTGAAGTGGGCCCTTCAGCATCTCCCTGGTTACTGGTGATTTATATTTCTACGCTGGGAACTGAGCTGAGGGTGGCCTAATCCCTTTGGGTCCTGAGGGGCCTCTTCCACCCACCTTCCAGGCTGGTGGGCAGCATGCTTCTTGCTGGCTGGGACAGCTTATAAGGGGAAGTATGGGAGCTTTTGGCACCTAGCAGGCCTGAAATTCTGCCTCTGTTTTCCAGCCTTCACCTGTATCCAAGTTCATCCAGGGCTACCTGGGAGCTGTCATCAGTGCTGTCTCCATTGCTGTGAGTACTCCCTCCCCTGCTCCTTCTTGACTCTGCTGCTCTCGGGCCACCCCGCTCAGCATTGCAAGTGGATGCTTACCTGAGGGCCAGGCTGGGCAAGGATGTGGGAGACAGGTTTCTGTGGGTAGGGAGTCAGGACAGGCTTTCCAGGCCGAAAAGAGGCTCCAGTAGACAGAGCACAACCCGGTGCTCCCTGTAATGGAGAGCAGGCGGGGAGGTGAGGTGGTGCCCCGGGGGCGCCGAGGCAGGACATCTGTCTTGAGTGGGGCCACGGTTGCCCAGCACTCTGCTCAGAAGGCCGCTTCTCATGCTCAGTAACGTGGCTGGGTCGGAGTTGGCGGGAGCGCCTCTGAATGACTCTGCAAGGCCCGCCCATGTGCCTGCTCCCCTGAGCTCTTGCTCAGCTACCGGGGCGCTGCTGTTTCCTCTCTGTGGCCTTACTGGTGTCACATGTCCAGCTTCTCCTGAAGACCTGTCAGTGCCCAAAGCCAGGGGCATTAGGCTCGCGCTGAGTCTCCACAGTACTTTGAGGCCAGAGCAGCTACTCAGTAGGGGAGGTTCAGAGACTGAGTGTGAGGATATGGTAGATGTGGCTCCCTGCTTCCCAGAGGAGGCCAGGGGCAAGTGACACAGTCAGGGCCCTGGGCCAGAGCCAGAGTGGACGCTCAAGCTGCCAGGACCTTCTGCACACTTGTCCCACCCCTGGGCCCACCCCTGTGCCTATGTCTGGCTCTCTCTGGATCCCCACTAGGATGGCCTTCTATAGCTGACTCCAGAGGGCGAAGGGCCCCTTCACAACCCTGTCATTTCATTCATTACACAATACATTAATGTAACTGGTAAGAAAAAATAATTAGAAAATGAAAACCAAACAACATTCACATAGCTGAGCACAGCAGGGCACACCTGTAGTCCCAGCTACTCAGGAGGCTGAGGTGGGAGGATCACTTGAGCCCAGGTGTTGGAGTCTGTAGTATGCTATAATCGCACCTGTGAACAGCCAGTGCCTCCAACCTGGGCAACATGGCAAGACCCCATTTAAAAAAAGAAAAGTCCAGGCGCAGTGGCTCACGCCTGTAATCCCAACACTTTGGGAGGCCGAGGCAGGTGGATCACCTGAGATCAAGAGTTCAAGACCAGCCTGGCCAAAATGGTGAAACCCCGTCAATACTAAAAAAATACAAAAATTAGTTGGCATGGTGATGGGCACCTATAATCCCAGCTCCTTGAGAGGCTGAGGCAGGAGAATCGCTTGAATCTGGGAGGCAGAAGTTGCAGTGAGCTGAGATCACGCCACTGCACTCCAGCCTGGGCGACAGAGTGAGACTCCATCTCCAGAAAAATAAATAAATAAATAATAAAAAAGTTTAAATAAAAAACTCCAAAACCATTCAGCTGGGCAAGGTGGTATGCCCCTGTAATCCCAGCTACTCAGGAGGCTGAGATGGGGGGATCACTTATGGCCACGTTGGGCAGCATAGCAATATCTTATCTCTAATGAAAAAGAAAACATTCACATATAATGAAGAATTCACATACAATAACCTTTTGGTAAAACCCACTTTCCTCGTCTTTCCAGTGCCATTAAGTAAATACTGTATAATAACAGTTCACGGCTGTATATTACCCATTGTACCATACACCACAATTTAATTCACCATTCTTCTAAAGGAGGGATTTGGGGTTGTCCTGAAATGGCCTCATTTATTTCACTCCCACATAGACCAAGTCATCTCCAAATAGCTGTGAAGTGGGATGTCCCATCTCATGCCCAAGATCTCTTTCCCAAATCCTTATGTCTTCACAAAAGCAAGAAGCCAGACATTGCAGACCTATTCAGATGGCTCACCAAGAGACTGCTGACCTGCCACCCAGCTTGTCCTGCAGCCCAGCAGGAGACGGCATTTGTGAGTCAGACAAGTGGGGGGTCCCTGATTCTGGGGACTTGCTGGGTGAAGGCCAAAGGCTCTCCTGAGTGGGAGAAAGGACTCTGTCACCTCCTCCTTGTTCCTTGTGATGAGAGGAGCTGATGGTCTGCTTGGCTTAGCAGCTCAAAAATCCCCTTCCCTTCTTGGAGACTCAGGGGTGGGGTGAGAAGAGGAGGCTACATAGGGAAGGATGCTGAGTGGCCCTGAATGGAAAGGCTTGAGTGAAGGGGATCATTGTCCCGGTGGACTTCCTTCCTCTGCAGGCCAAGAATCAGCTTCTCAGCCTGAGTAATATGGCAAAGCTCCATCTCTACAAGAAATACAAAAAAATTAGTCAGGCATGGTGGTGCACACCTGTAGTCCCAGCTACCTGGGAGGCTGAGGTGGGAGAATTGCTTGAGCCCAGGAGGTTGAGGCTGCAGTGAGCCATGATTGCACCACTGCACTCCAGCCTGGGCGACAGAGCACAACCCTGTCTCAAAAAAAGTAAAAAATCGGCCGGGCGCGGTGGCTCAAGCCTGTAATCCCAGCACTTTGGGAGGCCGAGACAGGCGGATCACGAGGTCAGGAGATCGAGACCATCCTGGCTAACCCGGTGAAACCCCGTCTCTACTAAAAAAATACAAAAAAATTAGCCGGGCGAGGTGGCGGGTGCCTGTAGTCCCAGCTGCTCGGGAGGCTGAGGCAGGAGAATGGCGTGAACTCGGGAGGTGGAGCTTGCAGTGAGCTGAGATCCAGCCACTGCACTCCAGCCTGGGTGACAGAGTGAGACTCTGTCTCAAAAAAAAAAAAAAAAAAAAAAAAGTAAAAAATCACTCAGCTTTTTCTGAGAGCTCCGAGCTCTCTGCGTGTCCAGTCCTCACTGCCCCACCTGAAGGACCATCAGCCGCTCCATCCCAACCACTTGCCAGGGCAAACCTAGCACAGATTTGTAGGGTATGGGTTCTGAAGACAGAGTTATTGGGGGACTTGGAGCCCTCTGGGGTTCCCAGAGCTGATCTTGCTGAGCAGGGGCTGGGGCCTCAAGTGGGGCTGTGTCTGTGCTGGGGCCTCCCTCGTTTCTCCTCCCTGTGAGCTCCAGCACCCCTCGAAAGGCTTTCCCCAACCACTCCAGCCCGTAGCACTCTCCCTCCCCACAAGTCCTGGAAACCCCTGTCCTCCCCACTCACACTCAGTCGCACCATGTCCCTGTCCCCTCAGTGTTCTGCAGTCTGAGCCCCATCCCCACTGAATTACAAGTTAACCAGGGACAGGCACCATGGCTTCTCCCCCATGGAGAGGAGCATAGGGCACTGCCCCATAAATACTTATTAATTAGGCCACTGACTGATTGCTGGCCTTGAGGCCCCTCCGATCTGCGAGTCCTAGCGGTGGCGGCGTCCCTCCTCCTGACGTCTTCACACAGTGAGGGTCTAACTCCGGCAGATGGACTGGAGTTTCTGACTTGGAAAATCAGCAGCTTGCTTGCTTTTCTTTTGTGTGTGTAAGTCACAAAACCTCTGAAGAAAGAGGCTTTATTTTATTTTCCTTTCCCTTGTTCTCTGGAACCCCAGGTCCCGCAGCCTCATTAACTGATCTCTGCTTCAATTAGTGACAAATCCCCTCCCAGGGCGAGCCTGTTAGGAGGAGATGACCTGCAAACAAGTGTCATGGCCCCAGTGGTTGGCCCAGCTCTGGCATTAATTAAAACGAGTCCCTACAAGCAGGCGGCATGGATGGGGGCCTACAGGCTGCAAGCAGGTCCTTGGGACAGAGGGCGAGCTGGAGTGGAGGCCAGCCTCCTCCAGGGCCCTGGAGAGCCCCTCCCCCACTCAGAGGAGCCCTGACCTTGGCCAGCAACCCTGGGATCAGGGATCCCCAGTTTGCATGCCCCCAAGTGAAGACTCCTGCTGATTGCAGGACCACCAGGGTGGGATTAGCAGCCTCTTGGTGAACCTTCTAAATAGATTTGGCAATGTCTGGCTGCTTGCTTGAGAATAAAAAAGAAATCCCGTCTTAAGTTATTTTTGAAATCTAACAGTTTGCTGTCTTTTAACAAAGGAAGCCTCTCTCAATCCTCACTGTTTTTTAGTTCGAGAGTTTGCATTAAGCACTTCTGTGGGCGGCCCTCACTGGGCCCCCGGCTACACGAGGGTGAGAGGAAGTAAGACCCATTGACTCCCATTGGGGGACTGTGATGTGTGGGTACTTTGCAGGCGCTGGGGGCTGCAGGGACTGGGGTGTCCTTCAAGGCGCTGAGAGGGGAAGCTAGAACGTTCTGTGGTATAATCAGAATTATGATTAAGGTGACCCCAGGGTGTGGTGGGAGCAGGGGAGGGGCCCCTACTTCACACAGGGCTGACTCGTAGGACAGAGTGGAGAGAGCAAGGGGCAGACAGGGCGGGTGTTCCAGAGAGAAGGCACCACACAGGCAGAGGCGCACAGGAGAACATGACCAACTCTGGGCTCAGAGCAGGAGGGTGGCCACCGGGTAGGGAGTGATGGTGATCGTGAGTGGAGGAGGATCAGGGCTAGTCAAGAGGCACCGTGAGTGCCTTGCTCAGGAGGAAGGAGGCCATGCCTGGAGCCCTGCCTGGGTGTCATCTGCTGGGTGTCTCAGATGGTGCAGGTGGAAGTGGGCTGGAGGAGAAGGGGTGGGGCCACCCTCATGGACGAGGGGCCTGGATGAGGGTGGACGTGGGGCTGGAGAGGAAGACTCAGGGATGAAGTGATGTGGGACCAATCAGGAGCTGCCTGGGGGAGCCACATGATGAGAGGCACTTCATGCCCATTCCTCACACCCTTCCCTTCCAGCTAGGTCTTAGCTGGCTGAGGTTTTTCCCTGTTGGGGCAGTGCTGAGCTCCATTCCCAAAGGTTCTGGGCCCTGGGGGGTTCTTTCTGTGTAGGATGCAGTGGCTGTTAACCTTCACTACCAGACACTGGCATAGAAGGAGGGGTTCCAGGAGATCCCTGGGTACTGAACCCGTACACCTTCCAGTTCCCATTGCTTACTGACAACTCTGTGTTCCCTGGATAGTCAGACTGGAAAGTAGTCATGAGAATTGTAATAATGGCTAGCACTTCCCGAGTGCCTGCAGCGCGCCAGGCATTGTTTAGGTGTTCATCCTCATTTTACAGATGAGGAGACTGAGGCACGGAGGTGAAGTAAGTGACAGGACCTACCCAGGCTTAATCACACACAGAGACCCCTTTTGCCTTTTTCCTACTGCACCCCCTGTGGCATAGGGAGATGGGAGAAGCCAAGTGGTGTTCTCAGCTTCTAGGTTGGAGAAGCTATTACCATGCCGCCTGGCAGACAAGTCCCTCCCCAGGTACCCTGAGAGCAGTGGGGACTGGAAGATATTTTTTGAGAGGTTCTTTAGGTATAACAGAGTTCAACCCTCTGCTCACCTTCATACTTAGTTCCTGGGCCTGTGTTTTCTGGCCGTTGTCAAGTCAGCGGCATATATTTGTCCCTGGCCCAGAGCATGCCCTGCCGCCTGCAAGACAGGCCTGGCTGACTCTGTGGCGGAGGGTGTACCTCAGGCCCTTCCATTCTTCTCCAGGCTGGAGAGAGGTAGGGGGATGACAGCACCTGGGAATCCTGGACCAGACTGTTGTCTTGCTGTGTTCAGGGAGTGGCTTTGGGTTTGGAGGGTCCATCGCATGGACCCTGTAGAGAATCTGCAGTGTTCAGAAGCCTGCAGATGGTGATGCTGGCAGTGCGAGTCAGACACAGAAAGCAGCTCTGTGTCTTTTCTAGGGACGACAAGTTGTTGCCGCCTCCTGTGTAGAAGGGGTCTGTGTAATTGATTTCCTAGCAGGTAGCCCCCTGGCCCTTGTGGGGCGTGGTTCAGGAGTCAGGGTTGGTCACTGTTGTCAGCAAACAAGCAACTTGGTCACAGCTGGAGCAACTGATGTTTTAGCCTGTGCAGAACTCTGTCCCAGCTACTTGGCTACTTTGCTGCTGACCCCATTGCCAAGCAGCAGGCTGGCTGGGGTTGGGGAACAATTGACCTCCATGGAGGGTCTTGGGTCTACTTGACTACCAGTGTGTTTTATCAAGTGTGCCCTCTGGTGGATATTTTTGGTACTTCAGCGATTCTTTGACCTTCTCCAACCCTTGCCCCCAGTGCCCACACAAACCCCTAACCCTTGGTTACATTATTATCTACCACCCAAGAGGTGCCCTCCTTTTAGGCATGCCCCTTCCTCCATTGTTCTTCAGGGCCATTTGGACCCCCATAATGACTGGTGCAGTAGAGTCTGCAGACTGTTGTCTGAGTGCCCCGCAGACGACCTGGTATTTCATGCTTCTGATCCTTGGCGGAGTCCCGCTCCCTTCCTAGCCTCCTACTCAGGGGTCAGGCAGGCATCCCCTTCCTCAGGAGGCTTCATGACCCTTGGACCCACTCCCTTACGGCACCTCCTCATACAGGTAGCCAGAGCCTTGCAAGCAAGCCAGGCAGTCCTGCAGGGCTGTGTGGCTCCTCCAGTACCACTGAAGGCTTTAAGCAAGTTGCCATGTGTTTTCAGACTTCACTCCGACTGCTGTAGAGAGCAGATGGATGGAGGCAAGAGTGGAAGCAGGGGGCCTGGTTAGGAGGCACGTAGTCATCCTGGGACAGAGGCTGCGTGCTGAGTCGGGGGAGCAGGGAGAGCAAACAGCTGCATTCATGATATCCGAGAGATGCACCAGGGAGCCATGGTTACACGTGGGCCCCGGGAGGCTTCTGCCCAGAACGCTCTGAGGTCTCTGGCATGAGAAGCAGAGCTGGAAATGGGCGAGAAGGCTGGGGTGTGGGTGAGGAAGAGCGAGACAACCTTCATTTGAGGTGTGAGAAGGTGGAATGCCTAGAGCCCTTGGACATAGAGGCATCCACCAGGCGACGGATATTCAGGCTGGAGTCAGGGCACAGATGCGGGGAGAGGGATGCAGGCATTCTTCCAGCTCCATCCACTGTCTCCTTGCTGGCCTGTTGGCCCGGAAAGCCCTTGGTTCTTAAGGCTACAGCCACCAACTGTGTAGCTCATGACACTAAAGATTTGGTGTCATGAAGCTCCCACCCCACCCACAGCTCCTGCTGCTGGTCGACCCTGTTCCCATCTCTGTGGGGACTATCAGGAAGCTGGCCTTCCCTCCTTTTCCCCTGGTCTCCTGTCAGCTGCTCATGGCAAATTCACTGGCCCAGTAGCCAGACCTTGGAGATAGGTGGTCAAGAAGGCCTATTCTCTCCTTCAGGATGTTGCTGATATCTTGTGGGGCCTGAGCTCTGGTTTTCCCAGAACCCCTGTCTGATGGCCATATGAGAAATTCTTGTGCAAAATCCACACCCTGTTTGTTTTCCCCATCTACCAAAATGGAGCTCCTGTTTGGTTAATTTCTATTTTGTGGCTTATTTGGATGCTGTTAAAACAGATCCTGGGGGACCCTCAGCAGTAATTGTTCCACATCTCATTATCTTTCCTGAACCCGATTATTAGCTCTGATTTTTCTGATCGCTAGCTGCTGTTTGTGATGAGCTGTGTGCCATTAATACCAGCTGGTTCCCTTAAACAGGACCCACCATGCCAGGGAAAACGAGCTGGCATTCAGAGCCACCAGCCTCTTGGCTTTTTCATTTTAACGGGCTCTACCAAATGTTCCAGGCCAAAGGGCCCTGAGGAACCAGAACAGACGGGCTCCCAACCCCTGGTCTGCAGCCATCTTGGGTTCCTTCTCAGGCTGTGGCTGTCCTAGGTGCTGCGGCAGTAAGACCTGGGCTGGGGCCTGGGAAGGGGTGAGGGTAAGTGGCCCTTTGCCTCTTCTATGTCCATGCCCTCCCTGCCACTGGGCCTATCACTGGCAAGTGGGCATTGTGACCTCACTGACTCCTCATGAGCTCACAGCTACACACATGCCCAGGTCTCCTCCCTGCTTTGCTGGTCCCCAGCCCCTTTCTCGGTCTCAGGCATGTCGGCCATGCTTTCAGAAACATATGTGTACCGCACTAAATGTCACCCTATCCATGCTGGGAGACCTGGTGACTTTCAGGGAAGGGGAGGCCAGAAGAAACCTGGGACAAGAACATTGTTTTCTCTCTTCATTCTTCCTCCCTGCACTCTGGGCTGTGCCAGTCCTAGCCAGTGGAAAGAATGGCCGACCAGGGACGGGGAGGCTTTGGAGAGAGGGAGGCAAATGTGATGGCTACCTTTCCTCCTTTCCCTCCCACTGCTCTCCAGCCCTGCGTACCCCCAAGAGGCTGTCATGGGGAAGGGTCCCAGCCCCTCTACTCACTTCCTTGAATGGCTCCTGCTCCCCGCCTCTTCCAGCACTTCCTGTATCTTCTTAAATTGTCATGCAGGATTTTGAACTCAGATCTTCTGACTTCTGGCTGCTGGGGGCAGGAGTGGTTCAAGGGCCCTGTCTTCCCTGCAGGAGTTGCCTTCTGTTTTCCACTCATTTGGATCCCAGCCCCAAGGAGGCCATTGTCAGGGAGGTGCTTGCTATGCAGATGTGCCGTTCAAAGGCATGCAGATATGAAAGCATCACTCCCTCAGGTGGGAGACAATGGGAAGGTCGAGAGCACTGTGGTTAGGAGCAAGGCTTTGGAATTAGCAGTCCCTGCATTCAAATCCTAGCTTTACTTGCCTCATGACAGCTGTCTGTCCTTGAGCAAAATTGTTTAACCTCTCTGGACCTGTCTCTATCTGTAAAAAGGGCCAACATGGTCTACCCAAAAGCCTTGTCGTGGGGATCTCATTAAGATATTTCATGTGAATATGTGCTGAGTGGCCTCATGTAGGAGGTGCTTACTGACTTCCCCCAAACCCCCGCCTCTTCATCGCTACTGCCCGTCTGCGTGTCCTCCAGCCTCCTCCCACGCTTTCTCTCACTGCACTTTTTTGGGGGTGAGGGAGGCCATTTCTGAGTCACTCGCTCCTGGACTTGATGAATTCCATTCGTGTGGCGGGGGCAGCAGGGCCCAGTGTGAACCGGCAGCTCCCCAGCCCTGCCCACCGTACCACTCAAGTGAGTCCACGCCGTGATGCCCCTGGCTGCCTCCCAGCCTTCTCTTGAGCGAGCTGGGAGGACAAAGATTGGACTCAGGATCAGCCTGAGACTTAAGATGGAGGCTGTGTTCCCGAGAGCCCAGGGTGGGCATGCCAGGAAGCGCTCTGGCTCCACGGAATGCTGCACTGCCCCGGGGCTGGCGGACCAGCACTTCCTTGTCTTCCTGGGTCTCACAGTCGCAGCCTGGCCTGGGCTGTTTCTGCCTTGCTGCACCCTGCCTCAACAGCGGCAGGCACCTGGCAGCCCTGGAGGCCTTCCCAAGGCTCTGCGTCTTCCCCAACCACCCACAACATTAAGGCCAGAGCTAGGCCTGAGGGCACAGGGTGGCCTGCTGAGCCACCAGGTGTGCCAGACCTGAGAGCAGGCTGCCCCAGCCCATCAGGCCAGGAGTCCTGCCATGGCTCCTCCCACGCTTCCCAGGAAAGACAGCGCAGGGGGCTGGCTTTGACCACCGTCTGGGGAAGCAGAGGCCTCTGCAACCCAACCCCTTTTCTGGTTTCATGCATCTTGTCTTTTCTGTCTCCAGGCCTGCGCTCATATGCATTTCTCCACCAGAAAGTCCTTTTCCTCTGCTAGCCCAACCCCATCTTTCTCTCCTCCGCAAAGCCCCACTCCCAGCCTTTGTCTTCTCCATGCAGTCATATGTTTGTTGGTTCCTGCATTTATTCCTGAGTCACCAATTTATTGAGCGTGTGCCAGTGAGTGTAGCCCTAGGTAGTGCACATACAAAGATGAAAAAGGTGCAGTCACTCCTCCTGGTCCAGTGACATCATGATTATATAGCTTAATTTATTGAGGTCTCTTATATGCCAAGCTCACACCCACCACTTTACATACATTCTTATACCAGCCCTGGGATGTTGTAGGTATTACTATCCCTTTTTACAGATAGGTAAACCAAGGCAGAGAAAGATGAAATGACTTACCTGCCTAAGGTCCCACTGCTAGTAAGTGACACTGGAGGTGGAACTCCTGGGCGGGCCTGAAAGAACAGGTGTGGACTGAGTGGAGGAGGGAGGCATCCCAGGCACCCGGACCAGCACGGCAAAGGCCCCGTGGCTGGAAGGGTACAGAGCATCTGATGAGCAGCAGTTCTTGGGGTTGAACATGGGGTGTTGAGGTTATGGAGGCCAAGGCTGCTGCGGGAAGGAGATGGTACCTTCTCAGGCAGGTTGGTCATAGAGAGGAGCTGGTGTGGCAGACATGAGAAAGCCTGTGCTCTCGAAAGCTGAAAGAGCCTAGGGGATGGACTGGAGTGATGAAGACCCCAGCCAGGGCCTGGGGTGGGGCGCCTGGCATCCTGGGCCAGGTGACAGGTGTGAAGGCAATGACAGTGAGTTCAGGACATCCACCTCACCCTCCATCCTGCCCTGAGCTACACTGCTTAGTCCTGCAGCCTGTGGGCAGGTGTGGGGGTCTCCCTGTCCTGAGCCCTTATGGTCTGGCTGGGCCCACACCTGGGTGTACCATGGATTTCAGAAAGGTGGTGCTTAGGGCTGGGGTGGGAATGAGGCCTTTCTACACTTCGTTTATTCATGGAGTATGTATCCTTTTACCAGCAACTGCCACATCATCCCATCCCTTTTCTCCTCTGCAGTGTGTGTGTGTGAGTGTGTAAATGTGTGTGTGTGTGTCTGATGCTTTACCTCTCCCTCTTTCTTATGGGCCAGTTGCCTGGGATGACTGGGCAGTGGTACTTTATGCAGCGACACTGGAGCTCTGCAACCTCAGGTGACGCTGCGGATTAGGGGTGTGAGGTGCAATTGTGGGGAAAGATGACATCCGCCACCCTCTGTCCTTCCTCCAGTTCTCCGCTCCTCCCATAAGCCACTGCAGCATCATGTACTTTTTCTGTGTTTTTATTTTTTTCTTTCAAAGGTGGGCCTTAATGTCCTGGTTCAGAAAGCCAACAAGTTCACCCCAGCCACCCGCCTTCTCATCCAGAGGTTTGTGCCGTTCCCTGCTGTAGGTAAGACCTGCACAGCACATAGATGTGTGCTGTGGGTGGGTGTAGGGGACCGCGGGGCTCCCAGCAAGACAGACGACCCTTCTACACCTCTCCTGATGCCCAGGGGGCACCCAGCTGGGAGAAGTGGTGCAAAATATGTAGCTAAAAGACAGATCACGGGGTCCCACTGACCAGCTCTGTGCTGAGATTCTGCTTTCAGCATAGGGGTTCTTAGCCTGGGGTCCCACACCCCCAAGGGGTCAGTAGACAGAATGCTGCGGATCCAGTGAGCTTGGTCAGAGAAAAGATTTACATTAACCTCTAACTGCCTTTTAACATTTCCTTCCATTACGAATGTAGGCAGCAAACCACAGTCAGAAGCAGGACCTGTGACTTTGTCACCAGTAGAAATCACAGATGTTTTCATGGCACATTATAGTTCTTACAGAGATCTTAAAATATTATTTATGATCAACACTAATTCATATTTTCTTTTTCTTTTGAGACAGAGCTTCGCTCTTGTCACCCAGGCTGGAGTGTGGTGGCGCGATCTCGGCTCACTGCAACCTCCACCTGCTGGCTTCAAGCAGTTCTCCAGCCTCAGGTTCCCAAGTAGCTGGGATTACAGGCATGCACCACCATGCCCATCTAATTTTGTATTTTTAGTAGAGATGGGGTTTCACCATGTCAGCCAGGCTGGTCTCGAACTCCTGACCTCATGATCCACCTGCCTTGGCCTCCCAAGGTGCTGGGATTACAGGCGTGAGCCACCGTGCCTGTCCACTAATTCATGTTTAATACATCAACTGATAGACCTTGTTTTTAATTCATTAGTTAAAAAGCGCATCTAGGCTGAATGTGGTAGCTCACGCCTGTAATCCCAGCACTTTGGGAGGCCGAGGTAGGTGGATCACAAGGTCAGGAAATCAAGACCATCCTTGCCAACATAGTGAAAACCCATCTCTACTAAAAATACAAAAATTGGCTGGGTGTGGTGGTGCAGGCCTGTAATCCCAGCTACTCAGGAGGCTGAGGCAGGAGAATCACCTGAACCAGGGAGTTGGAGGTTGCAGTGAGCCAAGATCATGCCACTACAATCCAACCTGGCAACAGAGTGAGACTCTGTCTCAAAAACAAAACCAAACCAAAAAAAAAACCCAAAAAACATCTATTACTATATCACAGTATTTTGGTAATTTCTTTCAGGATGATCCCCGTGATCCTATGTGTTTTGTTTTATGCATTTAGAAACATTATTCTGAGAGGGGTCCATAGGCTTCACCAGAGTGAAGCCAGAGTGGTTCCTGGCACAAGAGAAGGTTGAAAGCTTCTGCTAGTCTAGGTTTCAAGCCTTTGGTATTGAGAACAGCGTAAGGCAGTGCATAGTTGTCAAAAGAGAAGGGTAAACCAGTGCTTGAACCATAACAGCAGAGCTCCCCATCTGTGCCAGAGGACAACAGTGGGGACAGGCCAGCACAGGGCATGAGGACTTGTGACCTCTGTGGTACCAAGGCACGGTCTGAAGAGCCGGAGTCAGACCCAGGCTCATGGTCCTGACTCTGATCATCATCTCCAGGGCCCTGCTTCTCCATCTGTAAAATGCGGGTACCAGTACCCACCTTCCTATAGCCCAGAGCTCTGGGAGGAGCAAGTGAGGCCACAAACCAGTTTCCACTGAGAGGAAGGTGCTTTGAAGCACTCGCAAAGCCCTGTGAGAGGGTGAGAGGTCATTGCTGGGCAGCCCCACCCCTGGATGACCCGGAGACTAATGAACTCCCAGAACCAGCCACCTGGCTTAGCCTCAGCCAGCCCAGATAATTGCTATAGCAACGCCACACTTTTAATGAACTTTCAGCTATTTCTGTCGTGGGCCATTAATGGAATAACCCTTTAGATCTGACTTCGTTAGGAGGCCTAATAAAGCAAACACGGCTGCCCAACTGCTGTTCCTGGCCATTCAGCCTGGAGGGTTAGATGCAGTCTGAGAAGGGGCAGCGCTTGGCTGCACTGGGCTGGATCTGGGATTCGGCCAAGATGTAATCTGTCCTTAGCCAAGCTTTAGATAAGAACTTTGCCGGGGGCCCATTCCAGCCCTACTGGCCATCTTGCTGTGTGACCTTGGCGTGGTCTTAACCTCTCTGGGACTGTTTCAGGAGGAGGGTCCCTGCTTTGGGTCTGAGACTTTCTGACCTGCCCCTCTTCAGACTCCAGTGCAATTCCCCTCCCCTCTTCTTTTTGGGAATGAGGCCTCAGCTGCTGGCACAGGTGCAGCCACTGTTGTAGTCTTGAGATCCTGAACATCCCTCGCAGCTTGCATAATGTGGTTTGTAGCGGTGACAGTCCTAGCTTGCTGGGATCCAGGGAGAGGCAGGCCCTCTGTGGCTTCTTCCTCTGCCTGGCTGCTGAGTCCTGGCTGGGTGCCTGCCTGCCTTCTGCCCCAGCCCCAGCCTCCCCTCCCCCACCACAGGCTTCCATCTCTCTAGTCCCCATGTCCATCCCTCTTATCCGCAAGTGGGCACTTGCGGACTGCCCTAGTCAATGCTGACACAGTTTTGAGATGATTAGGTATGGCCCTTACCCACCAGAGACTCAAAGCCCGCTGGTCCTCTCAGGCCACTGTCCAGTCCCTGTACTTGGCCTCTCTGCACCTTATCCAGAGTATCCCTAAGCTGCACCGGGTGCTGGCAGGGCCTAGGTCCTGCCCGGAGTTCACTCCAGTTCTCTGAGGCAGGCCAGGCCAGACCTGGCTGGGCCACCGTTAAAGGTGACCAAGAAGCTGGCTCAGGCTGTGCTTGACCTCGTGGAGGGTCCTCTGTCCCTTTAGGCTGCTTGCAGAGACGGGACTCACTGAGCAGTGAGTGCACAGGGGAAGGTGGCTGGGGAAAGTGGCAGTGATCATATTTAAGCCCTGTTGTTGGGATGTGAGTGGAGTTGAAGGGGGTCTTCAGGGTGATGGGGGGTCCTGAAGAAGCTTGTGCCCTGTGGTCAGAGGCCACATCCAGACTCTCACACTTCTGAGCAGGTTGGGAACTCAAGCTCTAGGGAACAAGGAAGCCCCAGGAGTCAATTTCTTCTTCCCAAGGCTCTGCCAGCTCCTCTGCAGGCTCCAGCCTGAAGCCTGGGAGGTGGGCTACACACTGCCTAAGAGTGGCCTGAGACACACGCACCTGGACCCCACACCGAACTCCACCACTCCCACCCCATTCTACCCACTGTCTCCTCATCTGGAAATGAGGCCTCTGATGAGACCCTCCTTCAGCCCCTTCCCACCAGGACCTCTGTGACTGCAGGCCTCCTTGAGGTTTGCAGAGCTCTTGGGTGCTGCACAGCTCCCCTCTTGTTCTCCAGCAGGCCTCTCTCCTCCCTCGGTTCTCCTCATTCTGTGCTGGGAGGGTCTGAAGGCAGAGCATGCCATCATGACCTTCTTACAGAAGAATGAACAAAGTCAGACTTGCTGAAAGTGGTACTGAGCTGGCCAGAGCCCAGCCCTCCCAGGCCCAGCCCAGGGCTATTTCAAGCCCTCTGAGATAACCCCTCACCCCTATAGCTGAGAAACTGAGCAGTGTGGCCCAGAGGCAGCCAAGGCTACGCAGTATCCTCCCTGTTCTGCCTCCAGGTTTCCCCCCTAGTTTTTCAGAGTGTGTGTGTGCACACGCCTGTGTCACATGACTGATGCGTGTACACACACATGTGCTGAGTACGTGGGAAGCCCTGGAATGCTCACTGCAGCCATTTCTCTCCCCTTGGAGAGAGGTGGTTTCAGGGCTATGCTGTGCCCCTGGTCTAGAACAGCAATCGTGTGGGAGATCTCAGTTTCTATTTATACGTGGAGATGTTAGGAAAGACAGTGAGCCCAGGAGCATGTGTGCTGGCATCGGAATCGATTGGGGACTGGTAATTAATTTGCTTAGACCTTAATTAATTCTCCAGTTCTTTCTTATTTGTGGACTGTCACGCCTAATTGTGTTCAGGAGCTCAAGCTCGGAGCAGGCCCTCTGTTAATTGACGTATGGTTGCTGCGAGGTGAAGTTAATGGTTTGGGAAGCTGGGCAAACAGTGTAATTAAAGGTCAGTAGAAGAGGCATTGGAAAAATACACACCCCCAGGTCCAGCCACCAGTCTCTGTGAGCATAGTCCGTTCCAGGGGTTGCCGGCCCTACAGGCTTCTTGATGGGCCTTGGGGGAGGGGTACCGGGAGCAGTTACCAGCAGGAAGGAGGGCCAGGTCCCGGGTCCCAGAGGGGCAGTGGCCAGGGGAATAGACACATCTTATTGACAGTAATGGGTGGGGCAGGGGCTTTAGGGAGGTGGAGACTGTGGTGTTGTCTCAGCAAGCACATCTATAAAGCTGACCCTCTAGACTCCGGGTAGGTGTGGGCATGGGGAGGGCAGGAAGCCCTGAAGGTCACTCCAGGCTGCCTGGCTACATCCACTCAAAGCAGGGAACAGGCAGTGATTGTATCATGTGCTCATCAAGACCCCCAGCTAGGCCCTGAGCTCCCAATGAGGGAGGCCCGAGCCTCGGCATCAGCCAGCTGCTCCTTCCAAGGAGAACAAGCTTCCTGCAGGCACCGGAAATGCCAGCCTCAGCAGCTCCTTGCTGAGAAATGACTTCTTCCTGTGCCGTCCCCAGCAGTCTCTTACGTTAAATGTCAGAATGCATTGTATTGCCATGAAAAGATCTCTGTGTTCACCGGTGAATCCGTCGCCCAGAGTGTCCTGGCACTGTTTGGGAGAAGCTCTTCTGTTCATTCACGGGCGTGGCAAACCTGCTCCCCGATGTCCACACCCCCTTCTCCCCAAGTCCACACGGGTGTTTGTGTCATTGAACCCCTCTTCTCTCCACTGCTCCCTCTTTGTGCTCAGTCCACGCTGCTTTCTCCGTCTAGGAGGTGGCCATGGCAGTGCTGCCCAAGTCTGGAGGGCCTACCCCCAGGTCAGAGCTCAGCTCCCCAGGCCTCATCCCCTGTAAGCAGGAGGCAGCAGCGTGCACCTGTGGCAGCTTTGTCCTGGGCCCTGTGACATCAAGGTCCCTCCATCAAGGTCAATGGTGCTTCATGTGGCATCCACGCCCTTCAGGCACCTCTGGATGCCAGGAGTCCCTTCTTTGACCTGCCCTGCTCTTGCCTCTCCTGTGCCCCACTGCAGCCCTGGAGAATCCTGCCATCCTCCTCTCCTCCCTCTTGCTGGGCCCTGGGCCTTTGCATGTGGCCCTGATGTCTGGATACCTGCTCTTCACACTACCTCAAGCCACCCTCTGCCCTCCATCGACTGCCAGGCCTTTGTGAGTCGGCTCAAACACCATCTCCTCTGGAAGCCCTCGCTGGGAATCCCAGCCAGGGTTAGACAGCAGCTACCCGTGTGTGCTGATGTCTATCTGGGGACTGCCCATGTTGTTTCCAAGCTTGCCTCCCCCATTAGACAGTGAGTGCCCCAAGACAGGGACTGGATCTCATCCACCACCACCCTCAGCCCCCTCGGTGCCTGGCACACAGTCGGTGCTCAGTGTGGGTTTATTCAATGATCAAACGAGTGCTTTGGCACAAAAGGTTTGAGATGAGGCTCTCGCAGCAGAACCTCACCTTGATGAGAGTGGTGGCCAGATTCTGTAGCTACCTGGATATTTATTCTGAACATTTTCCACTTTTTAAAGTTGGTTTTGAGTGCTCTGTTTTCTTGTATACATTTTTACCATCACTGTGGTCTACTCTTAGTCAGCAGGCCTAGGGCGAATGACCAATGAGCTCACCCCTTTCCAGATCATCCTGGGTAGATTATCCAACCTTTCCAGGCCATGGTGGCCCCATCTATAAAACGGGATACTAGTATCTCTAAGCAAAGTTTTCATGGGGATTAAACATGTCAATTTCCCAGCGTAGCATGAGCACCTCTTAAATGTTGATCCTTTTCCAGCTCTACTCTGTTCCTCCTGCCCCAATCAGGGGTGGCACATTCCTGCCATCAGGGAACTTGTTCTTTGGGGGTAAGAGATGGTTAGATGTTCAAATGGCACAAAAAAAAAAACACAAAAGTTCCAGTGATAAGGGCAATAAAGTTTTATAGAGGATGAAACCCATTCAATAATCTCTCTCAATCACCTTCCATCACCTCTGCGATTTTAGGAATTTAATATGAACTGAATTATGTCGGGAAAGGGTGTTTGTTGAAAAAAGGGACAGGATAATTAGATCATGTTATCAAGGGAATATGTGGGCGTGGTGGTGTGGATTTTGAGGAGCCGTGGAAGGCTGGGCTGGGCTGGGTGCTGGAATCGGTGGCAGCCTCAGAACTGGCATGGGCCCCTGGTGTGTGTCAGACCCCAGAGGACACAGGCAGTGGGTCCAAGGCAGCCAGAGGGAAGTGTCTAGTGTCCCAGGGCTCTGTTTTCAGTTTCATTCCCTTCAGTTATTTTGACTGCCTTGGATGGAGGAGGCCTGTGGCTCACATTCAAGAAACAGGGACACCAACCTGGCAGGGATTGTGAATTCATGGGCAAGAGCACCAGGATCTAAAAAGATCTGTTGAGGTGGGCCGATGAGATCTCACAAGGTTTGATGTAAGTCTTGCTGTTCAAAAAATGTAGGTGCACAAGTGATAGGGTGCCAAGACCTGACTTGGCTGAAGTTCTCAAGACAGAGACCCAGGGGTCTCGTGGGCCATGTGCTCAGAATGGGTCCCTGGTGTGGCATGTGCCTCTGATGATGCTCACTCAGATTTCAGCTGCATTACTAAAGATAGAACACCAAGAACAAAGGAGTCTGTTTAATTCTGGCTGTACACGTCAAGAGTAGCTCTGATAAGTGGTAACGCCACGAGAGTGACAGGATCTTCTGAAAAAACTGAGAGCCTGTTATTGAAATGAACTGCCTGACCCCTGGATTTGAGGGAAATGTCTGATCAGCAGACAGGCCTCAGAAGCTGTGAGGGGCACTCGCACATGACCAAGGCACCTGTTTCCAAGCAGCTTGCTCGGGAGCTGGCATACAGTAGGTGCTCCATAAGTGCTTGTTGCGTAAATGGCCTTCCAGTTCCAGGGTTTTATAATTCCTGAAATCCAGAAGGTAGAGACGCCCAGAGGCAGAGAAAGTGGGGAAGTGTAATGCGGAGGGAGGGAGGGGCTGTGCAGGAGGGGAATGCAGAAGGGAGCAGGGGGCCTGGCTGGGCTGGGCTGGCCTGCTGGGGAACAGAGGAGGGCATGTTGGCGCTATGAGTGTTAGCTCGGGGTTTGAGCTTTATCTTTGGTTGACGGGGAACCATTGAAGAATCTCAAGCTAAGAGGCAGCTGTGATAAAAAGGGGCTTTTTAAAAAGATGGATGTATTAGCAGGAATCATATTAAGAGATTCCAAACTTCCGAGTCAGCCTGCACCTAGACTTACAGGCTGATTTTTCAGTCCAGAAATTCCCGGTCCTGAGTCGGTGACACTTCAATATGGGTTGTGAAACTCTCCCCAAATTCTCAAGCTACTTAAAAGAAAATTTGTGCTGCTTACTTAACACTGCCTCTCAGATGGAATAATGGGGATTTTTGTGAAATCGAGCAAATATGAGGGCATGCATCCTTATTTGATAATCATCACTGTCTTAAAGGCAGAGGGGTTGTATTCTGCTGTGATTCGAGTGTGAGGGAGAGAGTATGTGTGAGTGTGTAAAGGTGGTAATACGCCTACATGTATATTTTCAATGCATAAACCTTCCCCGGGCAGGGACGTGAGAACCTGGCTACAATGGTTGCCTCTGGGGAAGGGATGAAGCTTAGGGTTGGGAAGGAGACTTACTTTTTATTATTTCCCCTTTTACACCATTTGAATCATTGACTGTGTTGCCCACAACGGTGGAAGGAAGGAAGAGGGGGAGGGAGGAGAGAAGAGAGAAGAGGGGAGGGGAGGCCAGCATTACCTCCCACTTCTTGCAGATGAGGAAGTAGAATCTGGAAGTACTTAGTCCAACATCAGTCTTGAGCCAAAATAGCAACTGAAGTTTCATGCTTGCTACTAGAGTGCTTGTTTGTTTGTTTTAATGAAAATGGCTCTATTTCTTTCTGATAATACATAATAGAATAAGCAATCCTACTTCTCTCTCCAGAGTCATTTAGTGTATATCCCTCCAAATTCAAGTTAACATCTAAAAGTATATGAATCTCTGCCCATTATATCTATATATAGTGTAAATATGTTTATATAAATGTAATTTAATACAAATGGGTTCATATATATATACACTATTCTGTAAACTGCTTTTTAACCTCACAGTCAATTTTAGATGTCTTTCCATGGCAGTCATAAAATTCTAACTTCTCCTTAATGGCCACAATAGTTTGTTCCATGGCTATTTTCTATTTATTTATTTATTTATTTATTTATTTATTTATAGACAGAGTCTTGCTCTGTCACCCAGACTGGAGTTCAGTGGCATGATCTCGGCTCACTGCAACCTTTGCCTCCTGGGAGGCAGATTCTTCTGTTTTGGCCTCCTGAGTAGCTAGGATTACGGGTGATTTTTGTATTGGGGGTAAGAGGTGATTAGATGTTCAAATTTTTGTATTTTTAGTAGAGATGGGGTTTCACCATGTTGGCCAGGCTGGTCTTGAATTCCTGACCTCAGGTGATCCACCCGCCTCGGCCTCTCAGAGTGCTGGGATTACAGGCATGAGCCACTGCACTCGGCCTGTTTTTTTAATTATGAAATTTTTCTATTAACATAGAAAATTGAAGAAATAGAGAAAGAGAACGTTAGATACACTCAAAACCCTCCGCCTTCTTGATTCTGGTTTCTTTCTCTCCCCACAGAAGGCACCGACCTGGAGTTAGTGTATGCTTACCATTTAGGTTTTGTATTTTAGCATATGTGCATGTATCATAAGCCATCAATTGTATTGTTCATGAATTTTTTAACTGTACTATACTGTACATGTCCTTTTGAAACTTGCCTTTCGTTGTGGTTTTGAAATGTATTTATGTTAATACATATACATTCATTTCAGCTGCCATAGGCATTTGTACTCTGTGGCCATCCACAGGTGATTAATTGGGGACATTTAGGTTGTTTCCAGTCTCTCATTATTATACAGTCCTGCTCTAAACAACCTTGTGCTCTAAACAGCTCATGTGCACATGAGTAAGAGTTTCTCCTGGGCAAAAGTTTTCAAACCTTCCTCTGTATTATAATCACCTGGGGAATTAAAACAAAACAGATCTGGACCCTGCCTCAGCTTTGGTTTCACTTGTGCAGCCAGTGCTGGGAATCTCCAGGCTAGGGTGTGTAGCCAGACATGGAATGGACACGTTAGAGGGTATGCATGTTTCTAGCTTTATTAAATATTGCCAGATGGGCATACGGGCGTTTACTCAGCCTGCAGGGTATGAATTTTTGTTTCCCTACATCCTCTTCAATATTTGATATTATCGATCTCTTAAAATTTGTGTTCATCTGGGCTGGACGTGGTGGCTCACACCTGTAATCCCAGCACTTTGAGAGGTTGAAGCGGGTGGATCACCTGAGGTCAGGAGTTCAAGACCAGCTTAGCCAACATGGTGAAAACCCATCTCTACTAAAAATACAAAAATTAGCTGGGCATAGTGGTGGGTACCTGTAATTGCAGCTACTTGGGATACTGAGGCAGGAGAATCGCTTGAACCTGGGAGGCAGAGGTTGCAGTGAGCCAAGATTGTGCTACTGCACTCGAGCCCGGGTGACACGGTGAGACTACATCTGAAAAAAAGAGTAAAATTTGTTCATCTGAACTGGTTTATTTCTCATTTTAATTTGCATTTTCCCAGTTCCCAGTATGGTTGGGAAACTTTTCTTAACTTTATTGGACATTTGGGTTTCCAAACAGAAGAGAGAGCAAGAGGATATCCTTATTTCATACCATCCACAAATTCAAGATAGATTAAATGCCTAAATGTGAAAAGTAAATTAAAACCTTTGGAAGAAAATATAGATGAACACTGGAGTACGCGTAAAGTTTCTTTTTCTTTTTCTTTTTCTTTTTTTTTTTTTTTTGAGGCAGAGTCTCTCTCTGTTGCCCAGGCTGGAGTGCAGTGGTGCAATCTTGGCTCACTGCAGTCTCCGCCTCCTGGTTCAAGCGATTATATTGCCTCAGCCTCCTCAGTAGCTGTGACTACAGATATGCGCTACCACACCCGACTAATTTTTTGTTTTTAGTAGAGATGGGGTTTCTCCATGTTGGGCAGGCTGGTCTCGAGTGATCCACTCACATCGGCCTCCCAAAGTGCTGGGATTGCAGGCGTGAGGCACATGCCCTGCCTAGAGTTTCTTAACAACACAAAATGTATCTACCAGGAAGAATTCTTTATCTGACTATGTATTAAACTATATGACAGAAGACACCATGTTGTGAGAAAAACAAGTCACAGGCTGGGAATAGCTATTTGTAAACCCTTTAACCAATGAGGTTTAGCCTCCAAAACCTATGAGGAACTCCTGCAGATTTTTTTCCCTCACATCTAGAAACCTAACCTTGATTATTAGTAAGATTGGGTTCATGTTTTTTAGTTTTTCAGTCTTTTATGAATTGCCTACTCATATATTTTTCTATGATTTTGATCACCATATATTTTTCTTAATAATTGTTAAAGCTCTTACACATCGTATGGATTTTTTGGCTGAAATTAGCACCAACAGTTTGTGTTGAGGGTTTAAAGAATAAGGGAGTCTATTACTTTACAAAGGGCGAGTGTCAGGTGGGGCATCCAGGGTGCTTCCCCCAGTGCTGCTCTGCTGGCCTCCCGGTGGGCTTCATCTCAGGCTTGTGGAAGACGGCGGCAGCAGCTCCAAGCATCACATCTGGACCCAGTGTCCAGAGGACAAGAGGCTCTGCCTGCCTCCCACCCCTTCTTAGATGGGAGGAGACCTTCCCCAGAAGTCCCCAGCAGACATTCCTGGTTGTCTGAAATCGGGTCACATGCCTCTTCCTTGATCAGTCACTGCCCGTGGGAGGATTATTACTATTAGTTTGGACTAATCTCTGGGGGGTAGAATAGCTCTTGGGAGTCAGTCACTATGACCCTCCATAACTTAAGATTAGTAGCCCTTTGTTTATCATATGTAATGAATATCACTTCCCAGGTCCCCATTTCTTATAGTATAGTTTCTAAATCAATCTTGAATGCTGCGTTTCTAAGATGCCTGAGTTATAAGAGGTATTAACATAATAGCCTCTTAGAAGAGAAGAGAACTATAGTTAGTGTCCATTGGAAGGAATAAGCAAGCATTCACTTACACATTCAATACAAGTCACTTTCTTTAGTACCACAGAGTTGGAGTCTAAGCCTCCTTCACATTTTCTTGTTCTTTTTTGGGCATTGGTTTTTAAACACAGCATCGTGGCCACCACTGCTTTTTGTAGTCCTGTTTCTAATCTCGACTCCTTTAGCCTGTTTAAGATGAATGGTATAATTTCAAAGCATATAAAAGAATATTGGGAATTTTTGTTTGCATTTCTGATTTGGTTATACTTGTGTCTCATATTTGTTCGTTACTTGAAGAAAAAATATTCCTGAAATTAATCAGCTTCTTTAGGAAGCCCACATGTCGTAGGTACCTAAGTGTGGACCCATGACTAGGTTACGTCAATCCCTGCTGGCTTTAAAATTTGTGTGATCTTCTTCAAGAAGTTTGGCAGGTTTTTTTTTTCTTTCTTTCTTTTTTTTTTACTTTTTGGGTAAATGAAACATGATTATATTCTCACTGTAAAAATTTAAATATTATAGAAAAATTCTGGTGTAAAAAAGTGGAAGTCTTTCAACAACCCCTAATTCTCAAATTGAATTCCTTTCCCCAAGCAGACCACTCTGTGAGCTGTGAACCTTCCAAAACATTACCTGTGGATTTACGCACACATGTATGTGCATATGCCAATTACAGGGCTTTACATACAGTAAATCATCATGTACATAGTCAGTAGCTTTTTTCACATGACAGTTTGTTTTGGAGATCTTCCCATGTGAGTTCCCTAATGGTGGACATTTAGGTTGTTTCTAATTATTTGCTCTTACAAACAGTGCTATAATTAACATCCTTGTAAATGTCTCTTTGTGCATATGGGCAAGCATTTCTTTAGGGTAGCTATCTATGGTTTGGCAATTTCTACTGTCTTTAATTGCATTGCCTGGTATCTGGCAGACGATCTTCTGCATGTACAATAACTTTTCATGTCCGTGCTCCATTATAGTGTAAGTTTTAGAAAGATGTTTTAGGCAACAATTAGGAATCTAAGTTTAAGTTCAAATTCTGTATGGATTGCTGTGGTCAGCTGAGGTGACACTTGAATGAATGGGTACCTCTACACATGGCTGAATTCACACACGTACAGGCAATTGTGTTGAGTAGCAGGTAAGGTTCCCTTCTCTGCCGACTTTCATTGTAAGGCACATCATGGTTTTTAAAACATTAAAATATGGGAAAGTGCATTGTAGAATTGAGGAGTTATGTAGTTTATTTTCCCCAAATCAGTAGCCCATTGCTACTGATGGTCCTTTCCCTGTGAGTTGATAGAACTGCTTTACCACCAATTAATTTCCCCGACAGATGGGTGTGTTACAGGACTAGTGCACTGCATTGATCTGCTTGTCTATTCCTGCCCTAGTTCAGGGGGCAGGCTCCCCTGTGATCTTTTGGAGAACTTTCTTGCACATTTGTCTTTCTGTCTACTGCTCTTTCTTCCTCCCCACACTGCCCCTTTTACACTGGGTGCTTCATTAGCTTTTCACAATCTGCATGATTTTGCATCGCAATGGGTCGGATGTGAGAACATCTGCAGCAGGCAAGAGCAAATTCTCTTCAGGACTTAACACTGAGCTTGCCATCATCAAGAAGCAATGTCTTTCTCTCTCCTTCTCTTTCTCTCTCTCATTCCTTGACATCTCCCACATTGCTGCTCAAACATCAGTTATGCCTGAGTCTTGAATGGTGTCAATCTGAGTTGAAAATGTGCCAGCTTCCTTAACATCATCACTAACAGGCTGCTTAATGAACCTGCTGATACCATCAATAGTAGATCTTGCTGGTGTGTTGGAGAGGAGACCCATGCCCCAGGGTTGTGCGTGCTCTCGTTCTCTCTCTGTCTCTGTTTTTTCTTTTTTTTCTCTCTCTTTCTCTCTCTGTCTCTCTCTGTATCATTTGCTTAGGCTCTCAGTGTCCCTGTCACAGGAGCTGGACTTGCCAGGAGTGGGATGGGAAGGATCAGGGACAGTTTGAAAAGGATATGGCAGAATTCAAAGTTCGAGATGAGCTCATGGAAATGAAATCACTATAACAGGCTGGCATTCCCATTGCTCAAGGGCATGGATGGCTGGTAGCCTGTGCATACGGTAGGTGCTCAATAAAGGCCAACCAATGCACACAGTCAACAGAAGAGATTGTAGGTCATGTGCCATCTATGTAGGCTGTAAGAATTGCCTGTTTCAAGGGAGGAGCCTGGGGGAGTACCATCATTCTGAGATGACTTTTAGGGTTTTCTCTGTCTTTTTTCCATCCAGGCAGCTTCAGAAATGTCCTGGAGGGGCTGGATGAGGGGAAGGAGGCTGGGTTTTCACTTCCTTTCATGCTTCATCTTTCATCTCAGTGGTTTTATGTTTGAACCAAAGCTGTCCTGCTCGCCCCATGTTTAATGTTTGGAGATTACAAGAAGGGAGTGAGATGCCATTGTGAGTCAGGGCTGGTCCACCACCACCTCCAGATCCACACTCTCTCTTCTCTTTGTCTCCCCTGTGCATACACACACAAAATCGGGGCTAGAGATGTTTCAGCTGTCCCCAGCTTCCCCTGACTTGGCATGGGCACAGGTGCAGAGGCTGACATTTTGTGTGAGCTCAGCCAGCACCCAGAAATCCTGTGGAGACCTTAAATTCTGCCCCTCCTTTTATGCCAGGAGAAGCCGAGGTGGGGTTGGGGTGGCAATGGCTCAAGTCCCCAGAGTGAGCTGGTAGCTCCCGACCTTAGCAGGATGCTCATCTCCTGGACCACATTCCTGTATCTTTGCCTTTCCGGGAGTGGCGGCGGTGGTGGTATGGTGGACAGCTTCCTCAGAGGGCTGGGATTGATGCCTTTCAGGGCAGAAAACCACACTATCCTCTCAATGGTTTTCTCAGGTCTCCTGGGAACCGAGAGCCTGGCAGCCCCAAGGGCATGGGGGATGCATAGCCTCCCTATGGCCACTAGAGGGCGTACCACTAACACAGAGGCCAGGTGGCTGCTTCCCAAGGCTACCCTGGGGGACCCTTCTGGGCCCTGAGCCCTGGGCGCTTGGGGCTGAGTGGGGAGAGATATGGAGCCAGAATTGGAACCCAAGCCCGATGGCCCCAAACCCAGGCTCCCAACCCTTCCTGGTCATGCCCTGCTAACCAGATCTCCTTTACCTTGGATTCAGCTTCCTAATTCCATCTGTCGCTGCCTATGGTGAAAACGAGGGTTTCTGAATGTCAGCAATGTTGACATATTTGGGGGCCAGATGATCCTTTGGTGAGGGGACTGTCCTGTGCCTTGCGGGATGTTTAGCAGCACCCCTGGCCTCTCTCCACTCAGATGCCTGCAGCAACCCCCGACCCCTAGATCTCAGTCACTGAAAATGCCCACAGACATGGCCAAATGCCCCACAAAACCGCCCCTGGCAGACAGCGGCTCCTTAGGGCAGGTGAGCATGCCTGTTGTGGGGCAGGAGAGCCCGGGACGCAGAGGGACTTCCCATGGTTCCCACTGCGCTGAGCGTCGGTGGTAGCAGAAGAGATACTCGAAGATGGCGTGTGTGCTCTAAATACATTTTAGAACTGTATTTGGTCTCCTGCTTTTCTTCTCCAAAGACTGCAGAGCCTCTCGGTCTTCCCCTGTTTATTCCACCTCCCCATTTTAACGAAACAGGCGACTGAGGCCCCCGGGGTCTCAAGCCACACGTCACCCACAGAACCCTGTGCCCCAGCTGTGAGCACCCTGGACCGCTTGTTGGCTCAGGCCCCAGGAGCATCTGTGGTCTCCCTCCCACTCCGCCTGCCCACTAGGCCCCGCCACCCTCCAGCTCCCCAAACCCTGGTGCCCCCCCCCACTGGAGGGAGGGGGAAGCAGCAGGTGTTGATGCTAATCAGCGTTCACAGCCCAGAACTGCAGTCGCTCCCAGGCTCACACACTCCCCAAAATTAAACACTCATTATACAAAATTAATTGACATTAATTAGCAAAAATTAAAACTTTAAACACAGCAAGGCGCTTTGGGGGGAGGAGTGAAGCAGGCAGACTCCGCATTTGTCACCCCCCACTCCCCACCTGCCCACCCCTCCCAGGTCCCCCCACTTCCATCCTGAAGCAGGGCTGGGAGAGTTCAGGCGGGGTCAACACCCACACTGTACCGGGCCACGGGGCCTGGCCCCGTCGTGTGAGTTCCAGACTGGGGGAGCAGAGAGAGGATCCCTGAGCTAGTCTGGTGGCCCCAGACTTCACCAACCAGTGCTTCACTAAGGAGCCGGGAACCCTCCCCTCAGCCCAGGTCCCCAAGATCTCAGATGGTGGAGGGGCCTAGCCAAAGGCAGGAATTCAACCATAGGAAGCAAGAATGGAGAAGGTCTGCCTTTAACTCAGCCCGCCGCTCCCCCCAACCCTCCTGCCCCGCTGGGTATTCAGAGGCAGAGGTGCTGTAGCCTTTCTGCTCTGTCCCACTCTGCTGTGTGACCTCAAATAAGTCACTCTTCTCTGAGCCTCAGTGTTCCATCCATATGATGAGGGGGTGGTGCTGGGTGAACACTGAGGTTTCTGCCTCTCTGGCACCTGCTGTCAGGGAGGCAAATTTCTGAGAACTTGATTCACTCACAGACTGGAGGGGCTGGATGTGAGACAGGCAGTTCAAGAGGATGGGGCAGCCCAAGGGCCCCATTGATGGTGGAACATCAGGCCTCTCGGGGTCAGGGGGGATGCAACTTCAGGCCAGAGAGCCCTCCTAGATGGACACCCGCTTTGCCTGCCTAGACAGTCTGCCCTGGAGGGGAGGATAGCAATCCCTCGGTAAGTGGCCGCTTTCTGAGGCAGAACGGGTGTCCTCCCTAATACCTGTTCTTTTCTACTTCTGCTTACCAGGTTCCCAAGGTCCCCCAGATCCCTCAGCAGGCTGATAGGCGGGTGGACAACAGAACCACCCCTTCCCCAAGCTTTGCCCATGCATTTGAACACAGAGCCCCATGGCTTGGGTAGGGAGGAGCGCAGTGACCTCCCTCCAGGTGGAATGCCATCTTCCTCCTCATCCTGCTCTCTGCATCCCGTCTCTCTGCAGCCAGTGCCAATATCTGCAACGTGGTCCTGATGCGGTATGGGGAGCTGGAGGAAGGGATTGATGTCCTGGACAGCGATGGCAACCTCGTGGGCTCCTCCAAGATCGCAGCCAGACACGTGGGTCTGGGGGCTTGCAGGGTTGGGGAGGCCAGCAACAGGGAGGGGAGTAGTTTTCCCTTAGCGTGTGTCTTCCACAGGCTTCTATCCGGAGTACCCTTGCTTTGGCCTCTTGATGTCTCTTCTCACCCTGCCGCCACCTCCAATCTGCATGAGTCTGGGCCTCTGGCCTCCTGCCTGTTCCCCTGGACATGCCCTTGCTGCCGTGAAAAGTCCCTGTCTCTTGTTGCAGCCCCTCAGGACCCAGCTTCTAGCTTGTCTCACCCAGAGGAGGTGTTAATTGGTGAGGGCAGAGGAGACTCCCTCAGAGCTCTCTTCCCCCTCCCTCTGCCCAGGGCCCTGCCTCCCAGGCCTTCACATCCTCTTGAGTAAGCCAAGGAAAGCTTGGGAGGCCAGTGGTTTGTGGTTCTGGGTTAATAGGCACTTCTGCAGGTGAGAGCTCACCTGGGAGTGAGTGCCGTGCGTGAGGTCGAGGGATTTGAGGCTTGCAGAGGTTTGGAGGATATTTTGTTACAAGACCTTCTTTCACCCCTGGTTTCATAGGCTCAGCCACTCTAGCAATTGCAGTTTAAAAAATGAAAACACGGGCTGGTCACGGTAGCTCATGTCTGTAATTCTAGCACTTTGGGAGGCCAAAGTGGGTGGATCGCCTGAGGTCAGGAGTTCGAGACCACCCTGGCCAATATGGCAAAACCCTGTCTCTGCTAAAAATGCAAAAATTAGCCGGGCGTGGTGGTGGGCACCTATAATCCCAGCTACTCAGGAGGCACAGGCAGGAGAATTGCTTGAACCCGGAGGGTAGAAGTTGCAGCCGAGATCACGCCACTGCATTCCAGCCTGGGTGAAAGAGTGAAACTCCATCTCAAAGGAAAAAAAAAAAAAAGAAAACACAGTCCATGTGTACATCTCCCTCTGCTTTCCTAGCCTTTGTCCTGATGGTGGTTAGTGGCTCCTCTTGCTGCCCCCTGGGCTCTGGCTTCTGTGCTGGGCATGGGGCAGGGTGGGTGCTGGCGGGGAGCCATGAGGTAGTCGAGCATGCATCCCTGTTCCAGCCACTGTCCTCATCAGCTCCCATGAGGGCCCCAAGCCTTACCCCAGTCATGTGGTCTTCTCAATCAGACTTTGGTCTAGGAAGAGCTCTCTCCAAGTCAGTGCCCCTCCAAGGTTTTTAGGGCAAGGGGTTGGGGGTGTCATGCCTACATTGCATCCTCTGCTCCCTGCACTGGCACTGGACCCTCCTGTCATTCCCATACCTGTTCTGGAGACTAGAGGGGCCTCTCCCAGGCCTTCCTGAGGCTGACCATGAAGAGCCCAGGTTCCATGGGAGAAATGTTCAGCCCTGAGCCCATCATGAGAGTGGATTTAGCCTCAGTTTCCCACCTGTCCTCAACTTCCTATCCCAGCCTTGTTCTTTTTCCCCAACCCCCCTGAGGGAGGACAGCCGTGATAACTCCTCTCAGCGTTACACAGCACGGAAACCCAGGCGGCCTGAGCTCCCTTCAGCCTGGCTTGCTTAGTTCTTTGCTGTCTGGGGAAGGACTCCAGGCATCTGTGGGCTGTGAGCCGCTCCTGGAGCCTCTTCTGGGGACCGGAGCTTGTGGGGTTAAAGGAACTCACCACAGTGGCTGTCGGAGCTCAGAATTGCCACTGAGCTGTGCTGTGGCCAGGGACACCGCTACCCCAGGAATCCCTTGGGAGCCCCTGGAGCAAGGCCCCAGGCAGATCCTCAGGGAAACCCTGCAGATGCCCTACTGAAGCATACCTCCCTTATAGAACCAACCTCTTGTCACTGAGAAAGACTCATCCAGAGCCAAGAGACACAAGATCTTGCAAATCTTTGTCTTTAAGAGATTTAAAAAAAAAAAAAACAGAAAACAAAAAGGAGGCTGGGTGCGGTGTCTCACACCTGTAATCCCAGCATTTTGGAGGCTGAGGTGGGTGGATGACCTGAGGTCAGGAGTTTGAGACTAGCCTGGCCAACATGGCGAAACCACATCTCGACTAAAAAATGCAAAAATTAGCTGGGTGTGGTGGAGTGTGCCTGTAATCCCAGCTACTCAGGAGGCTAAGGCTGGAGAATTGCTTGAACCCAGGAGGCGGAGGTTGCAGTGAGCTGAGATCACGCCACTGCACTCCAGCCTGGGCAACAGAGGAAGACCCTGTCTCAAAAACAAACAAACAAACAAAAAACACCAACAACAAAAATGGTAAATTCCAGAAGCTCAGTCCTCCTTTGGCTCCATGAGCCCTACTGGCTCAACAGGCCCCAGCTGTGTGTGCCGGCCTTGCTTTTAGAGCTGCTCCCCAGCCCCTATGCACACAGTATGTGAGGCTGTGCCCACCATCCCCAGGGTGCTCGACCACCTCCCTGAGCACTGCCCTTTCCTGGGGCTGCCTGGGTGTTCCCCACGTGTGGCAGGTGGTGGGAATCTGCTCTTCTCAAATGTGTGTGGTAAGAACAACAGTGGAAGCCGGGCATGGTGGCTCACGCCTGTAATCTCAGTACTTTGGGATGCTGAGGCAGGCAGATCACCTGAGGTCAGGAGTTTGAGACCAGCCTGGCCAACAAGGCGAAACTCCATCCCTTCCCTACTAAAAATACAAAAATTAGCCAGGCTTGGTAGTGTGCACCTGTAATCCCAGCTACTCAGGAGGCTGAGACAGGAGAATCACTTGAACTTGGAAGCGGAGGTTGAAGTGAGCTGGGTTCACACCACTGCACTCCAGCCTGGGAGACAGAGCAAGACTCTGTCTAAAAAAAGAAAGAAAGAAAGAAAAAAGGAGACCAGTGTTTTTGGTTGTGTGGAATGCAGCTTCCTGAGCAATCCCATGAATAATGCCATTCAGACACACCTGTGTTGTGGTGGCACACACCTAGGGTGGGTGTGCTGTCCCGTCCCCGGCCATCAGGCCCCTCTTACCACAGCCTCTGCCTGCCCCTCAGGCCCTGCTGGAGACGGCGCTGACGCGAGTGGTCCTGCCCATGCCCATCCTGGTGCTACCCCCGATCGTCATGTCCATGCTGGAGAAGTGAGTTGGGGCAGCCAGCATGAAGAGGCCACTGTGGGGGAGGAGGAGGAGAAGGAGGGGGAACCAGCTGGCCCAGGCAAGGGATGAGGGGGCGGCAGGAAGCCTGCCCGAGTTTGTGTAGAGGGTGGAAGGTGTCTTGCTCCGTCTTGGACTCTCCAGGTAGTGCCACGGAATCACTCTGTGAGAATTCTTGGACTTTCACTATGCAGGACCCTGGGCTAGGTGCCGCAAGGGATACCAAGATGACAGCGCTGGCCCTCCCCTGAGGAGCTGGCAGTTCTGGGGTGTGTGTGTGTGTGCACATAGGCTCACATGCTCTCAGTGAATAGTGCAGGACCATTTGTGAAGGCAGAGTCTGAGGATTCAGGTGGGAAGACTAGATTTGGGTAGGCATCTGCTGTGGGGCAAATCACCACCTTACTGAGCCTCAGTTTCTCTGCTTGTAAAATACAAATAGTAATAGCCTCCTGCCCCCTCAGAGGGATGTTCCAAGCACTCATATCTGTCATGACTGTAAAGAAATGAGGGAGCATAATAACAGTAGTGGAGTGATTCTATTAACAAATGAGTAAGTGCGAAACTGAAGGGGCGGACTGGAAGGCTGCCCGGAGAGGGCAGGCCCTGGGAGAAGGCAAGGGGCAGGGGAGGGTCCCCTAGGTGGAGGGAGCCTGGAGGTACAGACCCGTGGCTTGTCAGTTGACAGCAAGGAGACCCTACCCCATGGGGACACCTCAAGACAGCAGCTGGAATTGGGGGCGTGTGGTATAAGGACGGGGATAGGGGGTACTCCATCTGGGGTTATGGGGCAAAGGATTCTTCCCTGTTTGGGGACTTTCTTACTCCCACAGTATGAATTATAATAACAAATGACATTTATTAAGCACTTATATATCGCAGTCCTCTCTCAGTCAGGTTTCTGCCCGAATGCCGCCTCCTCAAAGAGGCCTTCCCTGACCACCCCATCAGAAGTCACCATTTCTCACTATTTCCTTTCCCTTGAGTCCTTTATTTTTCTTACAGCCCTTATCCATATCTGAGATTGTTCCTCTAGTTGTGCATTTTCTGTCTGCTCTACTAGAATGTCATCTCCATGAGGCACGTCCATCTTTTTGTTCACTGCCCTGCCCAGCTTCTAGCACAGTTCCTGCCACAGAGTAGATGCTCAGTAAGTGTTTGTTGAAAGGATGAATGAGTGAGTGAATGAATCCTCTCATTTCCCTTCAGGACAGCACAATAAGGTAAGTATAATATCCTCATTCTACAGCTGAGGAGAGGAAGGCAAAGACAGGCTATATCATCCACTTACGGTCACGTACTAGGAAATAGCAGAGCCAGTGGTGGCTCAGGAGTGCAGCTGCAAATCTTAGTCTCTTCAAACCACACTGGCTGCCTCTTACATCTTCAGGTCACAACCCACAATCCTGTGTTTGAGCCCTGCCCTGTGTGGAAATGGGAAGAGTAGATTTGGGGTCTGATCTCAGGAAGCCTGTGTGTTTATAAGGGTGATGGGCAAGACCCGTTACCCAGGTCAGCTGCAGGTGAGAGCAGGCAGTGTGTGAACTTGGCCAAGGTGACCTTGAGAAGAGGGAGCACCGTGGGACCGGCAGCAAGGAGGGCTGGTCCCCAGAGAGGGGCTGTGGCCGACCCAGAGAGCAGGATAGAATTTTTGTGGAAGGGCGGGCTTTCTGGGCAGGGTGTAGGCTTGTGGTGTGGACACTGAGGTGTCCAGCCTGGCCATAATGAAGTGTGCTCATGGGGCCAGCTGAGGAAGGGTCCTGTGTGCCCAGCTGAGATGATCCCTCTCTCACCCTAGAAGAGGGCAGAGGCTCTGGGGGTTCCTGAGCATGGGCATGGTATGGTGAGCGCTGGGATTAAGAAAATTCGCGTGGTATGAAAGTTTGCAACAGACAAAAATAAACAGGGCAGGGTCTTTCGTGCCCCTGACTCTCGTATACATAGCCCCTTCGTGAACTGAAGTTGCCCCTGAATACCAGTGACTGCAAGTACATACAGGGAGCCAGCGGGGCAAGGTGGTTCTTCTGTCCTTGAGACGACTGAGTCCTGAACCTTGGAATTCTGAAGCAGGTTCAGTGAGCAGCGCTTACTCTGTTACTTGCACCACAAGTCCAGTGAGGTAGAACACTTGCACGAGTCAAGCGAAGCAACTTTATTACTCACAGATAGGCCTCGGGGACAATGGACGCCTACCACTCAAGGCAAGCTGGTGCCCCACGGCTCGAGAAAGCTGCCCAGGGAGGATGGAGTCTCCTCCACCCGCGTACCACATCACACTGCAACTGAGGGAGCCTGGGAGCACTCCACCCTGGGGTTTCCTCCCTGGGGACATCAGCTTGCTGTGCTAAAGTGTTGCAGGACATCCTGTTCCAGAAGAGGTGGGAACATGAGCCCAGGCTGTCCCAGACAAGCCCTCCTTATCTCAAGATGTTGCATTCCCAACACATCCTACAGCTATCCTGAGAACTACAAGAAGGCGGGGGTGGGGTGTGAAGCTGGGTCAGCCATGCTCATCCAGGGACCTGTCCTTCTGCAAGAATTTGGGGGAAAACATGCTCTGCGATGCCTTCCCAGTTGGCAGAGATATTTGCAGAAAGTGGAATGATGGTTAGTGTCCCATTAACTTGGGGGCTTAAACTTGGCTTTGGGAGTCATGGTGAAACAGGAAAAGTTCCCTTGTCCCCCTCAAAGGGAGTGTGATGGGGGTGTGGCTCACTTCTTCAGGGCCCTGCTGCTCAAACCTCTAAGGGAGCATACAGACGTTGGGGAGGCTGTGGGGCTCCGACCCCACCGCAGTGTCTGGGGGTGAATGTTTACAGCTGAAGCCCCAGTATCGCGAGGACAGAAGGCTTTCTGTATCCCGGGATTTCTTGCCTTCGTGTACTGAAAGAATTGGGTCACACATGGGCTTGGAGATTGAGTGCAAGGTTTCATTGAGTGGAAGTAGCTCTCAGCAGACTGGGGAGCCAGAAGGGAGATTGGTTTTCCCCTGGAGTTGGGCTGCTTGGTGGCCCAGGCTGTCCTCTGACTGCCCCAGCCAAACTCCGCATCGTTCTGCCAGTTGGTGGCCTGCCAGCATCTGTCTGTGTGCCCTTCTGCCAGCGTGCTCCCCTCGATGTCTTGCTGTCCAGCTGCTTGTGTGTTCCTCCACTGATGTGCTCCTCTGGACATCCAGCTTTAGGCACAGGATCAGGGGGTGTGGCAGGCCAGGGTGGTCTTGGGAAATGCAACATTTGGGCAGGAAAACAAAAATGCCTGTCCTCAGTTAGGTCCATGGGCACAGGCCTGGGGGTGGAGCCCTAGCCAGAGACCACGCCCTTCCCTTCCCCCTTCTGTATCCATGGGAAGTGGGATGATTATTCTGGGTCTGAACCTGCCCAGCCTGGGACCTCCCTAGTGTCTGGGATGCCACATACTCTCACATTTCAGCCTCCAAAGGAGCCCCTCTGATAAGGTGATAAGAGGTCAGAGTTTGGTGCTGTTGGCAGCCTCATGTTTCATTGATCCTTCTCTGGAGTTCCTTGGAGGGTCCCTGGGGAAAACAAAAGTTCAGCCCAGGGTCCCCCAAGAAGATGAAGATGAATTAAGACCCAGTTTGTGACCTTGGAGGCTTGCCAATCTCACATGTACTCTGGAAGTGCAGGGACTGTGTGGTAGGAGAGGCAGAGCAATGTGGCAGAGTGAGCTGAGGCTCTGGTAGGAAAACAAAATCTAGGTTCCTGCTCCACCTCTTTCTGCCAGTCTGATGTGGTTGTGGAGCCTCCCTCAGCCTCAGTTTCCCACCTGGAAAATGAGGACACTGCCCCTTCATCACCTTGTTTGTTGGGGCTTTGCATTTTGCACCATCCAGCAGCTCTTCGGCTCTTTGCAGGGTCCCTGCCACGTACCCTGCCTTTGGGTGCAGGGGCACTAGTGCAGGGCTTCCGCTGAGGAGGCTGAAGAGGAAGGCAGCCCCCACCCTTGGGGAGCCCCTGTTGGGTGAGGGAGTCGGGACAGCCAAGGAAAAAAGACAAAAGAACACTTACAAAGCAGCCTATGTGCAAATTAATGGAGTGCAAACTAAAACTGTGCTCCAAGTGCTGAAGGAATGCACAGCAATGGGGGGACAAGCTGTTGTGTGGCGGCCATGGCTGGGACCTGCCTTGCTTCGCCTCTGGCCTCAGTTGATACTCTGGGAGCCAAGGTCCCTGGGCTTCCTGCTGGGAAGAGAAAGGTGGGAGCTCAGCGTGCTCAGTTGGCCTTGACTCTGAGACAGAAAGGTAAAGAATCTCAAGTCAGAAGCAGAGGAGCTTCCATCCCCAGCCCAGAGCACTGGGCTGCCTCGGGGGGGTGCAGTACACTGGGTGCCATCCCTCCCTCTCCACCACCCTCCAGCTCCCCTGAGTGCTCCAGGGGTTCACACTTGACACCCTTCCTGCAGCACCAACCATGCTGAGGAGGAAGCTGGGCCCAGGGCTGCTGGATCAGGAGGGCTCTAGCTGGCTCAGCCCCAGCCCAGCCTCCCTGGCACTGGAATGAAGGGCCAGCAGAGGCACCAGGCTGAGTCTGAGTTGGCTCCAGGTCCAGGCCACAGCCCTGAGTCCGCTCCCCCAGCTTCCTTTACTCCCTGGGCTCCAGGTCTTTCCTTTCTCCCAGGTGTTCGCACATCTCTCCATCTGCATATTTTAACTCTCCCAGCTGCCTTTCCCATCCCTCCTTGCCATTTTCCTCCCCCCTCCCCTCCCCGTGGCCTGCTATGTTTGCTCTCTGGCCCGCTCTGGACTGGGGCTTCTGAGGCTCCTGTTTCAGCCTCAGGCCTACCTCCTTCCTGAGCTGGGAGCCCAGGCCTGGGCTTCTTGGACCTCTTTCCTGCTGAGTACTTCAGCCAGCCACCCTGAGAGGAGCCTTGGTCACAGCCCCACAGGAAGAGGGTCTGTCCAGTGTCCCCACCAGCAGGTCCCGAGGACTGAGCCCATGGCCTGCTGTTCACCTGCCAGCGGGGGAGCTTCTCTCTTTCTCACCCTTCACTGCTCTCAGGGCTGTGGGCAGGGACCCTCGGGGCTGTGCTTCCAGGGACTCCACACCCTCTAGTCACTGCCACTGGAACAGGAGGGCAGCCCCATCCTTCCACAGCCTCCTCCAAGCGGGGGCTCCGGGCCCTGTATGAAGCTTGGAGAATGAGACTTGTGTCCCCTGCTCCTCCTCGTCTTGCTTGAGAAGTTCATCTCAGGGCCCTCTCAGCCTTACTCAGGCTAGCATGGAGTAGCACGGACTAGCATGAGTAGCATGGACTAGCATGGAGTAGAGAGAGAGGATGGAGATGCTGGATGGGCGTTGGAGGATCAGAGGGGTTTGAGCTTGATTTAGGCACCTTGGTCCTGCTGGTCAATCCTGTGGAAACTCCCCTTTCCAATAACTTAATTCAGGCCAAATTTAGCAGCTGGACAAACCTTGCGGTTTGGGCCAGTGGGAATGGCTGGAGGACAGGTGGGCTACGAGGATCCTACCTTCCTGCAGGTAACATGAGCAATAACAACAGCAATAATGACACATAATTTCTGAGCACTTACTGCGTGCCAGGCCAGGGCTGACCCCTTTGCTAGCATAGGATTTGCAAGTAATGGCATCTTTATTAATACCTGAGCAGGAACATCCAAGGCCAGGGTTTGTCAGAAGTGTGGTCTGGGATCACCACCTTAGACTCATGGAGGGTTGATTAAAATGCACATTTCCAGGTCCAGTGCCCACTGAATCAGGCTTTCATGGTTGTAAGCAGCCCTCAGGCATTTGCATTTTTAACCAGCTGCCCAGCCCATCTGATGCACTTTAACTTTTGAAAACTACTCCCAATTTTGCTATCTTCTCGGGGCCAGCTGCTGTTGGGATTCTTGTCTCAAGAGGTGAGGGTATATGGGGTTTACTGCCCCCACATTGGGGCTCTGCCCCTCGGAGGGCCCCTTACCTGCCTGTGGCCATTGTCAGCCCTGCTGGGGGCAGCGGACAACACCCTGGATTATTTCCACTTCACACCAGGAGCCTGTCACGCAGAGGCTGACAGTTACTGAGGTCAGACTTAGTGCCTGCCCAACACCCGCTGGCAAATAGTCTAGTCATCCCAGGCCTCCCCAGGTGGAATGCTGTGGTCCCCGCTGAAGGGCCTAGTGTATTAAGCACAACAGGAAGCTCCGATGAACACAGTGCAGGCACATTGGCCAGCTGGTATATCCCCACGCTGTCTGGGGAGCCTGGGCCCTGGAGGAAGGTTTATCATGCCCCCTCCCATGCCCAGGAAACCAGCTCCGAAGCCAGCCATGGGGAGAGGGTGCCAGCTGTGTTGTGTTGGTGATGAAGCTGGCAAAGGGGACCAGCTGGGTTGACAGCACCCTCGGGGAGTCGGGTCCAGGCAGCAGCTCTGCCAGCCTCCTGCAGACTTGGCCTTGGATGAGTCACTGCCCCTCTGTTGCCCTTGGGTTGAAGTTGCCCTTGGGTTGAAGGTGACCAGTGCAGTGTCTTCTGTTCTCACACATAGAGGATGATCACCCCCTCCTGGCTGGTGCGTGCCCATGTTTATGTGCTTTGTCGTCTCCCCTGAACTTGGCACCTACTCTGGTTTCTTTGCTGTTTAATTATGTGCTGCCCTCGAGAGCAATCTTACCTTCCTATGTGTCTCCCCAGGAACAGGGGCCGACAGCCTCTTCTAGTAGCTCTCCCACATAGGGCCTTCTTGGCACGGGGCTGGATGCATGGTGGGTGGGTGCCCCGAAAGTGCTCATTCGTGACCTGAGTAGTTGAGGTTTCAGCCAGCAATGCCCTTCAAGGCAGGGCCTTGGGATGGGGCACCCATCGGGAAAGGCCCCAAAGACAGAACTCCGCTGTATCTGTTTAGCTGCACACTGGCACTGCCCCAGAACCATGCTTCCTGGGCCCAGAGACACAGTGGGACCCAGCATGGTGGCTGGCAGCCAGCCCACCCCACCTTCGGGTCTCATGGGGCTCCCTCCTCTCTCCCCCACAGGACGTCTCTCCTGCAGGCGCGCCCCCGGCTGCTCCTCCCTGTGCAAAGCCTCGTGTGCCTGGCAGCCTTCGGCCTGGCCCTGCCGCTGGCCATCAGCCTCTTCCCACAGATGTCAGAGGTCAGTGGGGAGGGGCTCAAGGGCAGGGCAGGGGGTGCTGTTTGGTGATTTCTGAACAAATACTCATACCGTGCCGACACCTTAGCGCTGTGCTAGGCACTGGGGCTGGAACCATAAATGAGGCTGGCCCAGGCTCTGGCCCTCAGAGTGGAGGTCACGCAGTCAACAGGGTGATTAAACAGAGGCCAGGAGATGATGAGCCAGGAGCGTTAGGGTGGGAGAAGCTCCACTGGGTGTGGAAGGAGACAGCAGACCAAACTGAGCCTAGAGGGAAGTGACATTTCACTGGGACTGGGAGTGTGGCTGGAGTTGGCCAGATGAAAAGGGGTGGCGGGGGGAGATGTGAGGTCTGCGGACACCTGGTGTGAAGTTTCTGAGGTAAGGTAGCACATGCCATGTCCAAGAGCTGACCAAAGTCTGCAGCACGACCAGGGAGTGCAGCAAGGTGACGTGGCCCGGGAATGAGGGGCTGGGGTTGGGTGGTGTTGGGAACTTGGAAGCCAGAACAGAGAGGGTGAATATTCTCCTAAGGGCTGTGCAAGGCAGAACACAGATTCCTGATTCTGAGTGGCCCCTGTGCTGCCGCGTGGGACTGGGTTGGAGCTCTGGAGAAGGAACCATCAGGAGGCTATGGCGGGTATCCAGTGAGCGGTGATGGTGGCTTGGACCAGGCTATTGGCAATGGGCATGGAGAGAAGTGGGTCCCTAAAGAGGGAGTCAGGAGGCGGCTTCTTTGGGATTCGATGAAGAGCTGTATGTGGTGGGAGGGAACGGGAGCCGGAGGATGTATGCTGACTTTGTGGTTTTGAATGACCAGGCAGATGTAGGTGCTTAACGAGATGGAGCCAGGCAGGGGCAGGTTCAAGGGAGGGCAGCGGGTCAGTTGGATGGACAGGCAGGGTTGAGGAGCCTTTGGGATGTTGGCTGTGGGTCTGGAATGAGGAGAGACGCCTGGGCTGGAGGGATAGAAGTAGAGGCTCCCAGCATGACAACAGTGCTAGAATCGAGGGTGGTGGGTGAGGCCCCTGCTCTGGCGGGGTCCAAGGACAAGCAGCCAGGGTGGTGAGGGCAGAGCCGGGCCATGTGTGATCAGGGTGGGTGGGCATCCGCAGGGTCAGACCCTCCCGAGAGGTCACACTCGGTGAGATTACAGAGTATCTATTGGTGTCTCAGGCAACGTAGTCAAACCCTGTCCCCAAAGAAGGGACCCAGGTGACAAGTGAGGGGAAAAAATGAGAAAGCCACAACAAGATGTGGGATCAGGAGGGGCTTTTATTTACGTATCTATCCTTGTTTAAAAATGGGAGAGACAGGGGCTTGGTCAATGCAGTAGGGAAGGCACCAGGAGAGATGTTGAGGACACTGAGAGGACGATGTTGGGAAAGTCCATGAAGAGGAGGGGGGGACCAGAGCACAGATGAGGGGATCAGCCTTGGCATGGGGAGACCCCTCCCCACTTCAGTAGGTGGAAGAGGAGTGGGGTGGGAGGAAGATGCTGCTGGGGGCAGGGTTCGGGGTGGGGAAATTGAAGAAGTTGTTCCAGTGGCTCCTGTGTTCTTGTGACTGAGCAGAGAGGAGAGAGCAGGATGGGGAAGGGGCGGGAGGTCAGAGGTCTGAGGACACAGAGAAGGGGTGAGACATCCAGGGGAGAATGAGAGGTGAGGGAGGCTGAGCAGCACGTGGTCTGGGGGTGCGGCTGGGGCCCGTTCACCAGGAGGTGCTATGGGCCAGTACAGGGAGGGCCACAGATCCTTTCTGCTGGGGTTCTGTCAGGTTGGGGGTAGGGGGTGCTGAGAGATGGGTGACAGCACAGAGGAGCAGAGGACCACGGGATCCACACTGGGTTGGAGTGAAGGTGGGAGCTAAGCTGAGGGGGAGGACCCAAGAGGGCCAGGATGTCTGCACTGAGCTCACAAGAAGGCGGGGGCTGTGGCGCTTCCAAAACTATGATTTCACCACGGACCTGCTTCAGGCAGGGCCCCAAGAGAGGTGGGGGAGAGGTGAGGGTTCCTGAAGACAAGTCAGGGAAGTGAAAACAAGAGGCCGGGGTTGTTGGGGCTGCGAGGGCTGGAGACCCAGGCTCTTAGAGCAGGAGGAGGGGGTGACCCGCCTTAGGCCTCACCGTCCCTGGAAGGCGAGAAATGGGGTGGCTTCCTTCCAGAGCCCCAGAGTTTGAGGAGGAGACTCTGTGGGAGGAGTGGGGCTCCTGTCTTGGGAGCCACCATTCAAGGCATACCAGGACTAAAGCCAGCAGGACCTCATCTCGTGCCCACAGGGCCCAGCCTTGTCATGGGTGCTGGGATGCTCCTTCCCCCACCTCCCACCCTGGGAAAGCTGCAGCCTGGGACTCCAAATGGAGCCATGGGCTCTGGGTTACCTAGGAGCCCTGAAGAGGGAAGGGCGGGTATTTCTCAGTGATCTCTGATATCCCTGTCCCAGCCCAGCACTCCCCGAAGCCATTGCATCTGTCTGTGCAATCAGCCTGAGCCCAGGGTCCTAGACCAGGGCCAGAGTCACCCATGTGCTTGTAGGTACCTCTGCGCTTCTTGCAGCTGTCATAACTCCACCTGCCTGCACAGAGAAGGGACCCGGGCAAAGACAACACATGATGCGGAATCAGAGACCCTCCTAGCTAGAAGGATTTTCAAGGCCATCAAGTTTACCTTGCTCCTGGCTGTGCTGGGCAAATGGTGGCCCAGAAAAGCGATGGGACCAGCCCAAGCCAGGTGCCGATAGGAGAGGAAACACCAGAGGCCCGCAGTCCAAGTCCAGGCCCCTAGGAGGTGCTACATCTGATCGTTTCCTGTGGCTGAGTTTCTCTCCCTAGACAACCACCTTACCTACCTTGGGACAGCCAAGAGAAGAGGAAGCTGGGGGCTGCACTGTGGTGTGGAAGGGTCTAGAAGTGCTGTAGGTCTTTGGCAGGTGTTCCTCTGGGGCATATAATGGGGAGATGGCTACCATTCATCCACCCAGGCCTCCAGCTCTGGCTGCAAAGCAGTGATGGAAAAGTGAGCCACCCTGGTCTCACAGATGCTGCAGGTCAAAGCCCAGGCTCCCCTCTCCCCACATGCCTACTTCAAATAGACATGGGAGTTAGTTCTTCTGAATATTTAACCAGAGTCCCTCTTATTGCAATCCGAGTCTCTTTCTCTAGATTGGGAAGAGGATAGTCATTGCATGTTAAGTCTTTGTCCTCTGGGAAGGGAGGGTAGAGGCAGGATTTTCAGAGCTCCCTCCTCGACTACGTGGATCCCAACAAGATGCAGAGTAGCCTGGGCATTATGGGTCCCTCCTCGACTACGTGGATCCCAACAAGATGCAGAGTAGCCTGGGCATTATGGGGTGTTTGGAGCCCTGTTTGGGACCCATGGCACCAAAGCCTTCAGCCAACTTGCTGAGAGGGCCTTGTTTCCCCATTCACTCTCCCAATTCTCCCTAACAAGGTGCTGCTTCTGCCATACAACGATCATGTCTCAAGTCCCAGAAGCCAGTGGAATTTGCCACAATAAGTCTGGACTTGCTTGGGCTGACCCAACCTTGCCAAAAGCCACCAAGGTTGTCAACAGAAGTAATCACTGGAACACCAATTAATTAATCAGGGGACTCGGAGATAGAATTTAGGAACTAGTTCCTAGAATGGCTGACCTGCAGTGATTGGTGTGGAGTTTCCAACTCACTAACCCCAGAGATTAAGGCAAGGACTTCAATCCTTCCTTCAGTTCCTGGGGGAGAGTTTTGTCTGCTAATTTCTGCCTATTAAAATGGTACTGAGGGTCAAATTGCAAATAATAATGGCTACCATTTGCCAGATATCTATTGGACCAGGCAGCATGCTGGGAGCTCGGCGTGCCTTACTGTATTAAGTCTTCCTAATGCCATTTAAGTCTAAATCATTGAACATCAAAAGATGATTCCTAGACAGTCAGATGGTTCTGGGGAGAGAGTTTGGCCGGAGATACGGAATTCAGTGCATGGGGGGAGTTGAAGTTGAGAAAGGGGATGCAGTCAACTATAGGAGGAAATAAAAACCATCAAGAAGGGGAAGAAGCAGCCAAGGGCACAGGGAGAACCCGGATGGAGTAGCTTCATGGAAGCTGAGGACTCGGGCGATTCAAAGAGGAGGGGCTCTCTGCAGAGTGGGTGAGTGCAGAGAGGACTAGAAGGAGTGGAGGAGACTTAGGTGGCATAGCTAGACATGGCAGTCTAGGAGGCAACATGGTAGTCAGTTTTTTCTTTGTTCAAAGAATTGAGCTCAGGGATGGGGAAGGTGGGAGAACAGCAAAGAAATTGTGAGATAGAGGTTGGGGGGCTTGGAGAGAGGGCAGCAATGGGGAAGGAATGCCCAGAGCCCAAGGCGGGAAGGCATGGCCTCCATGGAGTCCCTGGGTCCAGTGAGTAGAGGGGGCTACCTGGCTGTGGTGGAGAAATGGGGGCCTAGATCCTGAGAATTCTCCAAGGTAGGTACCAATATTTCTTGTTTACCGATGAGGAAACTGAGGCACATTGAGTTTAAGTACCTTGTCCAAGATCCAAAGTTGGTGACGATGGAGCAGGCTTTGTACCCAGGCAGAAGGATTCTGTGATCCTCCCCAGCCCACCCACACCTCACTATAGAAAGACGAGGCCCACTTCTGGGCTGCAGACTGCTTGCTGCTAATTCATCAGCAGGAACATCCCAGTGCCCTCACCCAGCCCTCCTCCCCTCCACAGGAAATCTGTGCATTTTCACAGAGACCTTTTGGAGTAAGTGTTTGTCTTTTCCAACCCAGAGCCGAGGAAGGGGCTGGGCAGTAGAGGGGCTGGAGGGAGGCTAAAGGGCCAACAGGTAGGGCAGGGAACCTCCTGTTGTTGTGAGAACTGGGGAACAGGGCTTGGGCTCCCTTCTGGACCCCAGTCCTCTTGCCCATGCAGGGAGTACAGGGTCTGCCCTGGCGGATCTAGTGGATCTGGAGGTTACTGCTGTAGGCCTGCCCCACCAGCCTGTCCCCAAACATGGACGGGCCCATCACACCCAGAATCTGCTCCCTGCCCCATGAAGCCTGGGCACTTTCCCCTTTTTCTTGTTACCAGGATGGCCCCGTAGGAGCCCTGTGGTCTCAGCGAACCTCCCTCCTGGTGGTGGAGACAAAACTCAATAAACAAGAACTGTCAGGTGACAGCACAGGTCATGGTGGAACTAAAGCAGAGGCTGCGCTGCAGCTTGCCGGGGCCGCTGTAGGTGGGGCTGGTGCTGGCCTCCCTTGTGGTAGGGCCAGACTTTGGTGATTGGGGTTCTGGATTCCAAGCACATGGGGTTCTCTCTGTCCTCCCCACCGCAACACAGACATACACTGGGGCCGCAGGTCCCTTGAGGGAGATATGCAGGGTCCAGTGTCTGGAAACATGGGCTTGGCTACCACAAGAGGCTGGAGCGGGTGGTGGCAAATGTCCCTCTAACTCTGACAGCCGGTGTTCCCTACCTGGGAGCACTTCCAATCCTGTTTAATGAACCTCATGTCTCTCTGGAGCAAGAAGCACTACCTTGGCCAAGGCCCCTCCCCACGTCCCTGCCTCTGTTTCTGCTTCAATCTTTCTTTGTGCCTCTTTCTCCCTTCCTTGATTCCTCTGGGGCTCTCCCCCACCCCAGTCCCCTCTCTTTTCCCCACTCTTCCCCTGGGAGCTCGGGGGCTGGGGAACGGGGCTGCGCGTACAAGCCGGAGCCATTGTTCAACAATCTGTTTTTGTCTTCATCTTGTTGGCAGGCGGCAGGAGAGGAGCAAAAGGTTAATGAGGCACTGTGCAGCGGGATTACTGCGTGAACGGGCGGGCGGCGGGCGGGCGAGCCAGCCGTGGTGACAGGGAACTAATTAGGAGCAGTTTAACAGGAGGAAAAAGTGAAATCTCCTCTTCACCAACTGTCAATAATTAGCTGATTTGGTGAGGTTGAAATGTGTCCACAGAAGGTGGGGCTTGTCTGCGGATGAGTGAGGTGTGGGGAGTGGGGGGCAGCGGGGAGCTCGACCCCGTCCCTAGGTGATGTTGGGGTGGAGGGGCCGTCCCGTGGCCCCAAGGTCTGCCCTCTGCCCCTCTGGCTGGCATCCCTCTGCCTCAACTCTCCATATGACCTTGGGTCTTAACCTCAAAGACCTCAGTTTCCCCAGCTGGAAGATGAGGTGTTGGAACTAAGTTTCTTCCTGTAAGAACTAAGTCTCTCCCAGTAAGATTAGGAAAGTGAAAACTCAAGACAGGGCCCTGGTGCTAGACAGTGGGCTGAGTGAGTCCCCTTGAGTTACACGCTGCCCCTCAGGTGCCTAGCCTGCAGCAAGGGTGTGCCCTCTGGGAGCCACCCTCTGGGTCTGGGCATGGCGAGTGGGCAGGGCCTTGGCCTTCCTGGGAATGTGTCTTGTGGCCCCTAGACCCTCACTGGCTCCTTTGTCCTCCCTGCAGCTGTGGGTCTGGGGTAGGGATGAGAGACTGGGCAGTGTGCCTCCTGGCTGGGGCTGCGGGCAGGGGAGAGGGCCCTGGGCCACCCTTGTAGGGGCTGGAGGCTATGAGCATGTGTCTCTTCCTGCCTCAGCTGTTGCACGGGCCCCTGGGGGCGGGAGTGAGGCTTACTGGCCAGGAGGCTTATTTCCTGTGGGCCTGTTCCCTGCTGGCTGTCTTGTTGGTTTGTTGGCCTCTGCCCTCTGCCTTCCCTGAGGCTCAGCGGAGAACCGGCCTCCCCCTGTACCCTCACCACCTGTTCCTCCCCCTTCTAGCTTTTGCCAAGCACCTTGACTAGAAGAAAAGACAGCCTAAGAGTCCCCTGGGGCCAGGGCTTCCTGCTCTGAGCCTCCCATGTCAGCCCTGGGAACTCCCCAGGTCCCTCCCTCTCAGCTGAGCCCCTACTCACCTAGCTGTAGAGGGTTCTGGGGATTAGAAGCCATGTTCTGAGGAAGGCTAAAGCCTTCCCATCATTCCTCAGCACGATTTATGAGCCATGTCTCGTCCTGGCCCCAGAGGGTGGCTCTTAGAGGCCACACCCATGTGGTAGATGAGGCAGGAGGGCCAACCTCAACCACCCCATACTCCTTCCTGCCTCCCCACTTACAGCTTTCAGGGTTAAGAAACAGAGAGGCATACCTCCCTGTATGGGCGAAAATGTGGGTACCCTCAGTGGGTACCAGAACCTCCACTATCTCCACCCTCTTACCAGCCCTGATGAAAATGGTGGTTTTGATGAACCAGCCTGGCTAGACAGCTGTAAGCCACCAGAAGCAAAGGTCCCCCCAGCTTATCTGCCTTTCTTTGAGAAAGTATTTGGACCCCCAACCAAGAATGGAGAAGAGTTGGGAATAAGCTGGAATGTGAGTCCACATTCAAGCTGTTCTAGAAATGGCTCCTCCTCCAGGAAGTCCTCGCTGATCTCCCCCACCAGGATCTGTCTTTCCTCTCCTGTATAGGCTCTGGTGGTGTGTTTTCTGTGTTCCATCTTCCCCCTTGGGACAATAGACCTTTCTCCCTTCCCTGACATGAGGTGTCCCGGTGGCTGAGAACTGGTGCTCTGTATCAACACCTAGTACAGAGCGTGGCTCATCTGGGTTCACCTTGACTTTGTTGGTCCCTGCTTCTCCCACTCTTCCAGGGTTGATGTGAGGCCAGAGACAATGTCTAGGGTCCATTGACTCCCTCCTGAGTCTACAGCAGTATTCAGTGTCTCCCAGAGCAGGAGCCTCCTCCCCTCCAGTCTCCAATCCATCTCCTACTTTGCTTGGAGATGTTTGTTTGGGGTTTTTCTCGTTTACTGGTTTAATCAGTCCCTACTGAACTCTAAAGTGGGCTATTTTTGCCGTCAGAAATCTGCTGCCTCCCCGCCCGCTGCTTTCTTGGAGTTTGCCCACAGGACCCCCCAGGAGGGATGGATGGGAATGGCAAAGCCGCTCAGAGCCCAGGAACGCCAACGCCACCTGTCATGTTGCCTGTTCCCCACACCCCCACCCCAAACCTGCGCGTGCACACAGGCTCGCACACATACACGTGCACGCAAGAACATGCACACATGCCCGGATGGCGGACCTTGGCGGGGCTGCCTGACAGCCTTTCCCCCACAGGTCTCCTTTCCAGGACGTTTCATGACACCTCGCTGAATCCAGGACAGGGAGGGAGAAGGCTTGGTTGTGCAGAGCTTCCATTAAAGGCATTAATACGTGCAAAGTGGAGCATGCCTGGCCTGCAGCAAGGCTCAGCCCTGTGGGCTGAGTGAGCAGGGCTGGGGCTGAGTGTGGGGACCCTGGGTCCTGTCCTCTTTACACAGCATCACACAGGTTTTCTAAGCCTCCAAAGGGCCATCCTATCCATTTTGTGATATAATCCTCATCCTGGCACCAGGAGATCTTAGAAAATCTTCCTAGCATACATATGGGGAAACTGAGGCCTCAAAGCTGAGATGATAGAGGACAGAGAATGATTCTGAGATTGGTCCACCAGAGGGCACCCAGGAATGGTGCAAAGCTCCAAAATGGTAGGGGGCACGATGTGGTCTGAGCACTTGCTGGGTACACATAGCACAGGGGAGCCAGAAAAGTGTAAGACAGGATTCTTGCCCAAGAGGCACTTCAGTGTCATTTAACTCAGCTGTTACCGAGGACCTACGGTGCACAGTGCACAAGGATACCGAGCTGCCTGGAGCAGCTCACCGTGGGGTGGGGTGGGGGACTACTGTAGTCACCCCTGTTTAGAGTGCAAATGAGCCTGTGCCTGGGGATGGGATGGAGATCAAAGCATGTGCTGGGGACACCAGAGGCAGCAGCAATGGATTTGGTCTAAGAAGATCAAGGGAGGCTTCCTGGAGGAGGCAGCCTTAGAGGGTCAGAATATAGCCTGGACTCAAGGCTCAAAGTGTATACTTAGAATGTAAAGAAAATGGACAGCAGTTGAGGGGTGAAGAAGCTGGAGAAAGTCCCAGAAGGCCTGGAGTGTCCAGCAGAGGGTTCTTTCACTGAGAAGATAGTGGGAGCCCAGAGCCGGCACCAGAGGCCTAACTCAGGGGTCCAGGGGTCTAGACTTAGGCCTCAGCTGCTCCCCAGCCCCAGCCTAATTCGTCTGCCCTCCAAGGACACTCAAGATAGCTCTCCCAAAGGTGGGGCCTGGATGTGTGTGTGTCAGAGCAGGACGTGAGGCCTGCCCAGCCCTGGTAAGATGGGATGTTGTGCCCAGTGGACAAAGCGGTCCCAGGCCTGGCAGAGGCCTCAGGCACAAAGGGTCAGCCAGGTGCCTGCATGGGCTTTGGGCCCTGTGTCAATGTCGCCACCTTCTGCAGACCCTCAGAAGCCCAGACCTGTGGCCAGGAGCAGGTGGTGGCTTTGAGCTATGTCACAGGGTCACGCGGAACACCCCACCCCCACTAGCCCCGTGCCTTTGAAAAGGAGGCAGAAAAGCCATCAGAAGAAAGGCCAGGAGGAGGAAGTTCTTTGTAGTAGGTAAAAGCCCCGGAGAATGGGGCACAGGCGGGGGATCCAGTTTCCTGTTTATGTCTCTGCACCTTAGCTCCAGGTTCAAATATGTAAACTATCCGCTGGCCTGGCTGCAGGTGTGTGTGTGCTCCCAGGCTGTAGAGGCAGAGGTGGCCCCAGATGCATTCCTGACTCTAGCCCCCCACCCACAGTGAGCCAAGAGACAGACAAATAGCTCAAGGTTAACCCTTCCCACGCCACAAGGGAAGGTGCTTGGCTGTTCTAGCTGGGCCTTAGGGTGCCCGGGAGGCTGGGGAGATGCTGAATAGGATGCACCATGTCTGGGAATCTCTCCTGGAGGGTCAGCAAGGTCTGAGTGGGGTGGGGAGGATGGGGTGGCACTCTGATATGGAGAGGGGCACATCCTGAGGAGGCTGGCTGGGAGCTGGTGTGCAGGTTCTGCCTGGGAGTCAGGGAGCAAGGTGGCACTGCTTCCTTCATGGCAGGGCAGGGTGATCCTGGCAGCCCACTTCTGTGGCAGGGGCAACCGTCAGCCAGTGCTCTATGGTCCCTGCAGCCCCTGCCCTTCAGGGCTTTGGTTTTTCATCCCAGGCACCCCCTCCCTCGGGAACCCCTGCTGACTGGCTCTCAGGTGCCCGGGGAGGAGCCTACCAGATAGAAGAGACGGGCCACGGATTCCAGCCTGCCCTGAGCTGGCTGCCTGGGGCTGGGCCACCCTTTCTCCCTGTGGCCACTCCTTGTCCTCTCTCCTCATCACCTTATCCCCAGAGAAGGCCCCTCAGAGCCAGTTTGTGGCGATAGCCAGTCCCTGCCCCTCAACCCACTACCCTGGGGCTGTGGCCTTCTTCGGGGTGGAGCTGGCCGGGTAGCAGGAGGGGATACTCTATTGCCCTTGCTCAGACCTGAGTCACTTTCACTTACCCATGGGTCCAGAGGCCACTGCCAGACAAGACCCTGGATGTGGTGCCCTTGGAGAAAACTTGGCCCTACACTTACCTCAGAGAGGTGGTCTTCAAGGGAGATGCTTAGCTTTTGGTGGACGGGGAGGAAACATCACGTATAGGTGAGCAGGCAACTCAATGGTAGCCATTGACCCAACACCTGGCCATGACCAGAGAGCTGGAGGGGTCCTAACAAATGACCAGTTGAGTTGGCCTGGGATAGAGTGAGAGGCTGTGAACTAGGATCAGCACGAGGTGGGGGTCGGGCAATGTGGACCCCAGGGAGTCACTGAAATCCAGTTGCCAAGACCAAAGCTTCTCAGCCCTCACTGGGACAAGTCTCAGAAAACTGTCTGACGCTCACGGCTGCTCAGTGTTTGCGGCCCCCTCTGTCATTGCGTCCGCTCCTCGGGCTGGTCCCCCAAGGCCACCATCATGGGCTTGTTCCCTTCACTTGCCCTTCAAATGTGTCTGTTCCCCAGGCCTTGGCACCCACCCCTCCATCTGCTTCCCTGGGCGAGCTCCTCCACTCTGAAGGCTCTGGCTATGCTCACACATCCCGGGCGCTTTCTCCTGCCCAGAGCTCCAGAGCCCTGGACCCATCTGCCTCCAGGCCTCTCCACCTGGGGAGCACACTGGCACCCCAGACTCAATGTGGCCACCCTGAGCCTACCACCCCCAACCCTGGCCCATCCCCTCCCATATTCCCTCCCTCTGAGAATGGCGTCACCAGCCACCCCAGCTCCTGAGCTAGAATTAGGAGTCATCCAACGCACAGTCATCCTCAACACCTCCCTCTCACCCCCACGTGGAATTGGTCATCAACTCCTGTGGATTTCATCTTCAGAAAGGCTCCTCCTGTCTGCCCCCACTGGCAGCATCATAGGGCAGGACCTGGCACTTCTCTGATTCCCACAGATGCTCCCCAGGAGGCCTCCCCACCCCCTCCTTACCCCTCCAGTCCATCCTCCACACCCACCATCCCAAGAGAGACCTTTCTAAGACAGTCTAAGGCCAGGCACAGTGGCTCACGCCTGTAATCCCAACATTTTGAAAGGCTAAGGTGGAAGATCACTTGAGGCCGAGAGTTCAAGATCAGCCTGGGCAACATAGCAAGACCCTGTCTCTATAAAAATTTTTAAAACAATTTAAAACTTAGCCAGGCATGGTGGCACAGGCCTGTAGTCCTAGCTACTCAGGAGGCTGAGGCAAGAGGATGGCTTGAGCCCAGGAGTTCGAGGCTGCAGTGAGCTGCAGTCACACTACTGCACTCCAGCCTGGGTGACAGAGCAAGATCCTATCTCAAGAGAAAAATAAATAAAAACAGAGTCTGGGTTATGGTCCACTCCTGCTCAAAGTCCTTCTGTGGCTCCCTATTGCCCTCAGATAAAATGCTGACACCTTCATGTAGCATACAAGATTCTGCCTGTCCCAGCAGCACCTCCATTTCCTGCCACGTTTCCATGTCCAACATTGCCTCACCTCCCAGACACAGGCCGTGCTAGCCAGCTAATACTTTTTTCTTCACCCAGCAAGCTTGGCCTGCCCTTTCTGATCAAAATTCTCCATTCTCTTCCTGGCTCACCTCCTCTGAGAAGTCTTCCTTCCTTGTTGCCTCATCAATACATTGGAACTCCCAGCCCCTCCCCAGTTGCCATGGCACTCTGCTTGTCTCTCCGGACTCCATCTGCTTTCACCAGCCGACTCCTCTCTAGACTTTAAGCTTCTCGAGGGCATGAACTGGTCTTGTCCCCCGCTCTGTGTACCCAGCCTGGGTGTCTGGAGTTGGCGACCATCAACATCTGCTGACATGAGGGTGGATTGACTTGAAATGAGAGAAGAAGCCTAGGATGCCAGCTCTGTCCCGGGGCCCCCATTCCTGATCCCTCAGCCACCTCCCCCAGGAGCCTTCCCACCCACTGCATCTCCCCCTGCTCCTACCTGCTGCCCTGTGTGTGGTGGGGAGCCCAGGGGAGACGGGATACCAGGAGGAGGAGGCCTCGGTCTCCCCCGGGCCAGCATGCTCTAAGGAGTGGGCACAGTGGGCCGTGGCCCTGGGCCATGGTCCTCCACGGTGGTGCTGAGCAGCCTCTCTGATTTTAATGTGGGCCTCAGTGCTTCAGTGAAAGCCGGCATGGGAAGTTGCTAATAATGGCACTAAAATAAAATATGCTACATCTGTTATGGGTAGCAGAACAAAATTAGCTGCTCACACCTCTGACATCCAAGATGTCTTAACTTAAAATACTCCTTGGCTTACTTTACATCATTTACTGATTATATTTAAAAGAAATACAATTTTGCAATTACTGTTCTTTCCAGCGTGATATCTATGCATCATTTTCCTTTTATGTTTATATATTTCTCCTTCATTAGTGCAGTCTGAAGGGTGATTAGGATTCTTCAAACATTTTACAGAGGTTAAACGTTGATTAAGATTTAATTATTACTGTAAATAGCTTGGAATGACATATGGTGCAAAAGCCTGACATATGTGCATTTGAATAAATGAAGTGCTATTTCCCAGGATGCCTCAGTAGCTGTTTAACAGCTTTCCCGAAGGGTTATGTTACACCTCATGGTAAGATTGCTGGGATGTTATATTTTGTTGGTTTTTGCAGCTGAAAGCTAAGAACAGTTTTCCAGTTTTTTAAAAACATTGAATATTTTAAATACCTAAATTGTTTTGCACAAATTTTTGCTAATTTGTCTAACTAGGTTAAACATTTTCAAAAGCATTTAGATTTTTAAGCGTGGGCGCTGTGCATTGTGTCAGTGGCAGCGTGGGGACGAGGGGAGCCGGCAGGGTGGAGGGGACTGGGGGTGGCAGGGGTAGGGTGGGAGAAGGTGGTTTGAGAAGAGGGGGTGGGGAAGAGGCCTGGGCCCTCAGCTTAGCTCTATTCTGTTTGGCCCTCTCGGGTGACCAGACTTGAGTAATGGGGCACCAGGGACTACAGAGGAAGGGTCCCCTCTTCTCCCACTGTGCCCACCAGCTCTAGTCCTCACCACACTCCCTCTTGTGTGGACTCCAGTGTGCACAGCCCGGACGTGACAGAGCTCTCCGAAGGCCAGGCTGGCCTGTACCACCTTCTGCCCACTTCCCAGGGTTCCCACATCTTGACATATGGCGGGTGCCTAGAACCAAGTTCAACCAACCTACGTCGCAAGAGGCCTGGTGCCTCCTTGACTCTGTCCAGGGCAAATGTCTGGCAGGGACCTTCTCACTGTGGTAGTGTCTTTCTCACCTGCCCCCCTCAAGTTAGGGGTTCAGGCATCCCCATGGGCTCAGTCCCTGGAGATTAAAGCCCGACATCGGGGCTGATGTGGTATCTCCAGGGGGATCCCATCTTCCAGTGCTTACTGGCTCTTTTCTTTCTGCCCATGTATTCCACACTGAGGGAGCACCTACCGTGGACCAGCATTGTGCTAGGCTTTGAGGACGCAGGGGCGAGCCAGATCTGCACGCCCGCTGCCTCAGGGAGCTTGTGATCTAATGTGGAGAGGTGGGGATATGAGAAGTTCAGGGAGCTATGGGGGCCACAGAAGTGGCCACGCCCAGCCTGGGGGAGGGAAGGCGTCTAAAGCTGAGACACGAAAGATGATGAGCTGAAGACGGGAGAGCAGAGTGGGGGCAGGAATGGAAGTAGGACGGGGCGTCTCTGGACAACTCAGGCAAAGACTAGAGTGGGGACAGAGCCCAGGGTGTGCGAGGAACCAAAATCAGTCCGTGTGCTCTGTGTCTCCAGTCCAAGGGGCAGGGTGGTACAGGAGTCTGACTTGATCCCTGAGGATCAGGGTGCCATGGAGCCATTTCACAGTGAAGAGAGGCATGGGAAGACTTGCAGTTTAGAAGGCCAGCACTGGCTGTGGTTGGGGACGGACTGGGCTGGATGAGACCTCGCGGGGAGGGACGGGGAGAGGACTCAAAGAGGCTCCAGAGTCTTTGGGCAGAGCAGCACCACTGGATGGCAGCGTCATTCCCGAGAGGCAGAGCTGAGTGGGGCCGGGGGAGAGGGCGGGTTCAGTTCCATTTCAGGTGGGTTAAGTTCAGGCGCCTGTGAGACGTCCACAGCAAAGTCTGGCAGGCAGGCGGCTGTGAACCTGAGGCTCCAGAGAGAAACAAGGCTGGAGAACTCTGGTGTGGGGGTAACCCAGGGCACGTGCAGAGAAGAGGGTCCAGCCAGGCCCAGCCCCAAGGACCCCAAGGACCGTGCAGTGGGTGTCGTGAAGTGGGGGGTGGCAGTGACCTTGGAGAGAGAGATTTTTCTGGAGTGTGGTGAGAACAGAAGCCAGATTTATTGTGGGTTGAAAAGTCAGTGGGAGGGAAGGAGGTGGACACAGCCAGTGTAGACTAAGTTTTTTAAAGAAACGTAGCTGCTGGGGAGGAGAGAGACCAGGTAGTAGCTGGGCCTGCCTCGGGATGAAGGGGAGGTGTCATCAGAGAAGGTTCCTGTGTGTGGAACACTAATGGGCAAAGGTGGGAGAGAGGGAGGATGACCCAGGAGGGGGCCCCGGAGTGGGCAGGGGAGGTGGAGCCAGGTGGGGTCCTGTCCTGTGAGGGGAGGGATGGCAGCTGTGGGGTAGGAGGAGGGCAAGTGGAAAGCTGTGCATGGACACGGGAGGCAGCGTGTCAGATAATGAGAAGCTGAGGGGTTCTCCTCTGAAGTCTCACCTGCCCGGGATGCGTGGGAGCAGGGGTTGGGGTGGCCGAGGAGAGGAGAGCAGAGCAGGTGTCCAGTGGCCTCTGGAGAGTGGGCAAGGGAGCTGACCTGGCTATGGAGGCAGGGGCAGGGTGGTTGTCCACTGGTTGGGGGTCCAGCCAAAGTCAAGGACAGGGAATTTTGAGGGTCTCCATTACACGGTCAGGTTCAAGTAGGAGTGGGGTACATGGCGGGGTTCTCCAAAGCAGGGCTTCTGCCAGCAGCCTGGGAGGGACCCTTGGGCTAGGGAGTAGCTGAAGGGATGGCCCCCGGAGTCCAGGTTGCAGGGGAAGATGTAAAGACTGAGTGGTGGGAGTGTGGGTGCTGAGGTCTAGGGGACTGGAAACAGAGAAGCAGGAGTGAGTGGGGTGCTAGAAAGACAGGGGACTGAGGAGCCCAGGAGGGTGGCGTTTGGATGGAAGGAGGTGGGGCAGCCCTGGGTGGTGATCAGGTCCAGGGGATGGCCCTGGGTGGGGCTGTGGGGGGTCTGCAGTGCAGCAGACATGGTTCTTAGAGATGAGGGAGATGCAGAACTCAGAGGCCAATGTGTAGGATGTCCACCCACGTGGACACACCGTCAGAAGAAAGAGGCCGGGTCTGGGCTGGAAGGGATGCTGTGAGCCCCGTGGTGGGAGGGCAGTGGAGAAGGAAGATGTGTCACTAGGTAGGGCACGTGAGCCCTGGCTGGGGTGGACATGGGGGTGCAGAGAGGCAGAGCTCTGGAGCCCAGGGTGGTCCTCACTGCAGCTCCCAGCCCCACTATTTGCCCCTTCCCACTCCCCCACTCTTCCTCTCTATTCTCTCTCTGCAGATTGAAACATCCCAGTTAGAGCCGGAGATAGCCCAGGCCACGAGCAGCCGGACAGTGGTGTACAACAAGGGGCTGTGAGTGTGGTCAGCGGCCTGGGGCTGGAGCACTGTGCAGCCGGGGAGCTGAGGGGCAGGGCTGTAGACTCACGGCTGCACCTGCAGGGAGCAGCACGCCGACCCCAGCAGTCCTGGGCCCCCTGGGAGAGTGCTTCACCTGCAGTGGAGGGAGACTGACCATTCACATTTTAACATAGGGAGAGGAGTTCTAACACATTTCCTACAAAAAAATAATCAAGTGCATTTCTGGGCCTTATGTGGGGTTGTCAGAACTCCACTCAGCACAATTATGTGTGAAGCTGAAAAATCGTAGAGTGCCCATAGGGTAGGATTAGAATCCTTTTATACTTTGGTTTCTTTTTTATTTTTATTTTTTATCAGAATCAAATCTGAGCCTTAGTTTCAGCTGACCAGAAGTGGCAGGAGGACAGGTGGGGGGAGCCAGATTAGGCCTGGAGTTGGGTTGGTTTGGTGGCCAGGCTGGTAAATTTAGGATATTACAATGACCAGCCCAGATGACTCCCTGGGCTGGCGAGGGGAGGGGAGAGAAGGTGGTCTGCACCCCACAGGATGAACTAGCCGTGACTAGGGTCCTAAGGAAGTGGCCCAGGGAATCAGGGAGCACTGGAGTCCTCTGCAAGATTCTGTGGGCAGCTGGCTCTGAATGTAGCCAGGCCACATCCATTCCAGAGCTGCAGAACCAGTCCCTCTGAGTGAAACCGGGTGACCCTGGAGCTAGAGTCCCCCTTTGTAGAGCTCTCACTGATTCAGGGCCCCTGAAGCAACCCCAGCTCCAGGCAGGAAGCCCCAAGAAGGAATGGTGCTTGGCAGGAACCGTGGACCTGCGCTTGGCTTCTTCAAGATCCTCCTTCCAGGCCCCAGGCTGGATGCTGGGCACCGGGGCTGAGAGTGGGGCTGGAACTGGACTGGCTGCCTTCTGGGGAGCTTCTTCAGCCACCAAGGCTGCCTGCCCCATCCCATCCCTTTCTAAGCAGGAAGGTCTCATGCCTGAGAACGCCTAGGCCAGCTCCTTAGACACCTATCGGCGAAGCAGCGTCAACCGAGGAGCAGTGGGCCCTGGCTCTGGCACTAAATGGCATTGAGATGTTGGACAAGTTCATTCCCTTCTCTGAGCCTCCACTCCCTGTCTGAAACCAGAAGACTGGATCAAGGGGTTCCCACTGGCTCCTCCAGCAAGACCTCATCTTTGCCTGTCCTGCTGAGATGCTGGTCATCGTGGGCATGTCCCCAGTGTGGACTCTGGACTGGGAAGGGCGCAGGCCCCTTTGGACCAGCAGTTGGCCTCAGAACCTGGACCTTGCCTTCTGTATGTGACCCCATATCCCGGGAGCAGTTGGCCTTTGCCAAACACTTTACAGTTCTGGAGGAGGAGGTAACATAGATGCCTGGGCCTGATGGTGGGGCCATACCTGCATGTCACCTGTCACTCTGCAGCCTCAGAGGCCCCTTGCTGCTGGCTCCCATCTCCCTGCCACTTGCAGACTAGGAAGGAAGAGCAAGCTGTACAGAGGGAAGCAGAGCCTGGGGAGGGTGTGAGCAGGGTGGCGCCTCATCTGAAAGGCCCAAACCAGGGGGAAGCTCTAGCCTCAGTGCAGCCCCCTCCTGACCCCACCTAGTATGCAAGCCTCCACCTGCAGCCCTGAGCCTCCCTCCCCCGGGGACTCCACCTCAGGGGAGATTTAGGCCAGAGGTGAACATTCATGTGTAGGAAGAGGCTGGTGCAGGGCGGCATCTTAGGGCAGCGGAAGTGTGCTGAGGCGGGTCTTCTGTGGGCATGGCCATTGCCTCTTTGCCAGCCCCTGGTGCCCACCAGCTGGCTCTGCAGCACATTGCCCTGAGGGGCCTGCCACTCTCCTGAGGAGCAGCCCACCTGCTGCCTGTGAGGAGGGGGACAAACCTGGAGGACAAAACAGCGGGGGCGTGGAGGTGCCACGGTGTTGGAGGGCCAGGCCTTTTTGAGCCAGTCACACCATAATGTGAATATGCCAGTGACTGCTGCACTGTGCGGGTCTCTAGGCCTGGACTAGGGCTGGCATGTCCGGGTCCTCTTTTGAAAAGCTCACTTCAGGCTCACCCTGCTCCTACCTATCATAGGCTCTTATCCTCGTGCACTTTATCTTGGGACCAAAACTGCCTCCCCACCGCCCCTCCCCACCCTGCGCCTGCCGGAGGCCTGGCAGAGGTGGGTGCCCTAGCCCAGCCTGTGGCCTCAGCATCTCATAATTTATTTGCTTTGTCTCCTGGATGATTTCCGTCATGCTCCCAAATGCAGCTTCAGGTGAGCCGAGGGGTCTGCTCCTGTGGCGGTGCAGTGGCAAAGGATCCAGATAGCCCAGGATGAGAGTGTCAGAGGGACAGTGGGCTATGCCAGTAGACCCTGGTCTGGCTTTGGAAAGCCCCATGAGAGGAAACCTTCACCCAGCACCCATGCCCCACTCTGCTGAAGCCAGAGGAAGGGAGACCTGAGGGGCAGATTGGTTCATGCCTGGGGCGGAGGCTGAGCCTGGACCCACAGTCAGGGCGGGGCTGGCCAGCTGTGCCGGAACACAGCCCACACCTGCAGTGGTTCTCCGTCCCTGGTGTCCCTGCCTGGCCCTCCGCTGATCACTTCAAACATCCCCTCAGGCTTGGGGATGCCCTTCTTCCATTTCCAGACAGCAATGTGAGGGTGCAGGGACCAAGATGTCAAGCTGGCCATGGAGTCAGGCTGGTCGACAGACCCCTTTCACTCCTGGTTATGAGCCAACTTGTTTCGTGTTCTGGCCTCTGGGAGAAGGGCAGGAGCCTAGAGAAGGAAAAAGGCCCATAGACAGACCCAGGGTGATGTTCAAGCCTGGCCTAGTGAGAGTGAGGCCCCCGCACGCAAGCCTCAGCCACTCCCAGGGGCCTTTGCAGTGTCTTTTTAACCTTCTCAGAAAATGTCTCAATCTATGTGATTTGTGTAATACTAATGAGCTTCGGGCAATAAATACAGGATTTCAAGCGTCAGGGTGTGGTTTTGTGAATTGTGGGTGGGAAGGGGAGTGGTGTATGGAACCCCGTGGGAAAAGGGAAGGACTGCCTGAGGATTTTGTGGGAAGACCCCCCAAGGAAGGTGCAGACCTAGGTTCCAGGCTGGATCGGGCCAGCTGGGAGGCCCAGAGGGAAGGGAAGAGGAAAGGATGGAGACCATGTGAGGGCACAGGAGGGTGAAATTCTGCAGGAATCCCCTTACAGAGCTGTTATTGAGCACTCACTAAGGAGCCCGCCCTCAAGGAATGTGAGTAAATAAGACTTTTGGTTAGATTCCCATACTGTTTACATCGATGAGGCTGGGAGACCGGAGGGGGTCATTCCTGGACCACCTGGGGCCAGGAGAGGCCTCCCAGGGAGGGAAGGTTTGAGCCAAGTGGAAAGGTGCTTCATGGCTGCAGTGTGTATGGTACCAGCCCTGAGAGGTCTGCCCCTTCTTAACTCCTCCACTATCCCTTAGGGCTAGGACTTCGGCATCTCCTGATGGCAATGGTTCCTCTTCTTCCAGGCAGCCCCCAGAGTTCTCAAGTCCAGCCCTGCAGAGAGAAGCAGGCAGGGAGGTGGAAAGCCATCCTGGTTGGGTTCAGACAGACCCCAGTTCCAGCTGCAGCTCGGCCCAGCGTGACTGGAGCTTCTAGCCAGACACTTCCTTTATTCACCCATCAATTTGGTCAGACGTTTATTGACATCTACTGTAACTGAGCCTTGGTGTCCTTATTTATAAAATGTCAAGAAAGCATCACTCGCTGAACTGTGGTAAGGATGGAAGCTGGAGGAGGAATGCACCCAGACTCCTCTTCCCGCTCCCAGGTGTGTGGGGAAGAGCCTGCCTCCCCTCCTGGGTGCTGGACCCTTCCCCACTAGAGAGGGAGGAGAGAAGGGGTAGGGGAGGGGGCTGTTCTCAAAGTGATGCCTCTGGGCCAGGAGGATGCTGGTCTCTGGGGAATTTCTTTGCTAAGAGCTCCACAGGCCACAGCCTCCATCCGGTCAGGCGGAAATCCTGGACTCTCAGGACAGACACAAATCCCTCCTGGGAGCTGTTTGTTGTTTTTAGCTGGTTTGGGGGCTCAGCTCCTGCCCAGACCAGAGATCATTAACACTCCAGGAATGTGGCCACCCCTGCCCCCATCCCCCCCGCCTGGCCCATCGGACCTCCCTCCTCTCACTCAGGCCACGGTTAGGAGAGTCAGAATGTGAGGGGATGGGTGCCACGATAAGTGACCCTTCCTGATGCCCCAGGGACCTAGCCTCATTTTCATAGCTCCCTCAGTTCCCCGAAAGCTGCTGCAGCTTCTACCATCTTGGCCATCCCTCTGCCACCAATTAGCTCCCAAAACAGGAATGCCTCAGCTACTTCCTCCAAGGCCTCACCCCTGCATGTCCACCCTTCCCTGCAGCACCGAGAGTCTCTCCAGGTGGTAGCTGAAAAGTGTTCACTCTCCACCCCTCACACTGAGGCAGCCGTTGGCAGCCTTGCCTAAGGCCAAGGCCAGTCTCTCCTTCCCTTCCCCACGAGGACACCTCCTCAGCCACAGCAAGAATCTGGGGCCCACCCCAGTTCCCTGGGCCTTATGGAGGGGTGGAGAAGAGAGCAAAGGAAAAGAAAAGATGGACAAATGGACAGACAGGCCCCAGACCACCAGACGCTCTCCTGGAAGACCCCATGTAAACCCATGGGGAAGTGAGGGAAGGGGCCAGCCCTCCATCCCAGGCCAACGGATGCTGGTTCTCCACCTCTTCATATGTTAGCATGACAGAGGAGGGACAGTACTGCAGGGCCCTGAAGCAGCTCAATGTCATTAGAGAATAGAGAGGAGATCCAGGAGCAGCGGTGTGGCCACATGCTGCCGGGCCAAAGCCAGCAGAGAGCCCCTAGAGGCTTTAAGTAGAGAAGTGGAGTGACCTGGCTGCAGAGTGGCAGGTGGAGTGGACACAGTGAGGCTGTTGGGGAGACTGGGTGAGGGGGCCCCTGCGGCGGTCATGGTGAGGAAGATGGGGCCTGGGCCATGCGGTGGGGGTGGGGGTGGGTATGGGGATGGGGAAGGAGAGAAGTGAAGATTCAGGACTGCTCAGCTCTCCGTGAGGGTGGCAGAGGGAAGTAAGGGATGACCCTAGGTTCCTGGCGTAGGCAGCAGAGAAGGGGCCATTTCTGAGCTAAGGCACAGAGAAGGAAGAACAAACCCACAGGAAAGGGGATGCATTCCAATTTCCAAGGCATCGGAGGCTCCTGGGAGATAACCAAGTGGACACCAAGAGATGAGGAATTGCTGGTCTGGAGCTCAGGAGACAGGTAGGGATGGGAAATGTGGATGTGTCTGTTATCCATGTCTAGGGAGCATCTGGAGCTGGAGGAGCAGAGATGGCCACCCAGGCGAAGGAGGTGGGGTGAGAAGAGGAGGACTGGAACGGAGCCCTGAGGAGCCCCACCTCTGAGGCCTGGGCAGAGACAAGGAAGCTCAGCCACAAGGGATGTGTCAGGGCTGAACTGCATCCTCCAGAAGTCATCTGTTGAAGTCCCAATGCCTCGTGCCTCAGAATGTGACTGTCTTTGGAGACAGGGTCTTTACAGAAGTAATTAAGTTAAAATGTGGTTATTAAGGTGGGCTCTCATCCAAACGAGAATCCAAAATGGCTGATGTCCTTTTAAGAAGAGGAGATTGGGATGCAGCCATGCTAGAGGAAGAAGCTCCTGTGAAGACGAAGGCGCCGTCCACAGGCCAAGGAGAGAGGCTTCAGAAGAAACCCGTCCTGCCAACCCCTGACTTCGGGCTGGCAGCCTCCGGTGCTGGGAGGGAATACATTTTGGTTGTCAAAGCCACTCAGTCTGAGGTGCTTTGTCGTGGGGCCCCAGCACACCAAGGCAAGAGGCGAGGAAGGCAGGGAGGGCATGGTATTCAGAGGACATCGATGGGAGTGCTCCAGGTAGAAGGGGCTTCCACGTACCTCACTGAAGCCGACAGGTGAAGGGAGACATGGACCAAGGCGGGCCCCATGGAGGACCCAGAGAGAAGGGCCTCAGTTGGATGTGGTCAGGGCAAAAGACAGATCTTCACAGGTCAAGAAATCAGTAGGACTCCCATGGATGGCCGGCATAGCTAATTCCTTCATGAAATTTAGCTGATGGGCAGAAGTGGGGCATTGTGACATGGAGCTGAGGGGGTGCTTAGAAGGTGGACCCTCAGGCAAGAATCAGAAGAGACTGTCACAGAAAGAGGAAGAACAGCCTAGCAGTGAGCTGCTCCAGGCAGGGAGACTCTGAAGCCCAGGTTGGAGGTGGGGGTTAGGGGTGGGGTTCTCCTCGGCCAGAAGGAGAGAAAGTGGCGGGTGGTGACAGAAGGCAGGTGGAGAGGATGGGCTGGCTGCAGGCAGCGTGGGGTTGAGGGTAAGGAGCCCCCGCCCCTCCAGATCCACTCTGTGTCTGTCCACCTGCTCTGTCCCTGGAAGCTAAGGGCTGGCTGTCTGGCTTCCACCACCAGGAGTCCCAGCAGGAAACGGGGGATTGGAGGAGTGACACTGGGGGATTTTTCCCTCCTTGTCCCTCCTGCCATCTCTGGGCCTCTCTGTACCGAAGGTTACAGCTCCTAACTGGGGGCCCTCTCCAGCCAACTCCTCCAGGTTCCAGTAGCTGTCACTGGTCCTTCCTCTTCAGGCCTCAGGGCCATATGGGCTCCCCATTGTTACCAGCTCTGGGGTACTGCACCATCCCTGTGGGTTCCCCAAAATTTAATTGTTCCTGTAGTAAACTCTCCAAGTGCTCTATTTGAAGGTACCATCTGACTGATGCAAAGGTGTCCCCTTCCAGGACTGTCTCTGAAGGTGGGAGTAAGGCCCTCTGCTGAGTCAGGGGGAAGAGAGGTTTGGAGGGAGGGCAGCAGAGAGCTTTTCAACAGGGCGAGGCCTCAGCTGAGGCTGGGACCTGAAACATCGAGGGGCGCCATCCTGCACACCTGCCTGCTGTCCTCATGGACTCAACTGCACGGGCGGGTGGAGAAGCAGGTTCAAGCAGGGTTTCAATTCCGCCAGACAGGTGCAACCAAGGAACAGTGGGACATGGGTGTGTCGGAAAGAGACCAGAGTGGGCTGTGGCCTGGGGGCCCCCACAAGGTGCCACACTGCTGCAGAGGGAAAGGAGCGAGCCAGCGAATGGGAAGAGCTCAGGTTCGACGGGAAGACATCCGAATGAGTGATTTGAGAGAAGGCCCCATTCTGGGCTCTGATCATCCCTGAGAGAGGGTGGTGAGGGGGAGATGAGGGAATGAGAGGCTGGGATGCTAGGTGGGTTGTCCATGCAGACCCCAAGATCTGGGGGACAGGAAGACTGTAAGCCGTAGCCACAGCTTTTAACAAATGAGGGGGCATGACCGGGCCACGCAGCCACAGACGGCACACGTGCACAGCCGCACACATGCACAGCCGAACGCCCACAGGCACCCACACAGTCACACTCACGCGCACGCCCACAGCCCTCCCAGACACTCCAAACACCCTCACATGCACTCACCCTCACACACACCCTAGACAGCAGATGGGGCGCTCGGGTAATTGGTTAAACCTGTTCCGATGTCTGGCTCCGCCTTGGCAGCGCCCGTCTGACAGGAAAGCTGGCTGGGCCTGCACCGCTCAGCCTGCTGGCCGCCCCTCCCCTCCTCTCCCCTTGCCTGCAGGGATGCCCTGGAGCGGGGCTATAGCAGAGGCCTGTGGGCCTGGCCGGTTCCCTCTGGACAGAGCCCGGTTCACTTAGCCAGGGCGCCTTGATGCCTCCCGGGAAGCCGTCCCAGCACGTGTGAGGAGGAGTTGGTGCAAACCAAGTGCAGAGATGCTAGGAGCGTGAGCTGTACTGCTGCGAAGGCCGTGGGGACGAGTCCTGGAAAGTTCCACGGACAAGAGGATGTGCAAAGATCAGTCCCTGAAAGTGAGGGTGTGGATGAGGCCACCAGGGTTCAGAACAGGCCCCCTGAGCTCCCTCTACTTCAGCCGCGCACAATTTGGAGCTCCTACAGGTGTTCATGATACCTCAGCCCACGAGTTCTGCAGGCCCCGGGAGGCCAGCCCAGCTGAGGGGAGTGGCTGACCTGGGCCCCCTCGGGGAAGGCCTGGCCACGCAGTGCCTGCACGCGGAGGCCACCAGCAAGCTACTGTCCCTGGGTCCTCACCCTCTGCAGGGCCCCTGCTCCCCAGGTGGGAGGAGCCGTTGGGGGAGGGAAGGGAGCAGCAGTCCTCGTCTTCTTCCCTTCTCGGCTGCATCTGTGTCTCTTCGAGAGAGACTTTGGTTTGTTCCCTGGAGAGGGCCCAAAAACTCCCAAATTAGCAAACCTGGCAAGCCCGCAGCTCAGAAAATAGTTCATCCTGATTCCATGTTTTTCAGGCTCACAGAAGCCTTTATTAATGAAGTCACAACACCAATATTTACCGTCTGCAGGGAGAGGCACAACATGGGGGGTGGATGGGAGTGCGGCAGGGACTCCCCGCCCCGCCCCCCGCAGGCCTGGCCTCGGGAGATTGGCAGGTTTCCTTGGATCCCTTCCAACCCTTTATTCGGATGACAGGGGGTGCTCTGCTGTGATCTTCCTGGACCCCCTCCCCGTACCAAGTGAGGCAGGATCTTGAGAGGAACAGCTCACCCCGTCTCTGTCCCCTACTGGGGCCAAAAGGATGACTCTTCCTCCCGCCTTCCTTCCACACCTGGGCATGTGTGCTCCCAGAAGTGATCCCACCTGCTTGGCAGTGAGGGTCGCCACGTGGGTTAATCTGGATTAGGACTTTCAAGACTCGCAGAATGCATTCCTGACTGATGGAGGGAGAGGGGTGTTGGGATGGGACAAAGCCCTTTGGTTTCTAGCATTGACTGGACACAAGTGAGGTGGGCAGAGGCGGCGGGGGAGACACTGAGAGTGCGAGTGGGATCTGGGTCTGTGCTCCCAGCAGAACGACCTTATGTGCTTGGATCCCTGCATGTGGCCCAGGCAGCAAGGCTGGGCCTCTGACATCTTTCCAGTGAGTTCAACATTGATCAAGCACCCGACATTCCAGGTGGGAAGAACAGCATGAGCGAAGGCACAGCACAGGGAAAACCTGTGGCTCCCTCAGGGACAGGGATGGGGATGCTGAAGCAAAGGGTACCAGGAGCAAGGCAAGAAGATGGGGCAGAGGGGCTCAGAAGGGGGTGACTCTGCCCTGTTTGGGTGCAAGGAAGAGAAATCTAGCTGCAGCATGGAGGGCCTCCTTTGAAATGGGCCTCATCCTTGACATTCACAGAAACCTCCCTAGAGGAGCAGGGCCCAGGCCAGGCCAGTGGCACAAGCTGGGCAGGGGGGCAGCGGGGGGGCTGCACTAGGGAGGTGTGGTTGGGAAGCCAGCCTAGACTCAACCCACTAGATGGGAATGGATGGGGCTGGGGAAGAGGAGAGGAAGCTTGAGGAAGATTCCCAGGTTTCCTGTAGCTTGGGAAACTGTGTACATGGCTAATGCTTTTTGCCGAGGTGGGTGATCCTGGAGAAGCACAGATGGGAGGTGGGTCCTGCTGTGGATGTATTGGCTTTGAGGTGCTGAGGGGCAGGGGGTGGACCAGGCAGCTGGCTTGATGGGTCTGCAGCTCAGCAGAGGTCAGCTAAAGACACAGACCAGGGAGCCAAAGAGAAGTCCTGGAAGTGGATGTGAGCCCCCGAGGCAGAGGGCACAATGAGGAGGCAGGGAGAGCAAGGACTGACCTGGGGGTGGCCAGAGGTGACAAGGCATGGATGACACTGAATGAGCTCAGGCTGGAGGAGGAGTCAGAGCTACCGAAATGAAGGCAGAGCAGGGTGGGAGAATCCAGGAGGGCATGGCCAGCAGATCGGGGAGCAGGTGAACCCAGACAGGAAGTGGTTGAGTTTGGCCACAAGGGAGTGGCCAGCGACTGTAGTTGGTGACTGTCAGCACCAGCAGAATGGTGGCATGGAGGCCAATGAGCAGAGGTTTCATGAGCACATGGGAGGTGAAGAAGAAAGAGGGGTCTAGATGTCATAAGGGAAAGACTTAGGAATGCAGATATGCTTGTCAGGAAACCTTCATCCTGACAAGTGGGACAAACAAAAGGGCAGGTGAACATAAGAGCTCAGCGGGTCCCAGCGCGTTGCTCTTTCTTGGGCTGAGGAGGCCGTGAGTCACTGGGGACTGGATGCAGGCTCAGCCTTAAGTCCTATCTCTGTAGTCTTAACCTGCCCAGGGGTTCCCCCAGGACAGGTGAGCATCCTGGTGGGCCCACGACTTTGGTCTGGAACCGTCAGCCTTTGTGAGTGGTGTTCCCTCCCCCAGACCCCAATCCTCCCTTCCTCTGGTTTCTCCTCAACTGGAGAAGCCACCAGAGTCTCTAGGCAGAGGGAAGCACTGTCTCCCACTGAATTACCTGGGCCTGATTCCCACCCCTCAATATGTTAAGAAAGACCTGGGCCCGTCCTCCCTCAAGATACAGGGTGGCCCTTCCCTATGTCTAGCCTGTTTCTCTTGCTGTAGAGCTGGAGGTAGAGACCAGGGTCTCCCAACAAAAGAGAAGAGTTAATGAATTACCCTTGCCCCCCTCCACCAGTACCCCACCCGGGCTCCCAGGCCCTGAACGCATTTGCTCTACCAGCCCCCACTGGCCCTCAGAGCCGGAATCTACCACCCCAGGCTCTGGGGCTGGAGCTGGATGCCCGTGTCATTAAGAGAGAGACTTTTATTATTCCCATAGGGAAGGGAGACACTGGGGATCACTAAACTACAGTGGTGCCTGGAAAATAAATTAAAACAGAAACGCATCAAAACAAAAGGGAGATTGGAGACACGGAGAGCAGCTGGGAGGCTGCGGTGGCGGGCGGGCCCGCCCAGGCAGGCAGGCTCTCCGAGGAGAAGGCCAAGTGGTCCCAGGCCTCAGCCAGCCCATTGCTTGTCCCTCTGTCAATGGCAGCCCCGGACTTCAAGCCCTGTGGGGCCATGACTCCAGGCCTCCCCGAAGCCTGGCCAGGGAGTGGCCAGAGTCCAGCTTGGGCCCACGCAGGGGCCTGGCCAGCAGCAAGCAGCACTCTGCCCTCGTGGGTTTGTGGTGGCCCACCCTAGTCATTGGAGGTGACATCGATGTCCTCCCCATTGGCCTGCTTCGTGGCGATGCGCCACCGGTTGATGTGATGGGAGCCCTTCTTCTTCTGCTCGGACTCAGGCCCTTCCTCCTCCAGCTTCTGCCGTTTGTACTTTGTCCTCCGGTTCTGGAACCACACCTTCACCTGGGCCAGGGAGGGAGGGGCACGGATGAGAAACTCAGGAGGCCCCCAGAGCAGCCACTGGGGCCTCAACACTCAGGCCGAGCTGAGAGCCTGATGGGAAGACCAAGGCTACATAGGGTTAGGGCCCCCAGGTCGGGGTCCCCTCTGGCCAGCTGCCCCCATGGGTCTAACATTCACAGAAGGGGATGGCGGGGCAGGAAGAGGACACAGTGGGCCAGAGAGGAGGATGTTTTTCCTGTTCCTCTCAAATAAAGGGTCACAGAGCTGCTGCGCATCCCAGCTCCTCTAGCCCCAGCAAAGCCAAGCCAAGGTGGAGGAGCGCAGGCTCTGGAAGCTGGCAGACCTGGGACTCCACGAGTTTCTAGAGGAGAGATCATAATCGCTTCTTCACAGAGTGGATGTGAGTAGTAAATGAGGGAGCCTATGACCCACTGCGTGGGTTCCCATGAGCTCCCACAGGGCCTAAAGTGGACAGTACCCCATGGGCCAGCCCCATGCTCTTTTCCATACACGGAGGCAGAGTGGGCATGGCTTCATAACCAGGAGGTGGCGTTTATACCAAGAGCAGTGCCTGGACAGCCAGACCACCCCGGGGGCACAGAACCCGCTGCTAGAGACTCCAGCCTCACACACTGCGTGGTCTCCTTCTTCAGGGGAGGCTTTCTTAGCAACCTCATGTAGCTCTCTCCCACCCCTCCTCAGAAGTGGAGCTGTAGAGGCTGGAGCTGGGCAGGTGGGGGGCCTTGTCCCTCAGGTGCCAGCTCCTCAGGGTAGTGAGGCCTCATTCTCCTTGGACAGACAAGGACAGGGAGGAGGCGGGTCTGAGGACAGTGTGCTGCCCTTCACGGGCAGCTCCAGACCTTCTGTCCCCACAGCACTGGCTCCTGCAGCCCATCCAGATGCGGGAACAGGTCACACAAGGAACAGTCAGGAGAAGCCCAGGGGACAGAAGCGAGCTCCACTTTGAACCCAGGGAGCCCCCTCTTCTGTGTCTGGCAGTGAGAGCCCTGGCAAGGTACGGGGTGGGGTTGGAACAGAAACTGGACAACCATCCTCCATGTTGGAGGAGGCATGAGGCAGAGGACAGGTCTATGGTTCTAAGCCACGTCCTCCAGGAAGCCTCTTTTCCCTCCTCCTCCAGTGTCTGTTCAGTGTCCAGGACACAGCCCTTAATGTCCTCTCATGCATAATCTTGGAGGCTTGTCCTGGCTCCTGGACTGGCCTTAGTGCTTGTGGGCTGTGGAGAAAGCCTTCATCTGTCAACTCTCCCTGACTCCGTGGTTCTTTACTTGGCTTTGCAGAGTCGGGCCAGACCCACACCGTCTTCAGTGTTGGCAGGAGGATCCTAGGTACTGATTCTCAGCTAAGTCCCTTCCCCCTCGGGGCTTCAGTCCTTCATGCATAGAAGAAATGTTCTGGGGACTCTTGCAGTGCCAGGGCACCTCTTGGATTCTTGCTCCAGAGGGCCCCTGGGGGAGGAGGTGCAGAGGGCAGGCTACAAGGCCCGGATGGTTTCCAGGAAATGACAGCACATTCAAAAGCAAGTAGGTGTGGCCAACTGCAGCTGTGCAGACGGTGCTGCGTGGCAGAGTTGCGGGTGAGGAATGGTGGGTAGCCTCTTAGTTTTGGCAGCAGCAATGATGCTGAGGGGAGATCCTTGAACCCTGGGCAGGGCTGAGGGCAGGCCTCAGAAAGACTGCTAGGTCCAGCCCCTGCTCCCAGAGAACTGGGTAAAGCACAGGCCTTAGCCACAAGGCCAAGCAGTGCATCCAGAGGCAGACCTGGCCTCTGTGCCCTGCAGATGGTTTCATGCCCAGGAGGTGCTGCCCCTACACCCTTCCCAGGCAGTCCTCTCTGTCCCACCTACCCCAGGACCTCCCCTCACAGTCTCTTCTTGCCGGGACTTCCACTGTGCTATCTGCCCTGGTTTGAGAGCACTGATTTTAGAGCACTGACACGGGGATGGGGGTAGCTGGCACTGAGTGCTTGCAGAGCAGCCAGCCAGGGTCTGGAAAGCTGGCCCAGGAAGGGTTGGTGCCCAGCCTCGATGGATGGAGTGAGGGCAAGGGGATTCTCCCCTCATTTCCAAACCCATAGCCTGGACATCTCACCTAGGCCGGCCGTGGAGGATGGCGGAGGCTCTGGGCACAGGCTGCTGGACTCCAAGCCCACCTATCTTTGGGCGCAGGGCCACCTGGACCCTGGGTGGTTCTCAGCACAACCATTTGGCAGCAGCCTCGCCCCTGCCCCCCACCCTGGAGCCTGCTGTGACTGTGCCAGCCAGTGGGTGGGTGAGCTCACCCTGCCTCCTGCGCGTGACTCAGGGCCGGATGCAGGGCCGGGGCGTCATTCCTGAGAAGCCCAAGTGGGCTGGCCGAAGGTGACCATCAGGTGATGCAGGCAGTACCAGGGACCAAGGGCCCTTTTCTGTACCTTTCTCCTTCCACACGCATTTCCAAGTGTCCTTCAGGAAGGAGACTGACGGTCACATTGGCCTGTAGTGGGATGGGCCCAGCATGCTGCCCTTGTCTAGCAACACTGGCTCAAAGAAGGAAAGCTTTGGATGGCGACTTCAGGCACAGGATAGGCCAGAGGCAGCTTCCTAGGGCACCCAAGTGAAAGGTGATTCTGAGTATTTTCTCCATGAAAAATACTGGGGTCAAGTAGGCATCTCTCTAGAAGCAGGGACATAAACCCTCTCCCTGTGCAGCCTGGCCATCTTCCGGAGAACAGCCTTGGGCTGAGTGTCCAGATGCTGTTTACAAAGACTGCAATAACAGGGTGGTGCTTATGACTTCATAGCATTAGTGGAAACGCCAGGATGCACAGGGCTGGCACAGTGTGATCATAACCATAGAAAAACAAAATCTACACATGGGGAAAAAAGACTAGAAGGAAATGTACCCAAAGTGTGGGTGATGTTTCTTTCTTCTTTCTACTTTTCTGAATTTTCCTTAATAGATTATTGATAATGGTAGTTATTTTTTACTGGGTAAAAGAAAAGGAACTGGGCTCTGAGGGTATTAGGAGATGAGAGTGACATTTCATGACCTCTCCAACCTACAGGCAACTCTAGATCCTCCAGACCCCCTTTCCCTAGAGAACACAGGCCCTGGAAAGGAGCTGGATCATACGGTGTGGCTTGGAGGCTGGATCTGTCCTGCACATGCCTCCCCATCCCCAACACAAACACACTACTCACCCCTCTCTAAGCCCCAAGGTACAGTTGGAATGTTGGCTGGAGGACCCCTTGCCCACTCTGACCTCTCTACTGTAGCAAGAGGTCCCTTGTGGTCTCCCAAGTCCTCACTTCACTGAACGTCTCAGTTTCTCAGAGGCCAGATCCTTCCAAAAGTCTCTGTTCTCCTGAGTTACCTAACCTGGAATACTCTCCTTAGCCTTCAAGACACTGACCTGATGTTCCTTGATGGGCCTGCCCCATCACCTGCCTGTAGTTCCTTAGTACCTCTTCCCAGTCTCGGTAACAGTGACCCCCACTGTGCACTAATTTACTTATTTACATCTGTCTCCTCACCACACTATGAGACTGGAGAACCAAAGTGGTATGTTAGTCCCAGTGCCCTGCCCAGAGGACATGTTCCATGTATAGTCATCTGGCTGGACAGGCCTATGCTCTAGGCAAGAGGTACCTGGGCCAGACCTGGAAAACAGGAGAAAATGAATAGAAGAGGGGCAGAATTCCAATCAGCAAAGGGTTTGAGAAGTGCTCAGTGATAGAGAGACGGGATCTTTTTCTTAGTTTTGTGGACACTTTTGCAAGAGGGCCAGTTTTTAATATTCCACATGGTAAATTGGATTGGCCACTTTTAGGGGAAGTTGGAGGAGGGAGACCTGCTGCTGGGCGGAAGAAGGGTTGGCTTGAGTCAGACAGAATGAAGAAGGTGAAACTGCTATGGATGAATGAATCAATTTGCTAGAGGATTGATCAATGTATGCATTAATGAATGAAGACATGCATGCAAGAACAAAGGGAAAAATGAACTAACAAACAAGCAAATATACAGCTCCAGCCAATATTTCAGAACTAATCAGACTTTACTTTGGAATAATCTATTTTGAATGAACGAGGTCTGGATCCCTTCTTTTTCACCACTCCTGCAAATGGAAAGGTCTGTGGCTCCAGGCCCCTGCACACTTTCAGGTGAATAAGTGTCCTGTCGTCAAAGATTTCAAATATCCCAGAATGGACAGGAGCCTGGAGACATCAATCAAGTCGCCCCTCAGCCTACTCTCTTCCCTGGGGACCCATTTCCTATCATTTGATCATGTGGGCTGTTCCCACTCTCGAGGTCAAGCCCAATGCCATGCTAAGTTCAACCTTCACCCCAGTAAGCTGAGGTCACCTCCAGCTCCCCACCAACCATAACCATAATATCCCTAAGCCTCCCTGTCTCCTCCTCTTCCAGCCCAGCCTGGACCCTTCCTCTCTCTCTCTCAGGGAGACATCATAAGATTTACCTCAGGACATGTCCCCAGTCCCAGCTCCTCACAGAACCACTCTAATCTCCTTTATCTCCCCCTCATCCTCCCACACAGGACTCCTAGAACATGAGATGCAGAAGTTCTTGAAGAAAAGCCAAGACTTAGACAAGAGATATGGACACACCGTGAGCTAGGAACAAATGTCTCTTGATTTCTTCCTAAAATTCAGGTCACTTGGATATCCCCCTCTTATCCATCCCTCTAAGGGCAGAACATTCCAGAGCAGGAAAGGACCCTCCAAATCCTCCTTTCCATGCCTCTGAGGGGAAAAAGCCATAGGCAGGTGACCGTAACTCCTGCCTCCCAAGATCTCCCTGCCTTGGACTCCAAGATGGTGGCTGGTCTGGACAGCTCCTGCTCTATCTTCATCTGCCTGCCTCAAACCCTCCCCTTCTTTCCCTCCAACGTAGGATCCTAAGCATTCCCCCAAGCCTTCCAGGTCTGAGGCCTCCCAGAGCCATCTTCTCAAGCATTTCTATCCTGATACCCCTCAGCCCACAGCTGTGACATCAAGGGGACCCTAGTCATTCATCCTGTGCATGCTTCACAAGTGTGCAAGCTTGGCACTTAGGCTTCATCACTCAGTGAGCAATCTTCAGAGCCACAGACCACGTTTCTGTACCCTTTGCCCTCACCGCTCAGCTAAACTCTAACCCAGACAAGGTCAAGAATCACCTGCTGATCTCTTCAGAGCAGAAGGAGTAGCTGGAATACTGACCAGTTGATCAACCTGGAGCAACCAGGTGCTTTCTCTCACTTCCCCTAAAACTAACTTACCCCTACCCCCGACACACACGAACACACACTGAAGCATGCAAGCTGCACTCCATGTCATGTGACTGCCTAATGGCATCCAGTGTGTACCTATGCTATCATCTGACCTTTGGGCATCAATCACATGAAGCCCGCTGGTGCCCCACATGGTGGGCAGGCACATGTTGCACACACCCATTACACACACTCATTAAACTTGAGCCTCTGCAATGACCCAGGCCCAGGTCTGCCCAACCAGCCACCAGGACTGAAGCTTAGACTGGTACCTTCTTGGTCATACTCCAGGGTGGCACCGAAGCAGTGAGGAACAAGTCATTAGAACCTGAAGGGAGAACTAGCCCTTGCCCAGGGCTCTTCCCTCACCTCCTAGATTGAGGCACTGGCCATCCCAGCACGAATACCCCACTCCCATTAAACATACATAGTCACCCAGGTTGCCCACCTCCCAGCACCCGGCTGAAGTTTTGGGAGTGCACGGACCTCTGAGCTCTGGATTAAGAGCTCACACACATACTGATCTGAGTAACCCTCCAAGAAGTTTTATCCACAAACTGGTATATGCGTAATTTAAATCAACAATCAGCTGTGAAAGTACAAGGGAAAGATAGAAGGAGAGGGACAGGGAGGCAGCAGTGACAGCAGAGAGCAAGGGGAATGATTGATAAAGTCAGTGTGTATTTGTATGGGCAAAGAGAAATGTGCTCATTAATTCAATACATGTTTATTGAGCATCTACTCCATCCCGGGCACTGAGCTGGGTCCTGTGAGAAATAGACAGGCTTGGCCTCTGCCTCCCAGAGCTAAGATGCTCAGGCCTGTTACTCATCACGATCACCCAAAGAACCGTTTTTAAACTTTTTCCTGTACCCTATCCTGGACTTCCTAAGAGAATCTCCTGGGTGAGGCCCAGGAATCTGTATTTTAAGATCTCCCTGAGAGATGCATGCTGCTGGTCTACAAATTGATGTTTGGACATGGCAGATAATTAAGTAATAACAACAAAGTTTGATGCAAATCATGATAGGCAGGGGTTGTGTGGTGAGCTCTGAGAATGTGGAGGAGGGAGTGTACAGAAACACAGAGAAGTAGAATGTAGAGGAGCCACAGAAACTCAGGGCTAGAAAAAACCTTGGAATTTGTGTCATTCAATCTCACAATTACAGAAACCGAGGCCCAGACCCAGAGAGAAGACAAAGCCAGAGCTAATAAGATAATAGATAACCATTACCAGACATATGGATATACTGTTTGTCAGTTGCTAAATAGCTCGATGGAGATGAAGTTTGAGATGAATGGTGGACACACGGAAGGTAAGATAGATGACAAAGATAATGAACAAATGGGTAATTAGTTCTTATTGTTAGGAAGAACATATAATTAATAGAAAAATCGGAAATATAAATTAGCCAGTTTTGGGGAGGCAGTTTAATGAGAGCAGACAGAAGTAGATGGCTAGATGTAAAACAGCCACGGGGAGGGACAAATTAGAGAGCTCTGAGAGACAGATACAGATATTAACAGTAGAAATGCATGGCAGGGGGGTTGATGGGGGTGACTGATGCCTGACAAATAGCTCATAGCTGGAAATGACAGGTAAGCTTGCCTGGTAAGTACCAAGAGGTGGATAGAGAAGTAGTTAATTATATAGCCTGGCTCCAAATGATAAGTTATGAGGGCAACAGAAAGGCAATGTTGATGATGGAAACTGCATAAGGCAGGAAAAACACTGGACTAAGAGGACACCCAGGTTTGGATCTTCTTATGCTTCTAATCCAACATACTACCTTAAAGGGAAGGGACTAGGGACGGGGATTAATATTATTTGAGCTCATATGAGGTACTTTAGTCATTAAACAACCTATTTTCTCGATGAGGAAACCAGAGCTCAGAGAGGTTAAGTGACTTGCCCAGGGTTACACAGTTAAGTTAGCAGGGAGGCAGGTATTTAAAATCGTGTTTGCCCACCTGGGAAGCTCTGCCCAATCCATCTCTCCATCTCAGGGTCTTCACCTGGAAGGACAGGCTGCCACGGGAGATTCCTCAGGCTAAAACCTCCCCTCATTCTTTTTGTTGTACCATATGCAAAAAGCAGCTCATTTACAGACGGGAAGAAGATTAACCCTAAGTTTTGATAGTTAATGAAGCTGGATACATTTATGTTATTCTATCTGGTTTTGTTTTAAATATATGTTTGAAATGTCTCATAATAAAAATGAAAGAAACAATCAGTCCATCTACTAACTGGCATTGTTAGGAGCAAATATTGACAGGCATCTAGGTTCAGTTTGAAAGAGAGTTAATTAAAAATGCTCTCACTGAGCTAAAAAATTGAAAGTTTAAAAACAATGACATTATTTCAACAAGTGTTAATCTGTGGGTGGTAGGATTAAAAACCATTTTTGTTTTCTTACACTTCTGCAATTAAAATTTAATAAATATTACTTTTTAAATGAGGTTAATTATAAACACCATTCTTAAACTAACACCTTGTTTCAAACAATAATTTTAAAACACTGCCAGAAGGGAAAAGGGAGTGTTATTTTATTAACTTATATTTTAAAAACATATCTTTCTTTGAAACGTTTTTAAATTAACTCTTGTTTTGTAAGCTTTTCCCCTGCAGTTAGAACAGCCCAGCAAGCATGTCTGAAAACGCACGGGTCCTGCCTCTGACCCATGAGCGATTTGTAGATTGTTAAGTGGGGCATCAGACAGATATGACAATAGATGCCAATAATGCCACCAAAGGAGGAGAGGGTGAGGTCCGCCGAAGAAAGCTGGGGATGAAGTTTGGGTCTAGGCTCCCTCACTAAGCCCCCTTCCTACTCTGGCTGCTAAAGGGAGGCTCCGGCTGCCCCCCATGCCGGGCATCTTCTCACTGCCCGGGACTTGGGAGGGGACGATGGTGTAGTAGGGGCGAGACCACGAGGAAAAGGGGAGCGGAAGGTGAAAAGTCAGCCGGGAGGTAGCTGGGGGACCGTGGAGCTGGCCTCTCGCAACTCTGGGAGCCGGCAGGCACGCAAGGCCCATCCAGAGACTGAAATCCAGCTCCAGGGCAGCAGCTAGGCTGAGGGTCGCTGAGCCCCACTCCAACACGTCGGACCCGGGTGGACCAGGAGCTTATGCAGTGATCCCCAGGCAGCATTTATTTATGGCAAAGTCTACTTACAATGAACCCAAATCCACCTCCCTATAACTTTCATCTAATTCTTTAATTTTTTCCCTTAAATTAATGATCATTTACAAAAACACTACACGGTAATTGTTAATTTCACTCAGTTCAAGCCCAGACGCCGTTGGGGTTTATTCCTTCTCCCATGCGACAGCCTTTCCAGTGATTCAGAGCAGCCCCTGAGTACCCGGGGTCTATTTCCCACCATGCCCAGGCCCCTCAGATGCTCTGCGCACGCACACCGTGGCTTCCACAGCCCTACCAGACGGCCTGGGCCGGATCAGAGGAACCCTCGGGCCCCAAGCAGGGGCTGGCCCCTCCCTGGCTAAGCCCCTCTGTTGGTAGTCTGAGGACACCTGGGCTTTCTCCCCAGACCCTCCCTTGGCTGGTGGGCAGCCAAGGCCCCGGAACAGCAGCAAAGCCAGTGCGGACTGGCTCCCCGCAGGACTATGAGCGCCCCGGCACAGTGGCGGGAAAAGGGCTGCAGTAATGCCAGGGCTGGGGCCAGCTCCAGTGGCCTTGGTGCTGCCTGCGCTGCCCTCTCCCCAGGCGACCCGCTTCCTCCAGAGAACCTGGTCCCTCTGTGAAGAGCTTTGGGAGCCGGGCTCGGGATGCAGTTTGCATTTACTCTGCCTCCTGCTAGGTCCTTAGCGCTTGACAAAAGTCCTGCGGCCTCAGCAGGCTGCACGCAGTCTCCAGGAAGGGGCTCTAAATTAGACAGGCTTGACTGCAGCGCCGCGAGGAAGGGGGGCTTTTTGGAACCCAGTGGTGCTGGGCTGGGGCGGGCTCAGGGCCTCTCCTGCACCCGCGCACCCTCACCTCGCCCTGGGCTCCGGGCGCTGGGCAGGCCGCGACCGGGGGTGATTACCTGCGTCTCGGAAAGGCTGAGACTGCCGGCCAGCTGCTTCCGCTCGGCGCCCACCACGTAGTGGTTCTTCTCGAAGGCGCGCTCCAGCCGCAGCAGCTGCGAGGGCGAGAAGGCCGTACGGATCCGCTTGGGCTTGCGTGCGAAGGGGCCGTGCAGAAGCAGCCCGTCCTGGGGCACGTCGCTGGCTGCGGCCCCGCCGCCGACGGCAACACACGCAGGTACAGACAGAGAGAAGGGGCGCCGTGAGCCGGGGCCCGGCAGAGCCCTGCCTCCCGCCCTGCTCCCACGCGCCCTGCCCTCTCTATTCCTTGACACGCACACACACGCCATTTCTCCCTTTGCCCTTTGGCCGCCCCCTCCCTAAGTCCACTCCCCTCCTCGACACCTCCCCACACTAGAGAGCCACTCCGCGGGGGTACGCGGGGAATAACAGCACTCCAGATCCCTCTGTTAGGCCAAGAGATGGGTCCAGGCCGGACAAGGCGCCGACTAGCCCAAATCCACAATGCCTGGGGCAGCGGAAGAGGCCAAGGGGTGGCGAAGAAAAGTCCCTTGGCTCTCTTTCTCCGTCCTTTCCCAGAGGCGCTGCCCTGGCTGCCAGTCCCAACGATTTGCTTTTAGTTAACTGGTCGCAAAACATCTCCCTCCAAGAGGACCCAGGGTAGAGGCAGGGCCGGGGGTCAGGAAGGTGATAAGGGGAGCAGCGGTGTGCCAGGCACACCCTTGCCAAACACAGATTCAAGAACTAGAAGGTACCCAAGGAGCAATCCCTTCACACCTGCTTGCACTAGTCTTGCGGCTGAATGCTCAGGCTACTAGCTCATTAAAAACTCCTGCCAGCAGGCTCTAGCTCTGTCTTGCAGAGGGTATAAATAGGCCAGTGGCTAGGTCAGTGGTCCAGGCAGCACCTGCAAGTGGAAAGTCAGGCTTCTTCTTCCCCTTTCTCCACCTCTCTCTCCTCCAGGCCTTGGCTGTCCAGAGACCCAGCCTCTAGAGTAAGCCCCCAAACCCCTACCCCAACACACACACTGGAGACTCCAAGTACTGTCTGGTGGGAAAAGCTTCATCCCTGCTTCATCCCTGAATAGTCCCTTGCTAAAGAAACATGTGTATAAATATCTAGATGTCATCTTTCTCTCTAATATATATAGATATAGATATATTGGTTTCTGCATGGGCGTGTGTAAATATATGTTCCAGCCTCCCTACTGTCTTTTTTTCCCATCTACTGTATAGGATTTTTAGAGTGTGACTGTCCCTTAGCAAATGTTGGCCAGCATAGGGACTCAGCTCCCACATGCAGGAGGAAGGGATAACACTGGACTGGATGAAGCTGGGGTAGGGGAGATGGGGTCAGAAACTATCAATGCCAAAACAAGCCTCTACCCACAGCCCCTGTCTCAATGAACCCCCCCCCCCCGCCGCGCCCCGCAACTAGGCCCTCACACAATCTCTGGCTTGGTTGCACATGCTAACAAGACTCAAAACAGGCCCTGACAAAATCACCCATGGATTCTCATGCAAGGGCACATAACAGCCTCCTGACGCACCAACAACACAGAACTCTAGATGGAATATTTTGACAGAATTAGCTCTTGGGACTGACTGATCCAATTAATTTCTTCGAGATGGCTACTGGTTGGACTTGATTTGACCTGTTGTTTTGCTCTAAGACAATCACCTGGATAATTCAGTTAACATCTCCCATTTCTGGAAACATCTATGTAAGTGAAGCAAAAGCACATAATTGAGATGCTGTAGCTAAAACTCTCCAGGTAACTTATTGGTGGAACTTGCCTGACCTTACTTACTCCAAGTCTCTGGGCTGTGGATACCTAAACAGGCCAAGTTTTTGCTGGAGTTTTCTGTGGAAAAGAGTTGCTAGGATTGTGGGGTAGTGCCTGGGAGGGGTCAGTCAATAACCTCCAGTCATCTTATCAATTTCAACTGGTTGGATCTGTGCAGCCACAAAAATGGTGGGACCACATCACAGGGAGATGGGTGAGGGACACCCCATTTGGTTATTCAAGTGGGGGCAGATCTAGGGCCCTCGGATCTGACTGAAGGAAGAGAAGTTTCACTTGGGATAGTGGAATAGACAGATGGTCAGGGAAGGTGGTCTGGCAGAGATGAGTAAAGAGCAGAAAAATATGGAGCCTGCTCCAGGTGGGGAATAAGGAAGATTAAAGTCTCGGGGGTGGGGCCAAGTGAGGTAGGCCAGGGAAAGGTGGGTGGAAAGCAAATGCTTCTTGTTGATGTTAATAACTTGCCTCAAAAAACAACATTGTTATGAACCTGGGTGAAGTCCCAGTAGTGGTTTCCTCTGGACAAATGAACCAGAGAGGGAGAGAGAAAGCCTAGCTCATCCCAGCATTGGCAGGGTTTGGCCTTAGCTGCTGGGCTGGCCCAGGTTGGTCAGAAGTGAGGCTGCAGTGTGGAAAGCCCAGTAAGTGTGTGTGAATAGGATGCAGAGGTGTGAAGGGCAGTGTGGGGCTGAGGAAGCAGGTTTGCAGTCTGCCCCAGTGTCTGTCACTTAGTGACTATTTTGCGATTCTGTGGTATATGTCAGTCACCTGAGTGGTGGAGTGCTCTGTGTTTGTCTTTATAAACCCAGATGAGAGGATGAAGGCAACAAGCTTCTGTCCCAACATATATGCCCCTTTGCCTCAAGTCTGGTTATTTTAGGGGGATGCTAGGTTGCTTTGGGTCTACCTTACTGAGAAAATGGGCCCAGGTCATTGTCATGTCCAGTTGTGGTAGATAGCCTGTCTCCTAAAGGGTATATTTACATGCAAGTGCAAAAACACAGGGGTCCTTCTAACCCCATCACAGAGAAGCAGGAGACTGCAGGATGAGTCAAGATGCTAAGTGATGACAGGTTATTTAATTCCAAAAGAATAAGGACATTTCCCTGTTAGAAAGCGGATATTCAGTACAACACCAAACATCCTGAGAAACAGATCAATTGCTACATGTTTCCGCAAAGACAAGGGTGATGCCTTAGGTGCCCAAGTACCCGTACCCACCCCCCTCCCGACCTGTGGGAAGGAGGCCTGAACCACCCCTACCAAGGGTTCAGTTTCCCTTGCCTGGACTACAAGGGCAGAACAAACTTGGGGCTGGAGTGCGGCCTGTTTGGACGCAGTAATTCCGGGCTGTGAGAACGGGCTGTCGGTTTCGGACTAGGACAGTTAGCAAAGTGGAAAGGGACTGGTATGGCCTTCCCTGGAGCTAGGGAAATGAATACCCCTCTCCCCCCACCCCCGGCCTCCCTACCCCTCCGATTTTTCTACAGTCACTCTTTTAGGGCCCCTTCAAGGCAATGGCTGGGAACTAGCACTAGGAACTCCCAGGAATGAGGCGGCTGGAGGTAGGAGCTGGGGATCCGAAGCACCCGGGTCCGAACTGCAGTCTTCGAGCTGCAGTGTTCGCTGGAGAGGCCGCCGCCGGCCGGGGGCTCGGGGCCGGACGGCTGGGCGGAGGGCCCTAGGGCTAGGAGAAGGAGAGGCAGGACAGGCGGCGGAGATAACCTCATTCCCCGTCCTCCTGCCAGAACAAAGGCGACCTTAGAAGCTCCGGCCCATTGTCGTTGCGGGTCCCGGGGCGCTGGGTCTCTACACCCCCCTCCCGGCGTTGCTCCTAGACCCAGAAAGTTCCTGATCTCGGGGAAACAGTACCGAAATGCGGCCCACTCCTGGTCTTCGCCGGCTCCTCCCCTTCGGGCCTCGCGAGCGGCCCCGACCTTCGGGGTCCAGGACGATTCCGCATTCGCTTTTCCCCTTCCACCACCTCGGTTAGCGGAGACGCCGCTTCCCTGCGCGCCGGGACCGCGCCGCCCGACCGCTGCGCACAGAGCGCAGACATGTTCCTTTTCGTTCGTGTGGGGTTTCGTTTGTTGCATTAAAACGGGGCTGAAATGAGCATCGCTGAGACCCGGTTCTCTAGAAAACGCGGCGCCGGAGGGCCCGAGACGGCTCGGCTCCCAGCCCCGCGGCCTGGCCGGGACTGGAGGGCGTGGAGCCGCCGGGGAGCGCGTCCGTCTGCAGCGGCGACGATGGACCGCGAAGCCACAGCGCTTCAGGGTTCGAAAAGTGCTTCAGTACCCAACGGATTTCCGGGTCTGAAAATGCAGCCACACTTGGCTCCATCTCCGCGTCCAGACTCGGTTCTTGAGAGAAAAATTCAACTGTTTGTGCAACTCGATAACGTACCCGCTGGGGCTGATGGCTCAGGAAGCGGCGGCAATTTCCAAGAGGGTTTTGCGAAGGATTTATCCGCCTCGCCTCGCCTGGCTGGAGACGCTCAGAGCTGGAGCTGGATTTTTCTCGAGGCGCCCCCGGCCCTCGGCGCCCGGAGGCGGGAACCGCGGTGCGGAGGGCGTCAGGGGCTGGATTCGAAGCCGAGGGTGCGGCCCAGGATGCCGCCTCCGGACAAGCTGAACCCCTGGAGGCCACAGCACTTAGGAGCGGCCCCGCCCTCTCCTCCGAACCCCTAACCCTCCACCAGCCTCCAACCCGCCAGCCCCTCGGCCGCGGCGGCCCGCCCGCGGGCTCACACACCGCCCCAACTACAACTCGGCCCTTGGGCGCCAGGTTTTGAGACCCAGGCTTCGGATCGAGCCCACGGAGGACCAGGGTAGATTGCTCAATTTTGAAGACATTCTCATGTTATCGGTAAACATTTATTTTTAAGTGGCAGAAACTCTTGCCCAAGGCAGATGACATTGTAGGCATTTTTGTTTTTTTCGGATTTGGATTTGGGCAAGTCTTTGAAATCTTCAAAGAGGAGACAAGGCTGCCCACAACCACTCTTATTCTAGTAATTACATTCTCTGGTTTTGTGGGATCTGCCAAGTCAGGATCTATTGGCCAGGTGGGACTGAAAAAATTGCCTGACAAATCGGGACCCGGGAAAGCGGTTTTCTGTGAAAGTCAATGTCAACAGATAATTTTCATTTTATTATCTAAATAACTGTGCCAAACATCTAATTGACTATAGACATAGACTATTGACCGTCACATTAGCTCCCGGAGCGGAAGCTCCAGCCATGTCCCTTTCATTTGTTTCTCTAAAAGCCCGGTTACCTAGCTCTGAGCCATAGACCCTTCTCACAAGGCTGCGGTCTGGTCTACACTAACAAAATAAAACTGGAAACTAAAGTGATGACTGTACAAATCAAGGCCACTCTTTAAAATAAAATTTAGAAAAAGAAAAGAAAAGAAAAGAAAAACAAACTCCAACAAATTTCAAGGAAGAAAACGAACTCCAACAAATGCAACTCTCTTTTATTGGGGAAAGACAAATAATTGAAACGTGTCTCTCTGTGTGTGTGTGTGTGTGTGTGTGTGTAAGGCCACTGGAAGATCTTTATTAGCAAGCCGATTGCTGGGTGCAAACTCCGGGGTTCGGACGGGCTACGACCTTAAAAGCCCTCTGCCTCCGCCCCCTGCCCGGGAAAACCGTCCTCGGTACTCCAGCAGCCGGGTAGGCTCCCTCCCAAAGGCGACGAGCAACGGCGCAAGCCAGTTTGCTTACTGCAAACCTTCCCCACCTTGGGTAAGAGAGGCACGTGTGACTTGGAGAAGTCGGGCCAAGGTTGCCGAGAAATATCCCAAGACAGCCGGGCCCTCCACGCTGAACATTAACTCTCCGACTCGCCCTCCCCGCTGCCCTTGCTTCCCACAGAACTAGAGCACGCGGATGGACTTTCCCCGGCCCTGACGCGCCAGCGAAGGCTGAAGTCTGGGAGGTGGTGGTGGACGTGCGAGCGATGCGTGGTGCCAGGTCAAGCCGGGTGGAGGGAGAGCGGGAGCAGTTGTACTCTGGGCTAAAACTAGCTCAGCTGGGAGAGACAATTGGGCAGGCCGTGGCGAGGGCCAGCAGAGGCTCCGACAACGCGCCTGGGCTTGCGTCCGAACTGATACCTTTTCTAGAAAAGCCTGGAGGTCTCCACCTGCTTTCCTGGGAGGGAGACCAACGCGGCAGAGGCGCGGGTAGAGCCCGCACGGCTGTTCCCTGCTTGGGAATCTACCTCCGCGGACCTGCAGCCTTCCCAGCAGTAACTTCTGAACGGCCCCGCGCGCCCCCGAGCCTCCCCCGCATCGCCGCAGCGCGGGCGCCGGCCGGCCGCCTCGGCGGGCACAGCGTGGGCACTCACCCTGGAAGCGGTGGCCGAAGAAGCGGTTCCGCAGGACCCAGGGGTAGAAATGGAGAGGGTCCCGGTGCTGGGCGCCGAAGAAGGAGTGCGGGGGCTGCAGCGGGGAGGCGCCCAGCTGGTGCGCCGGATGCACGGTCAGCGCGGGGTGGTTCATGGCCTCGGGGAACACGAGCTCTGGCCCACCGTAGAGCGAGCGGCCCGCGCCCGCGGCGGCCGCGGCAGGGAAGCCACTCACGAAGGCCGCCTCGGCCGCGCTGGGGTGAGGGTAGTTGAGCGCCGTGGGCCGGAGCGGTTCCTCAGAGGCGGCCGCCGCCAGGAGATGGGAGCCCGCGCCCCCGCCGCCAGTGCCCCCGCCGGTGCCGCCGTCCTTGGCCACCAAGGACTCTATGGTAAAGCCGCGCTTGGCCGCGGGCTGGAACATGGTCGCAGCCGCGGGAGCTGTGCGAGGCAGCCGGGCTCTGGGGAGCGCTCCGCGTCCTGGCGCCGCCGCCGTGCGGGGTGTGCACCCAGCCAGGCACATGCACACCCGCCCGCACCCCTCACCTCCCACGCCCGCCCGCTTGCGCTCGGCCCCCGCGGGCGAGCCAGGCGCGGAGCGGCGAGGGGTGTGTGAGCGAGCGAGCGCGGGGTCCGGCCACAGCGTACAGCCAGGCGCGGCGGCAGCTGCGGCGGAGCGGGCAGCTCCAGGCGCCCGCACAGGCGCGGGCTCCGTGCGAGGCTGCGAGCTGCCGGTAAGGCCCGAGGGCTGAGCCCGGCTCCCTCCTTTCGGAGTCCCGCTGGGACCGACCCCAGCCCCCGGTGTCCCCGCACTGCCCTGCCCGGCCCCAGCAGCCCAGCGCTGCGAGGCGCGAGTTAGCGGGCACCTGCCCCGCGCTCGCCCATTGGCCGCCGCTCACCTGCCCCAAGGTGGGGGGCGGGGCGGGGCGGGGCGAGGGACTGCGGGTGGGGAGGGAGCCCGCAGTCGGAGGCAAAAGCCGGACTGGAGCCTTCGCGGGGAGATTCAGGCCTCCTCCTCCCCTCGCCACTGGCTTCTCCTCGCGACTCCGCCCTTTAGCTGAGTCTGGTGGCCGCTGCCGCCGTCTCAACCCACGCGGGAACCGAAGAAGGCGTCCGAAGGGCCTGGGGGTAAACTCCAATCCCCGCCTCCCCGGTGTGTAGCTCAGCCTAACTCTCCCATTCGTCCTGGGATATCGTTCCAGTTCTCAAAGAACTTGGATCCGAGAGGAGGGTGGATGTTTGGGGTCCAACATATTGGTTTTCCCGAAAACCAGCTTTTTGCTCTCCTGCTCTCCGGGACTCTCCCACTCACCCACTATCGGCCTCCTGGGCCGCGGTCTGAAGCTGCGGCCTTGTTCCTGAGGTTTCGCGTTTTCTGGATGTCACGGGGGACAGCTCTGGAAAGGGGACGCTCACTGCCTTCACAAGGGGCCAGACGGGGCATTGCGCGGGAGAAGCCGCCGAAGCGGTCCCACTGCAACCCTCCAGCTGTTCGCGGGGCTGGAAGCAGCTCCTGTGCCCAGCCACCGCGCCGCGACCGGCTCGGACCAGGACGGCGGGCCTCGGCACTGGGCGATCCACCTCCTCGCCTTCTCTGAGGCTCGGGGGGCTCAAGTGTCGGCGGGCCGGACCAGACCAGGGCCTCGGAGACACTGTGGCTTAAATTGAAGCTGTCCAAGTAGCCGCAGCCCATCCCAAGAGAACACGCCGGCCGTCAGGACACGCAGAGGCAGCCTGACCTCCCTCGACCTTCACCTTCCACCTGCAACCGCGGAACCGCGGACGACTCTGCTCCGGCCAGTTTTTCTGTGTTGCGGACGAATTCCCTGGGGGCAGTTCTCACGACTGGCCGTGAGAGCCGGAATTCCGCAAACTTTCCCACCCCGACCTTCCAGGCCGCAGAAAGGCGGTGCTCCGAGGCCTAGGAGGGCGCGGGCAGCGGTGGGGAGGCTGGGACCTGGACCTTGCCAGCGCACTGTGGAGAGGAAGCCGCAGAGAGTTCCGCTTCCTCGCCGCTGCCGGGGTCCATCCTAGCGGCCTGAGCGCCGCCCGGGCGCGCAGATCCGGGCTGGGCCTCCTGACGCCCCAAGGCCACGGGGTCCACGCGCCGCGCAACTCTGCAGGGACTCCAGGCCGGGTCTTGGCAGCGGCCCGCCTGAGCGCCAGGAGCCTTGGTTTGGAGAGCGCTCCGGGCGCCCCGGCCGCCACAAAGCGGGTTAAAGTCTATTTTCCACTCGACTGCTCCGAAAAGCCCCCGCGCGCCGACGCCGTTCCGGCCCCCTTGGACGAGGTGGGGAGGGGCGGCCAGGGGCGGGGAGGCGAGGCGGCCGCACCCAGCACTCCTCCGCGTCCTGGGAACCCCGGGGCCTGGCACGGCGGAGACACCGCAGAGGCGCCTTCGGAAGGAATGATGGAATCAGTGGGGAGCGCGGGTGTCTCTTTTGCTGGCCTCTCCGGAGATTTCCGGCTTTCTGTGATGGTCTTTTCCTCTCGTTTCTGTCTCAGGCTCTTTATTTTCCCCCTCTCCTGCCTCCCGGCTCCCCTCCCTCCCGACTTTTCCTCCTCTGATTTCTTCCCCCTCCTCCTTTTCACCACCCTCAGTCTGGGAAAAGGGGAAGCGCCGCCGAGTGGGGGACCAGGACCCGACCAGGCCGTATCTCTAAGGGGGCGGGGGTGCGGAGCTGGGCAGAGGTACAGAAGATTTTCGTTCCATATGGAAGGAGACAACGACGGGATTTTGTTGGAGCAAGGTTCCCACAGGGATGCGGGTTCAGTTGGATAAACGTTGCCTGGGCCTGTGCTCTGCGGCGACAGAGCAAGTGCTGGGGGCTGAGACAAGACGGGAGCCCAGCAAGCTGAACCCGGCCCCAGGGCCTTGCACTCCTAGCCTGGTAATGAATCCCACCCGTCCTGTCGCAGACCCCCGCCTCCTACCCCCATCGCAAGGCTGGCTAGGGGCCGCGAACTTGTTTAACTGGGCAGGTAGAGGAGCTTGGAATCTACCCACCGTCCTAGACTTCCATCTACACTGGCCACCTCCTTTCATTCATGTGGCTCTGGGTGTACTTGTTCATATCTAAATCGATAGACCTTTTATTACACCACCTTCCCTTGTGAGGCTTTCAAATGCTGACATTTCTATTCGGGAGGCTGAGGCAGGAAGATCTCTCGAGCCCAGGAGGTCGAGGCTGCAGTGAGCCGTAATCATACCACTGCACTCCAGCCTGGGCGACACAGGGAGATCCCATCTCTAAAACAAACAACAAAAAAGTTGACATCCAGTTGTCTGTCATTAACTCCACTTTACAGATGAAGAAACAGCAGAGGATCAGTAACTTGAGTCTGGTCACCGTCTGGGTTGGGCTGGGACAGCCCAGGGGTCCCAGCCTGGCCTAGGTTCCACTCCCATTCCATCCCTGCCAGGATGCAGTCCCATACTTCCCCGGGGAGGAGGAGGGGGTTGGAATGCGCTGGGCGATAGGAGTTCTGTTTTCGTCCTCCCTCACCCTTCGCTCTCCCAGCGCCCCTTTCTGTCGGCTTCCTTTCCTGTATTTCCCTAATTGTCTTCTTTTTCTTCCATAGCTCTGCTTATCTTTATCCCTTAGCTAGTTTCCTCTATTTTCACTCCTCTTAGGACCTCTTCTCTTGTCGTTTTCCCTGCAGCAAGTTAAGAGAAGAATTTGTCACCCTCAGGGGGTCTGTAAGCCTGCCGCTGTGTTCTGGATTCTGTATCAGTGCCCCCACCCCAATCTCCTCCTGTGCCATCTCCCCTGCCCTGTTCCTCCCAAACTCTCATACTGCTCCCTCTACCACCATCCCCCACAAATGATCTTATACACAAATACTTCCCCTCTTCACCACCGGACAGCTGCCCATCTTAACCAAAACCTGTTCCCCCCACCACCTTCGGTTCCCTGCCCTTCCTTTCCTCCCACCCAAGCTGCTGAGCTCTGCTAGAGACTGGAGGCTCCTCACGCTGGAGTCCACTATATCCCACCCATCTTCAGGCTGCTTACCTTTCACTTTGCCCCTGTCCAGCCTCCCACCTGCTTCCTGAAGTTCCCATCTCCTGCAACCTGGAGCCTCACTTTCTGGAGAATAGCCGGCTGCCTCCTAGGCTGATACAGCCTACCCTACTGTTCTGGCTCTGGCCCCACATTAACATTTTCCCTCCCTTCCTCCCTCTATCTCTGGAACAACCTGGCCCCTAATCCAGACTCTCCTATTTATTAGTGGTGAGCCCTGGGCCAATTATTTTGCCTCAGCTTGCATATCTGTGAAATGGCAAGCATGATATGGGACCTCTGTGAGGAGTATATCAGCTAACATATGTGGTGCACTGGATCAATGTCAGACTCCAAAGAAGCACTCAGTACAAGATACTGTCTCTGCCTTTGTCCATGCGGAGAACTTGGGAATCACCTCAAAGCCTCACTCTCTCATCCTCCACATCCAATCAGTGGCTCAGTCATCCAGTGATGTAATCCTCAAGTCCATATCCTCTTCCTTTTGCTTCTTTGCTGGCTAACTTCATTCTTAAAACTCAATTCATCTCCCTGGGAATCCCTCCACCCCATTCTTTCATAGCATTCACCTGTGCGATGGAGTTGTGTGTGTCTCCTTCTGTCCCCCCTCACCAGGCCATGACTCCCTGCTCCCTCTAGCTGGGAACTGCTGTGTACATCTTGCCACCAGCACAAGCCAGGCAATGTTTCTCCAACAGAGCTCTTGTGAGAATTTGGACCAGCCACACCCCCAGCCATCTCTCTTTCACCTTTCACCTCTTTCTTATTCAGCCTGACTTCATCTTTATGTCTCCTTGCCTTAGAAAGAGTTTTCTGTCCTCATGTTTCCCACAGTCTTTTGACTTGTCTTCTTCACCACAAAACTTCTTGAATGATTTTTAGTCTCTCTCCAACTCTCTCACTTGCCCTCTACCCAAGCCTTTGCAACCAGACTTGGATGCCCATCATATTAGGAAAATGGCTTTTGCAAAAGCTCCAAACATTTCATTATGGTGTTAGGACAAGGGCAAGCAACATGTGCTTATGGAGAGCACAATAAGTTCAACCTCATGGAGTTATTGAGACCTAATGAGTTATAATCTCCACCTGATGAACTTAGAGCAGTGCCTGGAACATAGTAGGCTTTTGATAAATATTAACTGCTATTATTTCATAGAGCCGTGCTAGGAGCCAAATGCGGTTATGTGGTGCTTGAGAAGTGGATGGCCCAAATAGAGATGTTCTGTAAATGTGAATACCCACTGCATTTAGTGTTAAACAGGTTTAGTGCTAAAATATTTATTAATATTTTTATATCGATTACACATAATAATGGATATATTGAGTAAAATAAAATATCTTAAGAAGATTATTTTATCTGTTTCTTTCTACTTTTTAAACGTGGCCACCAGAACATTTAAAATTACATGTGTGTCTCACATTGTATTTCTTTTGGGCAGAGTTATAAAAAATACAGATGATCCAAAAGGGGGGAGTGAAGGGAAAACACAGATTGTCAAATCCTACTACCCAGAAACAAACATCGTGAAATTCTGATAGTATATCCTTCCAGTTATTTTATATGTGCCTCCCTTTAAAAAAAGGATAATACTGTACATAGTATTGTAACTTCTTTATCTTTATAACCAATCAAAGCATCTTTGCCTCTCATTAAATATTCTTTATTGTTGGATATTTATACAGTTTACAGATTTTCACTGTTGTAACAAAATTTCAACAAACAGCTCCATAGCTGTATCTTACTGCATGTTTGTGTTTCTTCTCTACATATTTCTAGCTGTGTAATTTCCAGATATGCAATATTTTCATTCATTTTTATTCATTGTCACTAGTTTGGCCTCTGGAAATGTTATATATAGTTATTCTTCCACAGGCTGACTTTAAGAATCTCTCTTCATCCTCTGAAATGTTCATTAGGACACCTTATTTCCAAATTTGAGTCTTTTTTAGTCACAGTTGTTTATAGGCTCCTCAGCATCTGAGTACCTTCAACCCCCTTTTCTTTTGGAAACTCTCTTCTCTTTATTTTCTGAACAAGATACTTGCCTGGATCTGCAAACTCCCTCATTCCATGAATCATGCCATTTATTCTATCTGTCTATCTGTCTATCTATCTATCTACCAACCATCTATCATTATCTATTTCCACAGTTTCAACCAATACTATAATGCAGACCCCGGCCGGTTTGTAATGCCAGTCCTGTATTTTTCTCCAGATCAAGTCACTGATTTTCAAATGCTTGTGAGAAGCTTTCTGGAGGGGTCCTACAGGCCCCCTAGACACTCACCATACCCCCAAACTACGGTCAACATCATCCCCCCCAAATCTGTGCCTCTCTCTGGCTTCTCTCTTCTGATAGTGACTGCCCCTTTCTGCAGGATACCCAGGCTTAGCAGCTAAGAGGCATCTGTGATATCTCCTCTCTCTCAGTCATTGCTCTGCACATCCAGTCAGTCTTTGCATTTTTTCATTTCTTTCTGTTCTCCTTCCCTCTAATTTTGGTTCTTGTTAACTTTTCCCAGTGATTCTCTTATGATAGCCATTTGTGATCTCTCTTCTCTACAATTCATCTTACACATGGCTGGCTACCAGATTTCTACAATACAACTCTAACCTGCTAAAATTTTTTCAGACAACTCTGGGACCCAGCGTGGTTTTTTTTTTTTTTTTTTTTTTTTTTTTTTTTTACCTCTCTGTGACTCAGTTTTTCATCAGCAATCTGGAAATAATAAGACCTACTCTGGAGAGTTAAAAGAATTAGAATGAGGTGATTCATGCATAGCTCTTAGCGCATAGTAAGCACTCAGTAAACATTAACTATTAGTGTCACTGTTCCAATAAAGTTCAAACTCCTAAGCTTGGCATTCAAGGCTTTCCATGAGCAAGTCGTACCTGTCTAGCCTCATGTCTTCTGCTCACCTTTGGGTAGCCTGCCCTTTGACGATACTGCCACCAGCCAGAGCATTCATCCAGGGACTCTGTGCTCCCTGTGCCTCTCTGTGCTTGTCCTGTACCTTCGCTTTGCTCAAAAACATTACTCCAAGCCAGGTTCAATGGCTCACACCTATAATCTCAGCACTTTTGGAAGCTGTGACAGAAAGACTGCTTGAGGCCAGGAGTTCAAGACCAGCCTGGGTAACATAGTGAGACCCTGTCTCTACAAAAAATTAAAAATATTAGCCAGATGTGGTGGTGCATGCCTGTAGTCCCAGCTACTCTGGAGGCTGAGGTGGGAGAATCACTTGAGACTAAAAGTTCGAGCCTGCAGTCAGCCATGATCACACACTACACTCCAGCCTGGGTGACAGAGTGAGACCCTGTTTCAAAAAAGGAAAAAAAAAATTTACTCCAGAGCCTGTATCAGTCCAACTTCTAAGAGGAAGAAAATTGTCAATAGTGCACATAGTCAACTATTTAGAATGCCAGCTTCATGAGAACGTCTATTTTGTTCACTGCTGTGTTTCCAACACAACACTGTAGTCTGGCATATAATAAATGCCCATTGAAGATTTGTTGACTGATTATAAAAATGTGAGAAACATGACTCAAGGTTCCATTTGTTCTGAGATATGTAAAAATGCAAGTTTTCATCATAATAGAACGTAAAGAATATACAGTCCTTGCCCTGTAGGGTTTGCCACACCTCCCAAAATAGGTGGAATTCTTGCCTGACCCTCAAGGTGGGCTTCCCATCCTAGGTCCCATATTGGAAGAATATGCTTCTTGTAGAGCCTCTGTCTGCTGGGAAAGGAAACCCAGACACTTTGAACTGGGAGCCTGCCCAATAATTGGCTAAACTCTTGAGTGGGAAGGACTGTAAATTCAAAGTTTCAAGTATGACTCTATTACATAAAATGTGTGAACTTGGAGCAAATATCCCTTTCTTCTAAAAAAAAAAAAAAACCCACTTCAATGGATGCCTTGTAAATGCAAAGATAAACCACTTCAATGGATGCCTCATTTTTGCAAAGATAAACCAAAGACTTAATTCTTTAGTGGAATCTATTAGAGACCACAAGCTCAAGTGTTCTGCATAATGTATAAATGTCTCCTCTATAACAGGATGTCATTTTTGCAGGTTAATTTAACTTAAGGAAATGTTTCTTTTCAACATTTGGGTCTAGTCTGCTCTGTCCCTGAAAATTACAGTTCCTTCTTGGGAGTATATATGCATTCTGATTCAAATTGTTCTCCATAGAACTGGAAAATGAAAGGCAGGGAGGCCCATAGTTTCATCTCCCACTGGTACAGGACTTTTCTTTTTTTCTTTTTTTTTTTTTTTTTTTTTTTTTTTGAGACAGGGTCTTACTCTGTCACCTAGGCTAGAGTGCAGTGATGCAATCATAGCTTACTGTAGCCTTGAACTCCTGGGCTCAAGCAATCCTCCTGGCTCAGCCTCCCAAGTAGCTGGGACTACAGGTCTTTGCCACCACACCCAGCCAATTTGGTAGAGTGTTTTCACCTGAATTGCCAAAGCCCACCCTGAGCTATTCTGCTGAATGCTCACTCAGAATTTCAGTTTAGAAGGAATTTTTGGACTTTGGGAAATGTACTTGCATCAGATGATTATGTAGTAGGAGATTGGCTCAATGGGGCTCCAGGCAAGCTTAACCCCTAGGAGTTCTGGAATGGGCACCCTGACTCTTGGGCATAAATGGGAGGTGAATGAGAGCAGGTGAGATTTGGGCTGGCTGGAGCTGGGAGATGGCTTCACCTTCCTAAAACTAGAGGGGCTGGACCTATGGAGAGAGGAAGTGTGATTTTGCTATTACATGGATGGGACTATCAACCAGCACACATATGGGCCATGAAATGCAATGAAAAAGGGGGCCATTTGGTATAGCTCAATGTCAAGACACTCCAGTAGGCCCATCCCTACCTATTCTGTTGTTCTGCTGGTCTGCTGACCTGCCTACCTCCCCAACTGCCCACTAATTTATTTGTTCATATCTGGATCTGAACAGCTTTGTATTACACAGCACACACATTTCGTACCTTTTCGGAGTTGTTGAATAATTTGGCCAGGGTCATTTGTGAACTCTGTCTTTGTGAGTGTAATTATCTGAATATGATATCAAATTTGTTTCTAATAATACGGTACACTAGAGGTCCAGAGAGCCTTCCCAGTACAGAACATCTAAGAACCTGTTTTATTTTGACTTTTTATTATAAACATTTCCAAACATACACAAAGGTAGACAAAATAGTATAATAAACACCCACATATCCTGTAACCTAGATTTTACAATGATTAACATTTTTCCATTTTGACTCATCCTTTTTTCTCTGGAGTATTTTATTTATTTAACAGAAATAGGGTATCGCTCTATCACTCGGGCTAGAGTGCTGTGGCACAATCATGGCTCACTGCCTCCTCAAACTCCTAGGCTCAGCCTCCCAAGTAGCTGGGACTACTGGTATACCACTGCATTGAGCTAATTTTATTATTATTATTATTTGGAAAGATAGGGCGTCTCACCATGTTGTCCAGGCTAGTCTTGAACTTCTTACCTCAAGCAATCCTCCCATCTTGGCCTCCCAAAGTGCTGGGATTACAGGCATGAGCCACTGTGCCTGCCTTGAAGTATTTTCAAGTAAATTATAGCCATCATGATGTTTCAGTCCTAAATATCTCACTATGAATCTCTATTGGGAATTTTTTTAAAAAAGGAAACTTTTATTGTGTGAAATTTTAAACATGTTTTGTAGAGAGAACAGTATAACAAACCTCCATATATTTACCATTCAACATTAGTTAATAATATTTTGCTAGTCTTAAAAATATCTTTTAGAATGATGGTTGAACTGGCACAAAAGTAAAGAAAAATCCCCAGTTTCCCAGAGATTGTAGAAAGCTTGAACTGAGACAAGGAAATGGGTTCTGAAGCTACAGTGTGTGTTGGAACAAACTTCAATTCCCTGGTAGCCCAGAGCTTGGGTTTTAGAGGACTCCAAGTGAGAGGAATAACACTTGGGATTCATCCAAGGCAGGAAGTCAGATCAAAGATTCCCGAAAGGTGACATCCTTATTGAGTGAATGAGAAAAAATTTCATCCCAACAAAGGGAGGTGGTGGGCATATGTGACTGGCTCAGCTTTGGTTCTGTGTAGAGGGGAAAAAAGAAAATATGTTTTCCTCAGAGTTTCTAACCACGGCCCCATTCTCACTTGGATGTGGGACCAAACATTTTAGGAGGCCCTAAAAGACCCCAGGCTGAAAATTTAGTATATCTTGGCAGAAGAAAATAAGTGTATTTATTCCTCTTCTAGAGGAATAGATTTGATAGCCAAACGATTCCCCCAGATAAAGTCGTGAGAAAGATAAACTCATAATCGAAAGTCATCAAATATACAGGAAAATAAACTATCACAAACTGCAGAATGAGACCTGCAAAAAGACCACCTATGGGCCAGGCGCGGTGGCTCACGCCTGTAATCCCAGCACTTTGGGAGGCTGAGGCAGGTGGATCACGAGGTCAGGAGATCGAGACCATCCTGGCAAACACGGTGAAACCCCGTCTCTACTAAAAATACAAAAAAAAAAAAAATTAGCCGGGCGTGGTGGCGGGCGCCTGTAGTCCCAGCTACTCGGGAGGCTGAGGCAGGAGAATGGCGTGAACCCAGGAGGCGCAGCTTGCAGTGAGCAGAGATCGCGCCACTGCATTCCAGCCTACGCAACAGAGCGAGACTGTCTCAAAAAAAAAAAAAAAAAAAAAAAAAAAAAGACCACCTATGTTAGAATTATCAAATATAGACTATAAAATAATTATGTTTAATATGTCACAAAATAAAAGATGGTATTAAAAAGAAACTAAATAATACCTTGCATAAGAGAGCAAAATGGTACAATTCTGGAAAGTTACTTGGCAGTTTGAAATAAAGTTAAACATATAAACACTCAGCCATTCTACTCCTAGATATATGTGCAAGAGATAAGAATGTGTATGTCGGCTGGGCACGGTGGCTTTGGGAGGCCGAGGCAGGTGGATCACCTGAGGTCAGGAGTGCTAGACCAGCCTGGCCAACATGGTGAAATGCCATCTCAACTAAAAATACAAAAATAACTCGGGCGTGGTGGCAGGTGCCTGTAATCCCAGCTACTCGGGGGACCAAGGCAGGAGAATCACTTGAACCTGGGAGGTGGAGGTTGCAGTGAGCCAAGATTGCGCCATTGCACTCCAGCCTGGAGGACAAGAGCGAGAAAAAAAAAAATGCAAATGTCTACAAGTGATTGTTTCCAATCACCAAAAACTTGAAACAATCCATATTCCCATAAACAGCAGGATAAATAAATTGCTAGATTCATACAGTGAAATGCAGCAAAAAGTAAAACAAAACCAAAACCCAACTATTGATTCATGCAACAACATGGAAAAATCTTAAATACATTATTGGGTAAAATAAACTAGACAGAAAAATGTATATGCTGTAAGATTCCATTTATATGGTACCTTAGAATTAATGCAAAATTAATCTATGTTGATAAAAGTCAGAATAGCAGGTCAGGTGCTCTCGCCTGTTATCTCAGCACTTTGGGAGGCCGAGGCAGCAGGATCCTTGAGCCTAGGAGTTTGAGGCCAGCCTGGCCAACATAGGGAGACTCTCTCTACCCCACCGCAAAAAAAAAAAAAAAAAGTCAAGTGTAAGTGGCACATGCTTGTGGTCCCAGCTACTTGGAAGGCTGAGGCAGGATTGCCTGAGTCCAGGAGGTCGCTGCTGTAGGGAGCCGTGATTGTGCCACTGCACTCCATCCTGGACAACAGAGTGAGATCCTGTCTCAAAAAAAAAAAAAAAAAAAAAAGGAAGAAAAGCAGTTATCTCTGATGAATTATTGACTGGAAAGTGGCACAGTGGAATGTTCCGAGGTCCTGGAAATGTTTATATTTTAACCTGGTGCTTACATGGATGTACACATAGGGGAAAATTCATCAAGATATACACTTCAGATGCATGCATCTTACAGAATGTTAATTACAGCTCAGTGTAAACAGAGAACCCAGCTGATTTGGAAAAGTACCAAAGAGAAATAAAAGTTATAGTAACTGAAATTAGAAATTCAATAAGAAATTAGCAGATTAGATGTAGCAGAAGAGATAATTCATGAACTAGAAATCAGAAGAGCTGAGGAAATGCAGCACAGAGAGAGGCAAAGCTGCAGGGTACATCAAGAGGTTATGAGAGATAGAGGTTTGTGTCCAAAGGATTATCGTGAATCTAACTAGGGTTCTAGAAGTAGAAAATAGAGTGACTCAGGGAGAGGCTTCCTTTGAAGAGCTAATGGCTAAGAATTTTTAAAAAATTGATAAGCCAGTTGCTATGGTATGAATATTTGTCCCCTTCAAAACTCATGTTGAAATTTAATCTCCAAAGTGGCAGTATGAAAGGGTAGGGCCTTTAAGACGTGATAGGTCATAAGGGCTCTGTCCTCATGAGTAGACTAATCCATTAGTGGAGTAATGGGTTAACGAGTTATCATGGGAGTGAGACTGGTGGCTTTATAAGAAGAGAGAGAGAGATCTGAGCTAGCATCTCAGCTTCCTCTCCATGTGATGCCCTGTGCTGCCTTGGGACTCAGCGGAGAGTCTCCACCACTAAAAAGACTCTCACCAAATGTGGTCTCTCAACCTTGGACTTCTCAGCCTCCATAACTATAAGAAATAAATTTATTTTCTTTATAAATTACCTAGTTTCAGGTATTCCATTATAAGCCACAGAAAATTGACTAAGACACCAATCCTTGAAATAAGAAAGGCCATTGAAATCCAACAAGATAGACCAATCTACATATAGGCAATGTAATTGTAGAATGCTTAAGCAAAAGGGATTTTAAAAGTAGCCAGAGAGAGGCCAGGCGTGGTGGCTCACTCCTGTAATCTCAGCACTTTGGGAGGCCGAGGCAGGCAGAGGCCAGGAGTTTGAGACCAGCCTGGGCAACATGGTGAAACCCCATTTTTACTAAAAATACAAAAATTGGCCGGGCGCGGTGGCTCACGCCTGTAATCCCAGCACTTTGGGAGGCCGAGGCGGGCGGATCACAAGGTCAGGAGATCGAGACCACGGTGAAACCCCGTCTCTACTAAAAATACAAAAAATTAGCCGGGCGCGGTTGTGGGCGCCTGTAGTCCCAGCTACTCGGGAGGCTGAGGCAGGAGAATGTCGTGAACCCGGGAGGCGGAGCTTGCAGTGAGCCGAGATCGCGCCACTGCACTCCAGCCTGGGCGACAGAGCGAGACTCCGTCTCAAAAAAAAAAAAAATAAATAAAAATAAAAATAAAAATAAAAATACAAAAATTAGACAGGCATGGTGGTGCATGCCTGTAGTCCCAGGTACTCGGGAGCCTGAGGCAGGAGAATTGTTTGAACCTGGGAGCCAGATGTTGCAGTGAGCCGAGATCGTGCCACTGCACTCCAGCCTGGGTGACAGAATGAGAACCTGTCTAAAAGAAAGAAAGAGAGAGAGAGAGAAAGGAAAGAAGGAAAGAAGGAAGGAAGTAAAATGTAGCCAGAGAGAAAATATAGATTACTAGAAAGTGACAATTGGACTGACAACCGACTCTCAGCAGTGGATGCCAGGAGAGAGTGGGATATATCTTCAAAGCACTAAGAGAAAATAACTTACAACCTAGAATTGTATTTCTGGCAAAAATTGTCTTTCAAAATAAGGGTGAAATAAAGACATTTTCAAACAAATCAAAAATGAAAATTTCTACCAACTGACACTCATTAAAGGAATTTTAGGCAGGAGGAAAATTATTGTAGAAGAAAAGCCTGAGGTGAAAGGATGAATAGTGAGTAAAGTTAATACAATATAAATAAATATTGACTATATAAAACAGTAATGTCCTTGTATAATTTGTGGGACTAAAAAAATAGCATAAGTATTGAACAACAACAGCATCTAAGTTGGTGTAGTGTGTTGATCAAAGTTAAAGTACATTTGGATCGTACATTTTTCTAAAGGATAGTAAAGATGATGATTAACTTTAGATTTGGAGAAATGAAATATGCCATCTAAGGAATAGAAGTGGGCTACTACTTCCAAATTAGTAAAAGAGAAAAAAATAGAATTTAAAAAACTAGGACAAAAGATCATTAAATAGCAATAAAACAGTTTCTTAACAAAAACGATAGTCTGTAGGAAAGCCTTAAATCCATGGTTTCTAGGCTATAGCAGGAGTATGCCACTAGGCTGAAAGAGCCTTGCTTTGGGACATTAATCTTGTTAGAAAATAACTGAGAAAACATGGAAAGTGTCTTAACAAGAAGTGTTAGAGAATCTGTCATTGGCATTCTCTTCTTGTAGATGGAACACAATCACTGAGCAATTCTAAATAAATACTTAAATCACAGGAATCTAAAAAGTGATGTCAAAACAAAGGTTTGAGTTTCTGTTTTTCACAAAAATTTCCAAGAGTTTATCATCAAATTATGATGCCAACAGTAATAGTGAGTAGTAGTCAAATATTTCATCATCAAGAGGAAATCAGAACTGACATAAGGGTGGGTAGAGGGAGTAACACATTTTAAGCCAAGATTCTGCACACGGTTTGAAATTGAAAAGGAAGGAATGGGCCTTCTCACCCCCAAACTACCTTTAAAGTATAAAAAGTTCAAGACAAATGAAAACATTTTTTAAAATATCTGAGTAATTGGATTTTTCATGGATGGAACAGAGCATTATAAAAGACATGCAATTCTGTTACCCATTCTAGTTGTTCTGCTAAAACAGTTCAGGAATGAAAGAACAATCATAACTTGAAAAAATTTCCGGAAGTTTTCAGAACACCAGAAAAAAATATAAACCTCATTTATATTTGATGTAGTTTTATAGTAAGCATATGCTTTTTGTTGACATACACTGTCTTTTGTAAAGTATTACCTGGCTAACTAAAACCTAATGAGGAAAGTAGGATGTTTTTGAAGTTGAAGATATTTTATTTCTGGGAAAATTGTGTCTGCCATGGGCATAAGGAATCTAACTTGCAAATGAAGGCAAGTGTTTTGAGTTTGAAATAAAAAAGAGAACTTCATAACTAATTTAAGTTGGTTTCTACAGATTGTGCAAACTTGTTGTGAAACTTAGGCAAGTTGCTTAACCTTTCAGTGCTACTTTCTTTACCTGAAAAATGAGAATAAATCATAAAACCTACCTTAGAGTTTTTTGGAAGGATCCAGTGAGTGTATATATGTAAAACACTTAGAATAGTAATACTGTCTGGCACATAGCAAGTATTTAGAACTATTAATGAAATAATATACATGGGCATTGTTTCCATAAACCACTCATAAGCTACAACGAGACCGCTGAGGGTATAGTGGTGCCTAGCTCTCAACCTGTTCAAGCTCCCTGCAGAAAATGTCCAAGGCCATCTTAATTAAACAGCCCTTCACAGGTGCTATGATGTGTTAGTCTGTTTTTGTGTTGCTATAAAGAAATACCTGGGACTGGGTAATTTATAAAGAAAAGAGGTTTATTTGGCTCACGGTTCTGCAGGCTGTGCGTGCCCGGCTCCAGCATCTGCTCGACTTCTGGTGAGACTTCAGGGAGCCTTCACTAATGGCGGATGTCAAAGTGGGAGCAGGCGTGTCACATGGTGAGAGGGGGAGTATGGGGTGAGGGGAGGTCCTAGACTCTTTCAAACAACTGGAACTCAGAGTAAGAACTCACTCATTACCAAGAGGAGGGAACCTAGCCATTCATGAGGGATCTACCCCTATGATTCAATATCTCCACCAAGCCCCACGTCCAACATTGGGGATCACAATTCAACAGAGATTTGGAAGGGACACGCATTCAAACCATATCACATGGGTATGGATAATATCACTGGTAGGCTGTCACACCCAATTATTATGGAAGCTGATTTTAATAAAATGTATGGCTGTGTCTACACTGGAGCTGCTGACACAAGTGGAAGATTTAATGTGTTGCCACAACGTTTATGGAAGATGAGCCAAGAGCTTTGTACACACATTGTCATGTACATCTTGGGGATTTATTGGTGTTGAGATTTGTCGGGATATGAAAGAACTCTGAAGTGATCTCAGTACTGTCAATTATTTGTATGACACTATTCATGCATCTCTGGAAAGCTGGCAAATTTTCAAAACATTTGTAAGTGGAGTGAAGGGATACTGGAAACTCCAGGATTGTTGAAAATGTGTGGATTATTGGTCATGATTGAGGGGTTTCTGCAGATTATTCAAACATGGAAAGATATGTCAAGCTATTTTTTGAAATGTACAGGTGGCTGGTGCAGTGAGGTCTTGGCTGATTTTGGTGTCCAAATTTGAATTCACCTTTTGTTTATAAATTTTAACAAAATTTAAACAATGGGCTAAGTATTATAGGCACTGTTTTTCTAAGTAGCTTCTAATTGAAACTATAGACATTGTTCTCTTTCCCATCAAAGGTTAAATCAGTATTTCATGGTTTGCCAGCTGAGAGAAGCGATAAATATTTTTAAACCATTCGAGACAGAACAGAGATATTATGCCAATGAGTAATCCCCAAAGGTTTCAAAGTAGAAAAAAAAATTCTTTTAAGAAAGAAAAAAGTTTCCTCTACTACCTCAGAAAAGCAATTTAGTATAAATGTTTATTTCTAATAAATAGTGGTCATATTACTAAACTTATGTTTTTCAAAAACCATGAATGACAAAATGAAAGAAATTTCAGCAACACTTTCTCATGGGACAGTATATTAAATGATAAGTAATTAGATACATGCAAAAATTTTCAGTGTCCATGCCTGCTATGCCCACACCTCCACACACCCCGTACTGGTCCTGGGTGAACCCCATGGCCTTCCTTCTGGTCACAGCCGATTACATCAGGGTGGTCCCCTTGGACTTACCGCTGAACTTGATTTGGGGCCAGGCTCAGGCTCAATGAGGTTCTCTCTCAGGGATTTGAACTGAGGGCCCCAAAGTGGAGGGCTATTTAGTAATGGGCAGGGGCAGAGTGAGTGTGGCAAAGCAGGGAGGTGGGACAGTGCCTGGAGCTTGTAAGGGCTGCACCTCAGTGTGAGCCCAGGAGAGCAGTCCCTGTAGAGAGGCCCTCCTGGCTTCAATCCTCATGCCCCCACCCCAAAGGCCTGTTGTATTCCTGGTCAAGAGCACCTCCTTTAACATGAAACTGCCCTACCCATGTCTATCTCCCCCGAGCAGCTCTTAAGACGTTGAGAGCAGTGCTTATGTCTGTTATCTCACTCCCCTCTACAGCAGATGGTCTCCAGACACACTAGGAAATGGGTTGATTAGGTTAAGAGGACAGTCAGGAAATCTGGCCAGCTGAAGGATGTGATGAGTGTGGAAAGCGCTGCAGGAGGGGACTCTCAACTGGATCCCCTGCATGGTGGCCGTCAGTGGCGGGGAGAGGCCTGGAGAAGTCTCAGACGCCTGCTGTTGAGAACAGGGGCCTGATAATGTAGACACCTGCCCCCAGGAGAGCGGCTCCATGTAAGCCCCTCTGCTTCAAAGGCATCTGTTATCTGGTCTCACCCACCTCTCTCTAACAGACCGCAAACCACCAGACTAGCTGGAATCCTTGTTCCCACCCTATGCCCCTTCCCCCTCAGTGCTTTTGCTCACAAGGTTTTGGCCAGCTAGCGTACCTTCTTTCTCCCCACCAATGCCAACCCTGCTCAACCTTCAAGGCGTGTTTTAGTCTCACGTCTTCCAAGCAGCCCTCTCTACCCACCTCCCCTAAGCAGTGCCCTTTGGAGTTGTCAGATTGCCACTTACACTTGCATTTTTACAACTCAGGAAAGCCATTTGGAAGGGACCATGGACTCTGGGGCTATGATGTGAAAAGAAAAAGGTGGCCACTACCCTTGGTTCTCACACAGAAATTCAGGCCTTCCTCACCCCCTTTTTGCCTCAATCTATGGCCCATGCCCCCAAACGAAAGGAGAGTCAGAGAGGCTCCTTTCTCCCACATCCGTGTCTGGGTTTCCAGTGTGTCCAGGGAGCCTTTGGTTTTAGCTCTTCTTTCTCCTTCTGCCTCCACAAAGGCACAGGGATGCTTCTCCTAGGCTGCAGCCCACCCATCACCCCTACCCAGTACTGGGGACAGCCCTGTCTCTGCCCCATCCTGCAACATCAGCCCAGACTGCCAGACCCAGCCCTTTGCAGCCAATCCTCCCTTGACCTGTGAAGAGGCTCAAAAAGAGGCCCTAGGCCAACCAGATGCTCCCTTTTAGAAATGTGAACTGAGAGACATGGAAGGAAGCTGCAGTTCAGTGTGGGCCTAGGCCTTGAGGACAGGGCTGCATGCATGCTGAAGTCACAGGGAACAAAGATGAAGTGTGAGCAGAGGCGGCGTCCTGGGAAAAAGGGAAGGGATGCACACCGACTGGCAGACCCCACAATGTGTCCCTGAGACACAAGGCTTGAGTTCCAGTTCCCACTTACCAGACATCTGGACAGTAAACCACACAACCCCGGAAGGGAAGAGGCCCCACAGGAAGAGCATAGGCCAGGCGTGTGCGGGGAGTGGGATAGGCCAAGGAAGGTGCTAAGGATGTAAAGGATGAGGAGGAGTTAGTCAAGCAGGAGAGGAGATGGAGGGGGTTTCCTGAAGGTGAGAATGTTTGCCATGCTATCAGTAAGACCTCCAGGGGACATAGGCCATAACTACCATAGCTATAACTATTACAACTATGGGTAAAATAGTGGAATTTTTTTTTTTTAGACTGTCGCCCTAACTGCTGGAGTGCAGTGGGAGATCTCAGCTCACTGCAACCTTCCCTTCCTTGGTTCAAGCAATTCTCCTGCGTCAGCCTCCTGAGTAGCTTGGACTATAGGTGTGCGCCACCACGGCTGGCTAACTTTTTTTTTTTTTGGATTTTTAGTAGAGATGGGGTTTTGCCATGTTGGCCAGGCTGTTCGCAAACTCCTGACCTCAGGTGATCTGCCCACCTCGGCCTCCCAAAGTGCTGGGATCATAGGCGTAAGCCACCGTGCCCAGCCAAAATGATAGAAGTGTAATAGAGGTCTAAAACAGCAGAACTACATTTGCTTTGAGCAGAATAAATACATCTGCCTTTCTTCCTTCTTCCCTCCCTCCCTCCTTCCCTCCCTCCCTCCCTCCTTCCCTCCTTCTCTCCTTCCTTCCTTCTCTCCCTCCCTCCTTCCTTCCTTCTCTCCTTCCTTCCTTTCCTCCCTCCTTCCCTCCCTCCCTCTCTCCCTCCCTCCCTTTCTCCTTCCTTCCTTCCCTCCCTCCCTCCTTCCCTCCTTCTCTCCTTCCTTCCTTCCCTCCCTCCCTCTCTCCCTCCCTCCCTTTCTCCTTCCTTCCTTCCTTCCCTCCCTCCTTCCCTCCTTCTCTCCCTCCCTCTTTCCTTCCTTCTCTCCTTCCTTTCCTCACTCCTTCCCTCCCTCCTTCCTTCTCTCCTTCCTTCCTTCCCTCTATCCCTCCTTCCTTCCTACTCTCCTTCCTTCCTTCTCGCCTTCCTTCCTTTCATCCTTCCTTCCTTTCCTCCCTTTCCCTCCCTCCTTCCTTCCTTCCCTCCCTCCTTCCTTCCCTCCCTCCTTCCTTCCTTCTCTCCTTCCTCTCTCTCTTCCAAATTACACTATCTTATTATCGAGGTATTGCATGTTCTTTGTGGAAAATTTTTCAAGATACAGAAAAACAAAAAGAGCTCTTAAAATACCACCACTCAGATAACCACTATTTTTAAATCTTACTGTTATTAATATTCATAATAGATAATATTTGTTGGGCTTTTTCTAGATACAAGACACTGTTCTAAGACTTTTCACGCGTTATTTTAATTCTCACGACCCTATGAGATGGCTATTCTTTTTAACTCGACTTAACAGATGAGGACACTGTTGAAGTGGGTGGCAGAACTGTGACTTGAATTCAAGCAGGCTGATTCAAGTGATAATCAGTGTTCAAAATTTTGATGTACATATTTGTGGTCTTTTAAAAAAGATCATAAACTAATGTGGACTTCTTTTCTGTTTCTTTTTACAATATAAATTTTGAAAAAGTTTCAAGTAACATGAAGGCATAGCTTACATATTTTATTTTGTTCAAATAATGTATCTGTGCTACAGAGAATTAAAAATACAGCTGATCTGAGAGAGGAAGATGAAAATCACTTGGAATCCTACCACCCAAAAGACCATTGTTTACATTTAGGCATCTATTCCCCACTCCTGGAATGAATTTAGGATTAGGAACACAGGTGCGACTCCTGAACCCAGCCAACAACACTCAAGGAGTCTTTCAATGGGCCGGGGAATCACAGGACCTTTGGCAATTAGGTGCACAGCGAAGGATGTGAATTGTATTTGAAATCAGCCTGTTCATGGAATGTTGCACAAAATCTTTATAAACCACCCTGGTTGCAGCAGAAAGAGAACAGAGCTGGGGAGTCAATGAAGCTGGACTCTCCGCGACCTTCCCAGGGGCCCGAGGTAGGGGAAGTCATTTCCTCTGCAGGCCTCAGTTTTCTCATCTGTATAGTGAGACACTGCAATTCTAGCAAGGAGTGACTGGCAGCAGAGCTTCCTTTCTGGGTTATCTGCAATATTTTGGGCGATTCCTGACACAGTTCCCACCCAGCTCTGGCACAAGAAACAAGAGGGCCGGTATTATGAAAGGGCTGGGGTCAGGGAACACCAAAGGCTTAAGGCCTCCCAAACGAGGGTGTGAGCTCTATTTTCCTGGAGGGCTGGGCCAGCCAAGCCGATTAGGGGCCCGGAGCAGCTGTGGGCCGAGGGAGGCCGCTGGGAGTGAGGGGATTGAAACGGCTCTTTCCCACCCTCTCCCCCACCAGCCTGCTCTGTGTAAAAATTCCAAACTCCCAATCAAACCCCCTTCTCTTTTCTCCTTTCATTCACCTGCCCATCTTCCTCTCCTCTTCTCTCCTTTTCTATCCAAACTCATAATTAATCGCTCAAGGCAAAAGTAATGAATGTTAATTGGCCATCTGTAGGAAGACTAATTAAAATCTACCACGCTGGGGTTTCAAACATACCTATAGCAACGGAGTGAATCGGGAATGAGGCGAGGAGGGACTGAGGTAACAGCTGAAAGCCTGCAAAACACCATTGGGCTTAGGTGTGAGGGAACGACGCCAGAGAGGGGCCGAGATGCTGGGGAGAGGGAGAGATGGAGAGGGAGGAAAAAACTTCCACGATTTGCCGCGCCACTACAGGGCCTGGCATTTTGTGGCTGTTCTGTTTTGTGTTCAACAAACATTTACACTTTTCCTTCTCACTGGACATGGCCTAAGGGGTGTCTGCAGTTTGTCAACACACAATTGTTATACCCCAGTCACAGGCCTGAACACACTCATTTATCCAGGGACACCAGTCCCGTGTCAAGATCACACACACATAAATCTCATGCACAGCTTTGCATGAGCTCCTGCTTGGAAGGTAACAACCTGTCACGTATGCACACATGCACACCCAATTATGAATGGAGAGCAACCCAGAAATACAACATGTGGTTATATACCACCACTCATAATCACATATATGTACACTGTTGATGCATACATGATTTAAACACACAGACCCACTGTTATTCAAATACAAATGCTCGTGTGTGCTCACAGTAGTTTTCAAAGTTACACTCACATTCACACAATAGGCTTATAGGTGTGCATGTACAGCTATACACTGAAACCCACATTTGCACACCACACCATTACCTGGTAAGTTTTACATCAGAACACTTATACACAGGTACACACACAATTACACCCCTCCAGGCATAAGAAAAGCTGAATGTTCAAACCCCCATAAGACTAATTCTAAGGTGGCAAACAGTTATATATATATATATACACACACACACAGAGACACACACACACAGCTTGGGCCCAGGGCAGGCCCATGTGTGATTCATATATATCCGTAATGTGCATACTCGGAGACCCAGGTCCCTGGGGAGAACACATTCCAGGTGATGGCTTCTGGGCTCGAACCACTGATTCAAGTCTTTGGCCTCATCTCCTCTCTCAGAACACCCTGCTGTGAGCACCATGAGCATACAATGCCTGTTAGATTGTTCCATCCAGCCTTTAGGCAGAAAGAAACATGGATCTGAGGACGGCATGAGAGATGGCCTGGGGTTAAGATGGTTTCTGATGAGGCCAGGACAGGGGTGAAGGTGCCAGCCTGTGGGATGGATGGCAGGGCCTTTGTATTCAAGTCTTCAAGGGGTCAGTTCCATGGATCGGGGGAGGATGAAATAGGGTGGCCATGGCATTGTGGGAAGAGCACCAATACAGGGTGGGGTCCCTTTGGTCAGGGTCCCTCTTTCCTCTTACTTGGAGCGAAAAAGCTGCCCTCCTTACTAGGTAGTTCCTGGGGCCTCTTTCTCATTGCTATGAAATTTATCTGTGATACACTTAGATTAAAGCAGGAGGAAGTGCAAACACAAAAGAAGAACGTCCTGACATTTGGGGCCAGGGAGTGGGGTTGAAAACCTGGAAAGAGTCACCAGAGAAAAGTTTCTACCCAAGGATCCTTACAGGAAAAGGCTCAACATTCTCAAGTCCTCCAGGCTTTGTGCCAACACGCTATTCTCTTGGAGACTTGGTGCTTGAGGTTCTTGGACCTTTTGCAGCCCGGAGTTGGTGCCCAAGGCCCATCCTCCGGTCCAGCAAGGAGACTGGCATGGAGAAGAGTGGGTCAGAGGAGGGCAATGTTCTCGGTGCCCCAGAGGGACCTGGGTGTGGGATACATTCCCAGAAGTGGGAGTCAGACACAAGAAGGACTTTCCAGCTCTCAGAGAAAAATCCCTGACGACCGGAAGTGACTGACACACACCAGACCAGGTGCTCATCACCCCATCTGGGTTCCTTCCAGGTGGCATAGCTACCCAACATCTCGACCTGACAAGCAGGACACAGCTGCTCTGAGAAGTGACTGCCCAGGGCCCCATGGCTGTGAGTGGCCGAGCCAGGCCACAGAAGCCAAGTCCAGTGGGCTATCTCATAAAGCTGGGCGGCCCTGTGGCCACTTCCTGTGCAGGAAGGGAAGGAGCAGACCTGCTTCCCAGGGCTTGGACTTCCTGGAGAGCCTCTGGGCCTTTGGGAATCTCCCTCTGCCGACCAAGGCCTCAGAATTCTCTGGGAGGAACAGGCATGCACACACACTCTTACACTCACACACATACAGTCCTATGACAGCTTCTACATTTGGAGCTGACAGATGTGCAAGGTAACAGCTCGGCAACGCCTGTGCAGCTGAGGCCCTGGCGTCGCGAACGGGATTATTTCCAGCAAGGCTCAGGGCGGCTGCGTGAGCGCACGCCCGGGTGTGTGTGTGTGTGTGAGTGTGTGTATGTGAGAGAGAGAGGGAGGGGGGGAAGAGAGAGAGGGAGTATGAGCGTGTGTGAGTGTGTGAGGGTGTGTGGCTTCTCCCGCCATCTCTCTCCCTTCATCTAAATCTGTCTTACTATATTTTCGAATCTTTCTGCCTGTTTCCTCCCTGCATTTCTGTCCCTCTCTCTATCTTCTCTCACTGTCCGGCTTGCCCTGTCTCTGTCTTTGACTCTCGCGGTGTCTGCTTTTGTTTCTCTGCCTGGATGCTCGACGGGACTTGCCTCCTTTCAACTCCTCACTTTGCCCCTGGTCCCTTTCCTGTGTCACCCAGGCAGGCCACAAGGAGGGACTCTTAGAAAAAGCCTATTTTGTTCCAGAAAATGATGCAGCTGTCCCTGTCCTTTGCATAGGGCTCCTGCCCAGGGGGTGAGATAGGGGAATCTGGGGCTGTCCTTGGGCGGTCCTGTGGACTAAGAGGCTACTAGACAGCTTTCAGGTTAGTTAGCTGAGGAACCACGCTGAGCCACTGAGGTCAGCTGGGGGAGGAGCCCCCAAGGGATAGGCATTTCCTTCTCTCTCCCATCCTCCTTTCCTCCAGCTCCTCACTGAAAATAGAAGTCTGGGACTCTCCCGGCTCACATGAAGGGCACTTAGGGCTGAAGATGGAGTTACCATGGATGAAAGGAGCGACAAAGGGTGAGGTAGGGGAGGCTGGCTGGGAAGTAACAGTAATTCCCTGGTGGGAGTGGGCTCTACTTCAAAAGTCTGAGACAACATCTGTGCTGCTCCCCATCTCCCAGCACCACAGGTGGGAGACCTCAGGACTGGGACTGGGGAGTGGGGCAAGGATGGCTTGCTCCAGGATTGGAGCCCTACCCTCCATCATCGGCTCCCCCAGCTGACTCCAGAGGTTCGGAGTGATTCCTCAGCTGGCTTCCAGCAAGCTGTCTAGTGGCTTCTGGTCCACTCCCCTCCTCTTTTACACCCCAGATTACTGAGAGATGATGTGAGAGCTGGAGAGGTGCCACCCAATGGGGGTCTCCACCCCAGGGACTGGGAGTCATCTTCACCCACCTCTCTGTCACCACACGGGAGCCCAGTAGCGAGGGCATGCCTGGGTGCTCTTGGGTGTGCTCACCCGGGAATGTGCACACCTGCTATACGAGTCAGAATTACCGCATGCCTGCTAGCCTATGAGGCCATGTTCTATGGGGACGGAAGAAGGTGAAGGATGCTAGGAGGCAGCATCCCAGTGCCCGGCTCTCTGGGGTGAGACAGGGGGAGATGCTAGGATGGAGTACATCCTGGGCATGTGACCCTGATGACTGACAACAGACTCAGCGCCAGCCTTGGTGTGGGGGCACATGTGTTTATTCATGGGAGGAAGGACAGGAATTGGAGATTCGGGGGAACCTCTTGACCAGACTAATCCCAGCTGATCATGCTCTTGGACACTGGCTTTGGCCTGGAATATTCCCCTCACTCCCCCTGCTCCTCACAGGCCAGCTGCTGGCCCCAGTGCAGGCGTATTAAACACAAAACCAAAAACCGTCCAGCACTCTCACACCAAAGACAAAGAGGAAACTTGTTTATCTTTTGGCTCATCTATGGCCCTGCTCGCTCCAGCAGCTGGGCCCTGGGCATGTGCAGGCATGTATTTGCGTGTGTGCACTCACGTGTGCTCATGTGTGTGGTGGCCAAGGCCGGGTCATGCAGTCGGGGAACACAGATGGTTAGCCCCTGGAGGGTGGCTGCTTATGGCCTGGAGGCTGCCACAAAAGCCTCCCTGCCTCAGTGTGGGGGGACCTGGGGAGGCTGAGTTCAGGGCTGGGAGCAAGGTCTGGGAAATCCCTGAGGCCAGAGACCGTGGGTCACTGAAGAGGCCTCGGGACCTGGCAGGAAGAGTGCTGCTGCCCATCTCTGATCTCCCCAGTTCCCTGGGGGCCCCCGAGAGTCCAGAATCCTGGACTGCAGGGAGAGACAGCCCAAGAGAGCACTTCCAAAGCTCTTACATCTCTGGGCTCAGAGAAGACAAATGTCAGGCATGGGAGGGCCTCGCCACCTCGTGGGGACAAGCGGTACTCCTCACGAAGCCCCTGGCCAACCAGCCTAGAGGGGAGGGACAGAGTCAACCCCGATGATCATTCACAAGGAGCTGGACTGGCACTGCCCACCCTCATACTCCCGCAGGAGCAAGGGGCCGGGTGAGGAAACCTACCTACCAGCCACCATGGCACGAAAGGCAACCCAGGCTGCCATAATCCACTGCCTCATCACACTGGAAACACCTCAGAGGAGGGTGTCCAGGAAGGAATCTTGGAGTTCACTGCTCTAAAGAAACTGAAGCCCAGAGAGAGAGCAGGGCTCTGCCCAACTCCCCACAGCATCTCTGTCACAGACAAGGTAGTGGAAGTGAAGGTTCCTGACTCCAAAGTTCATGCATTTTTCTGTAAATCCAAGACAAGGTATCCAGACCAGACCCCACCCTCACCTCCAGGAGGCTGAATAGGGGCAGTACAGTGAGAGGTTTTGCCTCAAGTCAGCCAGGGGAGGATGTCTGGGCCGCCTAGAGGAGAGGAGGCTTCCAGCAGGGCTCCAGGATGATCTGGATCTTGATATTTAAAGGCAATAAATAATATTAGCACCTACGGGGCAGTTACCACAATGCTAGCACTGTGCTGAACATTTACAAACATTAGGTCACTTAATGTTCAAAATAACCCTTTAGGCTAGGTGCCATTATAATCCATTTTTCAGATAAGGAAACTGAGGCACAGAGAAGAAACTTGCCCTGGGTTACCAGCTGTGGCAGAGCAGGAACCTGAGCCCAGTGATTTCTACTTCAATGGGTGCATGAGGGTAACGCCTCTGCTGGACCAGGCAAGCGTTCGCCCATTCCCTCCTAGGGGAGCAGGCAGGGCGCTGCCAGCTTCAGCCTAGGGCCTGCCCTTCAGCAAGAGGCGCGGCCTCCATGCGCCCTCTGCTGAGCACAAGGAGGAGTTCTCTTATGCACACTCAGAGGCAGGCGGCGTCCTGGAGTCAGCCGGCAGCGGACCACGCTCCCTCCTCCCAAATATGGCCAGGGGCCAGGGTGCTGGCTGCAGACCACCACTGCTGTGGAGCTCCCAGTCTAGCCTATGTCTACCAACCTGCACAAGGATTGGCTTAGATGAAGCCCTGATTTCTCAGAGCTTCCATTTCTTGGAATCTTGCCCATCTCCCCCAAAGGCATGCTGGTCCTAAGCCCACCCCACTGAGGACCTGGACCATGGGCTGGGCCAGATGGGCAACGCCAAGAGGGCCAATAGCAGCTGGTATCCATTCACAGCATTGCCATGTGGACAGTGGGTGGAATTGGGAATCCAGAGTCGGGGAAAAGACCCAGGCTCCAGGGCCATGCGGAGGGCAGGCTGTAAGTTGGGCCGTAAAAGATGGGTATTCTGAATAGCCCAGGGTGAGAAAAGGGCTGTCAAGGCTGGGGTTGGCATGGGCAACAACACAAAAGAGCAGGCATGCCGATCGTGGGCAACTTTGGACCTGGGCTTGCCACTGAGTGGGGCTTGATGATTGGAGGTAGATGGCCCCAGGACAGCTCCCTAGGAAATAAGGACAACATCTCACTTTTGGGTTAACTGCCTCGGGAATGACCTTGGGCCCAGTGAACCAGGAAGTTAGTCACAGACCCTGTATCAGAGGAGAAAGCAAGCATGAAAAAAGGACAATCTGTATTTTATTTGTATCTGCCTTTGGCATGTATACAGACACCCAGGAGCCCCTTCTCCCAGCCTGGGGGAGGGGTGGTAGATTCGGGAGGAAAGAGACATCAGAGTGAGGACACAAAGTGCAAAAGAAGGTCCTGCTACCCTCAGCAAGGGGCATCTATGTGGGCTGGAACTTGTACCATCTGCTCTTCTTCCCATCTAGGCCATCTGTGAATCTACATGGGTCCTCCTATTCCACACCAGATCACTCTTCCCTCTCCCCACAGGCTTGCTATGAGCAGGAGACACAACCTCCTCTCTTCTGTGTCCCAGCTTCTTTTCCTGCTCTTCCCACTCCTTAAGTTCTATTTCTGGGGATAGAGACACCAATACCCATAACCTCTCTCCTACCATCCTCATAATCCAGGGTGCACAGCACAGACTCCTGACAACAGGTAAGGCCAAGATCTGGGAGCTCACAGCTGGCTGTGCCTGACGGCAGGGCAGCAGGCATGAGTGTTTCTATGTGTAAGGCAGGACTGCCCCTATGGCAGGGTGTGGGGAGCCACAGGGCTCTGGGGTATGTCTGAAAGTGGGGACGAAAAGGTTCAGGAAGCCAAAAACATGGGCTTATTTGTCATAGAAGTCGACGTGGGCTCCAGACTTGAACTCGTCCTTTTGCAGCAAGCTCAGCAGTTTCTGGGCTGACACCTTGCAATCCACCAGCTTCCCCTTTGCCTTCAGCTCCTGCAGCCCTTTTCGCATGTCTGGGTCCATGGAGGTCTCCCGGGCCAACTGCTGCATGTCTGTGTCCAAAGGACCTAGAGGATGAAAAGCAGACGATGAGGGAACATGGCCGAGGCAGGGCAGAAGGTTTCAGGTCCCTGTTGTATGTCGGGGGTGGGGCTGAGTCAGGTCTGGCCGGAGGAAACACGTCATCTTGGCTGAAATGTGTGGTCAGGGTTGTCAAAGGCTCCAATTTGTCATTATCAAGTTCTGGACTGAAATTCAAAAGCCCAATGAACATGGACCCTCTAGATTACCATGTCTAAAACCAAGATTCTCATCTCCTGTCCAACCAGCACCACCTCCTGACATTCCCATTTCTATTAATGAAGTATTCTTTTCCCAGACTCAAAACCTCCATCACCTCCTCCTTCCCTCCCCTCCTCGCCCCCACAGCCAACCAGGCACCAGGTAGGACCCTTCAGCGTGTACGTATCCCGACAATCAGGTCCTTTTTACAAGCTTGCTTCTCTCCCTGCCTCAGCTCCTGTAGCCCTCTACTAAACTTACTCCACTAAAACATCACTGGGGCCCGGCTGCAGTGGCTCACACCTGCAATCCCAGCACTTTGGGAAGCTGAGGCAGGTGGATCACTTGAGGTCAAGAGTTTGAGACCAGCCTGGTCAACACGGTGAAACCCCATCTCTACTAAAAATACAAAAATTAGCCAGGTGTAGTGGCATGCACATGTAATCCCAGCTACTCTGGAGGCTGAGGTGCTAGAATTGCCTGAGCTGAGGCAGGGGCGGTGGCTCCTGTAATCCCAGCACTTTGGGAGGCTGAGGCAGGCGGATCACGAGGTCAGGAAATCGAGACCATCCTGGCTAACATGGTGAAACCCCGTCTCTACTAAAAATGCAAAAAATTAGCTGGGCATGGTGGCGGGCGCCTGTAGTCCCAGCTACTCGGGAGGCTGAGGCAGGAGAATGGCGTGAACCTGGGATACGCAGCTTGCAGTGAGCCAAGATCACGCCACTGCACTCCAGCCTGGGCGACAGAGTGAGACTCCGTCTCAACAAAGAAACAAACAAACAAAAACATCACTGGGATCACAACACTCCTCTGCTCAAAACCCCTCAACAGCTTCCCACTAGCCTGGCCTAGTACTCAAAGCATCCTAGTGTGCCCTCCTCTGGGCACACCTACCCTACAGGCAAACCGGAAGACCTGCCACACCCACAGTGAGCCTTCGCACCTTTATTTCCTTTCATCGGGAATGCCTTCCATCTGCTAACAACCAAGGTCAATGTCCAGTTCAGCTACCTCCAATAAAGCCATCTCTAGTCTCCCCACCTAAAGGGAATTGTTCCCTTTTTGAACTGTTGCAAGCACATTCCGTTCTTCACATAAGAATCACTCATGCACCCCAGTATTTGCAGTTAATGGTCCTCAAGGGCAGAAAATCAGAGAATTCCAGGGTTAGAGGGAGAATTTATCTCCTGATCCTTGACTGTTTTCCAATGACCTGTGCATCCCTGCTGAGAGGGAACTTGCTGCCTTTCCAAACAGCCCATTCTATCTCTGAGCACCTGTTACAACATTCTTCCTGAGACCAAAATGAAAACCAGACTGGCCTCTGCCTTGGTTCAGGCCCTGGGGACCTCCTGAAAATCTCAGCTCCCTCATAATGCCCGGGGCAGCCTCCTGAGACCAAATGCAGCCATGTGGCCTCTTGGAGTCTGCTCTGCTCCTGGTTGTAGCTTACATTTGGTCACCATTGTTTGTGCGAGTCCTTGGGCTGAGCTCAGAGTGGATGATGAGTTGAATGTTGGTTGCAAGAATAATTGTGCATGTGTGTTGGGGGACAGGGGTGGTAGGGGCTGGGGTACAGGAGAACGTGAGGAAGGACTTGGAAACATGGTGGGATGTAGGCCTGCCACATCTGTGCTTTGTGCAGGCCATTCTACCTGTCTGCCCTGGGATCCTGACCCTATTCCCCAGGGACACAGACTGCTGGATCACTGCCCAAGTTGCTCAGGCTTTCCATGGCTACTCTGTCACCACTTTCTGATTGCAGCAACCTCAAGCCTAAAAGAGACTCCTCACTATTAAGAAAGGGGCGCTGCAGCATCAGAAACCAGACCCAGTATCACAAGACTCCCTGTCCTTTGGCCTTCATGAAAATAAGGGCTCTATTGTACATATCCCAGTATCCTCAATAGTGTTCCAGCACAGTTCAGCCAGGGATGGTCAGCACTCAACAATGCCTGTCTGCTCTCCATACAGCTAGCATGTCCTGCAGCTTGCCTTACTGTAGTGCTTTGCTAGGTGTTGGGAACACACAGATGCATAGTGCAATACAGTGTGGTCAGTCCTATTTAACAATGAGGCAACACTTCACAGGTCAGGGTCATTTTCACATACAGTATCTCATTCAGTCTTCCGAAGTGCCCTGTGAGGCAGGGAGCATCTTCCCCATTTCACATGAGGAAGGCCTGGTATTCAAACCCCAGTCTTCTCCCAAACTTCATCTAATACCTCAGACTTCCTGCCCCACCTTCCAGTCCAGGCAACTCCTCACTCTCTGCCAGTATCCCCGGACCCTACCACCTCTATTTCCCCTGGGTCTGTATTTCCCCTAACGGGTCATGGATCAGGATTCAAGGACAAAATCCTGTGGGTTGTTTCCTGGAGGGGGTGGACTAGGCCGCTTGCCCAGCCCCCAGAGGCGCACCAGTGGGTTCTGGAGGACAGGGACGGCAGGACTTCCCACCTACCTGGGGCATAGTTCAGTACCCTCACATTAGGTTCCTCCAGCGCCAGGACCTGGAACAGCATATCACGAGCAGCCTTTCCTGCACAGTACAGCGCCCAGCCTTTGAAAGGCTGCAGGGCACAGAGGGACGAGATGTTAACCACGGTTCTGTTGAGGCCAGGACTGGCCGGGAAGGCCTTCAGGACGCTGGAAGTCAGGCAGAGCATGGAGGTCAAGTTCAGCGCCCAGTAGTTGTTCACTTGAGTGGAGTCACTCAGGTCCACGAAGCCTTTGGACACATCCCCAAGAGAGCCTGAAAAACCAACCCTTAGGAGTAACTCAGGGCAGGCGGGGCTTTCTTCTCTCCCAGCCCTCCCAAGTTCTTCCAGATATCCTCTTCCCATGCAGACCCAGAGGAGGAAGCTGCGCTTCTGAAGAGGCTTCTCTCTTCCCCAGCTCTGCGGAAAGACACACCTGGGGAACCCAGCCATCCCAAGCTGCAGAAGGAGAAGGCACCTGACTTGCTGAGGGAGAGCTCTAGGGGTCCTCTGGAGAAGCAGCGACTTTACTTGTTTGGAGACTTGAAGCCCTGACTCAGGCCTCCGCCAGAGGGCGCAGAGCAAGGGGATCGGGAAAGTTCTACAGGCGCTTTGGAAAACCCGGCTGGCCAATTTTCCAGGAAGTGGGGGCAGACTGTTGCCCCGACGGCACCGAGTCTTCCTGTACACCTCGCCTCCGCTTGCTACTCAAGCTGGAACAACTAGGGCTTTAGATTTCTAGGCGTCCTATCTGACTCCCTAGGAGTCGCTGTTAAATTCCCCAGCGGTGGAGGAAGTGGGCGCTCACATGGGGAGCCCGCTTCAGTCTCGGGGTCTTACCCGCGTTGTTGATGAGCAGCAGTCGCTGCAGCCCCTCGGGCCTGGGGAGGTCGCGCAGGGCTCCGAGCAGCTGCTGCAAGCCGGCCTCGGCGCCCAGGTCGGCGGGCACCCGCACCACGCGCAGGCCAGACCGCTCGGCGCCCAGCTCGGCCTCCAGCTGCCGCAGTGCCTCGTTGTTGCGGGCGTTAAGGACCAGCACGGAGCCGGGCGACAGCAGCGAGGCCAGGAGCGGGGCCAGCGTCCGGCCGAAGCCGCGGGAGGCCCCAGTCAGCACGCACACAGCACGCCCCAGGCCGCCCTCCATGCTACTGTCCTCCGCCGGCGGCGCTGGGACCCGAGGGAGGCGGGGCGGTCGCGGGGGGCGGGACCGCAACGGGTGTAGGCGGGGCCGCCCTGCCGGGGCCGGGAGGGAACCTCAGGCTTCGGGCCGCGAGCGCCCAGGAGTGCTGGTTCCCTTGGGATCTGGTTCCCTTGGTCGCTGGTGGCGGAAGTCAAGCTGTGGGCGGTAGCCCAGTCCGTGCCAAGTGGGACAACAGAGAGGGCCGGCAGGCGCGGCCCACACGGAAAGCCCTAGCGTGGTTCCCAGCTCTGCCTTGTTCTTCGTCCGCGAGCTCAACCTCCGGCTGGGACGCATGCTCGAATTTCCTCCCATTTCCAGCCCTAACTTCTTTGCACTACTGACCTCTTCCAGGGCAGGCCCTGCACTAGGTGCTGGGCGTCCCTGGTCGTGGCCAGTGAATGCCCTGAATGAAGCTTATGCTCGTTTAGGGATTGAAGTCTCTGCTTGCTTGGGAGCTCACTGCTCTCTGGATGACAGGAGCTTCCTCTTGGAGCACCACAGTGGCTTCAAATGATATTAAAACCTTTTCCTTTTACTAGGCTCTGAGCAGCCCCGTGCTCCCACCAGTAACCCCTGCTTCTCTGAGATTTCTGACTCCTGTCGCTAAAAGTGTGTTCCCCAGGATTCTGCTCCTGCTCATGCTACAGTCTTCCTAGTAGCAATTCCATCCACTCTCAGCTTCAAGTTTACGAAATCATCTGTATGTACTTCCAGGTAGGTGCTTCAGAAAATCCACATTTTTTTTTTCCTAGGAGAAGGGGAACGTGAGACAAGTTGGCATTCAGCTACATATATTAAAAAGGAATCTCTTCATGGTTTCCTTCTCTGTGGCCGAATGGTATTCCATTGTGTATACACATATGTTCAAATATTATGTATCAGTTTTTAAAAAATGAATCTCTTTAGAGTTTAGCAAGGGCAGTAAGTAACCTCTGATAACTTAGCCCAGTTCCCCACAGGGCTGATCCCTCCCCTGGGGCTAAACAGCAAAGAGCAAAGTTACCACATTTCCTCTTATTGCCAACTCCAAAGAAGAAACAACTTGAAGGAAGGTTTTTTTCTTTTCTTTTCTTTTTTCTTCTTCTTCTTTTTTTTTTTTTTTTTTTTTACAGAGTCTCGTTCTTGGCCCGAACTGGAATCCAGAGGTGTGATCACAGTTTACTGCAGCCTTGAACTCTTGGGCTCAAGCAATTCTTCTACCTCAGGCTCCTGAGTAGCTAGGATTACAGGTGTGCACCACCACACCTGGCTAATTGTTTTTAAGCTTTCTCTATTTTAACGCTGATAGGACTCTGTATATGTATATACCATTTGAAGTTGCCCTGCTTTTCACTTACCTATTCACACTGAAAGATAGAGATCTCGTTGGCCCAACAGCCTACTATTTAAAGAATTTTAATAGCTTCTCCCTGCTCTTCAGGCCTTAGAAGACAGGTTTATGAAAGCACGATCCCATCCATCCATTCATTTGACATTTATTAAATTTCTACCATTTGCAAGATTTTGAAGAAAAGGAGGGAATAATGAAGGGATGGCAAAAAATCAGACCCAGCCTCTTCTGAACCTAGCTGCTTCTAGGAGGAACCACTTGGGAACAGCCCCTAAGGAGAATGTGGTTTTCCTATACTAGGAGAGGGTCTGGAAAATTCTTCTTTTCTGAGGAAGATGATTATCTGCTCTCGCTAATTTTTGTGTTTTTTGTAGAGATGGATCTTGCTATGTTGCCCAGTGTGGTCTTGAACTGGACTTAAGCAATTCTCCTGTCTCGGCCTCCCAAAGTGCAGAGATTATAGGTGTGAGCCACTGCACCTGGCCAACAGTAACTTTTTAAAAAAAGATACAAATGCCTGAAAGGTAAGAAATACATAAAAATGTGTTAAAAGCGGCCGGGCGCGGTGGCTCAAGCCTGTAATCCCAGCACTTTGGGAGGCCGAGACGGGCGGATCACGAGGTCAGGAGATCGAGACCATCCTGACTAACACGGTGAAACCCCATCTCTACTAAAAAATACAAAAAACTAGCCGGGTGAGGTGGCGGGCGCCTGTAGTCCCAGCTACTCGGGAGGCTGAGGCAGGAGAATGGCGTCAACCCGGGAGGCGGAGCTTGCAGTGAGCTGAGATCCGGCCACTGCACACCAGCCTGAATGGCAGAGCGAGACTCCGTCTCAAAAAAAAAAAAAAAAAAAAAAAAAAAAAAAAAAAAAAGTGTTAAAAGCATAAGTCTGATAAAGGACATGGGTAGGGGAATGGGTGAAATTTGAATAAGGTCTGTAGAGTTAGTTATTGGCATTGAATTATTTCCTGACTTTGACCAATGGACTATTGTTATATCAGAGAGTGTTCTTGTTTTTGGAAATACACAGAAGTATTTGGTAAAGGGGCATCAAATCTGCAATTTACTTTCAAATGTTTCAGAAAAAAACTAGAATGAATAAGGCAATGGTGAAATGTTAACATTTAGGAAATCTGCATTAAAAGTATTCAGGAATTCTTTATACAATTCTTGCAACTTTGTAAAAGTCTGAAATTATTTCTAAATAACAAAGTTTTTAAAATAAGCCATACTTGGCTCATGCCTATAATCCCAGCACTTTGGGAGGCTGAGGCAGGTGGATCAGCTGAGGTCAGGAGTTCAAGACCAGCCTGGCCAACATGGTGAAACCCTGTCTCTGCTAAAAATATGAAAATTAGCCGGACATGGTGGCATACACCTATAGTCCCAGCTACTCAGGAGGCTGACACAGGAGAATTGCTTGAACCCAGGAGGCGGAAGTTGCAGTGAGTCAAGGTCATATCACTGCACTCTAGCCTGGGAGACAGAGCAAGACTCCACCTCAAAAAACAAAAACAAACAAACAAACAAAAACCTTATTTATAAGTCAAAAATAAAATGAAAAAGTGAGCAAAGGATATGAACAGACATTTATTCAAAGAAATTACACAAATGGTCAATAAGCACATAGAAAGATATTCAACATAATTTGCCATCAGAGAAATACAAATCAAAATTACAATAAGATAACACTTTATATCCATTAAGATGGCTAAAATAAAACAGACAGATAATAAATATTGGCAGATGATATGATTTGGCTGTGTCCCCATCCAAATCTCATCTTGAATTATATTTCCCACAATTCCCACATGTCGTGGGAGAGACCCAGTGGGAGGTTAATTGAATCATGGGGGCGGGTCTTTCCCATGCTCTTCTCATGATAGTGAATAAGTCTCGTGAGATCTGATGGTTTTATAAGCGAGAGTTCCCCTGCACAAGCTCTCTCTTGCCTGCCACCATGTAAGATGCGCCTTTCATCCTTCACCTACGACTATGATTGTGAGGCCTCCCCAGACATGTGGAACTGTGAGTCCATTAATCCTCTTTTTCTTTATAAATTACCCAGCCTCAGGTGTGTCAGCAGTGGGAAAATGGACTAATACAGTAAATTGGTACTGAGAGTGGAGTACTGCTGTAAAGATACCTTAAAATGTGGAAGTGACTTTGGAACCGGGTAACAGGCAGAGGTTGGAACAGTTTGGAGGGCTCAGAAGATAAGAAAGTGTGGGAAGGTTTGGAACTTCCTAGAGGCTTGTTGAATGGCTTTGACCAAAATATTGATAGTGATATGGACAATAAGGTCCAGGCTGAGGTGGTCTCAGGTGGAGATGAGGAACTTGTTGGGAACTGGAGTAAAGGTCACTCTTGCTATGCAAAGAGACTGCAAGCATTTTGCCCCTGCCCTAAAGATATATGGAACCTTGAACTTGAGAGAAATGATTTAGGGTATCTGGCAGAAGAAATTTTTAAGCAGTGAAGTATTCAAGAGGAAGCAAAGCATAAAAGTTTGGAAAATTTGCAGTCTGATGATTCAATAGAAAAGAAAACCCCATTTTCTGGGGAGAAATTCAAGCTGGCTGCCAAAATTTGGATAAGTAGCAAGGAGCCAAATATGTAACAAGGAGCCAAGACAATGGGGAAAATGCCTCCAGGGCATGTCAGAGACCTTCACGTGTCAGAGACCTTCCCATTGCAGGCCCAGAGGCCTAGAAGGAAAAAATGGTTTCATGAACTGGGCATAGAACCGTCTGCTGTGTGCGGCCTAGGAACTTGATGCCCTGTGTCCCAGCTGCTCCAGCCATGGCTAAAAGAGGCCAGGGTACAGCTTGGGCTGTGGCTTCAGAGGGTGAAAGCCCCAAGCCTTGGCAGCTTCCATGTGGTGTTGAGCTTGTAAATGCAGAGAAGTCAAGAATTGAGATATGGGAACCTCCACCTAGATTTCAGAGGATGTATGGAAATGCCTGGATGTCCGGGCAGAAGTTTGCTGCAGGGTGGGACCCTCATGGAGAACCTCTGCTAGGGCAGTGCAGAAGGGAAATGTGGGGTTGAAGCCCTGGCACAGAGTCCCCACTGGGGCACTACCTAGTGGAGCTGTGAGAAAGGGCCACCATCCTCCAGACATCAGAATGGTAGATCCACTGACAGCTTGCACCATCAGCCTGGAAAAGCAGCAGACACTCAATACCAGCCCATGAAAGCAGCTAGGATGGAGGCTGTACCCTGCAAAGCCGTAGGGGCAGAGCTGCCCAAGACCATGGATGCCCCATGGGAGCCCACCTCTTGCATCAGTGTGACCTGAATGTGAGACCTGGAGTCAAAGGAGATAATTTTGGAACTTTAAGGTTTAGTGACTGCTCTATTGGATTTTTGACTTGCAAGGGGCCTGTAGCCCCTTTGTTTTGGCCAGTTTCTCCCATTTGGAATAGCTGCATTTATCCAATGCCTGTACCCCCATTTTATCTAGGAAGTAACTAACTTGCTTTTCATTTTACAGGCTCAGAGGCAGAAGGAACTTACCTTGTCTCAGAAGAGACTTTGGACTGTGGACTTTTGGGTTAATGCTGAAATGAGTTAAGACTTTGAGGGACTGTTCAGAAGGCATGACTGGTTTTGAAATGTGAGGACATGAGATTTGGAGGGGCCAGGGGTGAAATTATATGGTTTGGCTCTGTCCCCACCCATATCTCATCTTGAATTGTAGCTGCCACAGTTTCCACATGTTGTGGGAGTGACCCGATGGGAGGCAACTGAATCATGGGGGTGGGTCTTTCCCATGCTCTTCTCATGGTAGTGAATAAGTCTCACAAGATCTGATGGCTTTCTCAATGGAAGTTCCCCTGTGCAAGCTCTCTCTTGCTGGCTGCCAAGTAAGACGTGCCTTTTGGCCAGGCATGGTAGCTGAAGCCTATAATCCCAGCACTTTGGGAGGCCAAGGCAAGCAGATCACTTGAGGTCGGGAGTTCAAGACCAGCTTGACCAACATGGTGAAACCTCATCTCTTCTAAAAATACAAAAATTAGCTGGGCGTGGTGGCACATGCCTATAATCCCAGCTACTTGGGAGGATGAGGCCAGAGAATTGCTTGAACCCAGGAGGTGGAGGTTGCAGTGAGCTGAGATCATACCACTGCACTCCAGCTTGGGTGACAAAGTGAGACTCCATCTCAAAAAAAAAAAAAAGATGTGCCTTTCACCTCCTGAGTAGCTAGGATTACAGGTGTGCTCCACCACATCTGGCTAATTTTTGTGTTTTTGGTAGAGACAGGGTTTCTCCCTGTTGGCCAGGCTGGTCTCAAACTCCTGACTTCAAGTGATCTGCCTGCCTTGGCCTCCCAAAGTGCTGAGATTACAGGTTTGAGCCACTGCGCCTGGCCTGGAGGCCAGAATTCTGAAATCAAGGTATCAGCAGGGCTATATTCCCTCCAAAGTCTCTAGGGGGAGAATTCTTCCTTGCCTCTTCCAGCTCTTGGTGGCTCTGGGCATTGCTGCCAGCAATCCTCATCATTCCTTGGCTTATAGCTGTGTAACTCCAAACTTTGCCTCTAACTTCACATGGCCTTCCCCTCTATGTCTCTCTGTGCTTCTGTCCTTTCCTCTTGTTGTAAGGACACCTGCCATTGAATTTAGGACCTGTCCTGAATCCAGGATTATCTCATCTCAAGAAACTAAATTTAATTATAGCTACAGATAAGGGCATAGTTTTTTTTCCAAATATGATGATATTCACAGGTTTCAAGTAGACATGTCTTTTGAGGTTGGGGAAGGGGGGCACACAACTCAGCCGACTAGGGTGTGTGATAGAGAACAGGGCTTTCTCATTAAGAAATTTGCTAGACTATTGGGCCCCCAATCTTGGCTTTTCGCCACATTTAAAAAGCTGATTTTTGAGAGATACACAGGAAGGAAGCACCAAACTCATTTCAATGGATGCATTTATGAAGACACTGTTTCTGTCATCCCAGTCATCACTTTTATGGCATGGAAGTTACTGGAGTGAGTAAAGCTTTTTGAAAAGCATGGGAACAATAAGATTTCATGTAGCTCATGGGCTTTCTGGTCACATTTGAGTAAAGGAAAAAGGACTGGGAAGGAGAAGCACACAGGGAACAAAGGTGTATTTGATAAGGATGGCAATGAAGTGATCCTGAGCAGGGTTAGGAAAGCAGGCTTTCGTCCCTGCAGCAATACTCCAACTTCAGGAGGTCCATGCTGGACAGCTCCCGCCTTTTACTAGTAGCTTGAAAGACTGGAAAAGACCGCCAGGATCCCTCTGCTTTCCTCTCTGCCAAGACTGAGCTTTTCATTACCCTCCCAAACTCATCTTTTCTTTATTGCTTCTTTTGTTCTAGGATTTCTCAATAATCTGTCACCTGGTGACAGATTTATGCGTATTCTTTAGTTTCATTCATTCATTTATTTATGCATTCATTCAATAACTATTTATTCTATTTATTGAGTGCCTACCAAGTACCAGGCTTTGAAGACACCACATTCATGCTACATATAGGTGCTGGAGATACATCAGTTTGCAAAATAGGCAAAGATTCTTGTCTTCCTCAAGGTTACATTTTTGGAGAGAGAAACAGGGAAAAAAAAAAAAAGTAAAACCGAGAAACAGGAAAAAAAAAAAAAAAAAGTATGTTGGATGGAGCTGTGGTTTGAATGTGTGCTCCAAAGTTCATGTGTTGGAAATTTTTTTTTGAGACAGAGTCTCACTCTGTCACCCAAGCTGGAGTGCAGTGGTGCATTGCAACCTCCATCTCCCAAGCTCAAGAGATCCTCCCATCTCAGCCTTCTAAGTATCTGGGACTGCAGATGCATGTCACCACGCTCAGCTACTTTTTAATTTTTTTGTAGAGATGAGGTCTCACTATATTGCCCAGTCTGATCTCAAACTCCTGGACTCAAGCAGTCCTCCTACCTGGGCCTCCCAAAGTGCTGGGATTACAGGTGTGAGCCACAACACCCAGCCATGTGTTGGAAACTTAATCCCCAATGCAACAGTGTTGGGAGGTGGAGCATAATAAGTGAATAGGCCAGGCGGGCTCTGCCCTTGTGAATGGATTAATGTCATTGTCACAGGAGTGAGTTATTATTGCAGGAGTGGGCTTGTTATAAAAGTGAGTTTGGGCTAGGCACTGGCTCATGCCTGTAATCCCAGCATTTTGAGAGGCCAAAGCAGATGGATAGGCTGAGCTCAGGAGTTTGAGACCAGCCTGGGAAACCTGGGGAAACCCCATCTCTACTAAAAATACAAAAAATTAGCTGGGTGTGGTGGTGCATGCCTGTAGTCCCAGCTACTCTGGTGGCTGAGGCATGAGAAGTGCTTGAATTCAGAAGGCAGAGGTTGTAGTGAGCTGAGATCCGATTCTATCTGAATCCAGAGTAAGATTCTATCTGAAAAAACAAACAAACAAAAAAAGGCTGGGCGCGGTGGCTCACACCTGTAATCCCAGCACTTTGGGAGTCCAAGGCGGGCAGATCACAAGGTCAGGAGATTGAGACCATCCTGGCTAACACGGTGAAACCCCATCTCTACTAAAAATACAAAAAATTAGCCGGGCATGGTGGCGGGCACCTGTAGTCCCAGCTACTCGGGAGGCTGAGGCAGGAGAATGGCGTGAACCCAGGCGGCGGAGCTTGCAGTGAGCCGAGATCGCGCCACTGCACTCCAGCCTGGGCGACAGAGCGAGACTCCATCTCAAAAAAAAAAAAAAAAAAAAAAAAAAAAGAGTTTGGCTCTTTCTTGCTCTCTCAATCTCCCACATGCTCTCTTGCCTTTCTGCCTTTCTGCCTTCTGCCATGGAATGGTGCAGCATGAAGGCCCTCACCAGATTCTTGTGCCATGCTCTTGGGCTTCTCACCCTCTGTAACTATGAGCCTAATAAACTTCTATTGTTTATAAATTACCCATCGCAGGTATTCTGTTGTAGCAGCATAAAACAGACTAATACACATGATGATACATTTCAAAGGAAAATAAAACAAGGATGGTAATTATGGAGTACTGAGGTAGAGAGTGCTTGCAATTTTATACTGGGTGATCAGAGAATGCCACATTGAAAGCATAGTATTTGAGAAGAGAGCAGTAAGAGGTGAGAGAGTGACCCATGCAGCTATCCAGAGGAAGACTATTTCAGGCAGAAAAAACAGAAAGCACAGAGGCTCCTAAGTGGGATAGTGCCTGGGTTGTCTGAAGAACAGGAAAAGGGCAGGGTTGTTTTAGTAGTGTTAGCAGGACAGAGAATTTAGAGAGATCAGAGAAGTCATGGAACACCAAATGTGTACAGGGCCTTACAGGTGGTTGTAAAAGTTTTCCTTTTATTGGGAGAGAGATGGGAAAGCACTGGAGGGATCTGAGCATAAGGGATCTGCTTAGACTCAGAATCGTTCCTGCTTCAGTTTTGAGAATAAACCATGGACTCTAGGGAGGCGCAAGGAGACTATCTAGGAGGTTGTTTCTATATTACAGATGAGAGATTCCGGAGATGTGATTCATTTGGGGACACATTTTGAAGAAGAAGGCAAAAGCATTTGCTGAAGACATGGAGATGGAGTATACAGAAAAGGGAATAGTCGGTGATGACTCCACAGTTTGGGGCCTTTGCACTGGGAGGATAAAAATTGCCATTTTCTGAGGTGGGGAAGACTGCAGAAGGAGCAGGATTCTTTGGAGGAGATTAGAGTTCAGTTTTGGGGCTGGGTGCAGTGACTCACGCCCGTAATCTCAGCACTTTGGGAGGCCAAGGCTGGCAGATCGTTTGAGGCCAGGAGTTTAAGAACAGCCTGGCCAACATGGTGAAACCCCATCTCTACCAAAAAATACAAAAATTAGCCAGATGTGGTGGTGCATGCCTGTAGTACCAGCTGCTTGGGAGGCTGAGCCAGGAGAATCGCTTGAATCCAGGAGGTGGAGGTTTCAGTGACCCCAGAACTTGCCACTGCACTCCAGCCTGTGTGACAGAGCAAGACTCCATCTCAAAAAAAAAAAAAAAAAAAATTCAGTTTTGGATGTGTTAAGTTGAGATGCCCACTGGATATCAAAGAGGAGACGTCAGTAGACATATATGTAAGTTTGGAGTAAAAAGGAGAAGTCTAGACTGTTAATACAAATTTGAAAGTCTTCAGCAGACAGTTTTTAAAGCCTCAAGATAGGATGAGATTACTTAGGGAGTCAGTACAGATGGAGAAGAGAAGTTGTGGAGATAAGGAGGAATCCAGAAAAACAGACAGATACAGGGTTACCAAATGAAATAAAGGACACCCAGTTATATTTTAAATAAATAATTTTTAGTACATAATTATCTCATGCAATATTTGGCATAAACTTATACACAAAGTTATTTGTTATTTTTCTGAAATTCAGGCTTAACTGCATTTTTGTTTGTTAAATCTAACATTCCTAGCCTGGGAACCACTGGCCATGGAGGCAGGAGGAGAATCAGGAAAATGTGATGTCTTGGAAGTATAATATAGTTTTAAAAGTACTTCAAGAAGAAATGTGTTATTGAAATGTCACAAACTCCTGATAAGTCAAGTACATAGAGAATTGATTTAATAACATGGAAGTCATTCATGACCTTCATGAGAGATGTTTCTGTGAAATGGTGGGTACAAAAGTTTGATTGAAGTAGGTTCAAGAGAGAATAGAGGTAAGGAATAGAAAAATGCCAAGGGCAGGATGTATAGTTTACATGAAACCTACTCACTATTCACTTTTCTGTTACTGTTGAATCTTGGTCGCAGATCTACAGCTGAAGCACAGAATACTGTTCGTAGCCCCCACGAGCGTTCCATGTTTCCCTGTTTACAACAGGTTTTCTCCCGTATGCACCTGCTTGTTTGCAGGGCACATTCTCCTCTTGTCACTGCCTGGTTCTAATCTATGGAGCCTCTGTCCCTGCTTACAGTACTCTCTGCAGTGACCCCACTCCCCAGATGAGAACATGCCAGTGTCAGCCTCCCTCAAAATTATATGTTACCATCAGTATAATGTGTTTAACAATGCCAATAAGACAAATGAGGTGTGTCAATAAGAATTATAGCTGACATCTGAATATTCATTGCAAATACAAGTAAGCATGCTACATGTAACTTGAAGTGAAAACAGCATTTATTATATACTTTTTGTATGTTGATATTTTGTAACACTTTAAAGTATTATTGCTAGAGTAAAATTATGAGGTAATTAATGATGACTGTGAAAGCTGTTAATTTTAAATATCAAAAAGTTGATTAATTTTAAATATCAAAAAGGACTTTAAGTAGGCCAGGCATGGTGACTCATGCCTGGAATCCTAGTACTTTGGGAGGCTGAGGTAGGAGATTGCTGGGTTTGAGACCAGCCTGGGCAACATAGGGAGACCTTGTCTCTATGAAATAAATTTTTAAAAAAAATTAGCTGGGTGTGGTGGCACATGCCTGTGGTCCCAGCTACTTGGGAGGCTGAGGAGGAAGGATTACTTGAGCCCAGGAGGGCTTGAGCTGTGATTGCACCACTGTATTCCAGCCTGGGTGACCCAGCGAGTCTCTCTCTCAAAAAAAAGAGATTTTAAGTAAATAGGGGGAATAGATTAAGCTAATACAAACCTTAAGAAAGTATGTGAGACAGGAGAGGGCATGGTGTCTCACACCTGTAATCCCAGCACTTTGGGAGGCCAAGGCGGGCGGATTACAAGGTTAGTAGATCGAGACCATCCTGGCTAACATGGTGAAACCCCATCTCTACTGAAAATACAAAAAAATTAGCTGGGCGTGCTGATGGGCACCTGTAGTCCCAGCTACTCGAGAGGCTGAGGCAGGAGAATGGCGTGAACCCCGGAGGCAGAGCTTGCAGTGAGCCAAGATAGCACCACTGCACTCCAGCCTGGACAACAGACAGAGACTGTGTCTCAAAAAAAAAAAAAAAAAAAAGTATGTGAGATAGATAATTTAGGAATAAATTTTTATTTCTTTTGATTCAGTAAGTATTTATTTAAATTGTAAATAATAATACAGGCAAAACAAATCAAATTACAACTGAAAATTGCTACAAACAATAAGAAAACTTTGTAAGGCCACTAATAAAAAATAAATATTCTGAAATCAATAGTTTCACAGCCAGCTAGAAGACACAATAGAAGACTATATAAAATAGGGCAAAAAAGAGCAAATAGTAGGTATAAATTAACAAAAATGTGCAGATGTATACAAGGAAAACTAAAACTTTGCCAAAAGACAAAAAAGTAGACCAGAATAGAAAAGTATAAAGTGTTCTTGAACAGGAAGACTTGGCATTACATTACAAAGATGTTAGATCTCCCTAAATTAATTAAATATTTTTAATATAATCTCGATAAAAATACCAAGTTTTTTAATCAAATGAAACAACAAGAATAGATATAAACTAAATGTAATGCTGGGCACTAGCTTAATGCTGTACTGGAGGCGAGAGAAATGCTAAAAAGGGTATTACTGGGTCAAATGGCAAAATAAAAACATGAATGGCAGAAGAGATACAAGTATTGTATCAATGTAAATTTATGAAGTTGATCATTGTACTGTGGTTATGTAAAATAATCTCCCTATTTTTAGGAAATGCACACTTGGGGAACTTAGAGGCAAAGGCCATGATGTACGAAATTTATCCTTAAATGGGTCAGCAAAAGAGTTTTGTATGAAAGAGAAGGAGAAGAAGAGAAGATGAAACTATAAAACAAATATTAACAAATGTGACCCTGGGTAAAGGATATGTGACTATTTTTGAACTACTTTTATGTTTGCAACTATTTGTGAATTTGAATTTATTTCCAAATAAAGAGTAAAAAAGAAAAGAATAGGTAGAAAGAGTCTGAAAAGAAGAACAATTGAAAGAGACTAGTCTGACCATAAATATACCATTGATATGGTATGGTTTTGGCACATGAATAGACACACAAAGAAACAGAAAGAAAAGTAAAGAAAAAGATGACTAGTGTAGGGAAATTCAGTTTATGATAAAGGATGCATCTCGATGTTAATAAATTGTGTTGTGACAACTGGATATCTATCTGGAAAAGATAAAATTGGATCCATAGCCCACACTATTCATCGGGATAAACTCCAAATGTAGCAAAGATTTATATAGAAAAAAATAAAACCTCAAAAGTAGTAGAAGAAAATATGGACAAATTTCTTTGTAACATTGGAGTGAGGAAGGCCTTTCTATGAATCAAAGTCTAGAAACCAAATTTAAAAAGATAGATATATTTTACTACACAAAAATATTCTGATGACAAAAAGTAGTCACAAGGCAGAGAAAAATAGGAAAATTTTGCAATTCATAAGACTGACAAAGGGTGTTTTCTTTTTGTTTTTTGTTTTTGTTTTTGTTTCTTGAGACTGAGTTTTGCTCTATCTCCCAGGTTGGAGTGCAGTGGTGCGATCCCGGCTCGCTGCAACCTCTGCCTCCCAGGTTCAAGCGATTCTCTTGCCTCAGCCTCCTGAGTAGCTGGGATTACAGATGCACACCACTATGCCCAACTAATTTTTGTATTTTTAGTAGAGACAGGGTCTCGAACTCCTGACCTCAAGCGATCCATCCGCCTTGGCCTCCCAAAGTGCTGCCGTGCCCGGCCACCCCGGCCACAGAGTACTGGAGGCTGTACTCTCGCCTCCAGTACAGCATTAAGCTAGTGCCCAGCATTACATTTAGTTTATATCTATTCTTGTTGTTTCATTTGATTAAAAAACTTGGTATTTTTATCAAGATTATATTAAAAATATTTAATTAATTTAGGGAGATCTAACATCTTTGTAATGTAATGCCAAGTCTTCCTGTTCAAGAACACTTTATACTTTTCTATTCTGGTCTACTTTTTTGTCTTTTGGCAAAAATAAAAAAATTTATTTTTTATTAAAAAAATAAAAAAATTTATTTTTTTTAAAAATATATATAAGGATTTCATTGAAATCAAGACAAAAAGACAACCCAATATAAAAACAGGCAAAGGATATAAACAGATAGTTATCAGAAAAAGAAATATTAATGACTTTAAACTCATAGAAGATGCTCAATTTCACTCAAAATATGAGAACTGCAAATTATAACACAATGGACATGCCGTTTATCATCTATGAGCTTGGTTAAAAAATTCCAAATGTTTGATGACACATAATTTTGGCAAGAAACTCTTATGCATTGCTGATTGGAGCCCAAAAGATAACAATCCTATGTGTAAGGCAATTTGGAAATATCTCTCAAAATTACACGTTTCTATCTTCTGACCAGTAATCCCACTTCTGGAAATTTACCTCAAATATACTTCACATGCATGAAATAACTTGTGTTCAACTTGTGTTCAAGGTCATGCATGGCAGCATTGCTTGTAACAACGAAAGACTGGAAAAGATCCAAATGGACCTAGTTAAATACGCTAAGGTACATCCTACATCATGGAATAATATGCAGCTATAAACATCAATGAAAATTGCTCTTTATACTGATGTGAAAAGATCTCTAGAATATACTGAATGAAGAAGGCAAAGTAAAAAATGGAAAGAAGAATATCTTATGCAAAATGCAATCTTGTGCAATAAAGGGGGAATAAAAATACATATTTAGATTTTCTAACATTCACATATTAAATACTGGAAAGATCCTCAATAAATTATAAAACTAGTTAACTATAGAGGAGGGAGAGGGAAGTTGGAGTGAAAGTGAATATACTCAGAGTGTACCTTTTGCATTACTTTGACTTTTTAAGTCATATAAATGTATTCCCTATTCAAAAAATAAACAAATAGACAGCTTCTTAAAAACGTAAATGTTCTTAAAAAAGAATAAGGAATGATAATAGAATTATAATCTTTGTAGACTTGCTTGGTATTTTAGCATTCATAACATTCAAAGAAATCTTCAAAAACTATTTAATTTTTATTTCGTATTATTTAGCTTTGAGTCTTTCAAGAAAAAGTCCTGTTTGAGAATTGTTTACATCTTGTTAAGGATGACTTCCAAGAAGAATATCAACTGTGCTACCCCAGAGTTTATGAGGAGGAAAACTCTAAAATGACATAGAAAAACCACCATGTTGAAACAGCTTTGATTAAGATAGAATATAAACAATGAATTTAAAAAGTTTAGAGGAAATGAGGTATCTCAAACCCATTCTGTTTTTACTAATCATATTTCAAAACAAGACTTCATAAAAATATTTCAAGAAGATAGTTCCTTTTACTCTTGAGTCTATGCAAAAATTTAAACAGAAAGCTTGACAAAAATATTGCTGTAGACTGCCAACTATTTTTAGTAGTAGATGAAGGATTTTTGACATTTGATGAAGATATAAAGTTCCTTCTATAAAACGTGTTACTAAAAGCAGTTTCTAGAATTAAAGTCTGCTGTGTATAAAAAGGTTAATGATATTATTAAATGTGCTACTTTTGTACCCTGTATATCAGACACTTGGACATGAAGAAACAACCAGAAGTCTTTTTAAAATATAAGATAGCACCATGGGTTGCTGGCAGTAAACAGAAAGAGAGTAGACCTTTTCCATATTATTCTTCAGCCAAAGCAAACTATGTGATATACAAGATACTGTGGAATTGCCTTTGCCTTGTCATGTACTTATTCGAGATGTTCAAAAAAGATAATGCAACACTTATGACATATCAAGAAGTCCTCTTAAATACCAAAATAAAGCCTTGACCTTTTACTTTGCAGATCACTGTAACAACACAATAACCCTTGTGATTTGCAGAGAAAAGAGTTTACTGGCTGGAACCTGCTGTAGACATAACCAACTCAGTTGTCTTGTGAGGGCAATATATCTTTCACTGAAATCAGTTGTAAAGATCCTCCTATCAGCTTACTCTAGTGGCAAGTTTGAAACTGATGAGTGTGCAGTAAAACCTGAGATGCAGATGTTGTGATGGTTAATATTGAGCGTCAACTTGATTGGATCGAAGGACGCAAAGTATTGTTCCTGGGTGTGTCTGTGAGGGTGTTGCCAAAGGAGATTAACATTTGAGTCAGTGGACTGGGAGAGGGCGACCCACCCTCAGTCTGGGTGGGCACCATCTAATCAGCTGCCAGTGCAGCTGGAATAAAGCAGGGAGAAATTGGAAAGAGCAGACTTGCTGAGACTTCCAGTCTTCATCTTTCTCCTGTGCTGGATGTTTCCTGCCCTCAAACATCAGACTGCAAGTTCTTCAGCTTTTGGCCTCTTGGACTTACACCAGTGATTTGCTAGGGGCTCTCAGGCCTTCAGACTGAATGCTGCACTGTGGGCTTTCCTACTTCTGAGGTTTTGGGACTCAGACTGGATTCCTCGCTCCTCAGCTTGCAGATGGCCTATTGTTGGGACTTCACCTTGTGGTCCTGTGAGTCAGTACTCCTAATAAACTCCCCTTCATATATACATATGTCCTATTACTTCTGTCCCTTTAGAGAATCCTGACTCATACAGATGTAAATTCAGAATTTAAATTATATTGTTCCATCATATCCTATTTCAAGATTGAGGATTTAAAGGCAAATATTTTCTCAAGTGATTGTTTGAAGCAGCAAGTACATGGGAAAATATTGTAAATAAAATTATACTTGAGGACAATTATCTTAAATCTGATTTTGAAAATATTCAGAGGCTGAGCCAGGAGGATCATTTGAGGACAAGAGTTTGAGACCAGCCTTGGCAACAAAGCAAGACCCTATCTCTACAAAAATTAAAAAATTTAGCCTGGTGTGGTGGCACACATGTAGTCCCAACTACTCAGGTGGCTGAAGCAGGAGGGTCTCTTGAGCTGAGGAGTTTGAGGTTACAGTGAGCTATGACTGGGCCACTGCTGCACTCCAGCTTGGGTGACAGAGTAAGACTCTGTCTCAAAAAAAGAAAATATTCAGAAAGCATTTTCTTTCAGCAGTGCACGAAGCTTCAGTTTGTAAAATTGCCATAATGAAAATGTACTGTCACCATCAATCTTTAATCAAGAATGAAAGAAGATGTTTTTACCTTGATCAGCTACTATTAAAGAGAAAGAAAGCTCAATAACATGATAGCAACATCACCATCAGCAGGGTCCGAATGGCAGAGAAAGCCAAAAAAATATTTTGCTCTGGTACCCGCCTCCGACAAAAATGAGCATCTATTTAGAATTACAAATATTCAGTATAGTGACCACAGGAGCAAACTGACAGTACTGATGAATTACTATAATAGTAAATTGTTAAAATCTGACGATTAACACTGTGATAATACAATTCAAAAAACTATATATTTGTATTCAAGTGTTCATGGCAGCATTATTCACAATAGCCCAAAATTGGAAACAGTGTGAGAGTCTATCAGATGGTAAATGGATAAATGAAACATGCTGTACCCATATAACACTCGACAATAAAAAGGAACAAAGTCCTGATACATGCCACAACGTAGGTGAACCTCATGAAAGAAGCCAGACAATGCATAACCATGTATTGTATAATTCTACTTATATGAAATTTCTAGAAAGGGCAAAACTATAGAATCAGTAAGCAAATCAGTGGTTTTCTCAGACTAGGGGTGGAAGAGCAATGAGCTGCAAAGAAGCATAAGATAACTTTTTAGAGTGCTAGAAGTGTTCTAAAACTAGATTACAACTGTAAGAATTATACAGTACAGCTCTAAATTTAGGTTTTTGATCCATTCTGGATTTTTTGTTTTGCCTAAACAACAGACATTTATTTTCTCACAGTTCTGGAGACTAGAAGTCCAAGATCAAGGTGCTGTCAGGGTTGGTGTCTGGTAAGGGCTCTCCTGCTGGCAGGAGATGGCTACCTTCTCATTGTGTTCTCACATGGCCTTTTCTCTGCATGCATGCACAGACAGAGAACACTCTCTGCTGTCTCTTCCTCATTGCAAACAAGAGGGTCATTCAAACAGTAAGTGTCCCTCTCTCTCTCACTGGGGGGCCACCTCTTCCTTCTAGGCTGTTACAACCACAATCTCACCAACCTATCTGACAAGGGGGTCAGGCTGATCTCGAACTCCTGGGCTCAAGCAATCCTCCTGTCTCAGCCTCCCAAAGTGCTGGGATACAAACGTGAGTCACTGTGCTCTGCCAGATAGCTATTTAAAAAAGAAAAGAAAAGAACAAGTGTTTTGAGGATGTGGAGCAATTGGATCTCTTGTGTACTGTTAGTGGGAAAGTAAAATGATAGACATTTTACATCTTCCTTTCAATGTAGGTGATTTTTATTTTATTTTCTTGTCTAAATTACTTTGAATGGGACTTCCAGTACTATGTTGAATAGAAGTGGTGAAAGTGGGCATCCTTACCTTGTTTCTGATCTTAGAGGAAAGGCTTTCAGTCTTTCACCATTGATTATGATATTTGCTGTGGGTTTTTCATTTATGGCTTTTATTACATCGAGGTAATATTCCTTCTATTTCTAGTTTGTTATATATTTTTATCAAAAAAGGGTGTTGAATTTTGTCAATTTTTTTTCTGTATCAATTGAGAAGATTAAGTAGTTTTTCCTCCCCCCGAATCCTGTTAATGTGGTGTATTATAATGATTGATTTTCAAGTGTTGAACCATCCTTTCATTCCAGGAATACATCTCACCGGGCCATGTTGAGTAATTCTTTTAATGTGCTGTTGAGTTCAGTTTGCTGGTATTTTGTTGAGGGTTTTTGCATCAGTGTTCATAAGGGATATTAGTTTGTAGTTTTCTTCTCTTGTAGTGTCTTTTTTGGTTTTGGTATCAGGTTAATGCTGACCTCATAGAATGAGTCAGGGAGTTTTTTCTCTTCAGTTTTTTAGAAAAGTTTGAGAAGGATCCGTATTAGTTCTTTAAATGTTTGGTGAAATTCACCAGTGATGCCATCAGATCCAGGGCTTTTCTTTTGTTCTTTTTTTTCTTTTTCTTTCTTTTTTCTTTTCTTTTTTTTTTTTTTGAGACAGTGTCGCTCTGTTGCCCAGGCTGGAGTGCAGTGGCAAGATCTCAGCTCACTGCAATCTCCATCTCCTGAGTTCAAGGGATTCTTGAGCCACAGCCACTTAAGTAGTTGGAATTACAGGTGCATGCCACCACATCTGTGTATTTTTAGTAGAGGCAGGGTTTTGTCACATTGGCCAGGCTGGTCTTGAACTCCTGGCCTTGAGTGACCTGCCTGCCTCAGCCTCCCAAAGTGCTGGGATTACAGGCATCAGCCACTGTGCCCGGTCTAGATGTAGGGCTTTTCTGACGACCCCAAATCTGGAGATTTTTGACTAATGATTCAATTTCCTTATTCTTTATAGGTCTACTCAGATTCTCTGTTTCTTCATAATTTAACCTTAATAGATTTTGTGTTTCTAGAAATTTGTTCATTTCATGTGGGTTTTTAAATTTGTTGACATACAATTGTTCATAACACTCTCATATAATCTTTTTATGTCTGTAGAATCAGTAATAATGTCCCCACTTTCACTTCTGATTTTAGTAATTCACGTCGTCGTCTTTTTTTTTTTTTTTTCTTTTTTTGAGACAGGGTCTCGCTCTGTCTCTCAGGCTGGAGTGCAGTGGCCTGATCATTTGAGCCTCCCAGGCTCAAGCGATCCTCCCACACCATCACACCCAGTTAATTAAAAAAATATTTTTATAGAGATGGGGTCTCACTATGTTGCCCAGGCTGGTCTCAAACTCCTGGGCTCAAGTCATCCGCCAGCCTCAGCCTCTCAAAGTGCTTGGATTACAGGTGAGTGCTACTGCAACTGGCCTCATTTTTAACAAGTCTATCTAGATAAATGTTTGTTATATTCAAAGAACCAGTTTCTGGTTTTATTAATTTTCTTTATTGTTTTTCTGTTCTCTATTCTGTTGGTCTCTGTGCTCATCTTTTAAATTTCCTTTCTTATGCTAGCTTTGGGTTTAGTTTGTTCTTCTTTTTCTAGTTCTATAAGTTATAAAATTAGGTTTGACATCTTTCTTTTTTAATGTAAACATGTATAGCTATAAATTTCCACTACAGCACTGCCTTAAGGCACAAAACCATAAATTTTGGTATGTTATGTTTTCATTGTCATTTGAATTTCTACTTTGATTTATTGGTTGTTTATTTTCATAAGTTTGTGAATTTTCTAGTTTTATGTCTGCTTTTTTTGCTTTTCTCTTCTTTTTCATTTTGTTTTGATTGATAAACATGATTATTTAGTTTCATGTATAAATTATGAGTGCTATAAATTAGTACCATTTCTACTTGCTATCCACAATGACCAGAATAATCTCTTAACTTCATAATTCCTATTTTTTCTATCTTTTTACTTTACAACTAATTTCAGCCCTTTTTGATTTTTAAAAATACATTTTCATCAAAAAACATATTTAACTGAAAAAGAAGTTAAATGAAATACTCTTATACATTGAATTATCAAGAATACCAGAATACCAACGAAAAATGATACTTCATGGTTTATGTAATACATTTTCATAAAGTCAAATCATTATTTCATTTGATTCTTACAATGTTTCTGAAATAAATTATCGCTATTTTATAGTTGAGGCAACTTAGACAGTGGCAGAGCTGGAATGAGAATTAAGAACTGATTGATTTACTTACATTGCCCTACATACTATATAATCAGAACAATATTCTACATAGAATTGTAAAAAGATTAAAATATCCAATAAGAATGACAGTGTAAGGCCAGGCATAGTGACTCGTGCCTGTAATCCCAGGGCTTTAGGGTGCTGAGGTGGGAGGATTACCTGATCTTAGGAGTTTGAGACTGGCCTGGGTAACTTAGTAAGACCCATCTCTACAAAAAATAGAGATTAGCTGGTCATGGAGGCACGTGCCTTAATCTCAGCTACTTGGGAGGCTGAGGCAGGAGAATTGCTTGAGCCCAGAAATTTGAGGCTGTAGTGAGCTATGATTGCACTGTAACCACCCAATGGATTCACCCTGCCTGCTGCCTAGACAAAGTCGATTTACTAAGACAGATCAATTGCAATAGAAATAGACTAATTCAAGCAGAGCCAGCTGTGTGGGAGACCGGAGTTTTATTATTACTCAAATCAGTCTCCCCATTGAGAGTGGGGTTTTGAAGTCTCCAACATTTATTTTAGAAATGTCTATTTCTTTCTTCAATTCTGTCAGTTTTTGCTTCACAGGTTTTGATTGTTATTAGGTGCATAAGTGTTTATAATTATTATACCTTCTTGCTACATTGAACCTCCTATTAATGTATAATGTCCTTCTTTGTCTCATTTAATCTTTTTTGACTTAAAGTCTATTTTGTCCATTGTTAGAATAGCAACCCCTGCTCTCTTTTGGTTACTATTTGCATGGAGAATCTTTTTCCATTCTTTCATGTTCAATCTTTTGTGTCTTTGAATCTAAAGTGAACTTCCTGTAGACAGCATATAGTTCAATCATGTTTTTCTATCCATTCTGCTAATCTCTTTTGATTAGAGAGTTTAACTCATTTACATTTAAAATAATGATGGATGAGGAGATACTTCTGTCATTTTGCTGGGTGTTTTCTAAATGCCTTGTAGATTTTTGTCCCTTATTTCCTACATTTAATTGATATTTTGTAGTGAAAAATTTCAATTCCTTTTTCATTTCCTTTTGTATACATTCTACAGCTGTTTTCTCTGTGGTTAGCATGGAGATTTAATGTACTATTCTAAAGGTATAATATTCTAACTTGAAATTGTACCAGTTTAATGTCCGTAATGTACAAAAATTCTGTTCCTTTATAGCTCTATCTTCACAGTTTCAGCTGTCAGTGTCACAAAATTATATCCATATGCATTTTGTGCTTGAAAACCTAAATTAATAATTTTTTAAATGCATCTGTCTCTTAAATTATGTAAAAATCAAAATGAACAGTTACAAACCAAAGTTATGGAAATGCTGGCTTATATTTTATGTTTTTTAAAAATTATTTTATTTTATTTTTATAGAGACAAGGTCTTACTCTGTTGCCCAGGCTGGAGTGCAGTGGCACAATCGTAGCTCACTGTAACCTCAAACTTCTGGGCTGAGTGATCCTCCCACCTCAGCCTCCTGAGTAGTTGGGACTATCTGTGCATGCCGTCATGCCTGGATAATTTTTAAATTTTTTTATAGAGACTATGTTGCCCAAGCTGGTCTCCAACTCCTGGCCTCAAGTGATCTTCCTACCTTGGCCTCCCAAAGTGTCAAGATTACAGGTGTCAGCCACCACACCTAGCAATACTGGCTTTTAGACTAATATTTTTTAAAAAATGTATTCATCCCTTTTTGTCATGTAGCATTTCTTTTTTTTTTTTTTTGTTTTTGTTTTTGTTTTTGTTTTTGTTTTTTTTGAGACGGAGTCTCGCTCTGTCACCCAGGCTGGAGTGCAGTGGCCGGATCTCAGCTCACTGCAAGCTCCGCCTCCCGGGTTCACGCCATTCTCCTGCCTCAGCCTCCCGAGTAGCTGGGACTACAGGCGCCTGCCACCTCGCCCGGCTAAGTTTTTGTATTTTTAGTAGAGACGGGGTTTCACTGTGTTACCCAGGATGGTCTCGATCTCCTGACCTCGTGATCCGCCCGTCTCGGCCTCCCAAAGTGCTGGGATTACAGGCTTGAGCCACCGCGCCCGGCCTGTCATGTAGCATTTCTTAAGTCATGTAGAAACAAAAAATGATGCCACAAACTGTTGTTAAAATACACTAGCTTTTATAATGTCTCATGTATTTACCTTTATTGAGATCTTTATTCCCTCATATGGTTTTGAGTTACTGTCTAGTATCCTTTCATTTCACCTTGCATGACTACCTTGAGCATTTCTTGCAAGGCAGCTCTAGTGGTAATGAACTCCCTCAGCTTTTGTTTATTTGGGATTGTGTTAATTTCTTTCTCTCTTTTGGAAGACAAATATAGTCATCCCTTGGTATCTGTGAAAGATTGGTTCCAGGATACCCTGTAGATACCAAAATGCATGAATTTTCAAGTTTCTTATGTAAATGGCATGTTTGCATTTAACCTGTGTACAACTTGCACATACTTTATTCACATACTTGATTGCTTCTAATACCTAATACAATATAAATGCAATGTAAATAATTGTTATACTATATTCAGAATTGTTATTAAATTTGTATTATTTTTATAGTTTAAAAAAAATATTTTTAGCCTGGGCATGGTTGCTCACATCTGTAATTCCAACACTTTGGGAGGCCAAAATGGGAGGATCACTTGTTGCTAGGAGTTCAAAACCAGCCAGGGCAATATAGTGAGACCTCATCTTCACAAAAAACTTAAAAATTAGCTGGGTGTGGTGGTGCATGTCTGTAGTCCTAGCTACTTGGGAGACTGAGGCAAGAGGATTTCTTGAGCCCGGCAGTTCAAGACTGTAGTGAGGTATGATCATGCCACTGTACTCCAGTCTAGGCAATAGAGCAAGGACCCATTTCTAAATATAAACAGATATTTTTTGATACACAGTTGGTTAAATCTCTGGATGTGGAATCTAGAAGCTAGGTTTTTGTTAGTTGGTTCACTACATCATAATTTATTTATAGCATCAAAAAGTTATGTGTTCAATATTAATTAAATGGTTAAACAAAATATAGCACATTGAAGATAGTCTATGATGCAACCGTTAGAATTATGTTTTAATTCTAATCTCAGAAGGCTGAGCTTATGCAGTTTTTTTTTTTTAAACGGTTTACTACTTTTTTTGGTCTAGCTTTCAAAAAGAAAAAAAGTAAAATGAAGGGAGGAAATAAAGGGCATTAGCCCTTTAAATCTCCTGGAAGTCACTTCAGCTAGAGAGGGAGGGAGTTGCAACAATGGAGGGAGGTACTACAACAATAGCTGCTGCCTCATTGTCTTTTTTTTTTTTTTTTTTTTTTTTTCTGAGATGGAATCTCCCTTTCTCCCCCAGGCTGAAGTACAGTGGCATGATCACTGCTCACTGCAGCCTTGACCTCCCAGCCTCAAGTGATCCTCCCAGCTCAGCCTCCCGAGTAGCTGGAGCTACAGGTGCATACCACTATGCCCAGCTAGTTTAAAAAATTTTTTGTAGTGACTGGATTTCACTATGTTGACTGGGTTGGTCTCCAACTCCTGGGCTCAAATATTCCTCCCATCTCAGCCTTCCCAAGTGCCTTTGTCTTCACCTCTGTGATTAGAAGCAGCAGTAGGCCATCAGAGCACAGATCCCTGATAGCTGAAGGACAAGGTCCTTTTTGCCCACCCTTGGCTCCCACAGGCTGTTTGTATCTACTACAGGAACCCATGCACAGCTGTCTGTCATGGGGTAGGAGTGGGAATTAATCACTGCTACTGTGCTAAGAGCTAAAATTGACTGAAATTAACTACCTATTAGGGTCCAGACCTTTTCCTAGAAGTTGCAATCTTTCAGTAGACTCCAGAGTTCTAAAATAGTTACATCAGACAGATGCTGCCATTGTAATTGTTGTCTAGGTGGAGAGACAGATTCTTGGTGCTTCCCTGAATCCTGAGTTAATTTTTGCATATGGTGTGAGGTAAAGGTCCAACTTCATTTCTTTTGCGTGTGGATATCCTGTTTTCCCAAAACACCATTGAAGAGACTGTGCTTTTGCCATTGAATAGTCTTGACAGCCTTGTCAAAAACCAAATAGATATGAAGATTTATTTTGACTTTATTGCATTGATTTATATCTCTGTCCTTATGCCAATACCACAATGTTTTGATGACTGTGGTTTTGTAGTAAGACTTTGAAATTGGGAAGTGTGAGTCCTTCAACTTTGTTCTTTTACAAAATTGTTTTGACTCTTTGGGGTCTCTTGAAATTCCATATGAATTTTGGGAAAGGGTTTTCTGGTTCTGAGAAAACAAAACAGTAAAAGAAAAAGATGCCATTGGAATTTTGGTAGGGATTGCATTAAATCTGTATATCACTTTGGGCAGTACTGTTATCTTAACAATATTGAGTTTTCCAATGTATGAAGTGGGATCTTTTTCCATTTATTTATGTCTTCTTTAATTTTCTTCAGCAATGTTTTGTTTTTTTTTTAGTAAATAAGTTTTGTCCCTTTTTAGTTAAATTTATTTCTAAGTATCTTCTTTTTGATTTTTAAAATGGAATTGTTTTCTAAATTTCCTTTTTGAATTGTTCATTGCTAGTGTATAGAAATACAACTAATTTTTGTGTGCTGATTTTGTATCCTGCAACTTTGCTGAATTCACTTGTTAGCTCTATTGTATATGTGTATGTGTGTGTGAACACACGCGTGTATTTTTTAGGTTCTTCAGTGTATAAGATCATGTCATCTGTTTATAAAGATAATTTTACTTCTTCTTTTCCAATATGTCTTTTATTTCATTTTCTTGCCTACTTGTTCTAGCTAGGACTTCCAGTCCTATGTTTAATAGAAGTGGCAAAAGTGGGCATCCTTGTCTTGTTCTTGTTCTCAGTGTAAAGATTTTCAGTCTTTCACCATTGAGTGTGATGTTTTCTGTGGGTTTTTTGTGGATGGCCTTTATCATGTTGAAGAAGTTCCCCTCTATTCCTATTTTATTGAGTGTATTTATCATGAGAGAGTGTTGAATTTTGTCAAATGCTTTTTCTGCATCAATTGAGATTATTATGTGGGATTTTCTCTTTTATTATTTATTTATTTATTTATTTTTGGAGACAGAGTCTCACTCTCTCACTCTGTCACCCAGGCTGGAGTGCAGTGGCGCGATCTTGGCTCACTGCAACCTCTGCCTCCTGGGTTCAAGTGATTCTCCTGCCTCAGCATCCTGAATAGTTGGGACTACAGACATGCGCCACCATGCCCGGTTAATTTTTGTATTTTTTGGTAGAGACGGGGTTTCACTGTGTTGGTCAGGCTGATCTTTCATTCTTTTAATGTGGTGTATTTCACTGATTAATTTTCATATATTAAACCAACTTTCCATTCCTGGGATAAATCCTACTTGGTCATGGGTATAATTCTTTTAATGTGCTGCTGGATTCGGTTTGCTAGTATTTTGTTGATGATATTTGCATATATGTTCACAAATGATATTGTTCTGTAGTTCTTTTTTCTCATAGTGTGTTTGTGTGGCTTTGGGATATTGTCCAAAAAAATCAATCAAAAAATCAATTGGTGTTCTAAAACCATCTTTTCAAATAACTCAAGTAAAAGAATAAAAGTCTATTCAGAAAATAGTAACAGGCTGGGCATGGTGACTCACGGCTGTAATCCCAGCACTTTGGGAGTCTGAGGCCGGCAGATCACTTGAGGTCAGGAGTTTGACACCAGCCTGGGCAACACGGTAAAACCCCATCTCTAAACCCCATATTTAAAAATACAAAAATTAGCCAGGCATGGTGGCACGTGCCTGTAGTCCCAGCGATTTGGGAGGCTGAGGCAGGAGAATTGCTTGAACCCAGGAGGCAGAGGTTGCAGCGAGCCAAGATTGCGCCACTGCACTCCAGCATGGGCGACAGAGCAAGACTCCAACTAAAAACAAAAACAAAAACAAAAACAAGTAACAGTGAGAAAACAATTTTGTATAACAACAAAATTGTTCTCAGAGGAAAATTTATATTACTAAATATTTGTATTAGAAAGCAAAAAATACCAAAAACAAATGAATGAAGTATTCACCTTGTAGAAGTTCAGATTCTTTGTTTGCAAAAGCAGAAATCAACTCAGACAAAATAAAACATAAATTTTTGGTTCAGTTCATAGAACTGAAAGAGAAAGTTGAAAAGTTAGGCCCCAAAAGGGCAGGAACCAGGATGACTCTGGAGAACCAGGTAACACAAAGCAATGAAACAGCTACATGATGAATCAGCTACCAGATGAATCAGCTACAGCTGTTTTCAGTCTTAAGATTCAGTTGCTATGGAGAGAGCATCCAACTATCCTAAGTTAGGTTTCACATCTATTTTTAATCTAAAAATATTCAGTGCATCTTAATTGATTGTCTTGCCAATCATTATCCAATAAAGAATGTTACTTCCCCAAGAAAAATTAAGGTAATATTATGAAGAAGAAGTAATGTATGTGAGGTGGCAAAAACAACAAATTGTTCCTTAGAAGCTAGATTTTTATTACTTTGTTCACTACATCATCATTTATTTATAGCACCAAAAAGTTATGTTTTCAATATTAATTGAATGGTTAAATAAAATATAGCACATTTAAGATAGTTTATGATGCAACCATTAGTTATGTTTTAAATCAATATTTAAAGATGGAAAAATCATTATGGAAAAATAGATCAAATCTGTATATCATCTATGAATTAAATTTCATTTAAAAGGATTTTTATTTCTTAAAATTTTTATTATACATGCTGTATTCATGGAAAACCAAGATCTTTAAAGGAACTCAAATTAGATATAAATTATGTTCAGCTCTGAGCTGGTTTTAAGTCATGTTTAGCATGGAAACAGTTAAACTGAAGCTTTCTTCTCCTTATAGGTTGCCATCATTTTCTTGACTTCTGCAATAGCTTTCCCTGGATTCAGACCCTTAGGACAGGTCCTTGTGCAGTTCATGATGGTGTGGCAGCGGTGTAGAGAGAACGGGTCCTGCGGCTTGGCCAGGTGCTCCTCAGTCAAATCGTCTCTGGAGTCAATCATCCAGCGGTAGGCCTGCATAAGAACTGCAGGCCCCAGGTAATTGTCTCCGTTCCACCAGTAGCTGGGGCAGCTGGTGCTACAGCAAGCACAGAGAATGCACTCGTAGAGCCCGTCCAGTTTCTCATGCTCTTCTATGGACTGCAGACACTGCTGCTTGCCTTCCTGAGATTAATCCTTCTTCTTCAAATAAGGCTCAATGGATTTGTACTGTGCATAGAAGTTGCTCAAATCGGGAACAAGATCCTTTATCACATACATATGCGGAAGAGGGTAGATTTTTGAGACCTTATTGAGGTTGGTGTCAATCCTTCGGGTGCAAGCCAGAGTGTTGCCTCCATTGATGTTTATTGCACAAGAGCCACAGATGCCTTCTCTGCATGATCTTCGGAAGGTCAAAGTAGAGTCAATTTCATTCTTAATCTTGATTAAAGCATCCAGTACCATGGGGCCACATTTATTAAGGTCAACTTCGTAAGTCTGCATATGAGGTTTGTCTCCAGCCTTGTCTGGGTCCCATCGATAGATGGCAAATGTCTTGATACGGGCAGCTGCGGCTGCGGCTGTCCGGGCTCCTCCGGAGGCCTGCAGGCAGGCTCCGCCAAGGGTTGTGGCCCGTAACCAGCGCCTCAAGGAGAGTGAGACCACCGCCGCCATCTTGGCTCCTCATTTAAAAGTTTTATTGGTGCACAAAACCAACACCAACACCTGAAGAAAATGCATCAAAATGTGGGCCAGGCGCGGTGGCTCACGCCTGTAATCCCAGCACTTTGGGAGGCCGAGGCGGGCGGATCACGAGGCCAGGAAATCGAGACCATCCTGACTAACCCAGTGAAACCCCGTCTCTACTAAAAATACAAAAAAATAGCCAGGCGTGGTGGCGGGTGCCTGTAGTCCCAGCTACTCGGGAGGCTGAGGCAGGAGAATGGCGGGAACCTGGGAGGCGGAACTTGCAGTGAGCTGAGATCCGGCCACTGCACTCCAGCCTGGGCCACAGAGCAAACCAACACTCCACTTCAAAAAAAAAAAAAAAGAAAAGAAAAAGAAAATGCATCAAAATGTGAATAGTAGAATCGTAGCTTTTTTTTTTTTCTGTTTCTCCATATATGCGTGCATAAAGAACGTATATATATATATTTTTTTATATATATCCCCCCCAACACGTTGTAATGGGTTGAATTATGACCCCTAAAAATATCTCTCCATGTCCTAATACCCACGCTCCTGAATAGTGTCTTTGTAGATATAATTGAGTTAATGATCTTGAGATGAGCTCATCTTAGATTATCTGGATGGGTCCTAAATTTAACGATCCTTGTGTAGGAGACAGAAGAGAAGACACAGACACAGAGAAAGCCATGGCCATGTGAAGACGGATACCGAGATTGGAGTTATGTAGCTACAAGCCAAGGAACTCCTGGAGTCACCAAAAGCTGGAAGAAGCAAGAAAAATTCTCTCTAGGGCCCTTGAAGGGAGGGTAGCCCTGCTGACATCTTGAGTTCAGCCTTTTTTCTCCAGAACTGGCAGAGAATAAATCTGTGTTATTACCCAGTTTGTGGTAATTTGTCCCAGCATCCCTACAAAACATATATATATATATATACACACACACACACACACACAAATAAACAGCAGCCTTTCTACGTGTTACACAAGATGTGTTTTCCCCAATTTTCCATATTTTTCCACAATAAAGAAAATAATACATTGTTTTAAAAGTTGGATATAAAGTTTAGCAAATTTAATATCAGACAAAATAAAACTTAAGGAAAAAATTCAGTGGCCTATATTCTCCTAGGGCCCCTCCCTGTGAGAAGCCAGCCTCTGTGACTCGGGGAACCCCTCCAGTTGCGTCTCCTGTTCGCCGCTTTGCGACTTCGTTCGGGTTCCTGTTTCTCTTCTTCCCAGCTCTTGGCTTCGCTTCGCTTGGCTGGGGTTGGCTGGAACTTCGGTTTCTCTCCTTCGGCTGCGCCAGCCTGGGTTCCTGCCCTGCCTGACCCTGGCACTCTGCGTCCTGACTTCTCCCTTGTCTGGGCAGGGGGAATTGCACATTTACAGAGAGGGCGATCACCTCCTTTTCAGGTGCCCACAGCACGCATAGAGGGATAGTGGGTAAACCCGACGGTAACACGCCTGCACCACCTGTGAATTCCGAAAACAAACGCAAGGTAGGGCTTGTTTCCCACGCCAGGTGATTTCCTTTCGTTGGTAGGGTGGGGTGGTGGGAAGGCCAGGCGCTGAAAACTCAGGCCGCCTTATTTTCGGAAACCCAGAAGTAGAAAGTGGACCTTTGTGTCCTCGGTGTTCTCGTTGCCCGGTCTCCCCAGATGCCCCCAAGAAAGCAGGTGCCGTTTAACCGGGCGGATCCTGGAGCGCGCGTAGCTCGGCTGGGAGGTCCCGCCTGGCGGAGACCCCTCCCAATAGCACCCTCCGCATCCCAAGCCGGCTTACGCCCGAGCCGCCAAGACACCACTAGGTGGCGCCAAAGCGCAGCCGGGACCTGGTGGGTTGGGGCGAGCAGCCTCAGGACTAGCAAAGTCTAAAAGACCGTGAGTCTGATGCAGCGTGGGTCTCTGGGAAGCGGCTGTGCCCTTTGTCCACTGTACCCTCTCCCGGGGGTTGAAACTGCCCTGAATGGGGTATGAAAATCCCCTCAGCTAGAGATGTGAGATCGTCACGTGCACATTTCCGGAACATACGGAATCAATAAGCCTTGCAGAAGTCAGCCCACGGTAGCCACGCGAACAATGAAGGTTGTCAAAGGACTGGAGGAGATCGGTCAGCCTTACGTTTCCTCAGATCCTAGAGTTGCTCGCAAGAATATGCAAAGATTTCCCTTTGCCCAAGAGGGGCACTCAGGTGGGTGGGAGAGTGGAAGTGGCCTTTAGGTCCGGTGGAGAAATGCATGTGCCAAGAACTAGGAAACGTGGGAAACAGGTCACCAAGCTAATGTCTGCAAAGTTTGTGGAAGGCAACAAAGGTTGGGAGGGGAAGATGACGTACATCTCAATGGATACTAAAGTGGAAAGGTGATGACCCCAGAACATTCAGATGACCCTCCCTTAATGCTACAAAAGTACCCCCATGACTTAGATCCAACCTCCTGGGAAAAGGTGGAAAACGGGAAACACTAATTTGGAAAATCCTGGAAAAAAATTACTGAGTTTACATGGAGATGACTAACATTAGGTGTATGTGTGTGGTTGGTGGTTTGTTGTAGTTTTTATTTTTTTTTATTATTTTTAAAAATTTCTGTGGGTACATGCATTAGGAGTAATAGATATTCAAAGTAGAGGAAAAATGTATAATAGAAAATTATATTACATTTTCTAACCGAACTTGAACCTGTGGCCTGTGAAAAGCGTATCAACTACAGATAGTCATAAAAATGGACTGCATATAAGAAACTGTAATAAATTTCCAAAAGCAGAAGTGATATAGACCACATCCTCTAGCCACATTGTAACCAGTGAATATCTCAAAACAATATGAAAACCCAGCCACCTGAAAATCAAAAAAGAGGGAAAATTATCCAATAGCACGAGAGTCATAGAGAAAGCCAGATGAATACATCTGGTTCTTTAAAGAAAAAATGAATAAGAAACTGCAACATTTTAAGTGTGAGATACATGACAAAGCTGTGTTTTCAGATATAATTTCACAGCTTTAAGAGTTTTTGTTAGCTGAGAATTAAACTATTAATTATTAGTTAATATAATTATAATAATTCTATTATATTATTGTAAATATAAATTTATAATATAAATATATAAATATAATAAAATGAAATATTTATAAATATTATAAACATAATAATTATATATTTATATAATGTAGTATATATTAATAAATTAATATTAGACTTTGAATTTTAGAAAAATTAAAAAGCCCTTAAAAAGAGAGTAAAGGCATAACTATGAAAATAATTTAAAAAAGAACAGAGTTAGCTATTTTTAAAAACTAAAAGACAAATTTCACTAGAAGAAAATGCAAAATACCAACCCCTTATTTACCTTATCCTGCAGGAAGCACTTAGCCATCTGTCTCAGTAGAGGGTCTTACTCCCTTCGCTTTGCCCACTGTATCCTTTTAAAAAGGAGTCAGAATGCACCGTTCCTCATAGGTTAGAGCTCACGCCCACTAGATTTAAAGGTGACCTTGAAATCCTGCAGGTTCCATACCTGCATATCCTAGATAAGATAGGGAACAGTCCTCCTTTAGGATAAAATTTGCATAAGGATGAAATGAGTTACTATAACCAACTGGAACATGCTTCTCCTTTTGTGTCAGTGTATGTGTGTATATATGGATGTGTGCTCACAAGTGAGTGTGTGTTGTATTCTTTTAATCCTGGAATTACACTAAATTGTTGCATCCAGATCGTTTCTAGGCATCCAATCCCAACACAGAAGCACATTTTTTTGTGTGTTCCATGACATGCATTATAAACCAAGAATTTTGATTAGTTCAAATTTTGCACCCAATGTAAAAAAAAAAGGAAAAGTCTCCCAGAAAGGAACTAGCTTGATTTCCTTGTTCATCTATGTTATGGTTAGGGTTTATGTCCCCACCCAAATATCATTTTGAATTGTAATCCCCATAATCCCTATGTGTCAAGGGAGAGACCAGGTGGAGGTAATTGAATCATGGAAGTGGATTGCCCCATGGTGTTCTCATGATAGTGAGTTCTTAGGAGATCTAATGGTTTTATAAGAGGCTCTTCCCCCTTCGCTCGGCACTTCTCCTTCCTGCCATCTTGTGAAGGTCCTTGTTTCCTCTTCACCTTACACCATGATGGTAAGTTTCCTGAGTTCTCCCCAGCCATGCTGAACTGTGAGTCAATTAAACCTCTTTTCTTTATAAATTACTCAGTCTCAGGCAGTTCTTTATAGCAGTATGAAAACAGACTAATACAACCTATATCAATCATTTGTAATTAACCAAGAATCATATGCCAGGAACTCAGTGCCAAACAATCACTGTCTCATTTAACCTCTCATCGTGAGAGAGGTACTATTATTATTGCCACTTAATAGACAGTGCTCGCAAAGGGGTAACAGTGACTTGACCAGCATCAAACAGCTAGTCCAATGCTGAGTCAGGAGTATAAGTGAAGTTTGGAGTATAAATGAAGTTAGAATAGCTCCAAAGATACTGGTCTTATCATTATGCTATAATCGCTCATGCTTTAAAAATGTTTTGTCTATTCTTGTTTAATGCATATACAAAATACGATGTATGCTTGCCTTGGTCTTTTCTCTTTTTCTTTTCTTTTTTTTTTTTTGGCCCTACGATAGACCTGAATGAAGCAGGAGCCCTAGCAAAACCCAAGAGCGTGGGGCACCATGTTGTAATCTGACCACCACAAGGTGGCAGCAGAATCTAAAGGTTTTCCACTGATACACAGTCCAGAGGAGCCTTGCCTTTCATGTATCTGCACAGGTAGGGGAGGTCTCCCTGTTCTCAAAATCCTTTGGTCTGTAGTCTGGCTTCAGAGTCACCTTTGCATCATTCCACCACACTGCCTCCCAACAAAATGAACAACACAGCACTGGCTTTCATTAAGACACCACTGTTGTTAATACACAGTGAATTTTCTGTACTTGAGTCCCATTTCAGATATAAATTATTTAAGCAGCTACTCTATATACTGAATGTTTAGAAATTTAGTTATTTTGTTTTACAAAGGTTTATTTTGATTTATGAATAATATAATAGTATAAAGGTTTCCTGAGTTACCGCTTCATCTTTTTTTGTTTTGTTTTTGTTTTGGAGATGAGTCTCATTCTGTCACCCAGGCAGGAGTGCAGTGGTGTGATCTCAGCTCACAGCAACCTCTGAATCCTGGGGTTCAAGCGATTCTCATGCCTCAGCCTCCCGAATAGCTGGGACTACAGGCGTGCACCAGCATGCCTGGCTAATTTTTGTATTTTTAATAGAGACAGGGTTTCGCCATGTTGACCAGGCTGGTCTTGAACTTCTAACCTCAAGTGATCTGCCTGCCTCACCTCCCAAAGTCTAGGATTACAAGCATGAGCCACTGCCCCTGGTCATCATTTTTAATTTGAAAAAAATATTTGCAAATCAAATATCTGATGAAGAACTTGATTCTACCAGCCTAGGCAATGTCAGACCCTGTCTCTGCAATAAGTTAAAACATTATCTGGGCATGGTGGCATGTGGTTGTAGTCCCAGCCACTCTGAAGGCTGAGGTGGGAGGATCATTTGAGTTTAGAAGTCTGAAGCTGCAGTGAGCCATGATTGCACCACTGCCCACTGCATTCCAGCCTGGGCAACAGAGCAAGACTCTGTCTCAAAAAAAATTTAAAAATGGGCAAAAGATCTGAATGGACATTCCCCCAAGCAAATTTAATAATGAGCACATCATGATGCCCAACATCATCAGGGAAATGCAAATCCAAACCATAGTGAAACACCACTTCACCCCACTGGGATAAAATGAAAGTCAGATAATAATAAGGGTTGGTGAAGATATGGAAAAACTGGAATCCTCATGCACTGCTGGTGGGAATATAAAGTGGGACTGCTTCTTTGGAAAACAGTCTGTCAGTTCCTCAGTTCTTCAAGTGTTAAATGTAGAGTTACTACTTGACCTGGCAATTGTGCTTCTGCGTATGTACCTAAGAAAAATGAAAACATATGTCAACACAAAAAATTGTACATAAATTTTTGTAGCAATGTTATTCATAATAATCAAAAGGCAGAAACAACTCAAATGCCCATCATGAACAAATGAATAAGTACTTTGTGGTATATTTATATAATGGAACATTATTCAGCCACAGAAAGGAATGGAGTACTGATACAACTTGGTGAAACTTAGAAACATTGTTAAGTGGCAGAAGCCAAAATGTTGCATATCATATCATCTTATTTACATGAAATGTCCAGACTAGAGAAATATATAGAGACAGAAAGTGGATTAGTGGTTGCTTAAGGGTGGATAGGGAAAAGGTATGAGATTTCTTTTCGAGGTGATGAAAATGTTTTAAAATTAATTGTAGTGATGGTTGCACAACTTTGTGAATATACTAGAAAACATACACTTTAAATGTGTGATTTGTGTGACATGTGAATTTTGTCCCAATGAAGCTGTTACAGAAATAAAAACAAATTCTCATCTTATACCGTGGGTAAGATATGTTCTCCTTAACAAAGCTATCTCCCTGAGTATGTTATTAATGGTGGGAGTTTGAGGGGTTTCTTGTTTGCTTGTTTGTTTTAGTTTCCTTCTACTTCTTATATTGTATCTGTTTCCATTGAGTTCCTTTTTTTCCTGTTCATCGTGGTATCTGTTTTTCATGTTGGAAGCTTTCTTCAAATGTCTGGTGATGCTTAGCTATCCAGAGGAGCATTAGAGAGTTGATTGGAAGTTGTGTGTGTGTGTGTGTGTGTGTGTGTGTGTGTGAGAGAGAGAGAGAGAGTGAGAGAGATGGGCACTCACTGACCAGTGGGCCAGTGAGAGTGAAAGTGTTGTGTCCTCCAGGGGTAAGTGAATGGGGGGCAGGGGAGGGGCCCAGATGTTCCACCAGGTAACTGAAATGTCAGCACCTGAGTCATCTTTCTTAGGCTGGCCAGATTCTCCTGAGGTTCTCCAATCTGCAGCATGAGTATGTGAGCCCGGCCCAGAATTCTGGATCTGAGCAGAGGCTCACATGGTAAATGCTTATCCAGAAGCATGAGCATTAGACTTGGGAACACAGGGGACTGGGGGCTTATCTTGTCATGGGCCCAGAGTGCGATCAGTCACTCCTTTCTGGAATTTGGGATAAGAATGTCTGTCTTATCTACCTCATAGAGTTGTTGATAGGGTAGAACCAGATAAAGCACATGAATATGCTCTGGAAGTGATAAAACACTACTGGGGCACATTACTGAACCCTGGAAACAGAGGAATAAGGGAAGACTATTGTTCTCAAGGTTTCAAAATAGAGGAGATGGCTGGGTAGGCTGACATTATACCTCAGTGTATTTCATGCTGTGATAAAGGCTGGCACAGAGTCTAGGGAGGACATGTGGGAGGAGGATCTCATTCCATGTTGTTGTGGGGAGAGATCAGGAAAGCCTTCCCGGAAGTCATCTTCAAGGATGAGTAGTGGGTAATTTAGTGTAGAAGTTAGAGTGATCTGCAAAGCCCAGAAGCATGAAGTGAATGGTGTGTTTGAGAAACTACATGTGGCTTCCTATGGCCAGGTGTAGGTTATGAATGGAGCCCTGTGAGGCTGGTGCTGTGGTTTGACTGCAGTGTGTCCTCACCAAAGCTCATGTTGAAGTGTGATCCCCAATGTGGCAATGTTGGGAGGTGGGGCCTAGTGGAAGGTGTTTGTGTCATGAAGGCAGATCCGTCATTAATAGTTTAATATCCTCTTTTAGGGGTGAGTGAGTTTTCTTACTTGCTGTCTCGGGAATGGATTCATTCCCGGAGATCAGGTTGTTAAAGAGTCTGGCTTCCTCAGTTTCTCTTTCTTGCTTCCTCTCTCACTATGTGATCTCTTTGCACTCACCCACTCCTCTTCTGCTTCCTACCATGCATTGAAGCAGCATGAGACCCTCACCAGCCGCCCAGTCTCGAACCTTCCAGACATCAAAATCATGAGCCAAATAGACCTCCTTTCTTTATAAATTCCCCAGTCTCAGGTATTCTGTTATAGCAACATGAAACGAACTAAGATACTGGGGATGCCGGCAGGGTCAGTAACAGATCTGCTACATCCCCCTAAGGGTCTGTATTGTAATTTTATCATGAAGGCAGCTTTATGACTTAATCAGATTGCATTGTAGACATCACATACTTCTTCAGTTAGAGTGGAAAATGACTTGGAGGGGACAATGCTAGAGTCAAGGAAGCCAGTGAGGGGCTATTGCAATAAGTCAGAAACTGGAAAGATGAATATAGAGGAAGGATGAATTTGAGAGATATTTACAAGGCGAAATCCACAGCACTTGGTGAACAACAGTATGGGGAATGAGGGGAAAAAGGCACCAAGGCTGGCTCCCCAGTTTCTGGCCTGAGCAAAGGCTAAATAATGATATCGGTCTCTGAGAATGGAGCATAGGAGAAGTGGATTTCATCCATTAATTCTGTAAAGATTTATTGAGCACCTACTACATGCGGGTCACTGTGCAGAACACTGGAGATACAACAGTGAGCAAAATAATATCATGTTTGCCTCCAAGGAATTTACAATGTAGTGAGGTAAACAGATAATATATAATGATCAGAAAACTATATGATTATGAATGGGGAGTGTGTAGAGGGGTTTTAAGAAAATATATCTCATGGTCTAATTTAGATTTTTTGATTGGGGCAGGTTTCCTTGAGGAAGTGATGTTTGCAATAAGGTCCAGAGGATGAAGAGGAATGGGGCAGTGGAGGGAGGAGTGCCCCAGGGTAAGGGGCCAGTGTGATCAACAGCTGAGGTAGCTTGAAATTGGATAGTGAGGGGGAAGTGGTGCAAGGTAAAGTAGGGGTTTGGGGGACAAAAAATGTGGGTTTTTATCATGATATCAATGGAGGGCTGTTCAAGGGTTTGAAGCAGATTAATGATATAATCTGATTTGTATTTAAAGTTATCTGTAAAATGATTTGGAGTGGGGTTAACATGTCAGGTGGATAAAGCTGTGGTCTAAGTGAGAGATGATGATGGCACGAGGGTGGTAACTGAGGAAAGGGAGAGGGAACCTACTTAGAACCTGGGGTTGAGGGATGAAAGATGCATTTACAATACAAGGAGGAGGCAATTTTCCTGTGACCACACTCAGCCTTCCACACACAATTGCACCTTCACTTACACTTTCTCTCCCCTTTCCCTGTGAACTCGGTGCTTTGCTAGTTGCACAAATGCATGGATGCCAACAGACGCCCACATCTCCGTTGTTCTTTCTCTGTCCGTCCTTGGAGGGAAATTTTTCTCTGTCCATCATCTCAGAGGGAGCAATCAGGATGGCTTTGGGTAAGAATATAAACATACGGGAGTGAGATGAGCAGAGTGAGATCCCGAGGTGTGGTCACTCTAGCTCAACAAATGTGTGACTTCAGCTAGTTGTGTCCTCCCCCAGAACCCTGGAGAAAAGCTAGCCAGCTGCGCCTCTGTAGACCAAGCTCCCTGGGTCCTGGACCCTGGAGAAGTTGCACCAGAGTGCCCTGGTGACAGAGGTCATGTGACTGACGTAACCCCCACACCCCCAGTGCCCCAAGGACTCAGTGCACCACAGGTGGCAGGAGACTTGGGAGCTGGACCCCTGGGCTTTCCTGCAGGGCTGCTTAGTTGCCTTGGCAACAGACACAGCTGAGTGGGGGTGTTTTCTGACTTCAGCCCTCCATGATGGGCTAGTCCAACCCAACCTGAGACGAGGGGTGGAGGGGCTAGTGTAGGAAATGCCAGAGGCCACTGAGGAAGGAGCCAGGTGCAGAGAGATGGAGAGAAGCTAGCCACTGGCCTCCGAACAGCAGAATCAAAATCAAGCAACTGCTCAAAAAACAACAGGATGGGGGCATGTCAAGAAGATACAAGAACCAACCTAAAGGAGCTCCCAGCTGCCAAAGCTGAAACAATTTGTACAATAAAATAAATACTATGGTACTGAATTATTGTCCCAAATATAATAAATACATGTGTGTTCATAATTATAAAAATATATGTTTAAATAGGAGTGGTGGTGAGAAATATCTTCCTTTCCCAAGAATTTTATTTAACATATGTAGGTATTTCCTCTTCTAGGACATGGAGCTGAGTTCCCCTTCCACCCGTGATGGTGGATTTGACTTAGTGACTAGATTCTAAAGAAGACAGTTTGGAAAGGGAAAAGTAGTAACATTAGGGTTGAAGAGCCTGGCAAACACTGCCTTAACCATGGCATGTCACGTAAGCATCGTGTGCATTTATGTACCTGTACCTACGATGCAATGAGAAGGCACCTTACCTCTGTGGTTTTACTTCCAAAACCCATAACCCCAGTCCAGTTATGAGAAAAACATCACCAAATCCAAATTGAAGAACAGCCTACAAAACACCTGACCCGTACTGCCCCAAACCATCAAGCTCATGAAAAACAAGGAAAGTCTGAAAAACTACCACAAATTGAGAAAACCAAGAGACATAATGACTAAATGCAGTGTGGGATCCTGAACTGGATCTTGGAGCAGAAGAGGACATTAATGGAAAAGCCCAGTGAACTCCAAATGAAATCTGGAGTGTAGTTAAATGAAATGTCCCAATACTGGTTTCTTAGTTTTGATACTGTACCATGTACTGCAACTGGGTCAAGGTATAAGTCAAGGTATAAGGAGTTCTCTGCATTGTTTTCACATTTTTTCTCTAAATCTAAAATTACTCCAAAATAAAAGGTGTATTAAAAATATGTATGTAGGCCGGGCACGGTGGCTTACGCCTGTAATCCCAGCACTTTGGGAGGCCAAGGTGGGTGGGTCACGAGGTCAGGAGTTCAGGACCAGCCTGGTCAAGATGGTGAAACCCCGTCTCACAAAAAATACAAAAAAATCAGCTGGGCGTGGTGGCGGGTGCCTCTAATCCCAGCCATTCAGGAGGCTGAGGCAGAGAATTGCTTGAACCCTGGAGGCGGAGGTTGCAGTAAGCCGAGATCGCGCCACTGCACTCCAGCCTGGGCAACAGAGCAACACTCATCTCAAAAAAAAAAAAAAAAAAAAAATTATGTAAAATGGGTTCAGTCGCTGACGCCTATAATCTCAGCACTTTGGGAGGCCGAGGTGGGTGGGTCCCTTGAGGTCAAGAGTTTGAGATCAGCCTGACCATCATGGTGAAACCTTGTCTCTATTAAAAACACAAAAATTAGCCAGGTGTGGTGGCGCATGCGTGTAATCCCAGCTACTCAGGAGGCTGAGGCAGGAGAATTGCTTGAACAGGGAGATGGAGGTTGCAGTGAACTGAGATCGCGCCATTGCACTCCAGCCTGGGCAATGCAGCAAGACTCCATCTCAAAAAAAAAAAAAAGTATATAGAGGATTATTGATTCAGTACATAAAAAGTTTCCTCATTTTTTTTTTTTTACTGCTGCACAGTACTCCACTGTGTGGACTTACTATGGTTTATTTAACCAAGTCTCCTCCTGTTGGGTATTTAGGTTGTTTATTCTTGTTATTAAAAACAGCAGTATGTGGGCTGGGCACAGTGGTTCATGTCTATAGTCCCAGCACTGTAGGAGGCTGAGGAATTGCTTAAGCCCAGAAGTTCGAGACCAGCCTGGGCAACACAGTGAGACCTTGTCTCTACTGAAAGTAAAATTTAAAAAATCATGCTTTGACCCTTGTCTGAAAATAAATAAATAAATAAAGAACAATGGTACCTGAATGATGTCATTTCCATGTGTGAGAATATTTGGAGAATAAATTCCTAAAAGTGTAATTGTTGGATAATAAAATATTGCTCTTGTCATTTTGGCACTTGTCATTTTGCTCAATACTGCCAGTTTGCCTTCCCTAGATGTATAACCAATTTGTACTTCCACCAGCAATGTAGGAAATACCTCTTCCACCACACTCTTCCAACATACATTATAACCAAACTTTAAAAAAATTATTTCTGCCAACCTAATAGGTAAAAAATGGTCTTTCGGTATAAGGAGTTTTTTTGTTTATTTTGTGTCCAGACAGGGTCTCACTCTGTCACCCAGGCTAGAGTCCAAGTGGCATGATCATAGGTCACTGTAGCCTTGACCTCCTAGTCTCAAGTGATCCTCCAGTCTCATCCTCCTGAGTAGCTGGAACTATAAGCATGTGCCACCATGACTGTCTAATTTTTTATTTTTATTTTTGTAGAGACAAGGTCTTGCTATGTTTCCCAGTCTGGTCATGTACTTCTGCCTCAAGTGATCTTCCTGTCTCAGCCTCCCAAAGTGCTGTGATTACAGGTGTGAGCCACCATGCCCGGCCCTGGTATAAGTTTTAATTTTAATTTTTCTCGTTATATATAGGGCTGAACATCTTTTCATTTGTTTCCGGGGCTTTCTTTTCTTTTTCTGTGAACTATCTTTAGAGGATATTTTTGTAAATAAGCAAAAACAAAAACAAAGACAAAAGGCCGAGCACAGTGGCTCACATCTGTAATCCCAGTACTTTGGGAGGCCAACGTGGGAGGACTGCTTGAGTCCAGGAGTTCGAGTCTGCCCTGGGCCACAGAGTTGAGACCCCCATCTCTACAAAAAATTTAAAAAATTAGCTGGGCATGGTGGTGCACACCTATACTCCTAGCTACTCGGGAGGCTGAGGTGGGAGGATTGATTGAGTATGAGAAGTTAAGGCTGCAGTGAGCTATGATTGCACCACTGCACTCCAGCCAGGGGGACAGAGTGAGATCCTGTTTCAGAAAACAAAACAAACCAAAATCCCTCCAAAGTTTCTAGATGTTAAAAATTTCCAGAACGTCAAAAAATTGAAAAGAAGAGGATGGTAAAGAACTTAGCAGTCTGCAGGTTCTAGGCAGCGACTCTAGGCTGCTGAGGTGAGGTACTCACTTCTGGGGCTCATGGCCTTGTTGGGGGGCTGCTATCATCCTCTTGGCCAAGGTTCTGTCCCTGGCTTTCCACATAGTGGTCTGCTCAACAGTGCATGGGCCCTAAAACCGGAAATGGGTGCTGAGTGGGGCTCTTCCTTTTGCGTGGTAATGGCAGCTAAGGCTGAAAACTGGAGACAAAACACACACACACACACACACACACACACACACACACACACACACGCCAAAACTCCAAAAACAAACAAACAAAAATACTAAGTACCTCATATTCCTAAAGAAAGTTGTCAAGAATTTAAGTCACATCTCTCTTTCAGGGATTATGAAGAGGGTGTGAAAAAGGCTCCACCAATGACACCAATCAGCACCCCCCTATGAGAAGGAGGGAGGAAGGAGGAGCCGCGAGTCTTTTGGGAGAGCAGATTCCTGTGAGGGGCAAGACTCTTGGCCCCTCTTGCCACAAGCCAGGTGAAGAAGAGACTCCAGGAGGACAATTCACAGAGACTGGGGAGAGAATGGCACTCCATTTCATGAGGGATGTCAGCTTAGACAGTGGAATTTCTGATCTTGCCCTGGTTTATCTAAACATAAAAGAAGAGAGATAGCAGAGGGGAGGAAGGCGGAGCAGCAAAGCAGCCTGCCTTAGTGTCGAGCTGCCTGAGCTTCCTGAGGGCTAAGCAACGTGGAGGCGAGCTGGGCTGAGCTTCCCGACAGGCAGTAACCCCTTGCCCTGTCTCCGGCCTGAATGAAAGGGGCCCTGGGTCTGATGTGTTAGAGGATCAGGTGCTGACCCTCTGCCAGCCTGGTCGTCTCCAGTGTCTGAGACGTCCACGGGGCCAAGGGGATGGATGTGCCCACCCAAAACCCGTGCCTCGCCCTGTAGACCGTGGTCCAAGGCCCGGAACTCCAGAATTCCCTGCCCAACTGGCTCTGAGCTCCCTTCTGGCAGCCATATGGGTCTCTTCCTTCTCATCCTGTCGGCAGGCCATGCTGCTGCGGATATATTCAGCCTCTACATTTAAGGAATGGCTGAGGAGCCGCTGTTTGTGCAGCTGTGGATGGAGCTTGGATGTTCAAGGCATCCACGAATGTGTGAATCTAGTGGTCAGAGCCCAGGCAAAGAGTGCTCCTCATCGCACCTCCACGTTCTCACACAGAAAGCCGAGCAGTCAGATGAGTCTCAATTCATAGCTGGCCTTCTAGGTCATCATAAAGGTATATTTGTTAAGGTATGAGAATGAACATATCTTATTTAGACTGACTTATAACTTTGAAATCAGCAGACATGTGGTATGTGGGTCTCCATGTCTGCCCTCGCTGCAGACCTGGCCATGTCAGTGTGGGCTGGCAGGCAGGACCCCATTCCAGAGGACCGTTCACTGTCGTGGGACTCTAGCACCAGGAATATGAGAGACGTCCTCCTGCGGGTGGGAGCTGAAGGAGGTAGAAGGTGTTGAGCTGTGTCTCCCACCTCAGGGAGGAGCAGAGTGGGACAGGCCCACAGAATCCTGGAAAGAACTCTGGGCATCCCAACTCTATCCAGAATGGAGGTGAGCATGGTACATGTTTACCTATGTAACAAACCTGCACATGTATCACGGAACTTAAAACTAAATTTAAAAAAAAGAATAAAATCTAATAATAAAAAAATAAAAGAAATAATGAAATAGGATGAAAGAGAACATAATTTATCAGAGTGTATCTCATCAAAAAAAAAAAAAAAAAGATGGGGGCGAGCAACTGCAGATGGGCTGTACTTTAGTCAGGAAGGAAAGCATTTTCCAGAAGCTCCCAGAAGCTTTCCTTTTGGTCTTATTGGCCAGAACTGCATTACACGGTCACTCTAGGGAAGCTGGTTTCTTTTTCTTTTTTTTTTTTTTTCTTGAGACAAGAGTCTCGCTCTGGCGCCCAGGCTGGAGTGCAGTGGCCGGATCTCTGCTCACTGCAAGCTCCGCCTCCCGGGTTCACGCCTTTCTCCTGCCTCAGCCTCCCGAGTAGCTGGGACTACAGGCGCCCGCCACTTCGCCCGGCTATTTTTTTTGTATTTTTGTAGTAGAGACGGGGTTTCACCGTGTTAGCCAGGATGGTCTCGATCTCCTGACCTCGTAATCCGCCCGTCTCGGCCTCCCAAAGTGCTGGGATTACAGGCTTGAGTCACTGCACCCGGCCGGAAGCTGGTTTCTAACACTGTATCTCACAAAGGGGAACAGAATTGTCACTCTTGTCTCATGGTTCTCAAACCTGGCTGTACATCATCATCCCCTGGGCAGCTTTAAAAAAATACCAATGACCCCAGGCCAACTAAGTCAGAATTTCTGAGGATGTAACTAGGATTGCCATTTAAAAAAATCTCCACAAGCGATTTTTAAAATAATTTATTATTATTTTATTTATGTATTTATTTACTTTTCAATACAGGGTTTTGTTATGTGGCCCAGGCTGGAGTGCAGTGGCACAATCTTCTGCCTCCCCGGCTCCCTGCAACTTCTGCCTCCCGGGCTCAAGTGATCCTCCCACCTGAACCTCCTGAGTAGCTGGGACCATTAGGTGTGCACCACCACGCCTGGCTAATGTTTTGTAGAGACAGGGTTTTGCCGTGTTTCCCAGGCTGATCTCAAAATCCTAAGCTCAAGCAATCCTCCTGCATCAGCCTCCTAATGTGCTGGGATTACAGGCATGAGCCACCATGCCCAAACTAAAAAACAATATTGTAGTACAATATGCATAGCAGAATTGACCATTTTAACCTCCTTGGGTGATTCTGAAGCACCTGAGGACTGAGAATCACTAGACAATTATTACTTACAGCCTAGGGCCCAACACTCTGCCTGGAACTACATTCAAGTTCTTTCAGCAAGCAAGAAGAGACAAGGCTATGTCTGTGTTACCTGCCACAGTACACGAAGCCTAGACAGTACTGTACCCCTAATCCTCAGAAAAGGGCTGAAAAATGAAGTGCCCCCAAGTCCCCTTTCCTCTTGTTGGAGTACAATTTTGAAAGACAGTGGTGGGGTTGGAGATAGTCCAGGCTGAAGGAACAGCACAGTAAAGATCAGGAGAAGACATTTTGGGTTTGAAAAGCCTCTAAATATCAGGGAACCCGGGACTCAGTCCTTGGATTTCTTCTTCTGTCTGTGCTCACTCCCTCAGGAATCCTATCCAGTTTTATGGATTTAATAACATGTACATTTTTATGACTCCCAAATTTGCATCTCCAACCCTAATCTCACATGAACTCTAGACTCATACATTTAACTGCCTACTTGACACTACAACTTGAATGTAAAGTAGACCTAACATGTTCAAAATCAAATTCCCAATTTCACCACCCACCTCCTCAACTTCATCTCTCCCAAGTCTTCTGGATCTTAGAAACAGAAACTCCATTCCTCCATTTGCTCAGGCCAAAAACCTTAGAATCATCCTTGACTCCTCTCTTTCTCTCACACCATATGTCTAATCCATCAGCAAAATTTGCCAGCTCTGCTTTCGAAATACATCTGAAATCCAAACGCTTCTCGCCACCCCTGTAGTGAGACTGCCACTGTGTCCAAGCCATCATCGTCTCTTGCCCAAACAGTCACAGTAGCCTCCTTCTAATTTATGTGCCCGCTTCCCTCCTTCTGGTCTAACAATCTGTTCTCCACAGAAAGGCCAGAGTAACCTTTTAACACATAAGTCAGATCCTGTCATTCCTCTTCTTAGAAGACTCTGAGTCTTCCATCCAGCCCCAGTTACTTCTGTGTCCATGGCTTTACCGCTCTCTTCACTCATTCCACTGATGACCGTGCCTCGATGGTCTCCCAAGACCACCTCGCACTGTCTTCCCCATTGCTCCCCAGCCTCCTTACCTTGCTTTATTTTCTTTATAACACTGATCACACCTGCCATCTGTAATTATTTGTTTATGTGTTATTATCTCCTCCTCTTCTCATATTCCTAGTACCTAATATAGTGCCTGGCACATAGATGGTGTTCAATACATTTTTATAAAGTGAATGGTTAGAGTCGAATGAGGAATATCATGATGGAGGAGATTAGGAAGGTTAGGAAGGGACTGGATTTTAGTGCCATGCTAAAGGTCTGAGTTTCATTTTGCCGGCAATAATCATTAAGCATTTATAATAGGGTATGGTATGCAGAATAGTGGCTCCAAAAGATGTCCACATCCTAATCCGTAGAATCTGTGAATAATCCTTACATGGCAAAAGGGATTTTACAGACGTGATTAAGGATCTTGAAATGGGAAATTAGCCAGGATGATCCAGGTGAGCCCCAGTGTAATCACAGGGGTCCTTATGAGTGAGGAGGGATGCAGGAAAATCAGAGTCAGAGAAGATGTAATGAGGACGCGGCGATTACAGTGGTTGAATATCTAGCTTTGAGGATTAAAGGAGACTATAAGCAAAGGAATGCAGTCAGTCCATAGAAGCTGCAAAGATCAAGGAAATGGATTCTCCCCAGGGCCTCCAGAAAGAATGCAGCCTTACTGGCACTTTAAATCCAGTGAAACTCATTTTAAACTTCTGACCTACAGAACTATAAGGTAATACATTTGTTGTTTTAAGTAATTAAGTTTGTGGAGATTTATTACCACAGCAATAGGAAACTAATACGTGGTAGATGTGATGCAATTTTTATCGTTTAGGAATATGACTCCATCACATCTCTAAAAACTAAACCTCAAGATACTTGCATCTGTAGTCTCTGCCCTGTTAAAATGGATGAATACCTCTGCCCCTGTCAAAAGCTAGTGTTAACTGCCTATTCCCCAAATACCATTAGAAAAATCTGTTAATCAAGTTAAAAGTAGCTTCTCAGCCTCACTGCAATAAGGGACTACGCCCCCTTGCTGGAATCTTAGTAGTATCTCAAAATGGGGACATTAGGACGGGGTATTTATAGAGTTTTAGGGCCTGGGTTGGATGGTTTTAAGGTGGGTTTTCAAAGTGGAAAACTGGTTAGGACTGGACAACAAAGTATAAGACAGCTGAGGATTGGTGGGCACAGTTAGGCGAAAGTTTTGAAGTGAGTCTTCATGAACAAGTTATTTTTGCTGGTTCATAGTATTACCTTCCAGGAGCAGATATTTTCTGCAGCAATCAGTTATTTTCACTTGGTCTCAGTGTTTTCTAACTTAAGGACATGTTATGTTTTTGTGTTATGCCCTGTCCCAGCATTGTTAAATTTAGTAATGTGGAATTGTGCTGGTATCAACTCTCCCCAAACATTCTGCTAATGATCTGGGTTCCAGTCCTTCTCTTTACTCAAGGACTTTAGTCCTCCAACTTTATCTGTCTCTTGAGTGACATTGATTCTCCCTCTCTACTCAATCATTCTCATCTTGAACAAAATAAAAAAATAAAAATCTCCCCAGCAGCCCCTTTGACATGTGCCCTATTCCTGTTTCTCTTTATAGAAAAACTTCCTGAAAGAGCTGTCCATGGTGATTGTGGTCACTTCTTCACCCTCCATTCCAGCTGGCTGTCCCTCTGCTGCCCTTTCTACTCCTGCTGCACCAGCCTTATTTAGGTCCCTGGAACACTCCAGATGTGTTTCTGCCTTAGGGCTTTGCACCCTCTGTCCCCCTTGCCTGCCCTGCTCCCCCTCACCCACTGTCTTTTCATGGCTGGCTGCTTCTTGTCATTCAGAACTTGAAGTTAAATTTCGCTTCCTCAGAAACACCCTCTCTAACTATCAGTCTAGAAATGACCTGAGCAGGCTCATTATGCCACTCCATTAAAAAATGTTTACTTATTCTCATTGTGGTAAAATATATATAATACTTCATTTACCATTTGAACCATTTTTAAGTGTGCAATTCAGTAACATTAAGTGCATATGCATTGTCATGCAATCATCACCATCTTTCATCTCCAGAACTTTTTTATCTTCTCAAACTGAAACCCTGAATCCATTAAACAACACGCTTCATTCCTCCCTCCCCTCAGCCCTTGGCAACCTCCATTCTACTGTCTGTCTCCATGAATTTCAGTATTTTAGGCACTTCATCATAGTAGCATCATGCAATATTTGTCCTTTTGTGTCTGGCTTATTTCATTTAGCACATCTTCAGGTTTCATTCATGTTGTATCATGTGTCAGAATTTTATTCTTTTTTTTTTTTTTTTGAGACAGAGTTTCACTCTTGTTGCCCAGGCTGGAGTGCAATGGCACAATCTCTGCTCACCGCAACCTCCACTCCTGGGTTCAAGTGATTCTCCTGCTTCAGCCTTCCTGAGTAGCTGGGATTACAGGCATGCGCCACCATGCCTGGCCAATTTTGTATTTTTAGTAGAGATGGGGTTTCTCCATGTTGGTCAAGCTGGTCTCAAACGCCTGACCTCAGGTGATCTGCCCACCTCAGCCTCCCAAAGTGCTGGGATTACAGGCGTGAGCCACCACACCTGGCCTCATTCCTTTTTAAGAATGAATAATATTCCATTGTATTGTATGTACATACCACATTTTATTTATCTATTCATCTGTTGATGGGCATTTGGGTGCTTTCTACCTAATGACTATCGTAATACTGTTGCTACAAACGTTGGTGTACAAGTATCTCTTTGAGTCCCTCCTCTCAGTTCTTTTGGCTGTAGGCCTAGAAGTGGAATTGCTATATCGTATGGTAGTTTTAGCTTTAATTTTTGAAGAACTACCACAGTGGTTTCCATAGTGGCTGTAACATTTTACACTCCTATCAGCAATGTACAAGTATTCCAATTTCTCTACATCCACACCAACATTTGTTATTTTCTGTTTGTTCATAATAACCATCTTAATGGATATGGGTAGTATGTCACTCCATTTAAATTCTTTAAATAGCCTCTGCAACTATCTGAGATTTTACACACACACACACACACACACACACACACACACACACACACCCCTTTTTCTCCCCTGACCATATGGTAAGATCCATAAGCACAGGGATCTTGCTTCTCTTGTTTACCACTGTATCTTCAGCATCTAAGAATGCCTGACAAGTAATATCAACAACAACAATTACAATAGCAACAGCAAATAAAATAGCCAACATTTATCCAGCACTACTTATATGCCAGACACTGTTTTTTTTTTTTTTTTTTTTTTTTTTTTTTTTTTTTTTGGAGAGCGGGTCTTATTCTGTTGCTAGAGTGCAGTGGCATCATCATGACTCACTGCAGTCTCGAACTGTTGGGCTCAAATGATCCTCCCACCTCACCATCCTGAGTACCCAGGTCCACAGGTGTGCACCATCATGCCCAGCTAATTAAAAAAAATTTTTTTGTAGAGATGAGGTCTCCCTGTTTCTGGTGTTGAACTTCTAGGCTCAGGTGATCCTCCTTCCGTGGCCTCCCAAAGTGCTGGGACTACAGGCATGAGCCACCATGCCTGGCCTCAGGCATGTCTTATAATGATATAGCATTCATATTGGAGAGATATTATTATTATTATCTGGATTTTACAGATTGAAAAATAGAAGCATTAGGGATGTCAGCAACTTGCCCAAGGTCGCACAGTTGGTGTCACCATCATTGCTCCAAAAATACTTTTGAATAGAAGAGCAAAAGAATAAATACTGGTGAAGGAGGGCTTTAGGAAAATAAATTGGTAGATTTTTATAAAAGTCTTGGCACAAGATGTTACACCTTGACCTGTGGTAATAGCAATGCTGTAAGCAAGGAATGCAGAGATCCAAGCCACTGCGGAAGTAGAATCATTGACAAGATTTCATGGTGTAAATGTGTATTCAGGGTGTCTCTCTAGTGTGCAAGAAAATTAGATTGCTGGCCAGGTGTGTTAGCTTGTGCCTGTAATCCTAGAACTTTGGGAAGCCAAGGTGGGAGGATTGCTTGAGCCCAGGAATTTGAGACCAGTCTGGGCAATATAGTGAGACTCCATCTCAAAAAAAAAAAAAAAAAAAAAAATTAGCCGGGCATAGTAGTGTATGCCTGTAGTTCCAGTTTCTCAGTAGGGAAGTGGGAAGGGGCTGAGGCAGGAGGATCGCTTGAGCCTGGGAGGTCAAGGCTGCAGTGAGCCATGATTGTGCCACTGCTCTACAGCCTGGACGACAGAGCAAGTCCCTGTCTAAAAAAAAAAAATTAGATTGCCTAGGATGGGCACACAGGTTGTGAGACAGACTAGAGGTGAGAAATAAACTAACCCCAAACACTTCTGATCACACCATACATTTGGTACTTGATTATTTTCAACTTAGGACCTTATTGTATCTGCCTTTGTAGAGTTTCCTATTGGTGTAGAACAGGATAATGTATCAAGTTTTTATTTTGTCTTCCATTCTCCTGATTTTCTTCTCGCATTACAAGGAGACAGCTGGGCTTTGGATACCACTGGCAGAGCCATTAGCGTGGCAAAGCAGAAAGGAAAGCAGTCAGAAGGAAATCTAAATTCTGTGCTGGGTTGATGCTCCCTGGGGAAGAGGAGCAGGCTATTATCTAAAGGGATAAGGTTGAGGTGGAGAGGGCAGAGAGGAAAGGAGAGCCCTTCAAGATTTGGAGGTGGTTTCCAAGCAGGCAGGAAACCTAGGCTGCCCCCTCGGGGCACCTGGGAGAGGTGGTGAGATGGTAGAAAGGAGTGCCCTCTGAGTGGACTCCACACCCCAGGGTTCCTAACCCCACAATACTTCCTAAGGGAGGAGTGGTCTGGGAGTCGCAGAGCTACCTTACAAGGCCACCAAGGCTGGGGCAATGAGCATCTCAGTTGGAGATTCCCCTAAATGTTCTGCTCTAGGAAAGCCCCTTAGGTCTTTTCCCAGCAGTGGACTGGGACTGAATTTCCCAGTAATCCAGCAAAATGGGAGTTTGGAGGTAGGTTTAAATTGATTGAAGGGAATTGAAGTAATGCACCACTTCTTGCATCCCCAATTTATAAAGCACATTGTCTACCTGCTTTGTGTATGCTATACCAGCTTCCCCATATAGATCAGAGATGCTCTCTGAAGGTACAGTTCACCTTTTTCATTTGTTTGGCCATCAAATATTTATTAAGCACCTACTATGTGCCAGGCACTGATTTAGGTTTTAAGAATACATTAAAGAAATCAGACATGGTCCCTGCCCCACCTTGGATTTACAGTCTAGTGAGGGAGAAAGAAAGCAAACATACAAACAAATATTATTTAATTACAAACTGGGATGAGTGGGATGAAGGAAAAGAATGCAGTCTTCATCGTAGCCTTAGATGATCTAACTCAGGAGCTGGCCCCTAAGCCAGTGCTGTACCAGTGAGAGGAACCAGGGGAGCTAAGATAGCCCATGGCTCTGCTCCTCTATTGGAGCAGCATCTTGACATGAGGCCTGGGCCCAGGGCTACATTCTAGAATGGTCAGGCTTTCCCCATCCTTTCAGTTTTGACTTTCAGTACTGCAGCTTCAATTGCCATGCTCAAGTGGTCCACATTCTGTTTGTTACTGTCTCTAAGGAGATAATTAACCTAAGACCTATGAACTCTGACTTATCATGCAGCTCTCAACACAAATGCAAATTGCAAAAGCCTGAAGTGGTCCAGGTCTTGGTGTGTTTGAGGGCCTGAAAGGTGGCTGATGTGGTCGGAGGTAAGTGACACAGGAAGAGTGGAACAGGATGCACCTGGGAGTGGCCAGGGGGAAGGTGCCCAGGGCCATGGTATAGTTTGGATTTTATTCTAGGTGCAATGGGGCCATGTAAAGATTTAAGGTAGAGAAATGTCTGTCACATTTTGGTTTTAAAGCATATCCTATAGTGCCAAGTATTAGGGTAAACAGCTCTCTGTTTGGTTGCTTGATGATTACTTGCCGAATTTGAATTAAACTAGGGGTTGGTGGCTTAGAGGGAGAGAATCCCTCTCTGGAGATGCTTTCCTTAAGGCTAACGGAGACAGGCAAGTGAAAAACCTCAAAGTTCAGAGTTGAAGCCCTTCAAGTTTCCAGCTACTTTAAAGTAAAGGAGCCCTGTCGCAGCCAGATGTTGGAAAAGCTGACGAGTTGCCCTAATTTCTTCTTGTTCAGCTTTTCCCTTTTCCAGTCTGACAAAATCATGGAGGAGCATTTTTTTTTTCTTTTTTTGTAATCCCCTGTGCTTCCTAATTTAGACTAATGTGTCAGAGATCCCAGGCTATTTGAGTAGAGCAAAGCACTGAGTGAAGCTTACAGTTACAGGGGACAGATAAGTCAGGGTGAAGGATGGGGAGGAAAGTTGTCCACCCATGGAAAGAGAACTCTGAGCAAAGGAATGGACCCCCAAAATCAAGATCACAGAAGTTGTCTCAGGCAGGGACATGTGGGCGAGGTCTGAGTTCCTTACTAAGCCCCATGGAAACATGGGTGATGTCAGTATGATTGTGGATTCAGGGGCCTGGCAGAGCAGGAGGGTGACATCACTGCCCAGGGGACCCAGTGAGCTCAGACCCCAGGGAGGCCTCTTCACAGCCCCCAGTGACACCTGGAACAGCAAACATGGCCAAGAGGGCCCTGGGGGCTGAGCTGCTTTTGTTGTGGCTCAATTATCATTCTTTGTCTTTATCCTTCTGCCAGTGTAGAATCATCCCTGGATGCCATGGAGAGAGACAGAAGGAAGGAGTGTTGATGCAATTGATGCACTGTACCTAGGAAATGTTAGGCCTTATAGGGAGACATATTTCTTCCCCTAAGAGAACCATCTGCTGGAACAGATCCCTGTCTCCAAGAAGCTCATGGTATATGTGGAGAGGCAGACTTGCAAACTATTAAAAGCAAAAATAAAAAATAAAAAGTGTATGAGCTTTGAGGTTATGCAGGGCTGCTAACTTCAGTCTGTCACTTGATTATTAACCATCTGACCTTGGGCAAGTTATTTAACCACACTGGGCTTCAGTTTTTTTAATCAATAAAATGAAGACAACAATTCTTGGCTTACAGCAGGATGATTGTGAGGATTAAATGAAAGAAGTCATATTATAGTCCTAGCATCCAGCAGGTGCTTCATAAATGGTAGCTGTGATTATTGCAATGACTCAAAGTCACACAGTGTGACAGGAACAATATAGAGTGATTGCCTGCCTGGGGTGGAAGGGAAGGCTTCTCTTTACAGAAGAAAGCCACACAAGCTGGATCTCAAAGAATGAATTCATCAATTAAGCAACAGAGAGGAAGGGTAAGAGTATTTCAAACATGAAGAGCAGAATAGGCTGGGCGCGGTGGCTCATGCCTGTAATTCCAGCACTTTGGGAGGCCAAGGCAGGTGGATCACTTGAGGTCAGTCGAGACCAGCCCGGCCAACATGGTAAAACCCCATCTCTACTAAAAATACAAAAATTAGCTGGGCGTGGTGGTGCATGCCTGTAGTCCCAGCTACTCAGGAGGCTGAGGCAGGAGAATCACTTGAACAGGAGGCAGAGGTTGCAGTGAGTGGAGATCATGCCACTGCACTCCAGTCTGGGCAACAGAGTTAGAGTCTATCTCAAAAAACAAAACAAAACAAACAAACAAACAAAAAACAAGTAGTTTAACTTACTTCAGTTCAAGCTATGCTAACTAAGTACTTCCTCTGCCATGCCCTTTGTTAAAGTGCTGGGGCCACCAACGTGAATATAATGTTAAGATTGACACTTAGTTTAAGTACTTTGCATCTATTACTTCAATTTAATCCTATGAAGTAGGTGTTAGTATCATCCCCTTATGATGGATTAGGAAACTGAAGTATAGAGATATTAATAATTTACTGAATCACACAACTAAAAACTGGTAGAGTCAGGATTTTAAACTACAAAGTCCGACCCCAGAGTCTGTGCTCCTCACTACTCTGCAATGAGAGAAAGAGCTGTCCTGAGGGTAAGAAAGTGGTAAAATCATGTGATAACTTCTGGGACAGAGGTATACACAGGCGATCATGAGGCCAAAGGGGAGAATGAGATCATATAGGGAAGAATCCCCAGGGGAGAGGCTAACTCTGCAGTTAAGTCTTACAGAATCAGTGTGTTGTTCCAGGTGGAATGAACATCATTAGCAAAACAATGTTAAGAATGAAGGCAAGTAGACTGATTATAATAGATCTGAGTGAGATGCAAGGACCTGGACTAGGAAGGGATGGATGAGATAAAAAGGAGTGAACAGAAAAGCAAAATTAGCAGGACTTGGTTGTCTTTTGGATGTAGGACATGAGGAAAAAAGAGGAATCTAGGATGGCTACCAAGTTTCTGGTGAGAGCACCTGGGTGTCATTAACTGGATGAATTTGAGATGTGAGAGAGCATAAAATCAATTTTGAAACACCTAAGAGATAATTAAGAGTAGAATCCCTTCAAAAACTAGTTGGAGACTTCATTATTCCATTTTCAATAATAGGTAGGACAACTAAGAGCAAGAGAATAGTAGGCTTGAATAACAGCAGAATACATATTCTTCTCAAGTGCACATAGAACACTCTTTATGATAGACCACAGAAATACATTTTAAAAGATTGAAATAATGGCCAGGTGTGGTGGCTCACGCCTGTAATCCCAGCACTCTGGGAGGCCAAGGCGGGCGAATCACCTGAGGTCAGGAATTTGAGACCAGCCTGGCCAACATGGTGAAACCCCCTCTCTACCAAAAACACAAAAATTAGCTGGGTGTGGTGGTGCATGCCTATAATCCCAACTACTCGGGAGGCTGAAGCAGAATTGCTTGAACCCGGGAAGCAGAGGTTGCAGTGAACCAGGATCATGCCACTGCATTCTAGCCTGGGCATCAGAGTGAGACTCCTTCTCAAAATAAAATAAAATAAATAAAATAAAATATTGAAATAACACAAAAGATATGTTCTGCACCACAGTGGAATTAAGTTAGAAATCAGCAGCAGAAGGAAATTTGGGAATTCACAAATATATAGAAATTAAACAACACATTTATAATAACCAGTGGGTTAAAAACAAAATCACAAGGGAAATTAGAAAATTTATCAAGATGAATGGAAATCAAAACACAACATACCAAAACTTATGGGATACAGCTAAAACAGTACCAAGAAGGAAATTTATAGCTATAAATGCGCATATTAAAAAGGAAGAAAGTTCCCAAATTTTCTTCCTTGAGAAATCAGAAAAATAAGAGCAAACTAAATCTAAAGCAAGCAGAAGAGAGGAAATAATAAAGATTAGAGAACAAATAAATGAAACAATAGAAAAACAACAGGGTAAGTCAATAAACCAAAAGCCGGTTCTTTGAAAAGATAAACAGAATGGAAAAACCTTTAGCTAGACTGACCAATACAAACAGAGGGAAGATCCCCCTTCTCCAAAAACTTGTAACTTTAATAAATATGTGCAAGAGTTGGCACTAAAATCCGTAAAATATTTTTGTTTTGCAGCTAAACAAATTGATAAAGATGAAATAAATGGAAAGATATGCCATGCTCATTGATCAGAAAAGTTAATATTCTTAAGATGGCAATACTCCACAAATTGAACTGCAGATTCACAAAGTCCTTATCAAAACTTACTAGGTGGCTGTTTTTGTTGTTATTGTTGTAGAAATTGACAAGCTTATTCTAAAATTCTTTTGGAAATTTAGGGACCTAGAATAGCCAAACAATCTTGAAAAAGAAAAACAAAGTTGGAGGACTCGCCCTTCCTAATTTGAAACTTACTACAAAGTTACAGTAATCAAGAAAAGTGTTGTATTGACATAAAAGTAGAAATATGGATGCCTGAAATATAATTGAGAATCCAGAAATAAAACCTTACATTTGTGATCAATTGATTTTCAACAAGAGTGACAAGATAATTCAATAGGGAAAGAATAGTCTCTTTCAGTGAATGGTATGTGGACAACTGGACATCCACATACAAAACAATGAAGTTGGAGCCCTACCTCATAGCATTTATAAAAATTAGCTTGAAATGGATACAGACCTGAGTTAACACTATAAAACTCTTAGATAAAAACATCAGATAAACATTCATTGGCTTGGGTTAGGCAATGGCTTCTTAGATATGATACCAAATGCATAAACCACAGAAGAAGAAATAGATAAATTGAACTTTGCTGACATTTTATCCTTCAAAGAACACTATAATGAAAGTGAAAAGACAATCTACAGAATGGAAGAAGATATTTGTAAATCACATATTTGATAAGGAATTTATATCCAAAATATATGAAGAACTCTTACAACTCAACAATGATAGTAACATAAAATAAACCAATTGAAATATGGGGAAAGAATCTGAATAAACGTGTCTCCAAAGAAGACATACAAATGAAAAAGATGCTCAACACCATTAGCTATTAGGGAAATGCAGTCAAAACAATAAGATGTCACTTCATACCCACTAGAATAGCTAAAATTGAAAGAACATACAAAACCAGGCCGGGAGCGGTCACTCATGCTTTAATCCCAGCACTTTGGGAGACCAGAGCAGGAGGATCACTTAAGCCCAGGAGTTTGACAGCAGCCTGAGCAACATGGCGAAATCCCATCTCTATAAAAAAGACAAAAATTAGCCAGGCGTGGTGGCTTGCAACTATAGTCCTACCTACTTGGGAGGCCAAGGCTGGAGGGTCCTTGAGCCAAGGACTTCAAGATTACAGTATATTATGATCATGCCACTACATTCCAGCCTAGGTGACAGAGCAAAACCCTACCTCAAAAAAAAAAAAAAAAAAAAAAAAAAATTAAACGTAGAGTTACCATATGACCCAACGATTCTATTCTCTGTGTATCTACACAAGAGAATTGAAAACATCCAGCCTGGGCAACATGGCAAAACCCCATCTCTGCAAAAATTTTAAAAATTAGCTGGGCATGGTGGCATATACCTGTAGTCCCAGCCATTCAGGAGGGAGGCAGAGGTGGGTGAACCACCTGAGGTGGGAGGCTGAGGCTGCAGGGAGCTGTGATCATGCCACTGTCCTCCAGCCTGGGAGACAGAGTGAGATCCTGTCTATAAAAAAAGAGAATTGAAAACATATGCCCATATAAAAACTTGTACATGAATATTCATAGTGGCATTACTGATAATAGTTAAAACATAGAAACAACTCGAATGTCTATGAACTAATGAATGGATAAAGAAAATGTAGTGTAGCTATACAATGGAATATTATTTGCCCACAAAAAGCAATGAAGTAGTGATACATGTTACAATATAGATGAATCCTATGAACATTAGGGTAACTGGAAAAAGTCAGACACACAAGGTCGCATTTTATATTATTCTATTTATATGAAATGTCCAGAATAGGCAAATCTGTAGTGCTAGAACAGTTTAGTAACTGGCTAAGGCTGGGGAGGTTGGGTTGAAATGAGGACTTACTGTTAATGGGTATGGGATTTCTCTTTGGGGTGAAGAAAATGTTCTAAAATTGATTGTGTTGCTTTGAATATACCGAAAACACTGCATCATAGAATCTGTGAGAACAGGAAAATAGCTGTTGTTTTATACTGCTACTGCTAAGTTTGGCATGACTTGTAACGTAGCAATAGTACTGGAATAAGTGAGTTCTCATACAGTGATGTCTTTTTTTTAAATGAAGAGGAGTGAGGCAAACTACTCTGTGTGCATGTGTGTGTAGTGGAGTTCTAGGGCTTGAGCAAATTAGTGGGGTGTTTCCAGCCAAACAGGTAAATATGAGTGTGAATTTACTAGGGGCAGGTACAAGGCATTGGGGAAGGGAGGCACGCAGACCTTTGCAGAGATTGGTACCTCGGGATAGGTAATGGCAGCACCAGTTTGCACATTTGTGCTCTCTTCTCCAGTTGCCTTTGACACTTCAGGCCTATAGGAGTAGAGAAGGATGATTGATTCACAGTTGGCATTTGGAAGGCAGTGCAGTGTGAGGACCAGGGCCAGGCATTGAGGATGATGATGGAAGAACAGAACCATCAACTTTGTCTCAGAAAGGCTGTAAGGGATGTAGTGTTATCAAAGGGAGGCCAAAGCTCATTTAAGGCAGGAGGTAGCAGGATTATTCTGGGAAAAGGTTAAAAGAGGCTGGCTTAAAGTACAAGTCAGTAGTGAGGAGGAATTAAGAACAGTGAGGGAGAGAGATAGTCTGAGGGGTTTACATTTGGAATAGTAGTCAGGGGGTCCTTAGGATTGGAAGCAAAGATGAAATTGTTCTGAGTCTGTCTTCTGAACCAAGCTCTGAATGAAACTTGAAGGGCAAACTTCCAGAGACTGATTTTTGTCCCAGTCATGTTGGCACAAGGCAACTAGTCCAACTAGTCCTGAGCTAGTCCACTAGCTCAGGTGCAGCTACTCACCCCAGGTTTCTTGTCTTTGTGTGGACTGGGATGGAACGATCCAAATTTGCGGCTACTGAATAAATAAATAATATTCAAATAGGTGGTGGTTTGTCTGTCAGAGAGAAGATGGGAAGGAGTCACAGCTGATTTTGTCATGAATTTAGAAATTCACTTAAAATGTTGAGTTTTTACCCAGGCATGGTGGCATGTACCTGTAGTCTCAGCTACTGGAAAGGTGGAAGCAGGAGGATCTCTTGAGCCCAGGAGGTCGAGGCTGCAGTGAAGCATAATTGCCCCACTGCACTGCAGCCTGGGTGACAGAGCCAGACCCTATCTCAAAAAATAAATAAAATGAAATAAAATAAAATAAAATATTGAGTTTGAAGTGGTGGCAGGATTTTAAGCAGCAATGCTTAGAAGGCAGCCAGCGTCTGGGTCTGAAGTTTAAAGGAAAACTTTCGAAGTGAAATGTAAAATTTGTTTTTACCCTCTGGGATTAAATGAGATCACTCAGGGAAAGAGTGAGAAGTGGCTAGAAAAGAAGGCTGAGAAGAGAACCGAGCTTGTATATGGACTAAAAAACATGGTGGAGAAGACTAAGAAACTCAAGTACAACGGGAGCAGAATCAGAAGAGCTAAGTGCTCCAGAAGCTAAGGTAAGATAAACTTTTTTGAAGGAAGTGTGTATCAGATAGCTATTGTCACAATAAAGCTATGTAACCAACCAACCCAAAAGGCAGTCGCATACAACATGAAGTAATTGTTTCTCACTTAAGAGGCGGTGGTCAGCTGGGGTGGCTCTAATTTAGGCTGCAGTTTGTAGGCTGGCTGAGTATCTCTGCTCAAAATGCCTTTCACTCTTCCTGGACGAGGGGGCTATACTAGGCATGGACTTCTCACAGTGTTTGAGACCAGAAAGGCAAGAGAGCAAGACCATCCGTGTAAGTGCATTTCAGGCCTCTCATTAACCCTTATCTGTCCCATTGACCAGAGCAAGTCACATGGCTGAACCCAAAGTCAAGAGTCAGGGGGTGATACTCCACCTGTAGTGGGAAGAACTGCAAAATCACCTGACAAGTGAAGAACTGGGAATAATAATGCAATGAACTACAGACAGGTAGTCAACCAGGCCTGCACTCTTAACATTTTGTGAAGACTTGAGTTAAGGTTATGAAAGGGGACCCACTCCCCTTTTCTTCCTATTTCTCACTTCCATATAACATCTGCGGTCAATAATGTCAAATAATGAGTAGAGATCAGGTAGGATGAAGGCTGGAAAAATGCTTTTGGATTTGGCAGTCAGAAAGTTTAGGATCACCTTGGAAAGTTGTTTGTCTGGAGTGGTTTGAGTTAAGACATTAAGAGCAAGGGAGAGGTAAAGAGGAGGAGTGTAAACTACATTGCCAAGGAGTGAACGGAATGGAGGAATTGGAATAGCTCAGGGAAGCAAGGCTGACGAGATTATCTTTAGTTGTAAAGACTCAAACATGTGTTTACTGGTCAAGATAAAGCAAAGAGGGGAGACTGAAGCTCTAGGAGGGAAAAGAGATTATTATAGGACTGTTACAAAGAGATGGGAAGTTGACTTTGGAGAATGACAGGTTCTCCATTCCTTTTACACAGGACATGGGTGGAATTGGATGAAAAGACGGTGAAGGGGAGGGAAAATGAGGACTTAATGATGGATGGTAGGCCTGTTGATAAAGTGAGAGACAAAGGTATCTCCTAAGAATGAGAAGGATGGGGAGTAGAACTAGGGTTTTAAGTAGAGAGGAAAACCTTATAAATAGATTCTGTGAGCCAGGTGTGGTGGCTGGCGCCTGTAATCCCAGCTACTGGAGATGCTGAGGCTAGAGGATTGCTTGAGGTCAGGAATTCGAGACCAACCTGAGCAACATAGTGAGACCACTCCCCCTCCCCCCCCACCGTGATCTCTACTTAAAATAAATTTTTGTTTAAAGGAAAAAAATAACTTGATGCTGTGAGCAGGATTAGAAGTCAAAGGATGGGTGAGGAACCCTGAGGGCCCAAATGATGTTGAGTAACATAAACGTGTCTGTGCTAGTTGCCATGGTTACAGTCTTATTTCCTGATTACAATAGAAGGGTGTCCTGTGTGTGACAGGCTGGGAAAGGTGTGGCAGGTGGTAAAGGAATTTACAAAGACAGTCATAGGTAAAGAAAGGCAGATTTATTCGAGAAAGTATGAAGATACATTGCAAGGGTGCAATGGGCAGCATAGCAGAGAAGGAGTTGTCTGCAAAGAGGCAGGGGTTGAAGGGAAGTTTTCTAGAGTCATGCTGGAGGGGGGTATGTGCAGAATGAGGTATCGGGAACAGGATGTTGTGCCAGCAGATTGTCTGTGATTAGTCATCTCTCAGAACAATTGTTCTACCTCATCTGGGACCCCTTCCTCATTGTTGCTTACTTATCTTATCAGGACTCCACAAAAGAGGAGAGATTGACAATGTGGGTATGGTGGAAGATCGGTATGTTAAAGGAAGCTAGAAAATTAGGGAAGGTTTAGTCAAGTTGGTGGTTCGTGGGGATACACGAGGGGTAGCAGCTAACTTATTCCAACAAGCTCTGTGCTAGGCCCCTTGCATTAATTATTTATAATTCTTACAATTGCCGTAGGTGTAGGTTATAAGATCCATTCTTTTTGATACAATGTCTTCCTTTGTCACCCAGGCTGGAGTGCAGTGGTGTGATCGTAACTCACGGCAACTTCAAACTCCTGGGCTCAAGTGATCCTCCTGCCTCAGCCTCCAGAGGATCTGGGACTACAGGCATGCACCAACACTCCTGGCTAATCTTTAAAAATTTTCGTAGACATTGGTTCTTTCCATGTTGTCCAGGCACATTGGGTCTTTTTATGTTGTCCAGGCTGGTCTCAAACTCCTGGCCTCAAGCAATCCTCCCACCTCAGCCTCCCAAAGCTCTGGGATCACAGGTGTGAGACACCTCACCCGGCCTTATAAACTCCATTTTATGTTTGAGAAAATTGTAGCTTGAGGAAGCCATATAACTTACCCAAACTCACCTGCTGATTAATGGAAAAGCCAGGAAGCAAACTCAGGTTTCTCTGAATTGAAATTTTGGATGGAAGAAATTCCATCCAAATTTTTCTTAGATAAAAGGGAAAAGATGCTAATAGATAATATAGAAATCAGGGATGATCAGGATTAAAGTGCAGGTCTCATAGAAATTAGGCAGAGGAAGAGGTGACTGGAAAAGAGGCAGAGAGAGGAATTTAATAGTCTTGGGGGAAGAGCAGTGTTTGTGGAATACAGGCAGGTCCTTGAATAACCAAATAACGTCATTTTGTCATAATACTGGAAAATTGAAAGATAGCTCAGAGCTGTCTGAGTTTGTGAGTTAGGCAAAATTTATCAGGCTGAGAGAGACCTGGGTATGGGGCTTTAGTCCTACCCCCACACCCATGCTTGAGGCAATTGTTAAAACACATTTTGTTCCTGACTAGCTGCCTCATCCATTATCTTCATATTCCTGGAGTTTGTGATACAAAGAACAATTTAAAGCCAATCAATAGCTTATATTATTTTAATGTAAATTCTTGGTAAACTTAGAAACTGCCTCTTGTTTTTTCCTTTGAAAACTCACTTGTAGCTGGGGGAGGTAGCTCACACCTGTAATCCCAGCACTTTGGGAGGCTGAGGCGGGAGGATTACCTGAGGTCAGGAGTTCAAGACCAACCTGGCTAACATGGTGAAATCCATGTCTCTACTAAAAATACAAAAATTAGCCTGGCGTGGTGGTGGTAGCCTGTAATCCCAGCTACTTGAGAGGCCAAGGCAGGAGAATCAGTTGAACCTAGGAGGAGTAGGTTGTAGTGAGCCAAGATCACACCACTGCACTCCAGCCTGGGTAACAGAGAGAGACTCCATCTCAAAAACAAAACAAAACAAAACAAAAAACCCCCACCCATTTGTAACTGGCCAGGTGTGGTGGCTCACGCCTGTAATCCCAACACTTTGGGAGACTGAGGAGGACAGATCATCTGAGGTCAGGAGTTCGAGACCAGCCTGGCCAACATGGCGAAACCCCATCTCTACTAAAAATATAAAAATTAGCTGTGCATGGTGGCAGGTGTCTGTAATCCCAGCTACTTGGGAGGCTGAGGCAGGAGAATCACTTGAACCTGGGAGATGCAGGTTGCAGGGAGCCAAGATCATGCCACTGCACTGTATCCTGGGCGACAGAGTGAGACTCCTTCTCACCCTCCTCCCCCGCAAAAAAAAAACAAAAAAACAAAAACCCAAAGAAACCATTTGTAACTGCCACTAATTTTGGAGTGTGTATTATTCAGGGCAATTTGAATCTATGCTCCCAGGTGGCCCTCTTCAACCCTTGTGCTTGAATAAACTCTTTTTAAACTAGATTCTGAACTTTTGGATTTTTTAGGTTGACATTTGATGAGAAAAAAATAGATTCCCAGCCAGGGCCACTGTCTGTGCGAAATTTGCACATTCTCCCTATGTCTGCCTGCATTTTCTCCTGGTACTTTGGTTTTCCTCCCGGTACTTCAGTTTTCCTCCCACATCCCAAAGATGTTCACGTTACGTTCTTGGCATCTCTAAATTGTTTCTGAGTGAGTGTCGGTATGTGTGTGAGTACACCCTGCCATGCAATGGCATTCTGTCCAGGGTTGGTGCCTATCTTGGGTCCTGAGCTGTTAGGCTCTGGCCCCCTGCAACCCTGAATTGGAATAAGCAAGTTGGAAAATGAATGAATACAACTTATTGTACAAGAAGACGTCCTAAAGTATCTGATAATCATTTGCACAACAATAAATGATGCTGTACTAAAGCACTCAGTAATTTTTTTGAGCCTTGGGTAGGAGGTACTCCCTATAATTTTTGCCTTGTAAACATTTATTCCGTGATTTAACCCACCACCACTACAATTGCTGTCACTCACTGGTTCACAAAAAATGGGTAAATCATTATCTTATTTGTTTCTATTAATCTTTTTAAAATGTATGTCTAGCTCTTATTTCAATATTTAATAATAGAAGTGTTTTGGTGTTTATTTAGAAGTTTGGTAATGTTTTTGAGATCAAAAATAGGCCGTAGAAACTTAACTCTTGTCTATATCAGTGAACTGTGGTAAATTGATTTCATTATACACAGTTTTGCTTAAAATTTCAGTTTCCAAGAACCTATTGGTGATTTTAAGTTAGGACTTACTATATTAAGGTAGGAGGTGAAGCCATGAATGGATTGTCTATGTAGCACCAGGAACCTGGCTGGGATACTTGGGATCGATCAGTGAAGTCAGAGTGGTCAGCAGGCACAGTCCCGGTGTTGAAATTCCTTGGGGTCGTGATAAGGAATGGAGTGGAGAGAAAAATTGTGGAAGAAGGAAATTTCCCTGACCCTTTTGTGGGTGGAAACTGAAGTGCACAGGCACTGGCAGGGGTGAACTCCACTCACTTGCTGCTCCACCCATTGTGGGAGGGGGAGTGCAGGTGAATGTGTGCAGGAGCTGGGACGAGCACCTTTGGGCGCCAGCAAGACCCAACTCCGTATTGGTCCTGTGGCAGTGTCTAGGGGAGGGTGCTCGTGACCCCTGAAGCCCCAGAGGAAGTGTTACAGTGCTCTTTTAGCTTTGCCATCCATGGACAGCTTAAGTGTTAGCAGCTCAGTGGAGGGTCAGTGTGATAGACTTTTGCATCTGCACCTGGCATCCAGGAGGAATGAGGTCACACAGAGTTGAAGATGGTAAATGTGAGAGATTTTATTGCTGAGGAAGGTGGCTCTCACTGGGAAGGGGAGCTGTAAATGGGACAGAGTGGGAACGTAATTTTCCCTCAGAGCTACTCCATAAAGCTGTCCCTTTGAAGTCAAGCCCCGTATCTCCAATGTTCAACCATAGTCTCTGATGTTCAGCTGCTTCTCCTCTCTGCCAGTTGAGCCTGGGGTTTTTATGGGCACAGGATGGGGAGTGGGGTGGGCCGTGGGTGGTTTTGGAAAAGGCAATATTCAAGCAGGAAAACAGGGATATATGTTCTCACTTTGGGCTGTGGTTCCGGCTTGAGGGTGGGGCTCTTGCTGGGGACCTGCCCTCTTCTGCCCAGAATTTCCCTGCCTCCTGTCCCTAAAACTGTGAGCCAAGAGGTAACATTTCTGAGGAATATGGATGTTAGTAGATAATTGTGGCACAACCAGATGCCCTAGACTTCAAAGGAGAGTTGGGGAATCAGGGTATTGAAACAACAGCCTAGATGTGGCAGTGGAGAGCAGTGAGAATGCTGATGCTGCCTACCTACTCATGCAGAAGAGAAAACCAGTTCATTCTAGGTAAGCGGAGTGATGTGATTTTGTGAAGAGGTCTCCAAGGTGATTTGGAAGCGGTCTCAGAAATGATACAATCCATTATATCAATGTAGAAGCAGAGGTAGAGTGGCAGAATGATCACACAATAAACTTGTGGCTGTGAAGGGCCTGGGTGGGGCAGCATGGGCTACTGGTTAGGAAATAGGCCTTTGAATCAGATGGACCTGGTTCGAATACCAGCTTCATTACTGGATGTGAGATGTGGGGTGTTGCCTAATATTTCAGCTTTCTTATCTGTAAAAGGGGACACTTGATGTTTACTGCAAAGGATTGTTGTAAGGATTTAACAAGGTTGATATATGTGAAGTACTTATTTTGTATATTGTGCTTGGCGCACAGAAAGTGCTCAATGCATTTTTTTCTTTGCTTGTTTTTGAGATGGAGTCTCACTCTGTCACCTAGGTGGGAGTGCAGTGGCATGATCTTGGCTCACTGTAACCTACGTCTCCCAGGTTCAAATGATTCTCCTGCCTCGGCCTCCTGAGTAGCTGGGATTACAGGCACCTGCCACCATGCTGGGCTAATTTTTACATTTTTAGTAGAGACAGTGTTTTACCATGTTGGCCAGACTGGTCTCAAACTCTTGACCTCAGGTGATCCACCTACCTCGGCCTCCCAAAGTGCTGGGATTACAGGCATGAGCTACTGCGCCCAGCCTGCTCAATACATTTTAACCAGTAATGCTGGAACTGAATCAACGGGACTCACATTCTTTCTATTTGGAGGACATAAACATTAGACAGGTCATCTTGTCTTCTTCACTGGAGGTTTCCAATACTGCTTACTCCAGACCTGTTCCCTGTTGCTAAGATGTGTGGCCTCCGGCCTCTGTGGAGGCTCACAAAAACTGCTGACAGTAGCAGAAGCTAGTTTAACCACTACTGAATATATCTCGTCTATGCAGCAGCCTGGATCCTGTTATCGGTGAAAAACTTGCTGAGTGAGATGCTAAAATGGGTGTCTGAAGGGACCCTCGGTCATGTATTTCAAGAGATCTTTAGAAATATCAAAGGCTCCACACTCTCCCTACCCCTCCTATGTCTGTTTGGAATTGTTTAAACATGAGTAATGAAACAAAACGAGGACAGGCAGAGATTATCTAGAGACAGACAGATTTATCAACTTGCTCTCTTCCTGGCAATTTAGCACTTGTAACCCATTCCCCTTACTAGTGGTTTATTTATTTTTAAAATGTGTTCTTAGGTAATGACTGCCATTTTTACTAAAAAAGTAATGCATGCACAAGGAAAATAATTCCAAGAGTGCAAATGATAGATAATTAAAAATTACCTTCTTCCCACTTCAGACTCCTTCTTTCCAATTTTTTTTCCTGGATGCCATTACTGTTAACAGTTTTTGGGCACCGTTTCAGAAATATTCTACCTATGTAATATTATATATATATGTGTGTGTGTATATATATATCAAAGCATATATATGAGTATTTATTCTTTTAAAAAACAAATGAGGACAGAGTCTATATACTGTTTCATGCCTTGCTTTTTTCTGCTTAACAACTACAACTTGGAGACAGTTTCATGTATGACCATAGAGTCTTTTGTCTTTCTTTTTAATGACTGCATACTAGTCTGTAGTATGGTTGTAGCACAAGTTATTTAGCCTAAACTTCCAGTTTTTTTGTCTCATGACTTTTTTTGTCAGTGGAAACCCTCTTCTACTAGTCACTCTGGTACTAAACCTTGGAGTAATATCTAACCTTTTTGGTATCTAGTAAATCCTGTCAATTCTCCCTTTTTGATGTTTTTCCTATTTGCTCATTCTTTTTCATTCTCATTGCTGCTTCCCTGGTTTAGGCCTTATCATCTCCTATGGCGTTTCCTTATCTCCAAATTCTCTATCTCTGCACATCTTGCACACTTGCCCTTCACCAAATTTCCTAACGCCCACATTTTGATGTGTCACTCCTCTTAAAAACCTCTGTGTCTTCCCATTCGTTGTGTTATGTAACAACTCAAGCAATGATCAATAAATCTGATTTTTAAATTGTAACTGAGGAGTTCATGAAATGCAGATGCCTGGATCAGAATCTCCAGATGTATGACCGTTAGTCTGTATTAAAAAAAAAAAAAAAGTTTCCAGGTGCTTCTGTTGCAGTTGGTTGTTGGATCAGTGGAACCATTAGAACAAAGTCCACATTTCTCAGCCCAGTATTTAAGGCTCCTCGCAATTTCTCTCCAACATGCCTTTCCAGACCCATCCCTTACTACTACTTCTTTACACATCAGTGCAAATGAAATTCTTTTCGGCCGTCTGGATTCTCCTCACAACTTCCGGTTATGCCTTTTAACCTCCGAAACTCAGTCTCTTTATGAAACTTTGGCAACCAGAAGAGATCTCTGAACTCCATTCTCTGTACTGGCTCACAGTTCACGGTTTTGAATTCTCCAGCTCCCCGTGTCTCCCCCACTAGATTGTAAGGCTTCTGTCAGACATTAAGTTACTTTATTATTCGCACCTACAGAGTCTTTGCACTTTGTGACAAAGGTGGTAAACAAGAATTTGTAGGCTTAGTGCCACTGCCTGACTTGATCATCACTGTTTACGCAGTGTTGTTAACTGTTTTTAGCTTACAGTGGGCTTTCAACAAGTATTTGCGGATCCAATGTATGAATGCAATGTATGAATGCACGGAATCCAACCTAGCATTTCCCAGAGAACTACAAATCCCAGCGGACATTACGCAGAACGCCGACGGACGCGGTGACGCAAGGGGGCGTGCCGAGCCTGAGGGAGGGGTCGGCCTGCGGGTAGCCAGAGGCTGGGGCGGCTGTGGAGCCTGGGGTGGAAGAGGGAGTGTGGGGCAGCGAAAAGGTGAGCCGAGCTGACGGAGGGGACGCGCTGCGCGGCTCCCCCAGTCTATGGAGCGGGGTAAGATGGCGGAGGCGGAGAGCCTGGAGACAGCGGCAGAGCACGAGCGGATCCTGCGAGAGATCGAGAGCACTGACACGGCCTGCATCGGGCCCACGCTCAGGTACCCCGGGTGCCGGGGCCACCGAAGGGCGGGAACGGGCGGGACGGGGCAGGCTCCTCTGGGTCCGGGCTCCGGCCGGCTGTCTCCATGGCCGGCGCTGGCCTCTCCCTTGGGAGAGACCCTGCGTTCCGGGCGAGGCGGTCTCCCTTCGCAGCCCCGACGCGGGGTCCCTTCGCGGCGCCCCATAGCCCAGTGACTCAGGAGGCTCCCGCTGTCTCCCTCGGGGCTGGAGCAGCCTTCGTTCTCCCTCCGAGGCTAGTCTGGCGCTGGGGAACGAGCGGGCGCCCGACAGATGGTGGTGGCTCCCGTCAGATCTTCTCCCTGGGGACATCACCCTTCTCCCTCCGACTCCAACTCCGTCCTGCCCTAGACAGGAGTCCTGCTCTTCAGATAACACAGAATTTCACTCCATGATCTGGTGCTCGAAATCAAAGTCTTGCCTCAGAATCACAGCCACTTCTCAGAAACGAGTCCTTGGAAATCCTAGGCCTGGATGGAAGTTCCCCCAACCCGCGCCCCTCTCCTGGGAGCCGCTGCTCCTTTATCCCTGCTTCCTTATTACGAGGACGACCCTCGCCCACGGTGCAGCCTCCTCATCGCTGGGGAAAATTGACCCTGCTGCCGCCTCCAAGTTACCATTTCTTTTTTTTTTTGCACGCACATCTCCATTTTATTTGGAGATGTCAAAAGAAATCCCGACTTACCTCAACTTATTTAACAAATTTAGGTAGCACTTGTTACATAAAGTGCAAGACGTTGTAAACAGTGATTTTACAAATGCAACTTATTTAAGCCACAAAACAACCGTATTAGGTAGGTTCTATTACTCTCCTTTTACAGATGGGGCGCAGAGAGGTTAAGTGACTTGGCCAAGGTCACAGAGAAAATAAAGTAGGGGACTCAGATTGCTATTCGGGTAGCCTGGATCCAGACACTTAACCACTGTTCTGCCTCAGCTGGAGATTACCGGCTACCCGTACTTCCTGTTGATAATTACTCACTAAGCCTAGTTTTGAACTACTTTCCCCCTTCCCCTCATGTTACTGGTGTCCTAGAACGAACTCAGCCTTATCCCTTACTGTTATGCATTCTGATCTTCAGGCAGCCAATACATAGATAACTATCTTACCCTCCTTGCACAGTCTTGGGTCACTGCCCCTCCCATCAGAAAAGTTATTACTCATTGCTTGCGTTCTCCTGGCGTGAGTTGACTCAGGAAAGACTAATTGAAGGAGGGCAGGTTGGAAACTACTCCTCCTCTCCACCTGCACAGCTTCCTTCTCCAGGACACATTGTTAGCACATTTCTGCCAGTACCACCCCTGGTCATAACTATGGTAGTTTGCCTTTTGTCTCTTTATTTATTAAAAGTAATAGCAAAAACCGCAATTACTTTTGTACCAACCTAATATTCATTTATTGAGACAGGGTCTCCTTTTGTCTCCTAGGCTGCAGCGCAGTGAGGTGATTGTAGCTCACTGCAGCCTTGACTTCCAGAGTTCAGCTCCTCCCACCTAAGCCTCCTGAGTAGCTGGTCCTACAGCTGTGCACCACCACCACACCTGGCTACGTTTTAAACTTTTTGTGGAGATGGGATTTTGCCATGTTGCCTCGGCTGGTCTCAAACTCTTGGGGTCAAATGATCCTCCCACCCCAGCCTCCCAAAGTGTTGGGATTACAGGCATGAGCCACCGTGCCTGGCCCCTTTGTCCTTTAAAGTGACTTTTAGCTCCCTTTTTTGGACCAGTTCTTCCACACAGTTGCCTGTCTCTCCACCAACCCCCATTGCCTTATGATCAGGACCATTGTGCTTCTCTCAATTCTCATTTTCTTTAGCTCTTAAGGGTCAATGATCCTATACTTTCCTACATTTTCCTGTATACTTAAAATCATCTCTAGATTACTTAAAATACCTAATATAATGGTAAATACCATGTAAATATATGTTATACTGTATTGTTTAGGTAATAATGACAAGACAAATGTCTGTAGCATGTTTAGTACAGATGCAACCATCCTTTTTTTTTTTGAGACAGGGTCTCACTCTGTTGCTCAGGCTGGAGTGCAGTGGCACAATCACTGCAGTCACTGCTCACTGCAGCCTTGACCGCCTGGTGATTCTCCCCTCAGCCTCCTGAGTAGCTGGGACTACAGGCGTGTGCCACCATACCTGGCTAATTTTTAATATTTTATACAGAGGTGGGGTTTCACCGTGTTGCCCAGATTGGTCTTAAATTCCTGGGTTCAAGCAATCCACCTGCTTTAGCCTCCCAAAGTGTTGGGATTACAGGTGTGAGCCACTGCACCCGGCCACTGTCCCTTTATTTTTTCTCTTAAAACTTTGATTGAAGAGGTTGGTTGAACCTGCAGATACCGAGGGTCAACTGTATATACATTACGATTTAAATATAAGTTACCCAGTCTCCCTAAAACTTGTTTCATTGATATTATTGAGTTTTTTCCACTGAAAAGTGGGGTTTTGTGTAGGTAGATGGATTAAGAGATCTTTTGCCCTAAGGGGACACTGTAAAAAAAAAAGTTTGAGACTCAATACCAGTTTTACTTGCTTTTCTTGACTTCCTATATGATTATTACGGGCTTATCATTTTTGGTCTTAACTTTTTTTTTTTTTTTTTTTTTTTTTAGCAGATTACACTAAATCTTACTATCAGACCCAGGGTTTATTCACTTGAATATCCTATAATACAAGGAGGACCCATGGGCTTTGTCTTTAGTCTAGCTGTCCCTACCCATATTCATAGGGGATGATCTCACCTTTTTTCCTTATCCCGTTCAGAGGCAGCAGCATGCACAGACTTGATGTTTCAGATCCCATGCCTTACTTGGGATGTGCCTCTATTGTCATTATCTCCTGTTTTTCATCACTATCATTAAACAGGTTTGATTAAGGCAGTAGCTTTCTTGCCTTAACTACTCTCAATTGTAAATCTCGAACTTTTCCTCTTCATAGTATGTCTTTCCTCTTTCTTCATCTTTTGAGGTAAAGGCACCAGATTCTTAACTGTTCCTGAGATAGGCTTTTCTAGCTGAAGAGAAACTAACGAACAGAGAAAGTAAATTGAGAGCAGATATTAGATTAGTATATCCATTCCTAAAATACCTGCTCTTCAAAAAAATCCACTTGGCTATATTGCCTAACCAGACTCTTTCCTTTCCCAGCTATTATTTGTGTATCATTACTTGCTTGCTTTCTTTGCTGTGATACTGGATTGTTTTTCCAGTCTTATCTCTTTTTGTTTGAGGAGTCACAGTGACTTGACTTTTTCATTATATTACTATTATTATTTTAGTTTTGAGCTGTACATGTAATATTGGTAGATTCCCATGTATCATAAGGATATACCACCTCTTCTTTTTCGTTGTAATTCTGAAAGGCCCAAGCATACCCGCATATAAAGAGGTTGTTGCTTAGCAAACTCTTTTGGGAAACTAGCTATCTCTCTCTTTGTCTTTACCTTAAAAATTATTTTGTTATCTGTGAGTCCTAATTTTGGAAAGAGGCCTATAAGATGTTAAAGCCTGTCTGTCCTGTTTTTAAAATAATGTTGATTCCTGTTTTGTGTTATAAATACTAAAATTTTGATGACAAATCATTTATGAACAATAGCTCCCTGTTTTCATTTTTCAAATCCCATCCCTATATCTCACTTTTCCTTTATATCACTTACTCAGTAGAAGTCATTTCTTCATTTTGTACTCTGGGTAATAGCAATTAACATTCAGTCTAATTGTTGTTTAAGATTTTTTGTTTTCAAATTTAAAATTTAATAGTGAAATACACTGCCATTAAGAAAACAACTATATTGAGATATAATTCATGTATCATACAATTTACCCATTTAAAGCATATAATTAAATGGTTTTGGGTATGTATATTTGCAGAGTTGTGCAGCAATCACCACAACCTAATTTTAGAAAATTTTTGTTACCTCAAAAAGAAACCCTGTACCCATTAGCGGTCTCCTCATTCTGTTCCCTCTCTCTCCCTAGGCAATCACTACTTTTCTTTATGGGTTTGGCTGTTCTGGACATCTGGACATTTTGTATAAATGGAATCAAACAATATGTGTTTCTTGGTAACTTAATGTCTTCAGGGTTCCTCTATGTGGTAGCATGTATCAGTACTTAATTTTTTTTATCAATGAATCATATTCCATTGTGTGGATGTACTACATTTTATTTTTCATCAGTTGATGGACATTTGGGTTGTTTGCATTTTGGGGCTGTGGAACAGTGCTGCCATGGCTATTTGTATACTAGTTTTTGTATAGATATATGTTTTCATTTTTGTTGAGTATGTACCTAGGAGTGGAATTTCTAGGCTGTAAGGTAACTCTATGTTTAACATTATGAGAAACTGCTAGACTGTTTTTCCAAAGTGTGTGCACCATTTTACATTCCTATAGCAATGTATCAGGGTTCCAGTTTTTTCACATCCTTGTCAACACTTGTTATCTTTTTTGCTTTGCCATACTGGTGGGCGTGAAGTTGCATTTCATTGTAGTTTTGATTTGCATTCCCGTAATAGCTGTTTTTTTCATGTGCTTATTGGTCATTGTTTATCGTTTTTGGATTCTTTGCCCATTTTTAAATTGGGTTATTTGCTTTTTTTTTTTTTTTTTTTAGGTTGAGTTGTAGGAGTTATTTATTCATTCTGAATATGTCCTGTTATCAGATATATGATTTGTGATATTATATCCTATTCTGTGATTTGTCTTTTCCATTTTTTGATATCTTTCATGTTCTTAGCTTTTGCTGCACAAAAGTTTTTAATTTGAATTAAGTCCAATTATCATTTTTTTTTCTTATTTTGTTTCAGCTTTTGATGTTGTATTTAGGAAACTTTTGTGTAACGCGTGATCATGAAGATTTGCTCCTATATTTTTTCTTTTTTGAGACGGAGTTTCGCTCTTGTTGCCCAGGCTGGAGTGGAATGGCGCGATCTGGGCTCACCGCAACCTGCGCCTCCCAGGTTCAAGCAATTCTCCTGCCTCAACCTCCCGAGTAGCTGGGATTACAGACATGCACCACCACACCCAGCTAATTTTGCATTTTTAGTAGAGACGGGGTTTCTTCATGTTGAGGCTGGTCTCGAACTCCTGACCTCGGGTGGTCTGCCACCTCGGCGTCCCAAAGTACTGGGATTACAGGCGTGAGCCACTGCGCCCAGCTGATTTGCTCCTATATTTTTTCTAAGTGTTATATAATTTTATCTTTTACATTTAGATCTGTGATTCATTTTGAGTTAATTTTTGTTTACGATGTAAGGGAGAGTGTCCAGTTTCATTCTTTGGCATGTGGATATCCAGTTGTTCCAACACCATTTGTTGACTGCTATCATTTTTAAAAAAAAAACCCAGATTGCTGGTTGATTTATTTTGATCTCCTTATCATGATTTATGTTCCTTATTTCTGGCAGAAATGTAACATTGAAAACCCTGTTATTGAGTTTATGTGATTTTGCTAGCTAGCCTAACTTCCTTCATTTAGTATTCTCACCCAGGGAAGTTTGCTCTAGTTTTCAGCTAAAGTTTTTCTCTTTTTAGCTCAATTTCTGTATCATAATGATTGATTGCTATATTTGTTCTTGGTAAAGAACTTTACTTTATGGACTGATTCTTGTCTTATGGAATTATTTTGTGTCATACTACCTGGTCTTATGTAACATAAAGTATGTTAATGATACAGTCTTACCTTTTTCACTGTTAAAACAGTATGTCAATATATGGAATTTAGAAACTAGATTAAAAATTACTTACAATCCTGTAACACAACTGCTGTTGTTTTGGTGCTTTTCCTTCTAGAACTTTGCCTTATATATTTTATTGTTACAAAGCTGTACTTATGGGTGTAGAAATAATTTTCTGTCTTGCTTTTTTAAGTTGTTTGTTTATAAAGCTAGCTCTTACAAGAAACAAATTGAGGGGGATATTTTCAAAAGGCTGTTTTATTTAAGGTCATTTGATAATTAAATATGGGGATCTGACATCCCCACTTACTACTTCTGTGCCTTTGGCCACATGACTCTTATTTTTCCATCCAGCACCCCCTCCCATTAATTCATTTGTACAGAGATCAGTTAATCATAATCCTTGGTTCATGACATTTGCTCATTATAGGTCCATGGCTCTCTTTAATAAATTAAATAAATTTATTTTTATAAACAACTTACCACCTAACTGGGCAAATTTTTCTCATCTAAAAAATGATGAGAAAAATGAAGATAAACCATCCTTCATGGTACGATACAAGGTACCAAGCTAGGACTACTGCCTAGCAGGTATCATGAAGGATGTTTTCTCTCTCTCTCTCTCTCTCTTTTTTCTTTTCATACTCTTCCTCCAATGTAGATGGGGTGCTGTGGTACCTGCTAGGCATTGGTCACTCAAGTGTGAGTCATTTTCCACCTTTACCCTTGGGTTTGCTATGTGGACTTAAGTATTTCTATATTTTGAGTTTTGTTAGTTTAGTGGTTAGCCTATTTTTTTTTGTTTCCTTTTCCTGCTCCCACGTATCTAAGGGATATAATACTTATCAATAATCAATCCTGGGAGGGGTTATTTTGGGATGGAGCAGAGAATGGAGGAGGAGATAGGAAATAAATATATAAAAGCCCTTCAGGTGATTGTGATATACTCCATCCTTGACAATCACTGAGGGGAAGAACATTCCCATTGCTCATGCTTATTTTTTAATAGTAGCGCCCTTTTAAAAATAACATTTTTATATTTAGTTATAAATAAATATAAAATTTTATATTTTAGTTAGTAATAGAATGACTTAAGAAGAAACAGACAACAACAAATAACTCTATTACCTTTTCACCACTTTTATATTTTTAATTTCCTTTTAACTTTTTTCATATATATTTTATTATATTAAGTATTAGATGATTATTATGTGTCTTGCTGTTTCAGTTAACATGTTATATACAGATTTATACATTATAATGATGTCACTTTAATGGCTTTATTAATGAATTGATTCATTAATATATTCATTCAATATTGAGCAATGTCTATGTGCCAGATACTCTTCCAGACTCTGGGGTTCAGCAGGCAGCAATATAGACAAGTCCCTATCCTTATAGAGCTTATAGAGTCTGGAGTGGGTACTTACAGAACAAATGAATAAATATATAATGTAATGCTATTCAGCAATTAATGTTACATAATGACTGGGTTATTGCTTTCAATTGGGGGTTAGGAAAGGTAGCTTTGGCAAAGGTTTGAATAGAGTGAAGCAACGAGCCATATGGCTCTCTGTGAGGGAAATACCTTCCATACAAAGGGGACAGTAAATGCCAAGGTCCTCAGGAAAAGGATAATGGTGGGAAGTGGTGGTAGGAAAGTAGTCAGGGTCCAGATCATGTAGACTAAGGAAGAGACTTTGATTTTATTCTAAGTGTTATGGGAAGGTACAGGAGAGTTTTTATTCTGAGCATTATGGGAAAGTACAGGAGAGTTTTGAGCAGGAAAGTGACATGTGGTCACTTAGATTAAACAAGGAATGTGGCCAGATACAGTGGCTCATGCCTGCAATCTCTGTACTTTGGGAGGCCAAGGAGGGCAGATCACTTGAGGCCAGGAGTTCAAGATTAGCCTGGCCAACATGGTGAAACCCTGTCTCTACTAAAAATACAAAAATGGCCGGGTGCGGTGGTTCACTTCTGTAATTCCAGCACTTTGGGAGGCCGAAGCGGGCGGATCACGAGATCAGGAGATGGAGACTATCCTGGCTAACATGGTGAAACCCCGTCTCTACTAAAAATACAAAAAAAAAAAAAAAAAAAAAAATTAACCAGGCCTGGTGGCGGGCGCCTGTAGTCCCAGCTACTCTGGAGGCTGAGGCAGAAGCATGATGTGAACCCAGGAGGCGGAGCTTGCAGTGAGCCGAGATCGCGCCACTACACTCCAGCCTGGGCTACAGTGTGAGACTCCATCTCAAAAGAAAAACAAAACAAAAATTAGCCTGGTGAGGTGGCGGGCGCCTGTAATCCCAGCTACTCAGGCTGAGGTAGGAGAATCGCTGGAACCCAGGAGGTAGAGGTTGCAATGAGTGGAGATTGCACCACTGCACTCCAGCCTGGGCGACAGAGTGAGACTCTGTCTCAAAAACAATGACAACAACAACAAACAAACAAGGAATGTTCTGGCTGCTGTGTGGAGATAGAGTAAGAGAGGAAACAGGGTAACCAGTTAAGGGATGTTTGCAGTAAGTAATAAGAGGCAAAAGATGGTTATGGCATGCAATGTGGTATTAGGGAGGAGGTGATGAGAAGTAGCTGGATTTAGAATATGTTTTGAAGGTAGTGCCAAAACGATGGATTAGTTATGGGAGTTAAAGAGAGGATCAAGGATGATTCCAAGGCTCTTGGCCTAAGCAATCAGATGATGGTGATGCCAATTCTTGGGATAGGGAACAATAAGGGGAGGAACTTTACTTTTCTTCGAATAACTTATCACAGCCTGACATATTTATTTTTTGATTGTCCACCCTATTAGAATGTCTGTTCCAGGAGGGAAAGGATTTTGTTTCTTTTGTTTGCTGCTGTATCCTGGGAACCCAATGGGTGCCTGGCATATAGTTGGTGCTCAGTAAATATTTGTTGAATGAATAGAATAATTAAAAAATTGTATCACCAACTGTTAATTATCTGGGAATTAATTAACTGATTTGCAGATTAACTGTCTTAAAAATATGACTTCCTTTTGAGAGAAAATAAAACTAATGAAAATTTCAAAAGCTTCTATATATCAGAAATGTTTTTTTATAACTACGTATAACTTTATAGTTCTTCTTTCTCTTCATCAGTCAAAAGTGTAATCTAAAATAATTTTTAAAAAGCCTGTCATTCCTCAGTGTTCTTTGTAGTGTTGTCAAAAGTTTGCAAGTTTAAGAATAGTAACTCTATTGATGAAAGCATTATAATCTGAGTGCCTGTTATATAAATAAAGGTTAACATTTAGCAAAAAGTTGAAATTGTACATTTGGGTAAAAAAGGGTGGATAATGTTAAATAAGTTTCAATACAGTATGGAATAGGAAAATAAATTTTTTTGTGGTTTGATAAAGAGAAATTTGTTTTTAAAAAATGTCCTCATTGAGTTATCAAGCAAACTGGAAAAATGAAAAAACTGTGAAGAATCTGTGGTTAATAAGACAATGTTGATTTGGTTCAATTAGCTAGCAGTGGGCTCTGTTTGATTTTGTTTGAGTTAAATAGACAAAAATTTTCATTGAAGCTCTTCCAGTGGAGGTTATGCTGATTTGTTATCTGATTGATTAGATTCACACCACAGAAAAATTAGTAGCCATTGAGAGAAATTAAATGGGAGTGTAGCATTTGCTAAGTATTCCTGTATTAAATTTCAAGAGTTTATTAGTTATCATCATATCAAATATGTAATTCTGAGGAACCTGAGCTCCTGGAAATGTTATCTACTATAATTTTGAAAATAAAAAATGATATAGGTAAATTATCTTGTGTGGGTTTGAAATATTTTATTTAAAAAGTGGAAAGAAAAGGCTATGAATCATAGATCTAATAAATATTTTCTGTCTCATTCCTTCTATTTCCCTATTTTATTAGTTTGTTGTTTATTCGTCCATTGCTTTCTTATGCAAATAGGAACATATATTATCTTATTTTCTCCTTCCTTTTACAAAATAAATAGTGTTATTGTATAGACTTCTGCAGCTTAGTTTTTAGTCATACATATATTTTGGAAATTTGTCCATATCAGTATATAGAGGTTTTCCTTATTTTTTAAAAATAGCTACATAGTATTCCATTATGTAAATACACCATGGTTTATTAAACTAGTCCTCTGTTTCTGGATATTTGGATTATTTCCAGCCTTTTGCCAGAAAAAATAATGCAGCAAGGGATAGGCTTGAATATTGGTCATTTTTTATTGCACATTTCTTTTTTTGTTTGTTTTGTTTTTGAGACGGAGTCTTGCTCTGTCTCTCAGAGTGGAGTGCAGTGGCGCGATCTCTGCTCACTGCAACCTCCGCTTCCCGGGATCAAGCGATTCTCCTGCCTCACCCTGGTGAGTAGCTGGGATTACAGGTGTCCACCACAATGCCCGGCTGATTTTTGTATTTTTAGTAGAGATGGGGTTTCACCATGTTGGCCAGGCTGGTTTTGAGCTCCTGACCTCAAATGATCCAACCGCCTCGGCCTCCCAAAATGCTGGGATTACAGGCCTAAGCCACTGCACCTGGCCTATTGTACATTTCATACTGTGTCTATAGGATAGATTCCCAGAAGTAAGATTGCTAAGTAAAATGATGAATGTATCTGGAATTTGGTAGGTATTACCCACTTGAAAAGCTATACCGTTTTGTTCTCCCTCTAGCAGTCTTTGAGATTGCTCATTTCTTTATAGCTCTTTCAATAAAGTTCTCCATAGCTTTTTCAACAACCCAAAGACTTTTGGGCTTTTGTCAATATGATAAGTGATAAATAGTGTTTCAGTGTAGTTTTTATTTTTATTTTTCTTATTGTGAGTGAGGCTGAAAATCTCACAATAATATGTTTAGGGGCTTTTGTGTATGTCTTTTGCTTATTTTTCTATAAGGGGGATTTTTTTTTTCTTTTTTCCCTTTTTTTTTGAGACAGGATCTCTCCCTCTGTCGCCCTGGCTAGAGTAAGTGGGGCAATCTCAGCTCACTGAAGCCTCCGCCTCATGGGCTCAAGCAATCCTCTCACCTTAGCCTCCTGAGTAGCTGGTAGTATGGGTGCGCGACACCATGCCCGGCTAATTTTTCGTTTGAGACGGAGTTTCGCCGTGTTGTCCAGGCTGCTCTTGAACTCCTGGGCTCAAGCCATCTGCCTGCCTCGCCTCCCAAAGTGCTGGGATTACAGGCGGGAGCCACCACACCCGGCCAGGATACTTTTCTTTTTGATATTTGGGCGCCCAGGGTAAAGAACCTTTGATGGTTATATGTTGCTTAAATGCATGATGAATATGTACAGTGGAATTAGTTGTGATTGGTAAATAAATCATTGTTTTTTAAGAAATGAAAGCTTCAAATCTGCCTCTTTATTATTTTAGTCATAAAGAGGCATCAATAAACAAAGGCATTTTAAACGATTTTTAAAATATTATATTTGGATGCTGTGATAATTAGAAATTAGAAGGTTTTATTGGTGAATACAGTTATATCATTAGATAATGCTGCTTCAGGCCAGGTGTGGTGGCTCACACCTGTAATCCCAGCACTTTGGGAGGCCGAGGTGGGCAGATCACTTGAGGTCAGGAGTTCAAGATCAGCCTGGTCAACATGGTGAAACCCTGGCTCTACTAAAAATACAAAAATTAGTTGGGCGTGGTGGCACAAGCCTGTAGTTCCAGCTGCTCAGGAGGTTGAGGTACGAGAATTGCTTGAACCCAGGAGGCGGAAGTTGCAGTGAACCGAGATCGTGCCACTGCACTCTAGACTGAGCGAGACTGTCTCAAAAAAAAAAAAAAAAAAGGTATTGCTGCTCCACGTACAAATAAGATTCTTAGCAAATCAGGGGATATCAACATTTTAATAAATTCTTTACCTTCAACTTTTATGGCATGTATTTGTATGTTTATATTATGTTCAGCATCAACACAATTAACATATGAATTAGTTATAAAAATGTGTTGATAAAGACAATTATTTAGTATGGTTTTGGAAGTAGTTTAGAATTTTGGGTGATATATCTCACATAGCTTTAGCTGGAATATGATAATATGACTATTAATTAGGTCATTGAGGAAAATAAAAATATTTTGATTCTTTTCATCATTGAAGTTGATAGTTTGTAGTATTTGCTAATGATTTAATAATTATTTTAATCATATACTGAAATCAAGCCTCTATCTGTAAGCAGCTAGAAGAACTGAAAATAGTGAGTCACTTGTCTATGAAATGTTAGTGAGTCACTTGTCTGTGAAATGTGTCACAGTTGAGATTCTGGGCATTTTAAGTTTGCTTGGGGGAAATAGAAAAACTAGTAAGGGGGAGGGGTTGGTAAAAACTTGAGTTACACAGCTAAACTTAAATACTTGAGATCTGAGGTGACTAAGAGGTTATTTCTTAGTGATGCCTGCCATGGGTTAGGAAAAGAAGAGTAAAGTCGTTTCTGTGATGTAGTAGTGTCTGCTGGAATAGTTAGAAAGCAAGGAACATGGTATGCACAAAGACAAAGTGATGTTGCATGGATTTTATTCCAGTATTTGAATTAAGGAGAGTTCATCTAAAAAATAGACAACAATAATGGAGTATTTTAATGTTCTGGCTATTTTTAAAAAGCAGTTTGTGGTGTCATGTATTGTAAATTATATTTTATATTTCTAGGAGTCTGTAGAATGATAAATGTTTTCCTTTAAATTGCATGTAACTTAACATTAATATTTTATGCCACATTTGACTATTTTTTGGGGGGGATTAATTTTGTCTTAACTTTGTTTCTGAGTTGTTCTCAATCTCCTTCCCCTCTTATTCTGGTTAATTGGCAATTGATTGTTCGTTATCTTTCTTTGTCTCTGATTATTTCCTTCTCTTGTTCTAGAAAGGAATTAGTTTCCAAAAAGCTATGTAATTTAAAAAATACACATATTAGATACATCAAAGGTGGTGAAGAAATTGGGGCAAAGGGAAAATAAGGGTAGGAAGGAGAATATGAAGTAAAGAGTAAGAACAGTTAGATGATTCAAAGTTAAAAAGTGGATATTAGGAGAGGTACAATTATTTTTGGTTCTGAGTTTAAGATCAGAGAACTGTTTTTCCCAGGTGTCCTGACAGAGAAGTCCCTGTATAATGTGACTTTGATATCCATATAGTAAATGTAGCAATATGTGACAGGCTCTTTCTTAGATTGCCCTTTTGTGAAAGCATAAGGCATAACCAAAGTACAATTTAGTGAAAGCATTCTGCAGGGAGCCAAAATAAAGTGGTCCAGGAATACAGTTCTTTGCTGGTCTTGACTTAATCAAAGCATAGATTTTATAATACCTATAGAGTAGAAGGTAGAAATGCATTATCATTCTCCCTCTTGTGTTCAGTCTAGTCTCCATGATTTCTAATCTGAAAAAATGTAGGTACCGCATGTATGTTAATTCTTTATAAGTACAACTTTTAGTGGTCGAGCTTTTTGATAAGTATTGACTCTCGTTGAGTTCAAGTTGATATTTTTCTACCTTTTTTTCTGAATATGTCATTTGCCTGTGTTCTTGGTTAAGTACAGAGTGATATGCTTTAAAAGTAAACCAGCTGTAGGTAGGTTCAATATCTTTTTATGAAAATTGAAGAACCTGAATAAACTACCTTATGCCTCTAAAAGAAGTGGATAGGATCAAGAGTCTTCTATAAAGTAATTTGGGGTGCATTCTAGCACGGAAACTAATGCCATTAATGCCACAATAATTTTGTTTGGTACCAAAATTTTGTTTGGTAACATCTTGCAAGCCTATAATATGTCTTAAATTTGATGTTTAAAAAGATCAACTCACCTTGGACATTTGAAACATTACCAACAAATAAAATAACCAGAGATGTTTTGCCTTACACTGTATAATCTACAAAATATACTAGCTGGAAAAGGTATGCCTTATTAAGTAGATTATTTACTTACTAATTTCAGTAAGTAACTGGCATACCTGGAACCTATCCTGTTCTAGAATTATAATTTTTTTTTTAAAAAAATTGAGATATGTTAACTCCAAGAGGACAATGATTTGATGAAAGAAATTTAAACATGTAATATAAATTGCATACCTGCATACCTGTTAGAGCTTTAAAATATACGTTACCCAGTGAAACATTTAAGGGAGCAAGAACTATCACAATGCAACTAATTAGATTACCTTAATTTGATTTATGATAATACATATGGACTGGGACTCTGTTAAAACACCTACCTATCGTTCAGTCTTGAAGATCATCATATTGACATGTACTTTGAACTTGCATGAATTTATCTTCAGTTACTACTGTGGTTTGATAATTGATTGGTTATTACATAAAAGCAGAAACAAAAGCAATGACAACAATAATGAACTTCTTTTATAACAGTTCTATCATTTCAGTATTTAGATGCTTCCAGTGTTTAGAACTCTAAATAAATGTTCTATTGTATGTTAGATAAATGATGAAGGCCATTTGCCAAAAGTGTTGATTTGAATTAAAATATAGGCTCTCTTTCATTATTTAGTTTTTGATTAAAAAGCTGTGGAGGAACACAGACTTTCAATTTGACCTTGTTTTCACAGTCACAGAACATGACAAATTCTGTGACTCACGCATATCTTTTGGTACTATGATATTGTATAGTGGCATACTGACATCTTGTTGCACATTCCTGCCAAGTCTCTTTCTTCTTATTGTTCTCAACATCTCAGTTTTCAAAACTTGCTTCTTTATGTTTTTTCCCTTTGCAAATTGTGCCTTTGTTTCTTTCCTCCTCTTTGTGCTTGACTTTGTATCTCCCTACCACTTCCTGTAACTTAGAATTTTAAAACACACATTGTCCATGAAATATCTAAACGAGCAAGAATCATCACAATGCAAACCAATTTCTACTTCCTGGGGAAGCTCTGGTGCTAATAAACAATGAAATTCTAAAGATATTGATATGAAATGTGATCTTATCAAGCAATATGAGTGAAGAAAAACAGCAGACATTGGGCTGGACTAAATTTATGCTATGAAAATTTTTGGTATGGAGTTTGATTTAAGGAAAGACATATTTATGGAACACATTTTTTTTTTTTTTTTTTTTTTTTTTTTTTTTTTTGAGATGGAGTCTGGCTCTGTCGCCCAGGCTGGAGTGCAGTGGCCGGATCTCAGCTCACTGCAAGCTCCGCCTCCCGGGTTCCCGCCATTCTCCTGCCTCAGCCTCCCGAGTAGCTGGGACTACAGGCGCCCACCACCTCGCCCGGCTAGTTTTTTTGTATTTTTTAGTAGAGACGGGGTTTCACCGTGTTAGCCAGGATGGTCTCGATCTCCTGACCTCGTGATCCGCCCGTCTCGGCCTCCCAAAGTGCTGGGATTACAGGCTTGAGCCACCGCGCCTGGCCGGAACACATTTTTTAAAAAGGAAAAAAATAATGGAGCTAGCCAAGTATTTTGTTTTTGGTCAGGTAAAGGTGTTCCTTGACATTTGTAAGGAAGAGGTATACAATGATCTTTTGGCATTGGAGTAGCAAGAATAAGAGGAAAGTGAAATGAAGAGAGCTCTTGAAGCCCCAGGAAAAATAGATTATTAGAGGCATTTTAAATGGTAAATGTGGATTTGATGGTATACTTTGTTATTTGATTTTTTAAAATTTGGCTGGGTGTGGTAGCTCAAACCTGTAATCCCAGCACTTTGGGAGGCTGAGCAGGAGGATCACTTGAGCCCAGGAGTTTGAGACCAGCCCAGGCAATATAATGAGACTCTGATCTCTACAGAAAACAAAAATTAGCTGGGCATTGTGGCATGCACTCTAGTCCCAACTAACTAGGGAGGCTGAGGTGGGAGGATCACCTGAGCCCAGGAGGTTGAGGCTGCAGTGAGCCAATGTCATGCCACTGCACTCTAGCCTGGGTGACAGAGTGGCACCCTGTCTCTGAAATAAAGAAGTAAGTACAATTAAACTTTTGAGATAATTATAGAATTCACATGCAGTTGTAAGAAATAATACAGAGATCCCCTTTATTCTCTATACTAGTCTATTGTTGGATATGTGGTTTGCAAATATTTTTTTTCCCACTCTGTAGCTTGTGTTTTTACCCTCTTAAAAGGGTCTTTTGCAGATCAAAAGTTTTTTAATTTTGATGAAGTCCAGCTTATCAATTTTTCCTTGTATGGAGCAGACCACAGTCTTTATTAGTGTAGCAATATATAATATCCTGATACTGGTAGACAGATTCTTCTTTATCTTTAATCTTCTTTATCAGAATATTTTAATCTTATTTTATTAAAATAGTTTTGGCTAACGTTTCTTTGCTTTTCTGTATAAATTTTTATTTATTTATTTTTTAGAGATGGGGGTCTCCCCCAGTCACCCAGGCTGGAGTGCAGTGGTGCAATCTTAGCTCACTGAAGCCTCTAACCCTTGGGCCAAGCTATTCTCCCACCTCAGCCTCCCTAGTAGCTGGGATTACACACACAAACCACAGTGTCTGGCCACCTTTCATGTTTTAGAATAATTTTTTCTATATCAGTAAAAAAGTTTGCTGAGATTTTGATAGAAATTGCATTAAATCTATATGTCGATTTGAGGAGAATTGACATCTTTACTAATAAGTTCCAATCCACAAACATTGTATATATTTCCATTTATTGAGAGCTCTTTTGATTTCTTTCATCAGCATTGTATTTAGCATGCAAGGTTGGCACATATTTTGTTAGATTGATCTGTAAGTAATTCATTTTCTTTTTTTAAGTGATTTTAAATGTTATTGTATTTTTAATTTCGGTGTCTGTGTCTTCATTTGCTATTAATAGAAATGCAATTCATCTTTGTATGTTTACCTTGTATCTTTGTGATCTTGTTGGACTTATTTGTTAGTCTAGGAGTTTTTGTGTAGATTCTTTGGAATTTCCTATGTAAACAATAGTGTTATCTGCAAATGGAGAGAGTTTTAGTTATTCTTTTCCAATTTTTATGCCTTTTATTTCCTTATTTCACTGGCTAGAACATCTAGGACTATGTTGACTAAGACTGGTAAAAGTGGGTATCTTTCCCTTTTTCCTGATCTTAGAGGGAAAGCATTCAGTCTTTTCTCATTAAGTATCATGTTAGCTTTAGGTTTTTTTGTGGATGCTCTTTATCAATTTGAGGAAATTTTCCTCTATTCCTATTTTCTGAGAGTTTTTATTGTGAAAGAGTGAATTTTGTTAAATGCTTATAATGCATCATTTTATATGATCATGTGATTTAAAATATTTAGTCTGGTGGAATCTGTTTTGAACATTGAATGAGCCTTGCCTTTTTGGAATAAACCTTACTTGGTCATTGTATACACTTCTTTTTATTTATCTCTGAGTTCTATTTGCTGATATTTTGTTAAGGATTTTTGATCTATACTTATGAGAGATATTGGTCTATAATTTTATTTATTTTTTATTGTCTTATGTCTGGTTTTGATAGAGTAATAGTAGCTTCTTAAAATGAATTGAGAAGTAGCCCCTCACTCCTCATCTATTTTCTGGAAGAGATTTTAGAATTCATGTTAATTCTGCTTCAAATATTTTGTAGAATTCTTCAATGAAGCCTTCTAGGCTTGGAGATTTTAAATTGCAAATTCAATTTCTTTCATACTTATAGGACTGTATAAATTCACTATGTCATATTGGTGAGTTGTAGTTTGTATTTTTTGAGGAATTGGTTTATTTCATCTAAGTTGTTAAATTTATTGTGCCTTTTTTTTTTTTTTTTTTAAGTGGAGTCTTGAGTCTCGTTCTGTCACCCAGCTGGAGTGCAGTGGCACAATCTCAGCTCACTGCAATCTCCGCCTTCCAGGCCCAAGGGATTCTCATGCCTTAGCCTCCTGAGTAACTGGGATTACAGGTGTGTACCACACCTGGCTAAATTTTTGTATTTTTAGTAGAGATGGGCTGGTCTCGAACTCCTGGCATCAAGTGATCCTCCCACTTAGGCCTCCCAAAGTGCTGGGATTACAGGCCTGAGCCACCCCATCTGGTCTATTGTGTTGCTTTTCTTGATATGAGGTTGCTCAGACTGGAGTGCAGTGATCTTGGTTCTCTGGAACCTTCACTTCCTAGGTGATCCTCTCGCCTCATCCTCCCTAGTAGCTGGAACTACAGGTGAGTGCCACTATGCCACCACTTTTTGTCTGTACAAAAAGTACAAATTTTTGTACACCTGGCCTGTTGTTTTCTTTTATTATTGTTTGCCGATGTATGGTGATATTCCCGTTTTCATTCTTTATATTGGTATTGTGTCATCTTTTTTGATTTGCTAAATATTTGTCAATTTTATGGTTTCAAAAAAACCACACTTTGTTTATTTGATTTTCTCCATTGTTTTTCTGTTTTAAATTTTATTGATGTCTGTCCTTATTTTATTATTTCTTTCCTGCTGCTTACTTTGGGTTATTTTACTTTTTTCTTCCTAGGTTCTTGCGGTATAGGAGCATAGATTATTGATTTGAGATTTGTCCTCTTTTCTAATGTATACATTTAAGGTATTAACATATTTCCTTCTAGCATTGCTTTACCTGTATTCTATCAGTTTTGATATGATGTATTTTCATTTTCATACACTTCACTGTATTTTTATTTATTTGTTTATTTACTTATTTTAGAGACAAGGTCTCACTTTCTCACTCAGGCTGGGCTCAAAGAATCATCGTGTCTTAGCCACTTGAGTAGCTGGGAATATAGGCGTGCACCACCACAGCCAGCTAATTTCAAATATTTTTGTAGAGATGGGAGCCTCACCATCTTGCCCAGGCTTCATAAAATTTCCCTTTAGGCTCCTATTTGATCCATGAATTATTTAAAAGAGTGTTGTTTAGTTTCCAAGTGTTTGGACATTTGCTATCTTTCTGTTATTGATTACTAGTTTGATTTCATTATGTTTGGAGAACATACTGTGTATGATTTCAGTTCTTTTAAATTGTTAAAATTTGTGTTATGGCCCAGGATATGCTTTTTCTTGGTATATGCTCTGTGGTTGCTTGAAAATAGTTTGTGTTCTGCTGCTGTTGGGTGTTGCATTTTATAAATATTGAGTAAATCTCATTGGTTAGTGGTGTTATCTGTTGATTTATGAGTTTCTGTCTAGACAGAAACAATTGATTAGTTCTATCAATTGTTGAGAGAGGTGTGGTCAAGTCCCTATGTGTAATTGTGGAATTATCTGTTTCTTATTTCAGATTTATCAGTTTTGGTTCACATACTTAGTAGCTCTGTTGTTTGGTACATAAACATTTAGTATTGCTATGTCTTCTTGGTGTCATCTTTTTTGATTTGCTAAATATTTTTCAATTTTATCTTTTCAAAAAACCCAAACTTTATTTGATTTTCTCTGTTGTTTTTCTGTTTTAAATTTTATTGATATCTGTCTGTATTTTATTATTTCCTTCCTGCTGTTTACTTTGGGTTATTTTACATTCTTGGTGGGTTGATCATTTCATTGTATGGTGACCTTCTCTGTTTTTGATAATTTTCTTTGTTCTGAAGTCTACTTTATTTGATGATAATATAGGCATTCCTGCTTTGCTTTGATCAATGTTTGGATGATATGTCATTTTCCATCCTTTTATTTTGAACTTGCCTGTATCATTCTGTTTGAAATGAATTTCCTGTCAACAGCATATACTTGTATTGTTTTATAAAATACACTTTGTCAATCTCTATCTTTTAATTGGTGTATTTAAACCATTTACATTTAATGTAATTATTTATATCCCAAGGCTTAAGCTTGAAGTTTTATTTTCTTGTTTATTCTTTCCTTTTTTGTTTCTGTTTTCTTTTTCATGCCTTCCTCTGTGTTATACTTGAACATTTATTTTGAACTCCATTTTGATTTGTGTGTTGTGCTGCTGCTGCTGCTGCTGTTGTTGTTTTTGAGACAGGATCTCACTCTATCACCTAGGCTGTAGTGCAGTGGTATATTCATGGCTCACTGCATCCTCGACCTCCCAGGCTCAAGTGATCATCTTACTTCAGCCTCCTGAGTAGCTGTGACTATACCACACCCAGCTAATATTTTAATTTTTATCTTTTGTAGAGGCAGGGTTTTGCCATGTTGCCCAGGCTGGTCATGAACTCCTGGGCTCGAGGAATTCTCCCTCTGCCTCCCAAAGTGTTGGAATTACAGGCAGGAACCACTATAGCCAGCTGTGTTTTTTGAGATAGGATCTTGCTCTGTTGCCCAGCTGGACTGTAGTGGAGTGATCATGGCTCACTGCTGCCCCGATCTCCTGGGTTCCAGTGATCTTCCCACATTAACTTCCCAAGTAGCTGGGACCACAGGTATGTACCACTATGCCTAGCATTTTTAAAAAAATTAATTGATTAATTAATTAATTAATTTGTTGTAGACACTGGGCCTCATTATGTTACCCAAGCTGGTCTTGAACTTCTGGGCTCAAGCCATCCTCTTGCCTTGGCCTCACAAAGTGTTAGGATTACAGATATAAGCCATCACCCTTGGCCTCTGTTGTGTTTTTGAGTGTACTTTTTAGTATAGTTTGTGTGTGTGTGTGTGATTTCTCTGGATGCTACATTATTTATATGTAACATCATAGCATACTAGTGTCATTTTAGCAGTTTGAATGAAACTTTGCTTTCCTTTATGTCTCTTTATATCATCCACTGTTTACAATTGTGTTAAATATTTCCTACACAAACATTCGTATCATATCAGACTGTGTTATAATTTTTCCTTCTAGTGTCAAACCTAGTTTGGAAAACTCAGGAGAAGTAAAGCCTATTGTTTTTACCTATAGTTTTTCTTACTGTGTTCTTTCTTTGTTTTTGATGTTCCAGGATTCCTGTTGTTGTTGTTAAATCATTTCTAATTAGAGAGCTTACTGTAGCCATAGTAGGTGTTATACTTGTGGGCTATAGGAGATGTTTTGATACAGGCATGCAATGTGTAATAATCACATGATGGAAAAAGGGGTATCCATCCCCTCAAGTTTTTATCCTTTGTGTTACAGACAATCCATTTATAATCTTTTAGTTAATTTTTAAAATGTACAGTTAAATTATTATTGACTATAGTCATCCTGTTGTGCTACTAAATACTAGGTTTTATTTATTCTTTTGATTTTTTTTTTTGTAGTCTTTAACTATCCCCACTTCCCCTCTGAACCATCCTATTACCCTTCCCATCCTCTGGTAACCATCTTTCTACTCTCTATCTCAATTAGTTCAATTGTTTTGACTTTTAGATCCCACAAATAAATGAACTCCAGTTGTAACCATGTTATTGCAAATAACAGGATCTCTTTCTTTTTAATGGCTGAATAGTACTCCATTGTATATAAGTACCACATTTTCATTATCCATTCATCTGTTGATGGACACTTAGGTTGCTTTTAAATCTTAGCTATTGTGAATGGTACCACAATAAACATGGGAGTTTGGTTCCATAAACTAATATGGAACCAAAAAGGAGCCTGAATAGCAAAAGCAATCCTAAGCAGAAACAACAAAGCTGGAGGCATCACATCATCTGACTTCAAACTATACTACAGGGATTCAGTAGCCAAAATAGCATGGTACTGGTACCAAACCAGACACACAGACAAATGGAACAGACTAGGGAGCCAGGAAATAAAGTCACACACCTACAATCATATGATCTTTGACAAATTCAACAAAAACAAGCAGTGGGGAAAGGACTCCTCATTTAATAAACGGTGCTGCGGTAACTGGCTAACCATATGTGGAAGACTGAAGCTGGATTCCTTCCTTATACCATATACACAAATCAAGTCAAGATGGATTAAAGACTTACCTGTAAAATCTAAAGCTATGGAAACTCTGGAAGAGAACCTAGAAAATACCATTCTGGACATAGGTATGGCCAAAGATTTCATGATGAAGACACCAAAGCAATTGCAATGAAAACAAAAATTGACAGGTGAGACCTAATTAAAGAGTTTCTGTGCGTCAAAAGAAACTGTCAAATGAGAAAATGAGAAAACAGACAACTATAGAATGGGAGAAAATATTTGGAAAATTTGCATCTCACAAAGGTCTAATATCCAGAACCTATAAGGACTTAAAGTAACAAGCAAAAAACAAAACCCCATTAAAAAGTGGGGAAAGGCCATGAACACTTTTCAAAAGAAGACACGCAGCCATCAAGCATATGAAAAAAAAAAAGCTCAACATCACTAATCATTGGAGAAATGTGAATCAAAACCGCAGTGACATACCATCTCACACTACTCATATTGGCTGTTATTAAAAAGTCAGAAAATGATAAATGCTGGTGAGGTTGCAGAGAAAAGGGAATGTTTATATACTGCTGGTGGGAGTGTAAATTAGGTCAGCCACTGTGGAAAGCAGTTTGGAGATTTCTCAAAGAAATTAAAACAGAGCTAACATTTGATCCAGCAATCCCATTACTGGGTATATACCTAAAGGAAAATAAATCGTTCTTCCAAAACGACACATGCACTTGTATATTTTTCGCATCACCATTCACAATAGCAAAGGCATGGAATCAACCCAGTCTTTGCCCATCAGTGGTTGATTGGATAAAGAAAATGTGGTACGTGTACACCATGGACCACTGTACAGCCATAAAAATGAATGAATTCATGATCTTTGCAGCAGCATGGGTGCAGCTGGAGGCCTATTCCTAAGCAAATTAACACAGGAATAGGAAACCAAATACTGCATATTCTCACTTATAAGTGGAAGCTAAATATTGAGTACACATGTACATAAAGGTGGGAACAGTAGACACTGTGGACTACTCAGTGGGGAGAGAGGCAGTGGAGTGTGGGTTGAAAAACTACCTATTGGGTACTATGTCACCACCTAGTGATGGGATCTGTACCTCAGACCTTAGCATCATGCTATATACCCATTAACAAACCTGCACATGTACCCCCGAATATAAAATAAAAGTTGAAATTATAAAAAAAGAAAAAATAGAAAATATATTTATATATAGAGCAGAATACTGTTGAACCTTATGAAAGAAGGAAATCCTGTCATTTGTGACAACGTGGATGAACCTGGAAGGAATTATGCTAAGTGAAAGAAGCCAGGCACAGAAAGAGAAATACTACATGATCTCACTTATGTGGAATTGAAAAAAATTTAACTCATAGAAGCAGAGGGTAGAATGGTGGTTGCCAGAGGCTGGAGGAGGACAGAATGGGGAAATAGCAGTCAAAGTATATTAAGTTTCAGTTAGACAGATGAATATCTTTAAGAGACCTACTGTACATCACGGTGACTATAACTAATAATAAAGTACTGTATGTTTGAAAATTGCTAAGAGAGTAGCTCTTAAATGTTCTCACCACAAAAAAAGTATGTGAGGTGACAGATATGCTAATTACGTTGATTTAATCATTTCACAATGCATACATATATCAAAACATCATGTTGTACAGCATAAATTTATATAATTTTCATGTGTCGGGTATGCCTTGACAAATACTAAAAATAAATAGTAAATTTATATGTTTTGCCATTAAAAGAAAAAGAAAGTAGCCTCTTTTAGTATACAAAGTTCTGGCTGTTTATAAAGCTGGGAAAACTAAGCCTACAAAGGTACACCAGAGGTAAACTGTCATCACCTCAGTTATCAAATTCATGCTTTGGACAACATGATCCAGAATTTGTCCCTGTTACCAGACTTACTAAAATAAGTCAGAAGTTTATTATAAGTTAATTCTAAAAACGAAAAAAAAAATCCCAGGTGTCATCATTGTGTTTTTATTTCTCACATCATTTCACAAACTTTGTCAGGAGTTTTGTTTTTGCTGCTTGGCAGTCTGACAAACTAGGCACCAGGAGGACAATTCCCATATTGCTTAGATCAGCTTTAGGTTACAGCAGTTTGTTGATAGAAGGAGAGAAATTTCTCAAGATGTTTGAGGCAGAGTTCTAGAAGATTTTCATTTTATTGCAACAAGTTACTAGAAATACTTTGAAATTCTCTTGATTCTCCTTGCTTTCCTCAGTTGACTAATCTCTAAGGCCAATCATGTATGGAGATGGTATCTGGGATATCTTTTTTTTTTTTTTTTTTTGAGATGGAGTCTTGCTCTGTCGCCCAGGCTGGAGTGCAGTGGCTGGATCTCGGCTCACTGCAAGCTCCGCCTCCCGGGTTCCCGCCATTCTCCTGCCTCAGCCTCCCGAGTAGCTGGGACTACAGGCGCCCGCCCCCTCGCCCGGCTAGTTTTTTGTACTTTTTAGTAGAGACGGGGTTTCACCGTGTTAGCCAGGATGGTCTCGATCTCCTGACCTCGTGATCCGCCCGTCTCGGCCTCCCAAAGTGCTGGGATTACAGGCTTGAGCCACCGCGCCCGGCCCGGGATATCTTTTTTAAGAGTTTAAAGGCTGGCCGGGCGTGATGGCTCATGCCTGTAATCCCAGCACTTTGGGAGGCCAAGGCGGGTGGATCACCTGAGGTCAGGAGTTTGAGACCAGCCTGGCCAGCATGGTGAAACCCCATCTCTACTAAAAATACAAAAAAATTAGCTGGGTGCAGTGGTGGGCGCCTGTAATCCCAGCTACTTGGGAGGCTGAGGCAGGAAAGTTGCTTGAATCCAGGAGGCGGAGGTTGCCGTGAGCCGAGATCATGCCATTGTATCCCAGCCTGGGTGACAAGAGCGAAACTCCATCTCAAAAAATTAAAAAAAAAAAGTTTAAATGAAGAATAAATGATAATTTTATCTGGTCCAGAAATTCAGATTGTTGTATACTTGAGTAGAAATATGAGCTTTTTTGCAAAATTATTTCTGGTGCTATCGTTTTGCACCATTAGGTTCCGTTCATCAGATAAAATTTTTAAATGACATTTTATCCAAATCAGTATGTTGTCACTATAATAATGATTTACTAATATTATATATAGCAGATCCCTCATTTTCCTATGCGCTCTAGGAAGAGTTGCATTAGACCTTGTCTATTGTAGCATTCTTGTTCTCTGAGGCATAATAGACAAAATAGGCAGTCAGACCAATTAAATAAACAAGTAAATAAAAATTAAATTCACTCAAAAGCATATGAAGAGAATGAGTCTGCAGGAAAATTCTTGAACTAGTTTTGCTTTTTCTACATCCTAGAATCACTAGTCAAAGCAGTATCATCCCTGTTTGATCAAAAGCCAAGGGTCAGAGAACAACCTATTCTTTGTCTGCCTGAACCCAGAATCCCAGAGCTGTATTGCTTTATCACTAATAACTTGTAAAGATGAAGTTTTAGGTGATATACATAGCTGGGAGGCTCCTGTCAGCCTAACCTCTATGAACTATATACTCTGATGTCTTAAGATTTCTAATTTACTATGGAAATTTGGGTGTGGCCTAACTTAGGTTAATTCTTAAGTGTGGTTTCTTTGTACAGTTGTGCTGGTTGTATAGTACTCAGCTGCACCGTATCTAAGGTTGTGCCATTTATAGCTTAGACAATGTAGATTTGTATATTTATTAGGACAATTATACAGCAGATGGCAGTCAAGTATCTTGAATAATGGAAAGGTACCAGGGGGCAAGTATAGACCCTACTTTTAAGTATTAAAAGTTTCTTTCAAAACTAAATGAGAACTCTTTAAAGTTGCATTAATAGATGCAATAATTTTAAGTGAATGGTCTATGTATTCATTCCTTTTTCCCTGTGTTTATTATTTCTCCCACATTTTCCTTATTTTAATACAGACAGCATTTTTTTTTTTCTTCCCTTGGAGAAAGGGGCTCTTAATTTGCTCTCAGCGTGTTTTGGACTTTCATTTTTAATGTGTTTAGTTTGTTCACAATTTAGTAAATGAAGCCTTAATATGGATGTTCTTGCCATGTTGAGATGACAATGCTTGGATTCAGTTAATAGCTTCATTGTATGTTGAATAAACCTCACATCTTTGCCAGAGATTTGGTTATTACTCAGTTGTGATTCTGTCATTGTGTGGTCAGTTGGGATTCCAAGTTCATTTGTTTTTTTTTTTTTGCTCAGAATTTCCAGAGAGTTGCCCTGGGTAGCACTAGGCTTTTCATATTATTCACTGTTTTGAGATGTTGTTTCTGTAGGTGGTTTTGGAAATTTTATTTGTTCTTTTTGCATCAGTATTAGTCATGGTGCAGGTCAGTGCACTTGGGGTTACTGTCTTATTTCCGATATTTTGAATATGTTTGAGGTCTTTATCCCCCAAAGTTTATCAGCAAGCAGGATCTACTGGTGGAGACATTACCTATATTTGTTTGAATTTGATTTATGTGGCACTAACCATTCCAAGAGGAGTTTAAATCGGTCTTTCAGGTCACCAGGTTTTGAATTCATCTTAAGAAGTGGTTTTCAAACCGGAGTGTATCAGAACCACTGAGAGGGCTTATTAATACAGATTGCTGGGCTCCACCCTCTGAGTTTCTAATTCAGTAGGTTTGGGGTGGGGCCTGAGAATTTGCCTTTCTATCTAGTTTCAAATGATGCTCATGTTACTGGTTCAGGTACCACACTTTGAGAACCGCTGCTGTAAGATAACATTGTTCTTTTCTGTATCTATACTTCATAGCATCTAGCATGAAAGGAAGTAGGTTTAGGTCTTTGAGAAAACTATCGTAACCTTAGAATTTTTTTCCCAAGATTAAAAGGGCCTTTTTTCTTTCTGCTTTTGAAATAATACAACTATATAGTAACACAACTCAAACTGTACAGAAAAGCTTAATGATAAAAGAAAAAAATTACTTAAAGCCACATTATCAATATGGTAAATGTTTTCGTAAACATTTCAAATGTTTTCCTGTGCATTTATATACATTTATAATTTTATTTAAAATAGTTCCATTTGTACTTGATATTTTATAGCCTACAACAGTCAACAATATACAATAGACACAGATATATATTAAGTCTAGTATTATATAGATTGCACAATATTTTAGCCAATGATAGTGGTAAGCATGTAGATTGCAGTTTTTTTAGCAGATACAAGTTCTTTTTTTTTTTTTTTTTTTTTTTGAGATGGAGTCTCACCCTGTTGCCCAGGCTAGAGTGCAGTGGCACGGTCTTGGCTCACTGTAACCTCCACCTCCTTGGTTCAATCGTTTCTCCTGCCTCAGCCTCCTGAGTAGCTGGGATTATAGGCAAGTGCCACCACACCTGACTATTTTTTTTGTATTTTTAGTAGAAATGGGGTTTCACCATGTTGGTCAGGCTGGTCTTGAACCCCAAATCTTGTGATCCACCTGCCTCGGCCTCCCAAAGTGCTGGGATTACAGGCATGAGCCACTGTGCCCAGCTATAAGTTCTTATACTACATCTTTGTATATGTGTCTAATAGTCTTATGAATTCCAAGAAATGATATTGCTGGGTCAAAGGAGATGTACATTTAAAATTTTAATGCATATTGCCAAACTACCTTCCAGAAAGGCAGTATGAGTTGAGACTTCTGCTAACAGTGCCTGCACTTTGCCTATAAAATGAAATGGTTTTAAGGAAATGGTAATAACTTCCTTTACCTGAATCTTCTTATGGTAGAAAGGTTTTCTTTAAGACAGACAATGACTCTTCTTGGAGCAAATTTTAATTCTGATAGGTATGGAATGGAGAGAGGGTCCTTAGTTCTACAGTACCCCTTCAAGTTTCCATCATGGTTTTGATGGGGTTATTTAATCTCGGTGAGCTTCAAAACACTGTTCCAGTCATTTCTTTATTTTCGTGTTACAGAAAGCACCTTCTTAGATGACAGCCGCATTATTTATCCTTCATAAGTTTTATTGAAAATTTCTGAAAAGGGCCTTTACTGCAGGATAGAGACAGTCAACATAGTGCTTTAGGAGTCATCTGGAGACCAATGAAACAACTAAAAATATGCTAAAACTTCAGAGTGAAAAGAAAATCTTTAAAATAAGGCCGGGTGCGGTAGCTAACGCCTGTAATCCCAGCACTTTGGGAAGCCGAGGTGGGTGGATCACGAGGTCAGGAGATCAAGACCAGCCTGGCTAACATGGTGAAACCCCGTCTCTACTAAAAATACAAAAAATTAGTCGGGTGTGGTGGCGGGCGCCTGTAGTCCCAGCTACTCGGGAGACTGAGGCAGGAGAATGGCGTGAACCTGGGAGGTGGAGCTTGCAGTGAGCCGAGATCACGCCACTGCACTCCAGCCTGGGCGACAGAGCAAGACTCCATCTCAAAAAAAAAAAAGAAAAAAGAAAATCTTTAAAATAAAGTCAAACCATTTTCTTCAGTGATGTATTTTTTCATTTTGTTAATTGTCTCTACATTTTTGACCTATTGATAAACAGAGAGCACACTTACCTTCTTTTACATGTCTTTATAAATTATTTGCAAGTACTAAAATATTTATGTATGTTATCAAACATACACAGAAATATAGAAATTTAAAAAGACAAGATACAGTTATTGATAGAGCAGGGATGCTGATGTTTTCTTTCTATACTTCAATAGAAATTGCTGTTCTATGCAGGGCTTATTTTCAAAGCACCATTTTCTACAGATAACAAGGGGCTTCCTAATTTGGAGCGTATATCTGAACTGAACTTTTGTATCTGTCACAGTTCTACCAAGCCCAAATACCTATTCTGATATTCCTAAGCATTGTAATGTACTTTAATGTTTCCTTAATGTTTTTAATGTTTCTTTAGCAAGCTTTGAAAAACTGGTTATTTGTAATCACCACAGTAGAGAATGAGAGGGAAAGAGGGTATCATAATATTTGTTCCTTTAGGTAGATGGAGAAAGTCCATTATTTTACACCGTTGATAGAGTGTATATCATCTTGACTTTAGATCCAGTTCTATTCAGATATTATAAAAGGTATCATGAAAATAATCTTGGCTTATTTCTTTTTATTACCTAAATTTTATTATGGTATAGTAGTTAAGAGTCCAAGTCCAGACTCTGGAGTTAGATTACTTGAATTCCCTTTCTGGCTCTATTACTTATTTACTGTGTGACCTTGGGTGAGTCACTTTATCTTTGTGTGCCTCTCTTTTCTCATCTGTAAAATGGAGCTAGTAAGGGGAGCTGTCTTACAAGGCTGTTGTGAGAAATGATGTCTATCTTGTAGTCAGTGCTTTTATTAAATGTTTGCTATTATTAATAGTTATTATTACTAAATTGACTTCAAAATTGTATAAAAAGAAACATTTGTAAGTTAAAAAATTTACCTATAAATGAAACAACAGGTATTTTGATTTTTTTTATGACAGGCAGAATGGCATAACTTTCTAGAGTCCTCCTGTCTAGTTTTGAACTCTGGCTTTATACACTTTGGTCAAATCAGTTTATCTTTGCTTTGATTACTCGTCATTTAAGTGGGTGATGAGAATAGTGCTTATCTCAAAAAATTGTTATAAAAATTAAATGAATAGTTAACATATGTAGAGCTTAGAAGAATGCCTGGGAATAATAAGTGATCAATAAAAACTATATATTTTATTCTTTACAGATACTTGAAAAAACACATTTATGCATTTTGCTTTTTAAAATCAATTATTTGTAATTCTTTTTATGTTCACATTTGGTATATTGGCAATTTTTAATGCCTGTGTACTATTTTTTTTTGAGATAGGGTCTTGCTCTGTTGCCCAGGCTAGAGTACAGGGCATGATCTCAGCTCCCTGCAGCCTCTGCCTCCAGGGCTCAAACCATCTTCCCACTTAAGCCCTTGGAGTAACTGGGACTACAGGTGCATGCCACCATGTCCAGCTACTTTTTGTATTTTTTGTAGAGATGGGGTTTTGCCATGTTTCCCAGGCTGGTCTTGAACCCCTGAGCTCAAGCAATTCGCCTGCCTTGGCCTCCCAAAGTGCTGGGATTACAGGCATGAGCCAGCATGTTGAGTCACTATTTTAAAATAGTGAGAAACTTTGAATTCTGAACAATAATGATCTTACCTCTATGTTAGAAATCAGGTGTTTTGTTTTGGTTTTCCTATTTCTTCAAAAAGGAAAGGTTTTTTTTTTATAAACGCTTAAAAAAATACAGTTTCTTTTGCATAGGTTTTTGTATTAAAGTACATTTTAAAACTTTAGAACACATTTTATTTCACTTTTTTGAGACAGGATCTTGCTCTTTGGCATGCAGTCGTGCCATCATAGCTCACTGCAGCTTCGGCCTCCTGGGCTCAATTGGTCCTCCCACTTCATCCTCCTGAGTAGCTGGGACTACAGGAACATGCCACCACGCCAGGCTAATTTTTGTATTTTTAATAGAGATGGGGTTTTGCTCTGTTGCCTAGGTTGGTCTCAATCTTCTAGGCTCAAGTGATCTGCCCACCTTGGCCTCCTAAAATGCTAGGATTATAGGCCTGAGCCCCTGCCTAGAACATATTTTATTTCATTTTGTTATTTTACATATATATATATATATATATATATATATATATATATTTTTTTTTTTTTTTTTTTTTTTTTTTTTTTGAGACAGAGTCTCACTCTGTCACCCAGGCTGGACTGCAGTGGTGAGATAGGCTCACTGCAGCCTTCACCTCCTGGGCACAGGCGAGTCTCCTGCCTCAGCCTCCCAGGTAGCTTGGACTACAGGAGCGCAACACCATGCCCAGGTAGTTTTTGTATTTTTTTGTAGAGACAAGGTTTCCCATGTGTGCCCAGGCTGGTCTTGAACTCCTGGGCTCAAGCAATTTGCCTACCTTGGCCTCCTAAGGTGCTAGGATTACAGACATGAGCCACCGCACCCAACCTTAGAACACATTTTATATGTAGGTCAAATGACTACATATAATTATACCTGGAAATAAATTCATCATTGTTATTATTTCATATGACCGTCAAGCTTTTTATTGTTGTTGTTGTTACCCAGTTGCACAGGCTTTTATTTTACTGGGCTATTAGTGAACTTTATAACTGTATGTGTAGGATATATATCGTCTCCATGTTTTTATGAGTAATTATGGTGTTGCTTTGGCCTGTGTTCCCTATCTTTTGTGGCTCAGTTTTTAAAACTTAAAATAAAAATATATATAATATGGAATACTTTAGTTACTATTTGCTGAAATAATGGAATTTTTTTTTTTTTTTTTTTGAGATGAGTCTCAAGCTGTTGCCCAGGCTGGAGTGCAGTGGCGCGATCTCGGCTCACTGCAAGCTCTGCCTCCCGGGTTCCCGCCATTCTCCTGCCTCAGCCTCCTGAGTAGCTGGGACTACAGGCGCCCGCCACCGCGCCCGGCTAATTTTTTGTATTTTTAGTAGAGACAGGGTTTCACTGTGGTCTCGATCTCCTGACCTTGTGATCCGCCCGCCTCGGCCTCCCAAAGTGCTGGGATTACAGGCTTGAGCCATCGCGCCCGGCCGAAATAATGGAATTTTTATGGTTTATGGCAATAAACCAAATATTTGAAAATGGCAAAGTTTGTGGGTCACTGTATATATACTTCTTTTCTCCTGGAATCTTAGAACCCACTTAGGTGTCTCACATATATGAGACTTAGCATTTTTGAGTCTTAGTACTTAGTACTTAGCACTTTTGAGTCTCCACATAGTTATTTTGATTAGTATTAAAAATATCTAGCATATTGCTATTTTAGGCCAGTATGTTACAGATCAGAGTTTAACTTTTAAAAAAGATATTCAAATTTTGTATACTTTTTTTTTTTTTTTTCAATTAGAGTTTGGTTAAGGTGGCAATGAGTTTGTGATAAATATAGCTTAAGAATTGTTAAAATTCCCAGCACTTTGGAAGGCCGAGATGGGTGGATCACGAGGTCAGGAGATCGGGACCATCCTGGCTAACACGGTGAAACCCTGTCTCTACTAAAAAATACAAAAAACTAGCCGGGCGAGGTGGTGGGTGCCTGTAGTCCCAGCTACTCGGGAGCCTTGAGGCAGGAGAATGGCTAAACCCGGGAGGCGGAGCTTGCAGTGAGCTGAGATCCGGCCACTGCACTCCAGCCTGGGCGACAGAGCGAGACTCCGTCTCAAAAAAAAAAAAAAAAAAAGAACTGTTAAAATTACATGTAATTATTCTTCTCTGCTCTCTAGAGTTACACAGAATGAATTCTCATTTTTTATGTTTGTCTTTTGCAAGAGGTAAATCTTCAGGATGGAAAATGGTGAAATTTACTTTTTGTCTTTGTAGATGTTCTTATTTATTTGGTTTATAAACATTTCTTAAATATACACTTTGTCAATTACTGTGTTAGTCCCAAGGGATGTAAAGACAAAATTAAGAGAGCAGAGTTTATTGGGATTATCTTTGGCAGTGTACTCAAATTCTTAACTTGAAAAATCATGTTTAAGTAACTTTTCTGAATGTCAGATATGTTTTTCTTCTCAAGGAAAACAAAAGTTCACCAAATATTAGAAATATAGGAAGTGAAATTTGTTGCATAATCCCTGTTTTGAGTGGTTAGTTTTTTTCCATTGAGAGTGGGAGTAGGGATGAAACAAAATTCTTTATATGCTGATAATTATTATTATTAATTAATTCATTTATTTTGAAATGAAGTCTCGCTTTGTTGTCCAGGCTGGAGTACGGTGGCACAATCTCAGCTTACTGCAACCTCCGCCTCCCAGGTTCAAGTGATTCTCTTGCCTCAGACTCCTGAGTAGCTGGGATTACAGGCGCTTGCCACCATGCCCAGCTAATTTTTGTATTTTTAGTAGAGATAGAGTTTCACCATGTTGGCCAGGCTGGTCTCGAACTCCTGACATCAGGTGATCTGCCCACCTTGGTCTCCCAAATTGTTGGTATTACAGGCATGAGCCACTGCGCCTGGCCTGATAATTAGTGAAGCTGGATGACAGGTACATAGTAGGATATTCATTTAATCTAGAACTTGAATCAAATAAATATTATTTTGGCAAATATTTTGATACAGTTTAGCATTTTTAGAAAATAAATAGGTTTAACTTGTGGTAAATTTATTCTTTGTGATTTAACATTTGATTCAGTTTACAGTTAAGTAAAATTACTGTTTAGTCCTAGATTAACTGAATCCCAAGATGGTAAAAGAGATCAGTAAAAACCAATATAGAAATAACATATTACTTTGATAGTGGGTATTAACGTGACAAAAAATATTACTTTCAATCATGTTTTTCTCTTCCTTTTTAATAAACAGAATATATCAAAATTTATTCTGATATTTTCTAGATAATAAACTTTTCATTATATACATTTTCAAAGTATCCACAAGAGTAGAGGGACTAGTATTATGAATATCCCTCCATTTTCTTATAATATTATATATTTAGCTAATAGAGGAGGGGTGAATGGGGTCTGGCTTAATTTTTCTAGACTGCACAAATGTTTGGAGAGGGAATGCAGGCTATCTACTTGATGGTTTTATTTACAGATTATAAAAGTTAAGAGGAGTTTTAAGAGCACCATCCCGAGAGTGGGTGATAAAGGCAAGGATACAGTGTAGTATCCTTGAAGCTCATTTCAAATTCTGCATTCGAGGTAAACTGAGGCCCAGAGAGGTGAAGTGAATTGCTTGAGATCATGAAGTTTAGTTAGTTGGGAAATTTGGATTTAAGCTAGATTCTCTAATCCAAATCTGGTGCCATTTCTCCTTAACTTTGCCTGTTAGCAAAATATACTGTTTTGGCTATTCTTCTCTGGCTTTGAGTTTATGATAATATTTCCTAGTGTTGCAATGCTAGAATGATTTCTTGAGGGAGCCCTTACATTCTTAATTTAATTCAATTTTAGAGTCTCACTCTGTCTCCCAGGCTGGAGTGCAGTGGCGCGATCTCGGCTCATTGCAACCTCTGCCTCCTGGATTCAAGCGATTTTTATCCCTCAGCCTCCTGAATAGCTGGGATTACAGGTGCCTGCCACCATGGCTGGCTAATTTTTATATTTTTAGTAAAGATGGGGTTTTGGCATGTTGGCCGGGTTGGTCTCAAGCACCCAACCTCAAGTGATCTCTCCACCTTGGCCTCCCAAAATGCTGAGATTACAGGCATTAGCCATTGCACCCAGCTACATTTGTATTTTTTACTTAGTCTTTTCCCTCCAATCCATTGCCTACTTTGTTCCTTTTCTTATAAAATGTCCAAATTCTAATTATTTTATCTTTTATATTCTACTATATAAAGACCTTCTGTTATCTTTTTATTATTTCTTTTCCCACTTTAAACTAAAAAATAGGAAGTTCTTTAGCTAGCTAGAGTACCTTCCTTTTCTGAGAGGACCAGAGAAAAGGGACTTATTTTGTCAGGATTAGGCAAAGATATAGCAAAAACGGAGGAATATTTTATAAAAACAGCTCTTTCCTTATCCCTTCAGAAGACCATCCTTGCTGAGGAAGAGGATCAAATTAATCCTGCCTGGTTAGTATGGGAAGAGATGAATCAAAGAAATTATGGTGTGGTCAGTGGTGCCCACTGACTATGAACATCATGATGCTCATAGATCCCAGTATTGGGATCTATTCCAGGGAAAGCTATTCCTATGACTCCCATTCCTTTTATCTAAAGTTCCCTTCCTCAATTTGAAGTCCTCTCAGAAGCTTAATTTACTGTGTGCCTCCCCGCCTGAGAAGTACTTTAAATTGAGATGTATTTGTATAGCATTAACTCTGCCTTTTTGGGAAGTTTACTTTGTAATATAATCTTATTCCCTCTTGATTAAGTATCCCCTCCTCTTTTATGGGTGCGCTCCTGAGGATGGAGTGATAGTGCCTCTGGTTGCAGATTGAGCTAGCTGTCTCCTCTGGCAATGGAAATGAGTGGGGATGTCTAGGAGCATTCTTCCTCCAAATCTTCACTATGTTGAGTAGCATAGGGTCGCGCAAGGTAGAGAGCCTATGTGTACTGGTGTATGCCAAGATTTATGGGATAGGAAGTTTTTTTTTTTTAAATTATGATTCTAAACAAGTGCTGTGGGGCGGAAGGGGAAGATAGAGATGTGAAAGTGGAGGTGAAGAGATTCATTTGTTAAAACATGAATTATTTAGTGCCTAATAGGTGTTCAGAATAGAAAGATGAATAAAATAGGGTTCCTGTTCTTGAAGAGCACATAGTCTAATGGGGGAAAAGGGTTATGTAAACCAAGCTTGTCCAACCTGTAGCCCATGGGTTGCATGCGGCCCAGGATAGCTTTGAATGTGGTCCAACACAAATTTATAAACTTTCTTAAAACATTATGAAGCTTTTTTTTTTTTTTTTTTAAAGATGGAGTCTCACTCTGTCACCCAGGCTGGAGTGCTGTGGCATGATCTCAGCTCACTGCAACCTCCACCCCCTGGGTTCAAATGATTTTCCTGCCTCAGTCTCTCGAGTAGCTGGGATTACAGGCACTCGCCACCACACTGGGCTAATTTTGTATTTTTAGTAGAGATGAGGTTTCACCATTGTTGGCCAGGCTGGTCTTAAACTCCTGGCCTCAGGTGATCCGCCTGCCTCGGCCTCCCAAAGTGGGATTACAGGCATAAGCCACTGCACCCAACTTCTCTGAGTCTCCTTTGTCTTCCTCTCCCACTTTTAAAAATACTTGAAGGCTGGACTTGGTGACCTGCAACAGAGGTTGCAGTTAGCTGAGATTGTGCCACTGCAATTCAGCCTGGGTGACAGAGCGAGACTTGGTCTCAAAAACAAACAAACAAAAAACACTTGTGATTATGATGGGTCCACCTGATTAATCCAGGATAATTACCATATCTCACAGCTGATAAGCAACATTAATTTCACCTGTAACCTTGACTTTCCTTTGCCATGTAACCTAATATTCACAGGTTCCAGTGATTAGGACGTGGGCATCTTTGGGGGACCATTATTCTTTCTACCACAGAAAAGGGACAGTTTTTTGTCATTCACTTGTTTAAAAACTTGTTTGATTTATTGCTTACAAAGGTATTTTTAATATTTTGGGGGAAACGGGAATCCAAATGTGATGAAATGTCTGGTTCCTTTCATCAAAATTATGTTTATATGGAACTAATTTTCAAAGGGGCCGATTAGAGGTCCATCCTGGCTTTTAAGGCCTTTTCAGTCTAGCACTGGCCTAACCTCTGGCTCTCTTCTTCTCTAATTCCATCTTCCAACCCTAGTAATCTCTGTTTCTAGCCCAGTGATTCTCATACCTGTCTGTACCTCGGAAATATCTGAAATGACAAAAAATTATGTGCCCAGATCCCTGCTTTTCCAGTTAGGCTTGAGAACCACTGATGTAGCCACACTGGACTAATTGTTATTTCTAGACGACTGCATGTGGTTTTGTACTTCCATGCTTTTGCCTTTGCTTTACCTTTGTACTTGCTTTGGATTTCATCTCTTTCCTTTCCTACTTCTATTTCCTATTTTATATATTTCTGTTTTAGCAATTTGCTCATTATGTGTACTTGTTCACATTTGTTTCTGGAGCAGGTTTATAAATTCCTTGTTTCTATCACCTGTTATATACAGTAGGTGAGTCATAGTAGGTGCTCAGTGTTTATTTGGTCATTTATCAAGTAACAGTCACTGAATTAATCTGCTTCTGGTTTGATCACAATCTATCAGCACCTTCTCCAAGAATTGAACAGAGGACATAGGTATTTATAAAGTGGTAGGAACTGATTAAAGTGTTTTTGATTATTAGTAAATTTTATATGAATATATATTTTTTTCTATTTGTTTCTCTATATCTTGCCAAAATATCTGGGTAATATTCACCAAATCTCAGGATTACATTTGGGATTGTTTGACTGAAAATAAAGGTTATGTGACATTTACTTTGGTGAGCTCTGGTCACCCTAAAGTTAGGCAGTTACCATTTTAGAGCAGCTGATACTGTGTTAAGAGATCCATGTGACTGCCAGTTGGAGACTCATGTGACACATACTTAAGATGCCATAGTTAGAGAAACAGTGGTTTCGAAAAAGAGCTCCACATCAAACCAATTGGCAGATTATCTGTGTTTGATCAAAACTGAGCTGCTTCTGCAAGGGCAACTATTTAGCATGTGACAGGATGTTTGTATATGACAGTTAATGTGAGTGTACTGAACAACATGGCAGTGATTAGCAAGAGGGTAATTAGTTGTTTATAAATTAGTATTTATCTCTCATGAGCCCCAGTGGACACCTCTTTCCTGGATCGAGATTTAGAGCAGCTCCTGCTGGCATACCATGGCTTTGGTGGATGCTCAGTTATTTTCTCGACATACTCTTCTCTTCCCTTTTACTAATATGTCTCTACATACTATTTACCAGCTTTTTGCCCATGTCATACTTCCTACTCTGGATACAAATTATTTTGGCATCCTCTTTTCTTATATACCCTCTTTTATTTCAAGTCTGTACCTCCTCAGAGGCAAAAGGAGCGCATCAGTTGAGTTATCCCCCTTTAATTGTTTTTCCTGAAACTCTACCCAGTGACTTCCTCTTAAACATGTGTACCTCGCTAACCTGTTTGCAAGAAGTGTTCTTTTCACCATTTTCTACAGCTATGCTTACTTTTCAAGGCCTAGTTCAAATGTCATCTCTTTTTTCCCTGACTCCTCCAACTAGTTCAGTAGTTTATTTTATTTACTTCTAAAGACCATACCTGTTCATATCTCCATTATATAATTTATTACATTACTCTTAGTTGGTAGTTCTTCTTTCCTCTCAAGACTAAGCATTTTATCTTTCTATGAGTTTTATATTTGGAACCAATGCATGATAGTACGATTTGGGATGGGGTAAGGGATAAGCCTTTATTTTATAAAGCTACTCTGCATTAAATGCAGCCTGTTCTTATTTAGGAAAGAGTGTGTATGAAAGTTGTGGGTCTGGAATTAGATTCTTGAAACACAATATTCACACTTGACATTTGGAAAGTCTTTGTATATTCTTTATGTACCCTTTGTTTATCCTTTGTGTAGATCTGTGTTTGTTTGAAGACCACTGCCCTAAGAAATTTTTGTGCATTTCCCAAAATTCAGGTTACATGTAAAGGAAATGTTCACAGCACAAATGTACACAGTAGCTAAAACATGGAAACAGTTCAGATGTCCTATATAAAATGAGATAAACTATATAAAATACTTAGCTCAGTGACTAGCTCATAGTAAACAATAAGTGTACTATTTTCCTTATTATATTGTGTGTCTCATCATGCCTCAAAGCAGATGCTATAGGCTTTTGCTAGGAAGGATAAAATTTAAAAGTGGATGAAATCGAAGTAAGAAGAAAAGCTAGAAATGGTAAGGACAAGGAAACATTTGGATGCTGCTGATACTTTGTGTCATATGCCATGCTAATTGGGCATATTATTTTATTTAATCTTCAAAATAACCCCAAGACTAGATTCAGTTACGAAAAGCAGAGTTAACTTATATCTTTTTGGCTTAGATGTCATTATCACCATTTCACAGCAGATTAGTTCTACACCTAGACAAAGGGTTCACGGTTCTATATCTAACAAGTGGCCAAGCTGGGATTTGAACAAAGATTTTTTTCACTGTGCTGTTATTAATGATTAAATTTGACTTGGAAGTTGTTGGAAAATAGTTCTTAGTCTGCATTCAGAATGCTCTCAGAAGTAATTATCTGAGATATATCTTGAGAAAGTTCTACTGAAGAACACTGGATTCTATCCACTTCCAGGGAGGTGCTCCATCATTCCATAGCTAGGCAACAGAACCTGGTTAAACTAATCCAGCTTATTCCGGGCATCTAGGATAAATTCTTTAACAGACCCCAGACTGAAATGCTGAAGCTTGGATTTTGAGAAATTATTTGGAATCTGTATTTCAGTGAATTCAAGATTACAGGCAAAAACTTATAGGGCTGGCTGCTGAATTATATTTCACATTGATTCATTACATGTTCACTGCCTTTGATGTTTTTTGTGGTGAGGCCAGATGTGATAGTTTGCAATCAGATTTACTATTTACTTGAAGGTTTAAAAAGATGACTTCATTAAAGATTGCTTATCCGCTAGGTGTTGTAGATACATATCCTTTGGGTATTGACTCCTTCCCAGCTCTCACATCGTTTGTTCTCACATCATTATTATTTGTTAATAAGCATTTATGTAGCCCTTGATTTTAAATTTATTTATATAATTTTTAGTTGGCATGTAATAATTGTACTTATTTATATATTTAGGTTTTTGAGACAGGGTCTCACACTGTTGCTCAGGCTGGAGTGCAGTGGCACTGTCTTGGTTTGCCACAGCCTCAACCTCCTTCACTTAAGCCATCCTCCCAGTTCAACCTCTCAAATAGCGAGGACTACAGGAGTATGCCACTATGCCTGGCTAGTTTTGCTTATTTTTTTGTAACAACAAGGCCTCACTATGTTGCCCAGGCTGGTCTTGAACTCCACAGCTCAAGCAGTCCTCCTGCCTCAGCCTCGCAAAGTGCTGGGATTGCAGGCCCGAGCCAGAGCCACGACACCTGGCCAGGCGTACATATTTATAGGATACGGAGTGATATTTTGATGCATGTATATACTGTGTAATGATCAAATCAGGATAATTAGCATACCCATCATCTCAAACGTTTATCATTTCTTTGTGTTGTGAACATTCAAAATAGGATAACTACCAGCAGATGACAGTTATTGAAATTTCAATAATTTATTGAAAATATACACTAAATTATTGTTAACTATATTTACTCTGTAATGCCATAGAATACTGGAACTTATTCTTCCTATCTAGCTGTAATTTTGTATCCATATACCATGGCTCCCCATCCGCCCCTTCCCCGTTCTGTTCCCAGCCTCTAATAACCATAGTTGTACTCTCTACTTCTATGAGTTCAACTTTTTTAGCTCCCACATGCGAATGAGAACATGTGGTTTCAAATTTATTTTCAATAGGCCTATTTTCAGTTCAGAAGGTATGGTTAATATTGTTTTCTATTTTAGCATAAAGATATAGTTAAGTGGCTTGTTAAAAACCACCTAGAAAATTGTAGTGATATCAAGATTTATATTCCCTCTACTTGTTAATTCTAATACTAATGCCCTAGTCTAATTTTCTAGACTCTTATTTTGTTTTCTACCTAGCAGTTTTGGATTAAAATGTACTACTTTTGTCTTACCTCCTATATTACTTAAGAAAGGAGAAATGGATAATTTGTTTATATTTAACTTTAAAATTTTGGTTGCTCAGAGTAAGTTGAAAGCATAGCTTTTGTGGAACTGCTTCAGATTCTAGAAACTGGTTGTAAATGTCACCATCTTTACCTTATTTTAATTTTGTTCCCTGTGAAAGAGCATATTATAGATTTATTCTCCCTACAGTTGAAGTGTTGATGGAATACTAAATGCAGAATTCCTTTCTCGTTTCGATTTAGATGAAAAACCCTCACTTTTACCACTTGGGTTGTAGAAACTCACAACTTAGTGCTTCTGCATTACTATTTTAATTTTCATAGGTTTATGTGATTGTATTCAGTATTTTCCCTCTTATATTTAAAAATTTAAAGAATTATCTCACCAAAGGTTTCTACTGTTACCTTGGGTGGAAGTGTGTTTTGTGTTAGAGGCTGGGAATACCCCTATCAGAGGAATCCATTTCGACTTACTGTTAGCATGGGGATTTATGGCTGGCAGATGGGAATTCTTTTTCCTAGTCAGCCCTGTGCCATTTCTCTGAGTGTGGTAGCCTTATGGGGGCAACCTGTGAGCATCCAGGTAAATTGGTATAGGACTTGGTAAAATTTATGCATACAGGCAAAAAAATCAGAGCAGTTTTGTTTTCTATGACTTAGATGGTATAGACAGTAAATTATTTATTTTTCTGAACTCTGGGAGTGTTAGTCTATGAGTGTGTCAAGTTCCCCCCTGCCCTTTGCTGCCCAAACTTTTTATTAAGAAAAATCTCTTACTTGCAAAAAAATCAAAAGAACAATCCCCTAGATTCAATAATTAATTATTGACATTTTCCTATATTTACTTATCTATATACATTTTTCCTCTATATGTCAGATTGGTTTTTTATTGTATAGTTGCAAGAAAATTAAGTTTGGTGTCATCAGTTAGTAGTTATCCTAATTTTCACATTCTGCCTGAAAGGTAGAATATTTTACCTTCTGAGTCATAAAAAGAACCAGTTTTGTTTCTGATCTGAACATTAATCATGATACAAACATATTCATGTAATCACACCCACCATTTAGGAAGTTGGGAGACACGGGTAAAATGAAGTGGGAGACACGGGTAAAATGAAGTGGGAGACTGATATTAATTCACATTTGACTCAGAGTTGTTGTCAAGAATGCCAGTGTCTCCAAGCTGTGCCCCAACAAACCACTACACATACCCAGCTTAGTCTCTTTCCTAAAGTTTTTCATCATACATTCCCTCAGGGTGGGGATAAAGTAGGTAGAGGAAGAGTCAAAAGAAATCAGCATTTATTGCTTGGAGCTAGATGTACCATGTATGTTAGCTCTTTGGATCATAATGATTGGCAGTCTGGGTAGGACTTGTCAATACTGTTTCTTAGAAGATAGTTGACAAAAGTCTTAGTTCCTTTGGGATTTTGGGAGGCTTGATAGTGCTAAGTACAGAACTTGTAATTATGTTTTGTGCTTTTGCTCATTCTAATAAAAAAAAAAAGTGGAAAATTACAAGGGAAACCAGCTCAAATACAGCTGAATTTCACCACATCAGTGTTTTCAGAAGAGATGGTGCCAAACATGGCACCACACCCAGAGTGAGCTAGACACAGCCCCTGAAAGAACCTAAATCAGGAATTCAGTGAGGAAGTTGTGACTCAGTCCAGGATCCTAGAGAAAAAGCTGACATGAGGATCTTAGGAGAAAACTAGAGCAAAGAATGAGGTCATAATTTGCTCAGGTTCTGCCAGTGGTAGCACCAGGAATATGGGAGATTCTTTCTGTTTTTATCATTTCTAATTTTTTGAGACAGGCTTGCCCCCTTTTTTTCAGACTCTGTTGCCCAGGGTGGAGTGCAGTGGTGTGATTACCGCACACTTGCAGCTTCGACCTCCTGGGCTCACACAATCCTTCCACCTTAGCCTCTGGAGTAGCTGGGACTACAGGTGCATACCACCACACTTGGCTAATATTTTAAATTTTTTGTAGAGATGGAGTCTCACTGTGTTGCTCAGGCTGGTCTCAAACACTTGGACTCCAGTGATCCTTCTGGCTTGGCCTCCCAAAGTGCTGGGATTACAGGTGCACGCGACTGCACCAGACCCAGCCGGCAGATTCTTGATATTCCTGAAGGATATATGTTGTTAAGAACCCCAAATTCTGATACCTCATGGTTTGCAGGTAAAAAACAACGGCAAAAAAAGAACCCCACATTCCAGAATGTTGCTAATTGAAATTCTGATGCTGTGTCATTTGCTAGGCTCATGCAGAGGCTAAATGACTAGCCTTCACATTCAACTTCACACTTATATTTGTACTGAGTATTTTAAATAATAACAACAGTTAATGCTTATTTAGTACTTACTTTGTGCTATGCCCTATTTTAAGCAATTTTACATATTAAGTCATTTAATACAACAACCCTATGAGGCAGATGAGGAAACAAGATCAGAGAAGTTGAATAATACAGAAATAACAGGTAGACGAAGGAACTGGTATTTGAACCTAGAGAGTCTTTGTTCTTAACTATTATGCTATCTGAAAATCACTGAACTATGTCAGGTAAGAACACAATGAGGTAGGCATTATCTCATCCCTTTTGTAAATTATTTCTTTAAGGTCATGCTTGAATAGTAAAAGTGTGGATACCAAGTATTAAAAAAAGTATTTTATTCATGTCTCTCTTACCGAGTTCTGATAGCTGAATGGGTCTTCCTTTTAGTCTATTTAATTTGTAGTGTCATGTCTTAGAAGTTAGACCAGTTCTGGCCTGGGCAACATGGTGAAACCCCATCTCTGCAAGAAAAAAAAATATACACAAAACATTAGCTGGGCATGGTGGCATGTGCCTGTAGTCCTAGCTATTTGGGAGGCTGAGGTAAGAGGATCACCTGCAGTGAGTTCTGATTGTACCACTGCACTCCAGCCTGGGCAGCAGAGACCCTGTCTCAAACAAACAAACAAACAAACAAACAAACAAACAAAAAAAGAAATTAGACCAGTAATCTCTTTCTGTGTCTTAATTAAAACCTTCTTGAAATTTATGTCATATTTAAAAGTAAGTTATAATCTTAAACTTTCCTTAAAGCTATCTTTTATGGAAAATCAGAAGAAAAAAAAGAAAAAGATAAAGAAAACCCTGAGGCTGGGCACTGTGGCTCACACCTGTAATCCCAGCACTTTGGGAGGCTGAGGAGGGCAGATCATTTGAGGTCAGGAGTTCGAGACCAGCCTAGCCAACATGGTGAAACCCTGTCTCTACTAAAAAAATACAAAAGTGGCGCACGCCTGTAATCTCAGCTACTTGGAAAGCTGAGGTGGAGGAATTGCTTGAACCCGGGAGGTGGAGGTTGCAGTGAGCCGAGATTGCACCACCGCACTCCAGCCTGGGCGACAGGGTGAGACTCTGTCTCAAAATAAATAAATAAATAAATAGAGTGTGTAGGGGGCGGAGCAAGATGGCCGAATAGGAACAGCTCCAGTCTCCAACTCCCAGCGCGAGCGACACAGAAGACCAGTGATTTCTGCATTTTCAACTGAGGTACTGGGTTCATCTCACTGGGGAGTGCCGGACGATCCGTGCTGGTCAGCTGCTGCAGCCCGACCAGCGAGAGCTGAAGCAGGGTGAGGCATTGCCTCACCTGGGAAGCGCAAGGGGGAAGGGAATCCCTTTTCCTAGCCAGGGGAACTGAGACACACAACACCTGGAAAATCGGGTAACTCCCACCCCAATACTGCGCTTTAAGCAAACAGGCACACCAGGAGATCATATCCCACACCTGGCCGGGAGGGTCCCACACCCACGGAGCCTCCCTCATTGCTAGCACAGCAGTCTGTGATCTACCGGCAAGGCAGCAGCGAGGCTGGGGGAGGGGCGCCCGCCATTGCTGAGGCTTAAGTAGGTAAACAAAGCTGCTGGGAAGCTCGAACTGGGTGGAGCTCACAGCAGCTCAAGGAAACCTGCCTGTCTCTGTAGACTCCACCTCTGGGGACAGGGCACAGTAAACTAAACAAACGCAGCAGACACCTCTGCAGACGCAAACGACTCTGTCTGACAGCTTTGAAGAGAGCAGTTGATCTCCCAACACGGAGGTTGAGATCTGAGAAGGGACAGACTCCCTGCTCAAGTGGGTCCCTGACCCCTGAGTAGCCTAACTGGGAGACATCCCCCACTAGGGGCAGTCTGACACCCCACACCTCACAGGGTGGAGTACACCCCTGAGAGGAAGCTTCCAAAGCAAGAATCAGACAGGTACACTCGCTGTTCAGAAATATTCTATCTTCTGCAGCCTCTGCTGCTGATACCCAGGCAAACAGGGTCTGGAGTGGACCTCAAGCAATCTCCAACAGACCTACAGCTGAGGGTCCTGACTGTTAGAAGGAAAACTATCAAACAGGAAGGACACCTACACCAAAACCCCATCAGTACATCACCATCATCAAAGACCAGAGGCAGATAAAACCACAAAGATGGGGAAAAAGCAGGGCAGAAAAGCTGGAAATTCAAAAAATAAGAGCGCATCTCCCCCGGCAAAGGAGCGCAGCTCATCGCCAGCAACGGATCAAAGCTGGACGGAGAATGACTTTGACGAGATGAGAGAAGAAGGCTTCAGTCCATCAAATTTCTCAGAGCTAAAGGAGGAATTACGTACCCAGCGCAAAGAAACTAAAAATCTTGAAAAAAAAGTGGAAGAATTGATGGCTAGAGTAATTAATGCAGAGAAGGTCCTAAACGAAATGAAAGAGATGAAAACCATGACACGAGAAATACGTGACAAATGCACAAGCTTCAGTAACCGACTCGATCAACTGGAAGAAAGAGTATCTGCGATTGAGGATCAAATGAATGAAATGAAGCGAGAAGAGAAACCAAAAGAAAAAAGAAGAAAAAGAAATGAACAAAGCCTGCAAGAAGTATGGGATTATGTAAAAAGACCAAATCTACGTCTGATTGGGGTGCCTGAAAGTGAGGGGGAAAATGGAACCAAGTTGGAAAACACTCTTCAGGATATCATCCAGGAGAACTTCCCCAACCTAGTAGGGCAGGCCAACATTCAAATCCAGGAAATACAGAGAACGCCACAAAGATACTCCTCGAGAAGAGCAACTCCAAGACACATAATTGCCAGATTCACCAAAGTTGAAATGAAGGAAAAAATCTTAAGGGCAGCCAGAGAGAAAGGTCGGGTTACCCACAAAGGGAAGCCCATCAGACTAACAGCAGATCTCTCGGCAGAAACTCTCCAAGCCAGAAGAGAGTGGGGGCCAATATTCAACATTCTTAAAGAAAAGAATTTTCAACCCAGAATTTCATATCCAGGCAAACTAAGTTTCATAAGTGAAGGAGAAATAAAATCCTTTACAGATAAGCAAATGCTTAGAGATTTTGTCACCACTAGGCCTGCCTTACAAGAGACCCTGAAGGAAGCACTAAACATGGAAAGGAACAACCGGTACCAGCCATTGCAAAAACATGCCAAAATGTAAAGACCATCGAGGCTAGGAAGAAACTGCATCAACTAACGAGCAAAATAACCAGTTAATATCATAATGGCAGGATCAAGTTCACACATAACAATCTTAACCTTAAATGTAAATGGACTAAATGCTCCAATTAAAAGACACAGACTGGCAAACTGGATAAAGAGTCAAGACCCATCAGTCTGCTGTATTCAGGAGACCCATCTCACACGCAGAGACATACATAGGCTCAAAATAAAGGGATGGAGGAAGATTTACCAAGCAAATGGAGAACAAAAAAAAGCGGGGGTTGCAATACTAGTCTCTGATAAAACAGACTTTAAACCATCAAAGATCAAAAGAGACAAAGAAGGCCATTACATAATGGTAAAAGGATCAATTCAACAGGAAGAGCTAACTATCCTAAATATATATGCACCCAATACAGGAGCACCCAGATTCATAAAGCAAGTCCTTAGAGGCTTACAAAGAGACTTAGACTCCCATACAATAATAATGGGAGACTTCAACACTCCACTGTCAACATTAGACAGATCAACGAGACAGAAAGTTAACAAGGATATCCAGGAATTGAACTCATCTCTGCCGCAAGCAGACCTAATAGACATCTATAGAACTCTCCACCCCAAATCAACAGAATATACATTCTTCTCAGCACCACATCGTACTTACTCCAAAATCGACCACGTAATTGGAAGTAAAGCACTCCTCAGCAAATGTACAAGAACAGAAATTATAACAAACTGTCTCTCAGACCACAGTGCAATCAAACTAGAACTCAGGACTAAGAAACTCAATCAAAACCGCTCAACTACATGGAAACTGAACAACCTGCTCCTGAATGACTACTTGGTACATAACGAAATGAAGGCAGAAATAAAGATGTTCTTTGAAACCAATGAGAACAAAGATACAACATACCAGAATCTCTGCGACACATTTAAAGCAGTGTGTAGAGGGAAATTTATAGCACTAAATGCCCACAAGAGAAAGCAGGAAAGATCTAAAATTGACACTCTAACATCGCAATTAAAAGAACTAGAGAAGCAAGAGCAAACACATTCGAAAGCTAGCAGAAGGCTAGAAATAACTAAGATCAGAGCAGAACTGAAGGAGATAGAGACACAAAAAACTCTCCAAAAAATCAATGAATCCAGGAGTTGGTTTTTTGAAAAGATCAACAAAATTGACAGACCACTAGCAAGACTAATAAAGAAGAAAAGAGAGAAGAATCAAATCGACGCAATTAAAAATGATAAAGGGGATATCACCACTGACCCCACAGAAATACAAACTACCATCAGAGAATACTATAAACACCTCTACGCAAATAAACTGGAAAATCTAGAAGAAATGGATAATTTCCTGGACACTTACACTCTTCCAAGACTAAACCAGGAAGAAGTTGAATCCCTGAATAGACCAATAGCAGGCTCTGAAATTGAGGCAATAATTAATAGCCTACCAACCAAAAAAAGTCCAGGACCAGATGGATTCACAGCTGAATTCTACCAGAGGTACAAGGAGGAGTTGGTACCATTCCTTCTGAAACTATTCCAATCAATAGAAAAAGAGGGAATCCTCCCTAACTCATTTTATGAGGCCAATATCATCCTGATACCAAAGCCTGGCAGAGACACAACTAAAAAAGAGAATTTTAGACCAATATCCCTGATGAACATCGATGCAAAAATCCTCAATAAAATACTGGCAAACCGGATTCAGCAACACATCAAAAAGCTTATCCACCATGATCAAGTGGGCTTCATCCCTGGGATGCAAGGCTGGTTCAACATTCGCAAATCAATAAACATAATCCAGCATATAAACAGAACCAAAGACAAGAACCACATGATTATCTCAATAGATGCAGAAAAGGCTTTTGACAAAATTCAACAGCCCTTCATGCTAAAAACGCTCAATAAATTCGGTATTGATGGAACGTACCTCAAAATAATAAGAGCTATTTATGACAAACCCACAGCCAATATCATACTGAATGGGCAAAAACTGGAAAAATTCCCTTTGAAAACTGGCACAAGACAGGGATGCCCTCTCTCACCACTCCTATTCAACATAGTGTTGGAAGTTCTGGCTAGGGCAATTAGGCAAGAGAAAGAAATCAAGGGTATTCAGTTAGGAAAAGAAGAAGTCAAATTGTCCCTGTTTGCAGATGACATGATTGTATATTTAGAAAACCCCATTGTCTCAGCCCAAAATCTCCTTAAGCTGATAAGCAACTTCAGCAAAGTCTCAGGATACAAAATTAATGTGCAAAAATCACAAGCATTCTTATACACCAGTAACAGACAAACAGAGAGCCAAATCAGGAATGAACTTCCATTCACAATTGCTTCAAAGAGAATAAAATACCTAGGAATCCAACTTACAAGGGATGTAAAGGACCTCTTCAAGGAGAACTACAAACCACTGCTCAGTGAAATAAAAGAGGACACAAACAAATGGAAGAACATACCATGCTCATGGATAGGAAGAATCAATATCGTGAAAATGGCCATACTGCCCAAGGTAATTTATAGATTCAATGCCATCCCCATCAAGCTACCAATGAGTTTCTTCACAGAATTGGAAAAAAACTGCTTTAAAGTTCATATGGAACCAAAAAAGAGCCCGCATCTCCAAGACAATCCTAAGTCAAAAGAACAAAGCTGGAGGCATCACGCTACCTGACTTCAAACTATACTACAAGGCTACAGTAACCAAAACAGCATGGTACTGGTACCAAAACAGAGATATAGACCAATGGAACAGAACAGAGTCCTCAGAAATAATACCACACATCTACAGCCATCTGATCTTTGACAAACCTGACAAAAACAAGAAATGGGGAAAGGATTCCCTATTTAATAAATGGTGCTGGGAAAATTGGCTAGCCATAAGTAGAAAGCTGAAACTGGATCCTTTCCTTACTCCTTATACGAAAATTAATTCAAGATGGATTAGAGACTTAAATGTTAGACCTAATACCATAAAAATCCTAGAGGAAAACCTAGGTAGTACCATTCAGGACATAGGCATGGGCAAAGACTTCATGTCTAAAACACCAAAAGCAACGGCAGCAAAAGCCAAAATTGACAAATGGGATCTCATTAAACTAAAGAGCTTCTGCACAGCAAAAGAAACTACCATCAGGGTGAACAGGCAACCTACAGAATGGGAGAAAATTTTTGCAATCTACTCATCTGACAAAGGGCTAATATCCAGAACCTACAAAGAACTCAAACAAATTTACAAGAAAAAAACAAACAACCCCATCAAAAAGTGGGCAAAGGATATAAACAGACATTTCTCAAAAGAAGACATTCATACAGCCAACAGACACATGAAAAAATGCTCATCATCACTGGCCATCAGAGAAATGCAAATCAAAACCACAATGAGATACCATCTCACACCAGTTAGAATGGCGATCATTAAAAAGTCAGGAAACAACAGGTGCTGGAGAGGATGTGGAGAAATAGGAACACTTTTACACTGTTGGTGGGATTGTAAACTAGTTCAACCATTATGGAAAACAGTATGGCGATTCCTCAAGGATCTAGAACTAGATGTACCATATGACCCAGCCATCCCATTACTGGGTATATACCCAAAGGATTATAAATTATGCTGCTATAAAGACACATGCACTCGTATGTTTATTGCAGCACTATTCACAATAGCAAAGACTTGGAATCAACCCAAATGTCCATCAGTGACAGATTGGATTAAGAAAATGTGGCACATATACACCATGGAATACTATGCAGCCATCAAAAAGGATGAGTTTGTGTCCTTTGTGGGGACATGGATGCAGCTGGAAACCATCATTCTTAGCAATGTATCACAAGAACAGAAAACCAAACACCGCATGTTCTCACTCATAGGTGGGAACTGAACAGTGAGATCACTTGGACTCAGGAAGGGGAACATCACACACAGGGGCCTGTCATGGGGAGGGGGGAGGGGGGAAGGATTGCATTGGGAGTTATACCTGATGTAAATGACAAGTTGATGGGTGCAGCACACCAACATGGCACAAGTATACATATGTAACAAACCTGCACGTTATGCACATGTACCCTACAACTTAAAGTATAATAATAATAAATAAATTTTTTTTAAAAAAATAAATAAATAAAATAAAACCCTGGGGATTTAGATGACTTTTTAAAGGTTTTCTGAGATGAATTCATACTTGGTGCCAGTTGAGGGAATCACTTTCCAATAATATGTAATATATTTAAAGTTGTTAGGTGGTTGTTTTGGCTTATAGTTCATTGTGAGATTTCTTTGTGATCAGATTGCTTCTCTTGTATCTATATTTGTTTTTTCTTAGTTCCTATAGTTCATAAGCCATACAATTTGGCATTTAAATTAAGGCAATTCAGTGTTGATGTCATCAACAATTCCCCATTGTGATTGCCCTAATTAAGTTCTCACTGTTTTTCACTTGGACAACACACTCCTTACTAGTGTCTCTTTCATTTTTTATAATTTTTTCAACAAATGCATTACTTAAGATGGTCTACTATGTGTGAAATGCTGTGCTCAGCACTGAGTGCATCAGTAAATAAGACAGACATGGCGATTGCCCTAGTAGAGTATATAGACTACTTGTCAGCCCATTTTCCATACTATTGCCATAAACTTACAAAAAAATCCAGATCAGATCTTTGCTGGTTCTTTTTTGCCTACCATGTAGGCTCTTTATAGTCAGGTTTTAGCATACCCTAACAGTTCAAATAACTTCTTCAATGAGGGCAGTTTTGGTATTTCTGTAGAAGCAGAAACAATTATTTTCTTGATCCTAGTTCTCATAGCATTTAATAAAAATCATCAACATAGTACCAGTGACATTGCATTATGTAGTTGTTTATATTAGTCACCTCTGATAGTTTTTGAAGTTTTTAAAAGGAGGGATAGTATTTTGTTCATTATTGTTTTATCCTCAGTGTGGATACAGTATCTGGAATGTAAATCCTCAATAAGTGTTTGAATTATGGTACAGTTTTTGTACTTGCTATCATTTCATGTGTGCATGTCTTGTTTCTCCAACTTCTAGGTCACAGACTGTCATATAATTTCTTTGTATTTCTTCTGGCATCCATGTTGGTATAGAGGACATAATCTAACCCTAAATAAATATTTATTCATTGTTACGATTCTTTCAATATTTTCTGTATATTAACTTTCATTGTTTAGAAAAGCATATCTTGCTCCCTTGTTTTGTAGAATGTCTTACTTCAATTTTTTATTTTATTTTATTTTTAGTGAAGAGAAGGTCTTGCTGTCTTGCCCAGGTTGATCTCAAACTCCTGGACTTAAGCCATTCTCCTGTCTTGGCCTCCCAAAGAGCTAGGATTACAGGTGTGAGCCACCATGCCCAGCCCTACATTCAGTTTTATAAGGGAAGCAGAGCATAAAAATTTAGAAAATTTGCAGCCTGGCTATGTAATAGAAAAGAAAAACCCATTTTCTGGGGAGAAATTTAAGCCAGCTGCAGAAATTTGGATAAGTATCAAGGGGCCTAATGTTAATCCCCAAGACTTTGGGGAAAATGTCTCCAGGCAGCCCCTCCCATCATAGGCCCGGAGGCCCAGGAGAAAAATGTGGTTTTGTGGGCTGAACCCAGAGTCCCTGTGCTGTGTGCAGCCTAGGGATTTGGTGCCCTGGTTCCCAGCTGCTCCAGCTGTGGCTGAAAGGGGCCAATGTGCAGCTTGGGCTGTGGCTTCAGAGGGTGCAAGCCCCAAGCCTTGGCAGCTTCTATGTGGTGTTGAGCATGTGGGTTCACAGACGTTAAGAATTGAGGTTTAGGAACCTCCGCCTAGATTTCAGAAGATGTATGGAAGCGCCTGGATGTCCAGGCAAAAGTTTGCTGGAGGGATGGGTCCCTCATCAAGAACCTCTGCTAGGGCAGTGCAGAAGGGAAATATGGGGTTGGAGCCCCCACACAGAGTCCCTACTGGAGCACTGCTTAGTGGAGCTGCAAGAAGAAGGCCACTGTCCTCCAGACCCCAGAATGATAGATCCACTGACAGCTTGCACTGTGTGCCTGAAAAAGCTGCAGACACTCAATGCTAGCCCATGAAAGCAGCTGAGAGGGAGGCTGTACCCTGCAAAGCCACAGGGGCGGAGCTGTCCAAGACTATGGGAACCTACCTTTCACATCAGCGTGACTTGGATGTGAGACCTGGAGTCAAAGGAGATAATTTTGGAGCTTTAAAATTTGACTGCCCCCTGGATTTTGGACTTGCATGGGCCCTGTAACCCCTTTGCTTTGGCCAATTTCTCCCATTTGGAATGGCTGCATTTACCCAATATCTGTATCCCCATTGTATCTAGGAAGTAACTAACTTGCTTTTGATTTTACAGGCTCATAGGTGGGGGGGACTTGCCTTGTCTCAGATGAGACTTTGGACTATAGACTTTTGGGTTAATGCTGAAATGAGTAAAGACTTTGGGGGACTGTTGGGAAGGCATAATTGGTTTTGAAATGTGAGGACATGAGATTTAAAGGGAGCAGGGGTGGAATGACATGGTTTGCCTGTGTCCCCACCCAAATCTCAACTTCAGTTGTATCTCCCGGAATTCCCATGTGTTGTGGGAGGGACCCGGGAGGCACCCAGGGGGAGGTAATTGAATCATGGTGTATGGTCTTTCCTGTGCTATTCTCATGATAGTGAATAAGTCTCACGAGATCTGATGGGTTTATCAGGGTTTTCTGCTTTTGCTTCTTCCTCATTTTCTGTTGCCGCCACCATATAAGAAGTGCCCTTCACCTGCCACCATGATTCTGAGGCCTCCCCAGCCATGTGGAACTGTAAGTCCAATTAAACCTTTTTCTTCCAAGTCTTGGGTATGTCTTTATCAGCTGTGTGAAAATGGACTAATACACTACCCAAAACAATCTACAGATTCAATGCAATCCTTATCAAAGTATCAATGTCATTTTTCATATAAATAGAAAAAACAATTCTGAAATTCATGTGGAACCAAAAATGAACCCAAATAGCCAAATCAATTCTGAACAAAAAGAACAAAGCTAGAGGCATCACACTGCCTGATTTTAAAATATATTACTAGGCAATAATAACCAAAACAGCGTGGTATTCATATAAAAATAGACACATAGACCAATGGAGAAGAATTCAGAACCCAGAAATAAATTCACATACTTACAGCTAACTGATTTTTGACAAAGGCACCCAAAGCAGACATCGGGAAAAGGATATCCTCTTTAATCAATAGTGCTGGGAACACTGGATATCCAGATGCAGAAGAATGAAACTGGACTCCCTCACTGTTTATAAAAATCAACTCAAGAAGGATTTAACATAAACATTAAACATAAGACCTGAAACTATAAAGCAACTGGAAGAAAACATAGAGGCAACACTCCAGGACATTGGTCTAAGCAAAGATTTTATGGCTAAGATCTCAAAGTACAGGTAACAAAACAAAAAATAGACAAATGGGAATATACTAAACTAAGAAGCTTCTGCACAGCAAAGGAAATGGTCAACTGTGAAGAGACAACCTGTTGAGTGGGAGAAAATATTTGCAACTCTTCATCCAATAAGGGATAATATCCAGACTATATAGGGAATCCAAACAACAGGAAAAAAATCTCCACAATTATTCTCATTAAAAGTGGGCAAAGGACATGGATAGACATTTCTTGAAAGGAGACATAGAAATGACCAACAGGGGCTGGGTGCAGTGGCTTACTCCTATAATCTCAGCACTTTGGGAGGCCGAGGTGGGCAGATCACGAGGTCAGGAATTCGAGACCAGCCTGACCAACATGGTGAAACCCCGTCTCTACTAAAAATACAAAAATTAACTGGGCATGGTGGTGTCCCAGTGGTGTCCCATTGTCCCAGCTACTCAGGAGGCTGAGGCAGGAGAATCACTTGAACCCAGAAGGCAAAGGTTGCAGTGAGCCGAGATCGCGCCACTGCACTCCAGCCTGGGTGACAGAGCGAGACTCCATCTCAAAAAAAAAAAAAAAAAAAAAAAAGAAAAGAGAAAGAAAAAGAAATGACCAACAGGTGTGTTAAAAATGCTCAACACCACTAATCATCAGGGAAATGCAATCAAAACCATGGATATATTTTACCCTAGTTAGAATGGCTATTATTAAAAAGACAACAACAACAACAACAACAAAAAACATATATTAGAAAGGGTATGGAGTAAAGGGAACTTTTATACACTTTCTTGTGAATGTAAATTAGTATAGCCACTATGGAAAACAGTATGGAGGTTTCTCAAAAATAGAACTCTCATGTGATCCAGCAGTCCCACTACAGTGTATTTATTGGAAGGAAAAGAAGCCAGTATATCAGAGCGATACTTGCACTTCCATGCAAACATAGCAAAGCTACAGAATCAACCTAAGTGCCTATCAATGGATGAATGGATGAAGAAAACGAGGTATACACAATGGAATACTGTTCAATTGCAGAAGAAAATGAAATCATGTCATTTGCAGCAATGTGGATGGAATTGGATGTCATTTTGTTGAGTGAATTAAGCCCAGGCCCAGAAAGACAAATATCACATGTTGTCACTCATATGTGGAACTAAAAACATTAATCTGGAGGTAGAGAATAGAATGATAGATACCAGAGGAGTGGGAGGGTGGGGGTGTGGGAGGGAATAAAAATAAACTGGTTAATGGGTGCCGATATATAGTTAGATGGAATAAGTTTTAATGTTCTATAGCAGAGTAGCGTGATTATAGTTAACAATGATGTATTGTCTGTTTAAAAATAGCTAGAACAGACGACTTGAAATTTTCCCAACATACGGGAATGATTAATACTTGAGGTGATCGACACCTTAAGTATCCTGACTTACTCATTACACAGTCTATACATGTAACAAAATATCACACATTTCCCACAAATATGTAGAAATATTTGTATCAATAAAATAATTTTAAAAAATAAAAAAGAAAAGGTAACTCTAAGCCAAAAAGAAATTATGAGATGCAGAATCCTTGGAGATGGTGATATTTGAACTCAGTCTTGAGGAATGGCTAGGATTTGGATTTGTAGATAAAGGAGATTTAGGCATTCTATGATAGTAGGGAAGAAACAAGAAAAGGTCAAGAAAATATACTTTGTGATGTTGTTAGGATTATATACTCAATTTTTTTTTTTGAGACTAAATCTCGCTCTGTTGCCCAGGTTGGAGTGCAGTGGTTTGATCTTGGCTTACTGCAACCTCTGCTTCCCGGGTTCAAGTGATTCTCCTGCCTCAGCGTCCCGAGTAGCTGGGATTACAGGTGCGCACCACCATGCACAGCTAATTTTTTGTATTTTTAGTAGAGATGGGGTATCACCATGTTGGCCAGGCTTGTCTCGAACTCCTGACCTCAAATGATCCTCCCGCCTCGGCCTCCCAAAGTTCTGGGATTACAGGTGCAAACCACTGCGCCCAGCCTATATACTCAATATTTCTTTTTCCCTTCCAGGTACATATAATTGCATGTCCTTTCTCCTTGGAAGTTACTTGTGGCCGTATGATTTATTTTGACCAATCATATATGAGTTGAAGTCATATGAGTCACTTCCAAGTGGAAGTTTTAAGAGTCTCTAATTTTCTTACTGTGCTTTTCCTCTGTCACAGTGACCTGCAGTGCTCTGGCAAACTGGCATGCAGGCCACATGCGATCTGTTGCCAATTTTTGTCAATGCAATTTTATTGAAACATAGCCATACTCATTTGTTTATGTATTGTCTTTGGCAGCTTTTGCACTACAACAGCAAAATTGAATTGTTGTGATAGATGCCATATGTCCCATAAAGCTGAAAATAGTTACTTTGTGGCTATTTACAGAAAAAGTTTACTGACTGTAGATAATTGGCTGCTTCTCAGAGTGAGGACATTGTAGAGGAGAGCCTCATACTGACCCACGATGGACTCACATCATCAGCAAGAAAGAAATCTTTGTTGTTTTAAGCCACTGAAATTTTGAGGTTGGTTGTTATAGTAGCATAATCTAGTCTATCCTGGCAATTAGACTGTTTACAGGATTAAAAAAATCAGTTTGCTCAGAGAGGAGAAAACCTTGTGGAGAGGAACAGTATGAAGAAAAAATGGATAGAAAGGTTAGGGTAAGATTGGGAAAGTACTAGACTGTTAAGCTCAGAAATTTAGATTTTATTTAGAATCTTCAATATGGATTCAGGACTTGGTATCTTTTTCAAGGGACAGAAGAATAGCATGGCCAGAACTTTATGACAAAAAGATTAATCTACCAATGGTTATATTAATAGGAACATTGGGAGTAGTAATTTAGTTAGGAATTTCATCACTTATAAACACAAAATAAAAATAAAACCCCCTGAAAACCCAATTTAAAAGGAGTTTTTTTTTTTCTTAGTGTAACAAGTTACAAAAACAACCTAACAAGGACTTCCTTATCCTTTTTAATGCTTAATAGCAACCTCAGATTTTCTGTAATTTGAGCTGTTACACAGGGGAGGAAATATCATTGTAAAGGGAATTGTTATAGCTGCTATTGAATTCTTTGTTTACTTTGACTTCCTCTTTTTTAGATAAAGCAAGCACATCATATACTGTCATCTACTCAGTGAAATTTGGTGTCAGATAGCCTAAGGTAGTATTATAAAATGAAAAACAGTCACTTTAGAATTAGGTTCTACTCCATGTCCTGTTGGTTAATCTGCTGTGTGTAGTGTGTATTGAAGGAAACCTTTGTCAGCTTGCCAAGTTACATGAATGCAACTAAGAGTATATAACAACTCTTCAAGATTTAGATAAAATATTTTAGGGCACAGAATACTTCAGGTTTTTTAATGCAGTTTTGTTCTACCTGTACTGTTCTGAAGATAAATAGAAGGAAAAAATAGAACAATAGTAACAAAAAATGCTGAAAAAATCTCTGTATAATCAGGTTATTTTATAGTGTTAGAGCTTGTTCTTTTAGTCCTGTTTTGCTCTGCTGGAAGGAATGATTTCTTGTTTTGATTTTATCGTCATAAGGGCATTTGGAAATTTAGAAAATTCATTGTATTGTAGGTATGTTTTTATTGTTTAGTAAGCTATTATTATTTCTTTTATTTTGGAGTTTATATGTTAATAATAGAAAGTGTTATGAAGATCATTTTAAAAAAGATATAAGCAGCATACAAATATTTCTTTGCCTTTTTTCCAGATTATGAAACTAATACCTGTAGTGGTTGGGACTCTTTGGTTGCAAGTGACAGAAACTCAGTGTGAATTAACTTAAACAAAAAAGTTTAAGTTACACCAAGCATCTGAAAACATAGGGTCAAGTTGGTGTTAGGTCAGACTGTAAGAAAGGATTTTTGTATTGACCAGAAAGTCTCTTCTCTTTTTCAGACTTGCCTTTTTCTCCATTGTCTTCATCTTGTCCTAAAATTGAATTTTCTCATGAAGCAAGGGGCATACACCAGCAACTTTAGGCATCTATTATAATATCTCTAGACTAAAGAGGAAAAGGACTTTTTTTTTTTCTTTTTTTTGGTCAGCTTCAGTTATTATAATCTTAGGAAAATGATCTGATTTTCCACCCCTAAGACAATAGTCTAATTCTTACGTGTTCTGGGACCTGGGATGTTATGCTTGGCCCAAACTTAGTCCCCTGTTTAATTTTATGGCTGTGGGGTGTGGAGTGTGTGGTCTTTTGCCAGATAGCATTGATGTGGGGCCTGGGGTCTGACCAAAATAGTTGCCACTATAATGCTTATTGATGTAAATATGGAAATATTTAGAAAAACCTAAAACAGAGCAAAACTATTCATAAACTTATTATTTTAGCATATTTGCTTGATAATTTTTTTACATTTTGAACGTTTTCTATGTCATTGAAACACACATGCACACACATGTGCATATATAAAAAATTTGTGTATGTATAACATAAATGTATTTATGATGTTGCATAATGTTATGTCTATTTTGTATGGGGGCAGCAAGTTATAATATGTACATTTATATAATATATATAATATAGTGGCAGATAGAGAAATGGATGAATGTGGGATTCTGAGTTTTTATACTTTCTCTGTAATCATGGCTCTACTCACTAGCTTTGTAACTTGGACAAATAATCTATCTTGCCTGTGATTCTGTTTCTTTGTGCAATGAAGGTAATACTGTCACCCTGTATCATGGGTATAGTTTTGGGGTTTAGCAAGATAATAAGTGAAAAGTGTTTAGAACAGTCCTTTATAAGTAGTATACATGAAATAAACATTCGCTGTTGTTTTTATAAATACTATAATATTTATGTTATACTATATATACTATATGGACATATTCACTGTATATGTTAATATTGTATTAACATACAGACAGGTACATGCACATGTTATGTTGTATCCTGCTTTTTTTTTTTTTAAACTTATATGTTTGTTTGCTCTATTATGTTTTTTAGAAAATTAACAACCCTAAAGAAAATACATTTTAGAACTCCTTGGTGATCTTAACTTTCCTCTGAGGCATGACATTTTGGGAAAAGCTTTACTCGTATATGATAGCCTTTACTCCAAAGGAGTGAAGTCTTTAGAAAGAATGGGAGATGACTAATAGCAAATCTTAGTCATGATTTGTAGTTGTTGGCTTGAATGTGTTTGTCAGATTAGTACATCCCTTTCCTGAACTGAAAGGATAACTGCTTGGCACAAACAGGCTAAAGGTCAACCAGGGCCTCCTCACCAGTGTATGAAATGGTAATTTTTTGGTAACTCGTCTACAGCACATTTGTTCCTACCTATGCAGGCACTAAAGAGTTGATTCTGTTTCTATTGTAAACAGTACATTATTCTAGAAGGAGCAGTATGCAGAACAGGGTTTGAGTACTAGTTTTCTGAACCTTTAAAATAGAAGTAATAATGTCCATTTTTTTCTTGCAGCTATTTTTGGCTTGAAGCTTGTTTTGTTTAGTTTTAGCTCTCCTTTGGTTTGTCCAGTTAATATTATTTTGGTTATTGTTTGCTTAGAATATCTTTTTCCATCCTTTCACTTTCAACCTATTTCTATCTTGGGATCTAAAATGAGTCTTTTATATATGACGTGTAGTTGGATCATGTTGTTACTATTTTTAAAAAGTCCATCATGTCAAAGAAAACAAACAAACGGCAGCAAAAAAGCTCGTCATGTCAATCTTTGCCTTTTAATTGGAGAGTTTAGTCCATTTTCATTCATTGTAATTACTGATAGGGAACGGCTTACTTTTGCCATTTTGCTATTTATTTTGTGTATCTTCTGTATTTTTCATTCCTTGTTTTTTCCATTACTGCCTTATTTTGTGTTAGATAGGCATTTTCTAGTGTACCAGTTTGATTCATTCATTTATAAACTATAAATTTTAACTTATTTTCTTCGTGATTTTTCTGGGGGTTACAATTAACATCTTAATTTATGAATATCTGGTTTGATACTAATTTAGTTTCAATAGTATACAAAATCTTTGTTACTATATAACTCCATTTGTCCTTTTTGTTGTCATAAATTACGTATTTATACAATGTATGCTCATCAACAGGGACACGTTTTTTTATGCAGTCTTTTAAATCATATAGGAAAAAGGAGGAGGTACGAATTAGAAATTCAATAATATTGACTTTTGTATTTACCTATGTAGTTATCCTTTAACAGTGTTCTTTATTTGTATGGATTTGAGTTACCATTTAGTGTTTTTTCTTTCCAGCCTGAGAGACTTGCTTTAGTGCTTCCTATAGGGCAGGTTTACTAATGACAGAGTCTCAGTTTTTGTTTATCTGGGGATATCTTAATTTCTTTTTCATTTTGGAGGATAGTTTTGCCAGATAATGAATTTTTGCTTAATGGTTTTTTCCTTTCAACATTTTACAAATTTAAATAAAAAATATTTAAAATAACATTTTAAATATGTTATCTCACTGTCTTCTGGTCTCCATGGTTTCTGATGAGAAATTTGCTGTTCATCTTATTGAGGATCCTTAATACACAATGAGTTGCTTCTCTCATTGGTTTCAAGAGTCTCAAGAGTCTGCTTTTCTTTTTTTAAGACAGTCTCACTCTATTGCCCAGGCTGGAGTGCAGTGGCGCAAGGATCTTGGCTCACTGCAACCTCTGCCTCCCAGGTTCAAGTGATTCTCCTGCCTTAGCTTCCCAAGTAGCTGGGATTATAGGCATGCACCACCATGCCCAGCTAATTTTTGTAATTTTAGTAGAGATGGGGTTTCACCATGTTGGCCAGACTGATCTTGAACTCCTGACCTTAGGTGATCCTCCCGCCTCAGCCTCCCAAAGTGCTGGCATTACAGTCATGAGCCACTGCACCCGGCCTGTCTTGTATTTTGACAGTTTGATTATAATGTGCCTTGCTGTGGATGTTTGTGAGTTTATTCTACTTGGAGTTTGTTGAACTTCCTGGAAGTATGTATTCATATTCTTCATCAGATTTAGGAAGTTTTTGGTCATTACTTCTACAAATATTCTTCCAACTTCTTTCTCTTTCTCTCCTTTCCTTTTGGAACTACTATTATATAATGTATGTTATATATGTATTATGTCCCAGATATTCATCTTGTATTAACTTTTATAAATGCATCTCCCCATTTTGGTGTTTATTTTTTCACCTAATTCATATTGCAAATTCTTATACAGAAACTTAACTCTTTTTTTTTCTTTTTTGAGACCTGGCTCTCTCACCCAGGCTGGAGTACAGTGGCATGGCATGATCCCGGCTCACTCAACCTCCGACTCAGGGGCTCAAGTGATCCTCCCATCTCAGCCTCCTGAGTAGCTGGGACTACAGGTGTGCACCACCATGCCTGGCTAATTTTTGTATTGTTTGTAGAGATGAGGTTTCTCCATGTTGCCCAGGCTACTCTCGAATTCCTGAGCTAAAAAAATCTGCCCACATTGGCCTCCCAAAGTGCTGGGATTATAGGTGTGAGCCACCCCTCCTGGCCAGAAGGTTAACATTTTATTGTAGTAAAATCAACCAGTCTTTTTCTTTGTGGCTTCTGAATATGATATCTTGCTTAGAAGGGTCTTCATTACCTTAAAAGTATAAAAATATTATTCTGAATTCTCTTTATATATGTTGTATTGATTTCTTAATTGAAATTTTTGCTGAGATAATTGCAGTTTCACATACAGTTATAAGAAATTATATATGTAAGTATATATATGTGTGTGTATATGTGTATTTATCTCTATATGTTTTTATTGCCTGCTCTACACTGATATAATTTATAAGAAATTATAGAGAGACTCCAAGTACCCTTACTTAATTCCCCTCAGCAACATTTTGCAAAACAATGCTATAATATCAAACCAAGATATTGACATTGATATAATTCACCTACATTATTCAGATTTCTACAGTTTTACTATAGGCATTTGTGTGTATGCATTTAGTTCTGTACAATTTTATCTCATGTTGGTATATGTATTCACCACCACAGTCAATATATTGAACTGTTTCATCACTATAATGATTGCTGTGGTACTTTTTTATTTTATTTTATTTTATTTTATTTATTTATTTATTTTTTTGAGATGGAGTCTCGCTCTGTCACCCGGGCTGGAGTGCAGTGGCCGGATCTCAGCTCACTGCAAGCTCTGTCTCCTGGGTTCACGCCATTCTCCTGCCTCAGCCTCCCGAGTAGCTGGGACTACAGGCGCCCGCCACCTCGCTGGGCTAGTTTTTTGTATTTTTTAGTAGAGATGGGGTTTCACCAGGTTAGCCAGGATGGTCTCGATCTCCTGACCTAGTTGTGGTACCTTTTTATAATCATATCCACTTCCCTGCTTCCCCATCACTAATTCTGCCAACCACTGTCTCCATTGTTAAAGTTCTGTCATTACAAAATTGCTGTATAAATGAGGTCATATGTTGTAACCTTTTGGTATTGTTTTTTCTTTTTCTCAGCGTAAAAAGATTCATTTGTTGTGAGCATAAATTGTTTATTACTTTTTTTGTTGAATAGTACTCCATGATATTGTTGTACCACAGTTTATTAACCATTTACCTGTTGAACACCTGGGCTGTTTCTTGTTTTGGGCTGTGGCATAATAATAAATTGCATTTGGTCTTTGACCCTGACTTCTGGCACATAATTCCTAAACTACCTGGAATTTTGTAAGTGAGAAGGCGATAGGTTTATGTTTTGTTATTCATAAGAAGCTCCTTTCAACCATACCTGAGTTATGCTAATGAGATAATTCTTGATGAGGCGCTAGATAGCTTTAAGAGAGGGGCTAGTTACCAGAAAGACCAAGCCTTGATTAGAGGGTTGGAACATTCAACTTCATCCCCCAACCTCCAAGATGGGGAGAGAGCCCTAATCACCAATGGCCAGTAATTTGATCAATTATACCCATGTAATTAAACTTCCTTAATAACTCCTAAACAATAAGGAGTTTCAGAGAGCTTCCAGGTTGGTGAACACATTGAGTTGCTGGGAAGGTGGCATGTCTGAAGGGGACATGGAAGCTCCTTGCATCCCACTCTTTCTCATAACTCTCCCTATGCACCTCTTCCATTTGGATGATCCTGAGTTATATCTTCAATAATAAATCAGTAAGTAAGCAAAGTGCTTAACTGAGTTCTATATTATTCTAGTAACTTATTGAACCTGGTAGGGAGGGGAGGCATCATGGCAACAATTGAATTTGTAGTTGCCTGGGCAAAAACGTGGGACATCTGGGCACCTAGTTTGTGACTGGTGCATGAAGTGGGTCAGTTTTATGGGACTGAGCCCTTAACCTTTGGTCTGATGCTAACTCCAGGAGATAGTGTGAGAATTAATTAGAATTGTGAGACATCAGTAGGTGTCAGAGAATTGATGTTGTAAAAGATACTACATATTTTTTGTCAGGAGGAAAAAGAACCATTCATTGGCTATTATGAATAAAACTGCTGTGAACATTCCTGTACCGATTTAGATGTATATATATTTCAACATAAGTTAACATTTCTCTAGGGTAGATGCTCAGGAGTGCAGTTGGCTGGACTGTATGGTAAGTGTATGTTTAGTTTTTTTAGTAACTTCAAAAATATTTTTGCAGGTGACTGTACTGTTTTCTATTTCCATCAGTAAAGTATTAGTGATATAGTTTCTCTGCATTCTCGTCAGCATTTGGCATTGTCACTAGTTTTTATTTCATCCATTCTGATGTATAGTGATTATTTATTATGATTAGATTTTCAGTTCATCTTTATTATTGTGTTCTACAGAATAACCAGTTTATTATTTGGACTATGTATGCAGAATTTACTGTTGCAACCTGTTCATATTTTCCCTGAGGTAGCTTGTTGCCCTTCTAAAGATTGTCAGTACTTACAAACATTTCTTGTTAGACTGGGTGATAATATTAATCAATGTGTTTTTTGATACTATTTAATGAAATATGTCAACATTTGGAAAACTATACAACCCAGTGAATCAGTATTTTTTAAATGACCAATGCCTGATGTTACAAAATCATGTAAAATATTCATTTGAAGTATAACATAGACTAGTGGGTTTTAATGTAACAAGGTACAAAACATTTACTGATATGGTTTCAGATTTCACCTTGTAACTTTAAGAAAGTATCATTTGTCACATTCTAAAATTATACCAAAGAATATTTATATATAATTATCTGAAAAGTCTTTGAAAATACTTTTTAGTTTTCCAGTTACATGTATTGTGAGGCTGAGTTTTCTTTATATACTTTAACCAAAACTATGCAACTATTCATTGCCATAGGTTGAATGCGGAGACAGCTACAGAATCCAGATGTCTTCTGTTAAGACAGACATTAAAGATACTTTCACAAATGTAAAACAAACTCTTTTAACTGTTTTTTATTTGTATAAAATATACTGCTTAACTTGTAGTGGGTTCATTGTTAATTTTAAATGAATTAATTATTTTCAAGGTTCTCAGTTTTAGTTTTTTCCCCCCAACTTTCTTGAAGTATAATTTTAAAAAGTATATATTTAAGGTATAGAATGTGATGTTTTGATACATATACACGTTGTGAAATGAATACTAAAATTGTGCTAATTAACATATTCATCACCTCACATAGTTGCCTCTTTTTTTTTTTTTTTTTTTTTTTTTTGGTGAGAAAACTTAAGATCTGCCAGGTATGGTAGCTCATACCTATAATCCCAACACCTTGGGAGGCTGAGGCAAGTGGATTGCTTGAGCCCAGGAGTTTCTGACCAACCTGGGCAATGTGGTGAAACCCCATTTTTACAACAAATATGAAAAAAATTAACTGGGCATGGTGGCTCATGCCTGTTGTCCCAGCTACTTGAGAGGCTGATGTGGGAGGATCACCTGAGCCTGGGAGGTTGAGGCTGCAGTGAGTCGTGATTGCACCACTGCACTCCAGCCTGGGCAACAAAGTAAGATTCTGTCTCAAAAAAAAAAAAAAAAAAAAAAGAAAGAAAGAAAGAAAAGAAAATCTATGATCTACTATCTTAGCAAATTTAAATTATACAATATAATAATATTATTACCTATAGTTCCATGTTGTACATGTTCTTTTATAGTTCTCTGTGGTTCTTTTGTAGCTCTCTACATTTCTTTTGGACAATTATTTTGAAATCTTTGTCAGACAGTTTGTAGATCTTCATTTCTTTATGGTTGGCTACTGGTGCTTTATTTTGTTCATTGGGTGGGGGGATTATGGTTTTCCTGTTTATTTGTGATCCTTCTGGCTTTGGTTTGGTAGTTGTGCATTTGAAGATGTAGGTACCTCTTCCAGTCTTTACAGGCTGGCTTTGGCAGGGAAAGCCCATCACCAGTCAGCCTACTCAGAGTCTCTGACCAGGCTGATTGGTTGAGTGCACAGGTTGACTTTCTTCTGGAGTCCCTGGGTAGGCTGGCCTGGTCCCTGGGTCAGCAGGTAGGCATTCCAGGCACCTGAGTTTACAAGATCAGTCCTGTTGCCTGGGTGTGGGTGTGGGCCTGGATTCTGGGGTCATGGGGATCAGCCTGGTAAAAGGATCTATGGGTTGGGCCTGGCAATGGGGTCTGCAGGGGCAGGCCTGAAGCTTGGATCCACAATGACTAACTGGCAATAGGGCAGTCTTGGCGTCTCTTTCCATGGAGATGAGCCTGGTGCCTGGTACCATGTGGCTGGGCCTAGAACCTGTTTCTGTGGGGACTTGCCTGGCACCAGGTTCTATTGGGCAGGCCTGAAGCCTGGGGTTTTGGGGGGCCAGCCTGGCACTGGAGCTTGCCTTAAGCCTGGTCCTGCAGGGGCAGGCCTGGAGCCTTAGGTCACTGGCTGTCTGTCCTTGTGTTGGACTTGGCCTGGAGCTTGGGTACATGGCAGCTGACCTGGCACCAAAATTCACTGGGGCAGGCCTGGGGCTGGGGTCCCCAGTGAAGTAGGGTACTCATATCATTCTCGTTTTCCTCCAGCAAGGGTCTCTCTTGTGAGCTTGGGGGAAGGGAATCATGGATAATGTGAAGCTGTCTTTCATACCCTCTTTAATGTATATTTTCTTATTTCTTCATTCTACCCAGATGCTATAATCTCTCACCTGGATTCCTTAGTTCTTTTTAATATATTTTTGTACTTGGATGTTTGTTCAAACTGATGTTTCTGTGAAAGGATGCGTGTTGGAAACTCCTATTCTGCCATCTTGCTAACATCACTCCTCAGTTTTAATATCTAAAATAGCACATACTCAGATATATATATATATATTTCATATAAGCGAAAGCTCTTTAGGGTACTCAGTAATTTTTATTTTTCCTCTTTTCTTTCTTTTTTAGAGATATGGTCTCACTATGTTGCCCAGACTGGGCTTGAACTCCTGGCCTTAAGCAATCCTTCCACCTTGGCCTCACAAAATGTTGAGATTACAGATGTTAGCCACCACATCCAGCCTCTCAGTAATTTTTAATAATGTAAGGTGGTTTTTTGTCCATAAATTTGGTGAAACTGCTTGTTTAGATAAAAAGAAACTGAAGAGACATGACAACAAAATGTAATTCATGATCTTAGACTGGATACTTTCCAGTAGGAAATGAAAATGCTCTAAAGAGTATTATTGGGATGATCTTCAAAATTGGAATTTGGACTGTGGATTAGATTATAATTGTATCAATGTAAATTTCTTGAATTTGATAATGGTACTATCATTATGTAAGAGAGGAGGTACACACTATAGTTTTACAGGCATGATATATGAAGCCTACTTACAAATGGTTTAGAAAAATAAACATACATATACATATATATGTAGGAAGAAAATGATAAAACAAATATGGCAAAAATTAGTGAACCCTGCATAAAGGCTATACAAGAGTTCTCTGTGCAATGTGAAGTTATTTCAAAATAAAAATTACAATCATAAAGTAATATAATGAATATCTTAGAAGCAATGTTTACAAATTAATTGACGAATGTTTGATTGTGCTTGTGATGACTGAAATGTTTTCAGCAGTTGAAGACACTTCTGGTTATGTAATAACTTTGTAGTTGTCACCACTTTTCAGGGGATACTCTTTATGCTCTGCTGCCCCCTAGTGACTTTATGCTCATCAGCAGTTGTTTCTTCCAAGCGTCGTAAGTTGGAAATTTAGAGCACTATAATCATTAAAAAAAACAGTGTCAGGTGAAATAATTTTTCTGGGGGCGAGGGGGAAGACAGTACCATGAAGCCATATCTAATGGCCTACTTTTTTTCTTTGAATTTTTAAAAAATTGTATTTTTGTTCTTGTGGTTCCTTTGTATTGCATCCTCAGTTCTCTCTCTCTCTCTAAATGTAATATTTACTGGTTTCTCACCCAAGGGCAACAATGAAACTTAACTTGTGTACTCTTGTCTTATTCCTTCCTCTTAGCATTAAATATCAGGGAATAGTATTATCTTAGTGCTTTACTTTGTAGTCAAGCATACTTAATTTGGCCCCTAATCTCTCATGTGTAATCCCCAAATCCTAAAGGCTCTAAAAACTATTTGGTGTCAAAACCTGCCTTAATTCATTTGGCAAGAAAACCTGATGTGAGCTGACTTAATATATTAATAATCTTTATATTTATCACTTTTTTGAATATTCCTATATTTTCCTGCTGAAATATGAATGTGTTTGATTATGGAATGCTTCTTAAGATCTTACTGGGATGTTACATAATATGTGACAAATGAGCTCTATTTTTTTTAAATATACGGAATTTGGTATTGTGAAACATTTTGCTACAAGGATTTTCGATTAGGGATTGTAGACCTGTAGTTGATTTGCCTAGCTTTGACTCACAGTTACTGGTATGAGACAGTTGACTAGCTTATTCTACTTTCCATCTTCTCTCTTTTTTTTCTTAGGTGTATAATTTTTATGTACTATTTTTATGTATGATACTTGATCACTTTTAATCTGACTTTGTTTTTGTCTTAGAGTTGCAGTTAAATACATTCAGTCTTCATTGACATGCTTTTTTTATTGAAGTTTTCCCTGTCATCTAGTTGGGTTTGAGTTCTTCCTCTAGTAGTTGCCTTAAGAAGGACTTATGTGAGCAACAATTTTTGAGTCATTGTATATTTGAATTTTAGCTCTATAGACTTTATATTCAAAGGCTAGCTTGGTTGAAATTAAAATTCTTGGCTCATGTTTTGTTTCCTTGAGCATCTTGTCTTCTGGTATTCAGTGTTGCTGTGGAGAAGTCTGATACTTGCTGGTTTTTCTTTTTCCCTAAGGGCTTATTCTTTATGATTATTATTTTTGGCTGTCTATTGACTCTTCTTCTTCCTATTTTATTTTATTTCTGAGATGGAGTCTTGCTCTGTCGCCTAGGTTGGAGTGCAGTGGCACAATCTTGGCTCACTGCAACCTCCACCTCCAGGGTTCAAGCGATTCTCCTGTCTCAACCTCTTGAGTAGCTGGGATTACAGGCACGTGTCACCACACTCCCCTAATTTTTGCATTTTTAGTAGAGACAGGGTTTTGTCATATTGGCCAGGCTGGTCTCGAACTCCTGACCTCAGGTGATCTGCCCGCTTTGGCATCCCAAAGTGCTGAGATTACAGGTGTGAGCCACTGGGCCCGGCCTTTCCTTTTTTAATCATTAGACATTACTCAAAGAATTTCAGCATGTATCCTTGACTCATTAAAGCGTAATATAAATTAATATTTTTGTCACTTCCTTGACACTGCTAGGAATATGTAATACTTTTTCATTTATCCTTTCCCATGTCTTACACTGTTGTCATGAATTTTAATTTTACATGTAATTTTGTTCCCACAGAACATTTTCCTTATTATTTCGTAGAGTCACCATTCATATATGTTTACTCTTTTGTTTGATTCTTCATTTCCTCCTCCATCTCTGTGCTTCATTTTAAGGTCACTTTTCCTTTTATATGCAGAACTCCTTTTAGCATTTCTTTTAGTGAAGGACTCATTTATTTTGTTTGTATGAGTAATGTCTGTATTTCACCTTATTTTAAAATTGTGGTAAAATATACATAACATATACTGTACCATTTTAACCATTTTTAAGGGTACAGTTCAGTGGCATTAGGTATAGTCACATTTTTCTGTAACCAATACTGCCACCTATCTCCAGAACTTGCCTAATCCCAAGTAGCTGGGACTATAGGCACATGCCACTGTGGCTGGCTAATTTTTTTTTGTAGAGACAGGGTTTAGCTTTGGCGCCCAGGCCCAGTCTTGAACTCCTGGTTTCAAGTAATATTCTTGCCTCAGCCGCCCAAGGTGCTGGGATTACAGGTGTGAACTACCATGACTGGCCAAGTATAGTTTTCTTTACATTCATCATGCTTTGGGTTTATAGGGCTTGAAACTATGGACTAATATCTTTCATAGGTTTTTAGAAATACTTGGCTATGATGTCTTTAAGTATTGCATCTGCACAATTATACAATGATAAAATTTCTTTCAGGGGAGTTACAGATTTAAAAATATTTTCACAATATCAGTTAGACGTTATTTACTTTAAAAAAAAAAAAAAAAAAGCTTAGGCTGGGCACAGTGTCTCACGCTTGTAATCCCAGCACTTTGGGAGGCTGAGGCAGGCAGATCACTTGAGGTCTGGAGTTTGAGACTAGCCTGACCAACATGGAGAAACCCTGTCTCTACTGAAAATACAAAATCAGCCGAGCATGGTAGCACATGCCTGTAATCCCAGCTATTCCAGACGCTGAGGCAGGAGAATCGCTTGAACCCGGGAGGCGGAGATTGCAGTGAGCTGAGATTGCACCATTGCACTCCAGCCTGGGCAAGAAGAGCGAAACTCTGTCTCAAAACAAAAAAAAAAAATAAAAAATAAAAAAGCTTGCTTTCTCCTAGGGGAATAGAATTGAGTTTATTAGAGGCTGCATGATATGAAAATATCATTGTTTCAGTGGTGAATATTATTTATACTTGTATGTTCTTTAATTTATTCAGTTTCTCTTTCTTTCTTTCTCTCCTTCCTTCCTTCCTTCCTTCCTTCCTTCCTTCCTGCCTTCCTGCCTTCCTGCCTTCCTGCCTTCCTGCCTTCCTGCCTTCCTGCCTTCCCGCCTTCCTGCCTTCCCTTTCTCACTCTGTCCCCCACGCCAGAGTCTGGAGTGCAGAGGCATGATCTCAGCTCACTGTAACCTCTGCCTCCCGCGTTCAAGTGATTCTCCTGCTTCAGCCTCCTGAGTAGCTGGGATTACAGGCCTGCGACACTATGCCCAGCTAACTCTTATATTTTTAGTAGAGATGGGGTTTCGCCATAGTTGTCCAGGCTGGTCTTGAACTCCTGACCTCAGGCGATCTGCCTGCCTTGGCCTCCCAAAGTTCTGGAATTACGAGCGTGAGCGACTGCACTTGGCTTTTTTTTTTTTTTAAAAAAAAACAAGGCCTCTCTATCTCCCAGGCTGGAGTGCAGTGGTCTCATCTCTGCTCACTGCAACCTCAGCCTCCCGAGTAGCTGGGACCACGGGTGCATGCCACCACGCCTGGCTAATTTTTCTGTAGAGATGGGGTTTTGCCATGTTTCCCAGGTTGGTCTCAAACTCCTAGTCTCAAGCAATCCGCCAGCCTCGGCCTCCCAAAGTGTTGGGATTGCAAGCGTGAGCCACTGTGCCTGGCTCAGTTCCAATTTTTAATGTGGCTAATGTCAACAAACATAACACATATACAAAAGTTCTTGGGAAACCCAAGGGATATATATATATATTTGAGACGGAGTTTTGCTCTTGTTGGAGTGAAATGGCGTGATCTTGGTTCGCTGCAACCTCCGCCTCCCGGTTTCAAGCGATTCTCCTGCCTTAGCCTCCCCAGTTGCTAGGATTACAGGCGCCCACCACTACACCCCGCTAATTTTTTGTATTTTTAGTAGAGACGGGGTTTCACTATGTTGCCCAGGCTTGTCTCGAACTCCTGACCTCAGGTGATCCATCCACCTCGGCCTCCCAAAGGGCTGGCATTACAGGCGTGAGCCCCTGCACTCGGCCAGGAAACTCAATATTTTTTAGAACATAAAAATAGTGCCAGGCAAAAAGTTTTGAGAACTGCTGGCTGAAGACTTTTGATGGTGTCCATGTTTCATTTTTCTTACATTCTTCTGTATTTTACATCCTTTCCTTTCCTTGTTCTCTTTGTGCTTCAGTGTGGATATTTTTTCTTTTTTTTTTTTTTCCGAGACAGGGTCTCACTCTGTCACCCAAGCTGGAGGGCAGTGGTGATCTCGGCTCATTGCAACCTCCGCCTCCCGGTGTCAAGCGATTTTTGTGCCTCAGCCTCCCGAGTAGCTGGGATTACAGACGCGCACCACTGTGCCTGGCTATTTTTTACATTTTTGATAGAGATGGGTTTTCACCATGTTGGCCAGGTCTCCAACTCCTAACCTCAAATGATTCACCTGCCTCGTCCTTCCAAAGTGCTGGGATTACAGGGGTGAGCCACCGTGCCCAACCTCAATGTGGATTTTTTCAATTGACTTATTTGCTGGTAAACCATTTATAGAGTTCTGAATTTTTAAAACCCAGTTCTGAGTTTTCTCCAGTTTTATAATAAAAAAACAAATTGTAAGGCTGTAGTGAAATTCTCCATCTTTTCATCTGTTTTGTTCTTTTCTTCTTTTCTTGTCATATTAATCATAGCCATTTTAAAAGTTCTTATTTGATAAGTTCAACATTTAGATAATCTGTGAATCTCTTCTCTCGGCACGCCTGGTAATTTTGGACTGAATAGACATTAAAAAAATTGTGGAGGTTTTGGATGGTGTTTTCTTCCTTAAGTGAAGGTCCCTCCCCTCTGCCCTCAGTTTCTGGTAAGGCAGATGGTATGGCAATATTTAATCCAGTCAACGACTGAGCTGGCTAAATCTGGGGTTCACCTTTAGTCAGGGTGTGACTGTCTCTGGCTCATTACTGCCTTATGCTGTAGTCCTCCAGACATTCCAAAGAGCCTGGAGTGATGACTAGGAGCTCTTCCCTTGGTAGATCCTTAATTCTTTTCTTTCCTTTATACCTCAAGACTAGCTAACATTCTGTTGGCTTCTCTGAGTCTTTTTGCTTGTCTTAACCTCTCTCCTTGTGTAGCGTAAGAATTCAGCAAATGTGTTGAGAAAATAAGTGTTATGTTCTCTTCCCATTTTTCCTCTTCAGGATTCTAACCTTGTATGCCTCTAATTTAAGGTACCAGGGTTCTCTAAAACTGTCAAAAGCTGATTTTCCTGCCTTTTGGTCTTGGCTTTCTGCTTGTTCCCTTTACTGGGAACTTCAGCCTCTTGAATGCAGATTTGGTATTTACCTTGAGGGAGAAAAAGTGACTGAAGAATATTAGCTGACCCATTCTTACTATTCCCCTCTTCTCCAGTGTTTTGTTCCCTTAATTTCTGGTTGCTGGAGCAGTTCTGTTTTTTGTTTTTGTTTTCATTTTTTTGAGATAGAATCTTGCTCTGTCACCCGGGCTGGAGTGCAATGGCGCAATCTCGGCTCACTGCAACTTCCACCTCTGGGTTCAAGCGATTCTCTCACCTCAGCCTCCCCAGTAGCTGCGATTACAGGCACCTGCCGTCATGCCTGGCTACATTTTGTATTTTAGTAGAGAGGGGGGTTTCACCATGTTAGCCAGGCTGGTCTTGAACTCCTGACCTCAGCTGATCCGCCCACCTCAGCCTCCCAAAGTGCTGGGATGATAGGCGTTAGCCACCGCGCCTGACTGCCTGAGCGGTTCTGTTAGTCAGTCAGGAAAGAATATCATAAACAGGTATGCAGAAGACCTGGAGAAGCATTCGTTTATTTATTTTTATTTTAAATTTTTTTGAGAGAGAGGGTGTTGCTCTGTTGCCCTGGCTGGAGTGTACTGGAGCTCACTATAGTCTTGAACTCTTGGTCTAAAGCTATCCTCCTGCCTCAGCCTTTCAAGTAGCTGGGACTACAGGCATGTGCCACCATGCCCAGCTAATTTTTAAAAAATTTTTCTTCCTAAATGGAAGGTACCTTATTAAGTAAAAAAAAAAAATTTGTATATATATATATTTGTAGTGATGAGGTCTCACCGTGTTGCTCAGGCTGGTAATGAACTCTTGGGCTCAAGTAATCCTCCCACCTTGGCTTCCCAAAGCGCTTGGATTATAGGTGTGAGCCACCATACCTGGCTGGGAGTATCACTTTAGATTGGAGCAGAAGAAACGAGAATTTCAAGAAAGAGATTTACAGACAAAGGGATTCCAGCCAGGAAGGAATGGCAATATTAGTAGACAATCTGGCTTAAAAGTGAAGAATATTTGTATAGTTAAAATAATGCAAATGTTATTTGTTTGCAAACATAAAGTATGGGCCATCTATGAAAAACAATTAGGATTATAGAACAGAATATATGTGTTTATCAACTTTATCAGTGTAAAATTCATTTCCACATTTGGGGAAAGTAAGGAAAAGATATAAAGAGAAAGTAAGGGGGCCAGGCACTGTGGCTCATGCATGTCATCCCAACACTTTGGGAGGCTGAGGAGGATTGGTTGAGCCCAGGAGTTTGAGACCAACCTGCGTAACATAGTGAGATCCCATCTCTACAAAAAATGAAAAAATTAGCTGGGTGTTGTGGCACATGCCTATAGTCTCAGCTACTCTGCAGGCTGAGGTGGGAGGATTGCTTGAGCCTGGGAGGTCAGGGCTACAGTGAGCTGTGATCACACCACTGCACTCCAGCCTGGGCAACAGAGTGAGACTCTGTCTCAAAAAAAAAAAAAAAAAAAAAAAAAAAAGACAATAAGGGGGAGGTAATGCTTCATTTTGCATAGTTGGGAATCAAGATAATCTGTTGTTAGTAATACAAGAAACAAAAGCATAACTATATTATTTATATTACAAAAGCAATCTTTAGAAAAACAAAAAGGGATATATAAGTATTGAGAGGAGAGGAAAAGGAATGATATGGTATGATGAGGTAATTTTTGATCAATTATAATAGGAAATAGACAATATCTCAATGGATAAAGGGAAGATGGCAGTATTATCTTTTTAAGACAAGGGCTCGCTCTGTTGCCCATGCTGGAGTGCAGTAGTACAATCACAGCTTACTGGAGCCTTGACCTCCTGGGCTCAAGTGATCCTCCCACCTGAGCCTCCCGAGTAGCTGGGACTACAGGCATGCCACCACACCTGGCTAATTTTTGTATTTTTTGTAGAGAAAAGGTTTCACCACGTTGCCCAGTTTGGTCTTAAAGTCCTGGGCTCAAGCAATCTGCCTGCCTTGGCTTCTCAAGCTGCTGGGTTTACAGGTGTGAGCCACTGTGCCCAGTCAATATTATATTATTTGAAGATATGGGCTTACTTCTCAAAAATTAAAAATGGAAACATTTATAAAAGTTCAAATTGGGCCAGGTGTGGTGGTTTATGCCTGTAATCCCAGCACTTTGGGAGGCTGAGGCAGGGCAGATTGTTTGAGGTAGGAGTTCGAGACCAACCTGGCCAACATGGTGAAAACCCATCTCTACCAAAAAATACAAAAATTACCCGGGCATGGTGGCATGCACCTGTAGTCCCAGCTACTTGGGAGGCTGAGACAGGAGGATCCCTTGAGTCTGGGAGGTGTGCAGTGAGCCAAGATCGTACCACTGCATGCCAGCCTGGGTGCCAGAGTGAGACCCTGTCAAAAAGAAAAAAAAGAAAGAACACGTTCCAATTGACTTTCTCTGGAAAACAGGAATGGAAATTCAAGAAGCTCAAACAACTCCTTGAGCAGGATAAACATAAACAACAAAACAACACCAAGGTACTATACAAAGGAATGACAACAACAGCTCTAAATACAGGAAGGGGGAAATGGAAGTATACTCAATTAATTATAAAGAAAACAGGAAAAGAGGAAATAATTTATGTTAACACAATTACCTATATGACTAGGTTTAACTCTGTTATCTTGCTGTTTGTTTTTTGTTTGTCTCATCTTTTTTTTTCCCTTTATTTCTCATTTCATATTCTCCTTAACTGAATTAGAACAACTAAATATTTTTAAAGATTCCATTGTTAGGTATACCTTCTTAGTGTTTTTTGTTTTGTTTTGTTTGTTTTTAGTGGTTACTTTAGGGTTTACAGTATGCATCTTTAAGTTATCGCAATGTGTTTTCAAATGCTATTATATGTCTTTATGTATAACATACAATCCTTAAAACAGTATATTTTCATTTCACCCATTGATCTTTGAATTATCGTTAATTACATTTTACTTATACACGTGTTTTGAATTCCATAGTTCATTATCATTATTTTTGCTTTGAACAAAATAATGTTTTTAGTTATTTTTTAAAAGAAATTTTAAAATAATAAAAATATTTTGTATGTTCCTGTATATTTACCAGTTTATTTGCTCCTTATGCTTTTGTGAAGATCCAGATTTTGAACAGATTTTATATTATATTTGCCTGAGGAACTTACTTTAACAATTTTTATAGTACAGGTCTGCTGACAACAAATTTTCTAAGATTTTGCTTTGTTGATGGATATGTTTGCTGGGTATAAAATTCTTGATTTACAATTTTTTTTCCTTTAGCACTTTTCAGATATTTTTCCATTATCTTCTTCGTTATATAATTTGGATGAGAAGTCTGCAGTCATTCTTTCTTTGTGTTTTGTGTGTTATTTTCTTCCCTCTGCTTTTGCTGTTAAGGTTTATTTTTCCTTTATTAGTGTTTGTTAGCAACTCCAAGAAGCCTTTTCTGACTAATCCATTTCTGTACTGAACATTCCTTTATTTTTCATTGCTGTATCACCTAACAGATTTAAATGTTGTATTACTTTATACACAGGTTTTTTCTTCTTTTCTTTTTTTTTTTTTGAGACGGAGTCTCACTCTGTTACCAGGCTGGAGTGCAGTGGCACCATCTCGCCTCACTGCAACCTCTGCCTCCCAAGTTCAAGCAATTCTGCTGCCTCAGCCTCCCAAGTGGCTGGGACTACAGGCACATGCCACCACGCCCAGCTAATTTTTGTATTTTTTGTAGAGATGGGGTTTTACCATGTTGGCTAGGATGGTTTTGATCTCTTGACCTTGTGATCTGCCCACCTCAGCCTCCCAAAGTGCTGGGATTACAGGCATGAGCCACCACGCCTGGCTTTTTTTCTTTTTTTTAAATTTGAGATGAGCAGTATATTGCTCAGGGTGATCTTGAACTCCTGGGCTCAAGAGAACCTCTGACCTCAGCCTCCTGAGTAGCTGGGATTACAGGCATGTGCTACCATCCTTAGCCATTGAACAGTTTTATAATTACCTTTCATTGTGGTTTCTTATTTCCTTACTAATTATAGTATGGGCACCTTCAAAGGAAGATACTCTTTTCTTTTTGTTTTTAGTAAGTTCTCAGTAAATAGATACTAAATGAGCCTATGGCAGGAAAATGCCCAAACCATATAACATAGCCAATATTGTTAAATTTCTGAGAAAACAGTGTCCATTTAATTTTCTGAGGCCATTTATTTTATTATTTAATAGTCAAATCTCTCTTGCCCTTTAAAAGTCTACTTTAGTTTGGTTCATTTTGAACATTAGAAAAAAAAGATGCTGCTACTTTCCCTCTTTAAATAAATAATCAAGTTACACTATAGATTGGAGAGCTAGAATGTAGTGGTGATATTTCATAACTTTGGGAGAGTGCCCTAAATATAACACTTCGGAGAAGTAATTTATTGGTAAGCAACTTTGTTTCTTCAACGATGATTGGGGTCATAGTAGGTCATCACTTTGTTGAGTTTAGAGTTCACCTATGGAGAATATCAGATTCTCTAAAGAAGTTACATAGCCCAAACAAGATTGATCTATTGATAATGGAAGAGTAATGAAAATGTACAGGAGGCCTCAGGTAGATATCTAATACATTTTAATCATACATCTTTTTTTTTTTTTTGAGACAGAGTCTTGCTCTTCACCCAGGTTGCAGTGCAGTGGCACAATCTTGGCTTACTGCAACCTCCTCCTCCTGGGTTCAAGTGATTCTCCTGCCTCAGCCTCTTGAGTAGCTGGGATAATAGGTGCACACCACCATGCCCAGCTAATTTTTGTATTTTTAGTAGAGACGGGGTTTCGCTGTGTTGGCCAGGCTGGTCCTGAACTCCTGACCTCAGGGGATTCACTCGTCTCAGCCTCTGAAAGGGTTGGGATTACAGGCGTAAGCCCCTCTGCCTGGCATCATATGTCATTTTTGAGAGAAGTGAAATTTGCTTTCCACCATTACCCATTGTAATTTCTTAATTCCTTGTATTGAACTAATGCAGTTTTAGTGGTCTCTGTTTTCAGAAAGGTGTCTCTTAACATGTTAAGCTTTATCTTAAAATATTTGTATTGTTGGTTTAGTTTTTCCTCAACTTTTATGATTTGAGTTTTGTTATCACTTGTGTTAAATTTTATTTTGATTGCTCTAGGACCATTTTTTCAAATAAATTCATGTAGATCAAGGTTGTTTCAGGTCTTTTTTTTTTCTTCTTCAATGTTAACTTTGTCTACATGCTCATTTCAGGTCAGACATTTGATGAACATTATTACGTGTTTCAGGTTTTAGTCTTACCATTCATAGTATTAAAAATAAAGTCAACTTAGTATTATTTATGTAGATTAACATATAGTTGATTTCTTGATCTAAGTAGAAAGTAAAATTATTGAATAGAGTGGACACCAAGATGACTTCATGTAGAGACAGTTGAAAAAGTGAGGTCTTACTCTAAGTCTATGACTGTCACTAAACTAACACTGTCTTGAAACCTAGAAGGTTATGTATCAAAGCTTACTCTGTGATATGCCAGGGCAGTTTGATGGGAGTATGATCCAGATCATTGGTTCTGGATGCTAACATTTGGAAATGATTTCTTTGGTGGAGCATCTATGACCTTGGAACTATGAATTACCTTAAAATTTCTTTTCAAGAGAAGAAGCATTTGAGAGGAAGCGTAAAGAAAATATTTTGTTTATAATTTGCTATAACAATGATTTAATACAGTTTAATATTAAACATCTCTGGAGACCTAAAATTTATCTCAGTTGGTTTTCACTGGTGTTTCTCTCTGACACATGGTGTGAATCAACTGTCCTTGCAACTTGAAAGAGCAGAGAGTTCACTGACGTAACTCCCTTGTTCTGGGAATTGTTTCCATTGTGCCTTCAAAAGGTAGGGACATGAAAAGCTTTGGCTTGTGGCAAATTCTCTCCAAGTTGGACACAGTTGGGGGGCTGAATATTGGCTTAAGGAAGTGAGGTTGGTGGCTTTTTCTATTTCCTGGACTTTTTCTAAAGAATCAATATTAACTTTTTCAAGTCTCTACTTGACGTTATGTGATTAACAGTCTTCCCTGTTAAAATTGGAAACCAGCAAATCTCCGTTTAAATGTTGGTGCATGCCAGGGTTCTTTGGTTCTTCTTTCTTAGATTCTAGAGTTTTTTAGGTTTCTGCCCTTTCCCACACTGGATTTTTTCTTTTGTGAAAATCTTTCTGTACCTACTTAACAAAGAGAAACATTGAAATGAAAAGTTGAAATGGCAAAGTCATTGTCCCAAAAGGTCTCACAAGACTGGAAAAATGGACCATAGTTAATAGTAGTAAATTGTAGATTCAGAGTATCAACTACCTGCATATAGCAATATAGAAAAGCACATGGAAAAATTTTATGACTCTGAGTTCAATATACAGCATGATATGACTGTCAAAACTGCATAAGCATTAGTATTAGGCTGTTAATAGGAGCTAAGTAACAAGGTTAAAGGAGATGGGCCTTATTTTTCTACTTTGACCATGTTTGATTTAAAAATTGTTAATATTTATAGAATGTTTTCTGTATGCCAGGCACTGTTCAGAATTCTAACATTATCTCATTTAATCTTCACACAGCAACTGTACGAAATGGTTTCTACCATTATCTGCATTTTGCTGATGTGGAAACTGAAGTATACAGAGGTTTAATAAACTTGCCCAAGATCACACAACTATTAAGTGGCAGAACTAAGGCTCAAATCCTGAAAGTCTGTCTGTGAAGCCTGTGTTCTTGCTCACTGTGCTATACTGCCTTTGTTGTTACACTTAAAGAAAAGTGACTGCTGGAACATGTCCAGGGGGTAAAACTAGAATTGAAAGGCTGTTTATATGTAGAATAGTTGAATAATTTGAGATTGTTTAGTCTGGAGAGGGAAAAAAAGGGATCACGGACTTGTTCTCTCTGGTCTTTTTAGGGCAAAAATAATTTAAATGGTGAAAATTATAGAAAGGTAAGTTTTAGTTTTGTATAAGAACTTTGCAACAGCTGTTGAAATGGGATTCTTTGCCTTGCAGTGAACTTCTTTTTACTAGAGATGTTCCAGCAGAACCTGGACTAGTATTTATGGACATAGCTGGAAAATCTGTTATGTCTGTGAAATTGGACTGGATCATCTCTGAGGTTCCTTTTTTCCCTGTACACTTCAGTGTTAAAGAGAGTTTATTAAAATGGGCTAGTCTATACTGTCCTCAAACAAATGCTTCTAGAAAAAACACACAAAATTGTTTCCTAATGGAAACATGGCACCTATGATGTGAGAAGAGGGGGACCAGATTTATTTTCGTCTAAAATGTTTTTTTTGTAAATAGCTTTATGATGTTTGTAGGGAGTTTTTTTTTTTGTTTGTTTGTTTTGTTTTGTTTTTGTTTTTGTTTGCATATCTTGTTAGTGGACTAGGAAGCAAAAGAAAGTGGCTTACTTTTTCAGTTGACAAATCAAGTTATTTACTAATAGATCAGATGTTCCATCATAATAACCTTTGAAGCTACTCTCTTCTTTCCCCTTCCCATTTGAGGGATAATAAAATAACATTAACTGATGGGTTTTGTAGTTGCAGTAGAAGGGATCTAGGAATCTGCTGCATCAATTCTTAAATTAAGAATTTCAGGATATCAAATGTATGTACTTTTTTTTTTTTTTTTTTTTTTTGAGACAGAGTCTCACTCACTCTGTCACCCAAGCTGGAGTGCAGTGGTGCAAACATGGCTCACTGCAGCCTCGACCTGCAAGGTTCAAGTGATCCTCCCTCCTCAGCCTCCTGAACAGCTGTACCACAGGCACACACCATGATGCTCAGCTAATTCTTACAAGTTTTGTAGAGATTGGGATCTTGCCATGTTGCCTGGGCTGGTCACAAACTCATTGGCACAAGCAATCTTCCTGCCTCGGCCTCCCAAAGTGCTGGGATTACAAGCCTGAGCTGCTGTGCCTGGCCCATATATATGTTTTAAAACCATTTTGATATCATGATTAATTACAAGAGGAAGTTAGAATATGGAAAAGATACTAAATTTTAAAAATTCTGACCAGTGATCATTGCTTCTTGGATTTGTGAGGGATCGATCCTGAGAAGGAGTTTTCATTTCATTTGTCAACCTAAAAAAGGAACTCAGAGAGATAGGCTGTTTAGAACAAAAGAGTTTATTTGGTAATAGCAAAGGTTTGCAACCTAGGGTGTACATGCTATGAAAATCATAGGCCCACATGAGGAAAACTAGGACAAACTGGGAATTTTTAAAGACAAAGAGAAATTTAGGCAAACTGCTTTGAAACAAAGCTCATTGATCTCAGGGACACATTGTAGGAGTTGGCACTAATTCATTTGGGGAGATAGCTGTTGCTGGGCAACTGTCCAGGTTTGAATGTCTTATCTGAAATACTGTAGGCCAGAGGAAATTCCTGTGATAATCTGTTTGCTCTGTTTACAAGTACTAACAAGATGTCCAGGTATTTCAGGAATGCAAGGGAGAGAGTTTCTTTATGGCCTTCCCTGACTTCAATTTGGTTAAATTTTGACATAAGTGACTCCATTTTGTTATAGTTAACCACTACATTATTGTTTTAAGCATTTTTTTCATTTTAGATAATTATTGAAAAATAGACTTCTAGTTACACTGAATTTTTGTTGTTGTTTGGTTTTCATTTTAAATAATATTTTATCGAGCATCTACTATGAACCAGGTACTGTTCTAGAGTCTTTTTTTTTTTTTTTTTTTTTTGAGACAGAGTCTGGCTCTGCCGCCCAGGCTGGAGTGCAGTGGCCGGATCTCAGCTCACTGCAAGCTCCGCCTCCCGGGTTCACGCCATTCTCCTGCCTCAGCCTCCCGAGTAGTTGGGACTACAGGCGCCCGCCACCGCGCCCGGCTAGTTTTTTGTATTTTTTAGCAGAGACGGGGTTTCACCGTGTTAGCCAGGATGGTCTCGATCTCCTGACCTCGTGATCCGCCCGTCTCGGCCTCCCAAAGTGCTGGGATTACAGGCTTGAGCCACCGCGCCCGGCCTGTTCTAGAGTCTTAAATGCATTTTATTTTTTCAGTTGGAAAAGCAATACATGTTTATTTAAGTAATAGATAAAGTAATACAGAAATAGAAAAAATTCAGAATTGCATCATCTAAACGTTGTATTAGTTTGCTGGTTTTCTTTCTGTCCTTGATTATTTTCTATAGAATTGAATTAAAATATTTGGACATATTTAACTTTATATTGAATGTGTATGTAGTTTTACATTTGTGTTTTTCACCTCACCTTCCTTCTTGCTCTCCTCTTCCTCTTCCATTTACTCATCTTCCTTTTCCTCTCCCTCATCCTGTTTCCTTCATTTTATTATCCTTTATATAACTATGGCAACCTGGGAAAGGTAAATGCTTTTATGTACTAGCAATGTGAGAAAGGTTGCTTCATGTGCAAAATGATGATAATAACTTCTGCTAGGATTATTTTTGGGGAATAAGTGAGTTAATGAATATAAAATATTTAACAGGATTTGGCACATATTTAAAAAATGCTTACTTTTACTGCTATTTTATAATTTTGGGCTGAATTTAACCTTTAATGGTCTGTGTGATATTGCGGTAATAAAAATAGCCTAGATTAAATTACTGGGTGGTCAAATAATTGATCTCTGTTTTTGTGTGCTTTTCATGAGTTATTATTGTAAGTAACTTTTTTTTGCTAATGTTCTTGAGCCATCACTCCGAATTCAGAAATATATATCACAACTTTTTTCAGAACCATGATTAGGTATAAATCGACTTAGCTGTCCCACATGTTGTGTGGCTGGATTTCCCTACAGGCATCTATGATAATCATTTAATAGAATGCTTAATCCAGGCCAAAATAAAGTAATGAAAAATTGTGAAATACCAGGACATTTAGCATTGTCCTTTGTTCAGCTCCCTATGACTCTACATTACAGTGTCTAGGTTTGGCATGGGACTGATGTTTATCATTATGATACAGAGTTCTTGGCTACTTTTATATTCTACCAAATATAAATCTTTGACAGACTCCACCTGACACCCCCCCGCCCACAGTTAAAAACGTCCCCCCCTTAGAAAAAGATTTTGCCAACAAAATGTTTCTCTCCTTTGAGAGTTAACTTTGTAATTTGGAGCATGTAACCATGATGTTTCAGAGCCGTCTAACTGTTTCCATTGTTGCAGCCTGATTGTCCATGGTTTAATCATCAGTAGTTAAGAAGTAAAGCAAAAAATGGCTCCAGGCTGCTCAGTACCATAAAAAATTTCCACCTGGAAGCAATTTTTTCTAAAAGCCCGTAGGGACTGCTGTCACCCTCCCCCTTCTGTTGGCAACAAGGGCCAGAAACATCAGTTCTCTTCAGAACCAGGTCTTGTTGCAGTTTAATCATATTCCTTCTCCTAGCTTCCAGAGAAGGTTAGAGGAGAGCTAGGGAAATAACAAATTATTGCCAGACACTACTCTCCTCCTATAATAGATTTCCTTTAGCCATCTAAATTTCTCCTTTTCTTCCTCTGTTTCTTTCTTTTTCTATTTAACATTTTAGCTGAAGTGCAAATTATTTGCACTGCTAGAACTTGAATTGACTTTTTGGTAAAAATATTTATTATTGAACTCTAGTGCTTCTCTTTGGGGAAAGTTGAAATGTTGAAACATTTTTGGGCACTGCTTTGGCTCTTCGTCACTTTATAATGCTTTCTCTGTGGGATACAGCCATTGTTCCAGGTGTAAACTCTCAAGGAACTCATGGTCTTATAGGGCAGATAGACATGTAAATAAATCATTACTGTATAGAGTGTTCACCGTAGTACCCTTTCAAAAATATGAACAAATAAACATTCCAAAGTAAAAGGACATTAACTGTGCTTTCCACCAGTGAATATCTTTAGTAGTGGTGCCCATTGATTTCTAGGCCCATTATCCTAATGTAACTTCTGGATAATACTAGGCATTTGTTCAAGAACTTTGAGGCAAAACAAGATGACAGTACTCCTGGTGAAATTTACCTCAAACCACATATGGCTTCATAGGTTCAAGACCAGTTCAAATTTATACAGTGTCAAAGTGAGAGCCAGTTGGTGAATGATTATACCGTGACTGTTCAGGAGTAACTCTTATCCTATATCCTTATCACACACTCCTTATCAAGGATAGGGCTAGGTGCTTCAATAGATTTTGTTTCATCCTTAAAAATATAGATTTTTAAATATATTCCTTATAAAACTAGACTATGGGCAGGCACAGTGGCTCATGCTCGTAATCTCAGCAGTTTGGGGGGCTGAGGTGGGAGGATTGCTTGAGCCCAGAAGTTTGAGACCAGCTGGGCAGCATAGTGAGACCCCATCTCTGCTAAAAAATTTTTTAAAAATTAGCTTCGTGTGGTGGTGCATGCCTGTAGTCCTAGCTACTTAGGAGGTGGAGGCTAGAAGATCCCTTAAGCCCAGAAATTTAAGGCTGTAAGTGAGTCATGATTGTGCCACTGTGCTCCAGCCTGGGCAACAGAGTGAGATACTGTCTCTAAAAAAAAAAACCAAAAAAAACCCCAAAAAACTATTAAAAAATGAAATAAGTAGAACTAGACTAATACATGCTGCAACAGACTGTTATTGTAGATTAAATTTGGCTGGGTGTGGTGGCTCACACCCTGTTATGCCAGCACTTTGGGAGGCAGAGGTGGTAGGATTGCTCGAGGCTAGGAGTTTGACAGCACCCTGGGCAATGTAGCAAGATCTCATCTCTACCAAAACGAAAAAAAAAAAAAAGAAGTTGGTCTCATTTGGGAAAAGATGCCTAATATCAGCAAGTAGGAGAAAAATAGTATTGAATTCGAATCTTTAAAGAATGGACTCATGGTCTTGTTTAGTGTAAATTCCTCCATAGTATGCAAGCTTAAGCTCTTCATGGTTGCTTTGGCTTTATGAATAGTTTCTTATGTTCTACCTTGGTGGCTCACACCTGTAATCCCAGTACTTTGGGAGGCCAAGGTGGGAAGATTGCTTGAGCCCAGGAGTTTGAGACCATCCCAGGCAACATAGTGACACCTTGTCTCTACAAAAAAATGAGCTAGGCATGTTGGTGCCTGCCTGTAGTCCCAGCTACTCAGGAGGCTGAGGCAGGAGGATCGATTGAGCCTGGGATACAGAGTGAGACCCTGTCTCAAAACAAAAACAAAAACAAATCCTAAAAACTAAAAAGGTGAGGAGCTTCTGTATCAGGTTATAGTAGTTGTGTTAAGGAGAGACGTTTTAGGAAAGAGTTGACTTTTGAGCTGAACCTTGAGAGATGAGTAGGAATTTGCCAGAGAAGTGATGGTAAGGAGATTGCAGGCAGAGGGAATACATGCTACGCTCAAGGAACTTCAAGTAGAGTTGTAGAGTGAATGTGGGGAGTATTCAGAGATAATGCTGGACATGGAGGGGGTCTTACATACTATGCTAAGGACTTTGGACTTGATCCTGAAACAAGATCCTAAAGTTGTGTGTATGTGTGTGAATTTCTGTCTTTCAATTTCCGAGTACAAGGTCTCATTTAAAAAATTACTGTCAAAGAAGTATTGAAGATGAATTGTTACAAATATAAGAGGAAAGTGATAAAAACAAATGTTCAGAAGAGAGATGATAAGGACATGAGTCAAGGCAGTAGCTGGGTGAATAGGGAGGGGAAAGAGCATAGAAGAGCCATTATGGAATTAGAAACGATAGGTCTTGGTGACTAGTTATGAGGAGGTATGAGGTGAAGTAAGGTGTCAAGGTTAACATACATATTTCTAGTTTAGGTAACTCAGTAGCTGGTGTTATCTTCAATTGAGATGGTGAATACTAGGAGCGAAATGTGGGTTTGGGTAGAAAGTTAAATAATTTTTTTTTTTTTTTAAATTCAAGAGACATGCCCCTTGCCGTATTATCTGGGTTGGGTTTGAACTCCTTGGTTCAAGAGATCCTCCCATTTCAGCCTCCTGAGTGGCTGGGACTATAGGTACATGCTACCACGCCCAGCTGAGTAGTTTTTGACATGCACGGTTTGTGATGTCTTTGAGGATGAATGGTGGTTAGGTATTCAGGTTTATAGGACTTGACAGAGATATATCCTGGTGTTATTGGTTTGGTAACCAGACTTGTTTAATACTAACAACTGAGGTATTGATGATATCTCTGAGGGTGTATATATATATGAAGAGTGAGAAGAAATGATCAAGGAGGTATTCAGGGGTAGAGGGAAGAAGAAGAATTATTGAAGGAGACTGAGAATGGGAGAACCAAGGAGGAGTGTAATAGAAGCCCCGGGAATAGAGATTTTAAAAAGAGGGGATAGTTTGTGGTGGCACATACAAAAGTGAAGTCAAGTAAATGATGAACTTTAAAGTGAATGTTTGATTTGACAATTAATAGTCTTCTATTGACTTTAGCAAGAATAGGTTCATTGTGAGTGGTATAGGTAAGAAACAGATTACACTGGTTTGAAAAGCAAGTGTAATTTGAGGAAATGGAGGCAGTAAGTGTAGTGTGCTCTTTTAAGATCTTAACTGAGAAAAGGCAGGGGAGAGAGGTGGGGGGGGGAGAGAGAGAGAGGGAGAGAGAGAGAGAGAGAGAGAGAGAGAGAGAGAGAGAGAGAAAGGGAAGGGAAAGGATGCCAGAAGGAAATTTATCAGAAGAGAGATTTTCATTTAGTGCATTTTTTTTTTCTTTAAAATGATGGGCTGTGTTGTTTTGTTAAGATGGGGGCATGTTTTGAAAGAAATCAGCTTCCCCCACCAAAGAAAGTATTGATGGAATAACCTTCCTGGAGTGGAAGAGATACAGGATTTTGAGAACACAGGATTAGTCTTGCATTGAGATGCGCTGTCTATTTCATAGAGATAAGAAGGAACAAATATCAGGGTAGACAGAGATATAGACAGACTTGTGTATTGGAATGCAAGAAGTTAAGAATATTTTGTGCCTAGTAAGCCTGAAGTTTTTAAATGTAATACATGGCAATACCATTTGTTGTGAAAGGCAGTTGTAGGATTGAGATTGGCATCTTAAAGAGAATGGTGACAGTTTGGAAATGATGCTGTAGTAATGGAAGAATGAGCTGATAAAAGACATACCAAAAGTTTGCACGGGTCTAGGGGTCCATATATTTATATAATTAGCTCCATCATAGCAACGTTCTGCACGCTACTAAAGTTTAGCTATGAAGAGAAGGGATAAATAGGCAGCCAGTTCTAAAAGTTTGCTAGATATAACTGAGCAGAGATGGGGCTACTTTTGGTAAGGCTTATGGGTCTGTCTTTTTATTTTGAGGGTCACAACTTCATTACATCTTTTATCAATTCTGGGAACTTCTCAACTATTTAAAAAAAATTTACATGTCTCTTATTTCTTACTGGAGCTCCCATTAAACCCATTGTATTCTCCATTCTCTTCTTTAGTGTTTTCCATCTTTCGTCTTTATGCATTTTGTACTTTTTATATATACACCTCCCAGTTAAGTATTTTCCTTTCCATTTCTTGTTTCAAATAACAGTTGTTATAGTTTTTATTCTAAAAGTTCTATATTTCATTTCCGGTTTATCTATTTGTAAACCAAAAATAAATTTTTTTTTTTTTTTTTTTTTTTTTGAGACGGAGTCTCACGCTGTTGCCCAGGCTGGAGTGCAGTGGCGCGATCTCGGCTCACTGCAAGCTCCGCCTCCCGGGTTCCCGCCATTCTCCTGCCTCAGCCTCCTGAGTAGCTGGGACTACAGGCGCCCACCACCGCGCCCGGCTAATTTTTTGTATTTTTAGTAGAGACGGGGTTTCACTGTGGTCTCGATCTCCTGACCTTGTGATCCGCCCGCCTCGGCCTCCCAAAGTGCTGGGATTACAGGCTTGAGCCACCGCGCCCGGCCCAAAAATAAAATTTTAAGGCACCCCCACCATCTCAATGGACCCTTCCTGTCAGTCAAGGGCATTCCAGAGTTAACCTGAAAATCCAAGTCTGATGAGAAATATTTACAGTCTATTCTACCCGCAGCCTGCTACTTGGAGGCTTCATCTGCATGATAAAATCTCGGTCTCTACAACCCTTTATTGTAACCCAGACATTCCTTTCTACTGATAATAACTCTTTCAGCTAGTTGCCAATCAGAAAAATTTTAAATCTACTTATGACCTGGAAGCCCTTCCCTGCTTCAAATTTTCCTGCCCTTCCAGATCATACCAATCTAAATCTTATATGTATTGATTGATGTATTATATCTTTCTAAAATGTATAATAGCAAGCTGTACCTCAGCCACCTTGGACACATGTCATTAGGACCTCCGAGGCTATGTCACAGGCCTGTTCTTAACCTTGGCAAAATAAACTTTGTAAGTTGACTGAGACCTGTCTCAGATATTTTGGGTTCATATATTCATTTTTGATAGTTTTTTTTTCTTTTCTTGGTAATTCACTTTTATATTTCTTTAAACATCTTACACATTTATTTTTAATGTATACATATTAATGTTTAAGCCATTGCAAGCCTGATTTTGCTATTTGTGTTTCTTCTGATTCTTGTTTTTATACTTTGTTTCCTTGTATGTTTTATGACTGTTGATACTTAAGTTCCAGTTCTAAGGAGTATTATTTGTGAGAATTCCTAGAAGTATGGGTAAAGGTATATTTCTCTGGAGAAGATTTGCCTTTGCTTCAGTCAGTTATTTGAGGGTATTAACAACCATGCTGGGACTACTTTAAAAATAAGTTGTCAGTTGAGATTTCTCAGACCACAGAGGACTGATAGTATTAGTGTAGACCTCCCTTCTGTGAGAAGGCTGGCATGTGATTTTAATTATCATGGGAGTTTTCTCCTTCCCTCACCCAGAGCCAACACCAGATAGGCAAGTTTACTTGCAGTCTCCAAGTAAATGGGGAAGTTTATGGGGAAGTGTTTTTCTATTTTATCTTTTACTAAGGATGTATCTTGGGGGTATCTTGGCTTCGTTCATTTGAAGGCCTCTGATTTGACTCCCCATCTTGTGTGGGCAATAGGCCATGTCTCTTTTTCTCTGTATGGCTATAAAATAGAAGCATTAGGTCAGAGGTGATTAGAGAGATTAGGTTAGAGGTGGTTAGAGGTGATTAGGAGTTTGATAGTAGAAATGTTTTTCACGTATCCAATCTTCCATACTGGTCATGGAGCTTCATCCTATTTTGCCTGCTTTGTTCTATATTATGTTTTAGGATGGAAACTATTCTGATGCCTTTCATCCATCCTCTTTCATGTACTTAATTGCTTAGAGAGTTAAAGAGTTTTAAATTGTGGTCACTTTTGGCCATGGGGTATCAGCAGACAACTGCTTATGGGTGAAATTGGACCAGGAGTTGAATGTGGTATTGTTAGGTCTGGTTCTTTCTCAGAAAATTAGAAAAAGTGTGTGTGTGTGTGTGTGTATGTATGTATGTGTGTGTTTGAGGTATGTATATGTATATATGTGTCTCCCACATATATAGCATATATACTATATATAATACATGCATTTATATACATAATATATACAACATATACATCTACACATGAGGTTACTTACATTTATTAGGGTTTGATTCAGAGATTCTAGGAAACTTGCATGGTCTATTTTTGTTAAGTCCACATTAAATCTACATGCCTTAAGTGGATTATGACTATTCACTGCAGTGTTTCTACCATACTAGTGTTAACCATTAGTGGTTTGTCTTTCTTTGTAAATAGCTTAATGATACCTATCATTGGAACCATAATGATAATTTTAAGTGGGGAGACCGAAGTGTTCCAACAATTATTCATTTTTCTTGTTTCTCTCAGTAGAATCATGTTTCAATAATTAATACACAGTCTCTTAATATTTACACATCTCTTCAGAGTAATTCTTTAATTAAATATGTAGGGTGGTGCAAAAGTAGTTGCGGTTTTGCCATTTTTTTAATGGCAAAAATTAAAAGTAATGGCAAAACCGCAATTACTTTCTCCTTTAATGGCAAAAATGAAAAGTAATGGCAAAACCGCTATTACTTTTGCACCACCCTACTAATTAATATCTTTTGTAAAGAATCTGGAAGTGTTTTATCAATATGCCCTAGATTCAGACTAATTATGTTGATGATAGATACTAAGTGAACCGGTCGTTTCATTTAGCTCCAACATTGCATGTTTAAGTGTTAAACTTAACACACTGAATTACATGCAGTGAAACCAGAGCTAACCTACCAAGGGTATTATAACTCCTAAACAATTGTATTAGTACTCTGCTTTCAGCAGTTTTCCAGGTTAGATTCATGACTATCACCAGGCTGTAGAGTTACTTTTTTATACCTTATCTTATAATTAGCAGCCACATTCATGATCTAACTTTTATCTGCCAGATTTCATGACCACCACTGAAAGATGCAATGAAATAAAATCTTTTTGCACTGAATACAATAGATACAAAGGACAAAGTGAAGCCACTAACAATCCTGTTTTGCCTTTATATCTTCAGTTACTGATAGTGATTACTTGTTCTAATAGTGTGACATTATCATAGTAGCAGTTATGGCAGTCTCTATGTTCTTAATTTGGAGTTTCCTTGTTTTCATTAGTTTATTTCCTAATAGTCTGTTGTTGATTTGACTGATGTTTTGTGACAGTTTCCCCTTCTCTACTTTCCTGTGGTATTTAACCAAAACCAGGTTTTAGTAGGCCCTTTGGCTAGGTGTCAATTGAAACTGCTCCACCCTGTTTTTATTCCTCTGAAGATAGCCATCACTGGGGTTCCCTTCCTGCCTTGAGAGAGATCTGCATCACAGCATTCTTTTGGTTATATGGGCTATCTTCATGTGAAGCCAGTTGGATACCTTGGTATCTTCAGAGCTGGAAAAAGGATTTGAATACATTTGATCTCCTGTGGCAGTACAAAAATATTTGGGTATAATGTTCAGTTAGAATTCATTAACTAGCATATGCTTCTCCTGCCATTGATGATGATCTGATTGATCTGCTTCATCTTTATGCACTCAGAACATCCAGATTACAATAGTAAGGTTGGAATTAAACTGATAGACAAACTGAAGTAAGGAGAAGGGACTTTAAACTCCTTTTGACCTCCTGCAGTTTCTCTTTCAACATCATGCACAAATCTGTTTTTCCACTTTATTTTTAACATTTGGAATAAACAAAAATACTAATGATGCTTTTATGGAGCTTAATGAGAAGAAAATGTTTGAGGAATAAAACCATGACAGAAGTTTAAAAACATATATATGAAAAAGAAAAGACCAGAATAAACTCTGGAATTTTTCCTTGAATTAATCAAAAACAAAAACCGAAATGTTCAGTTCATTGTGTCTTGAAGTTCTCCGTGGTTCTGAAAACATCTCAACAGCTTTGTATCATGAGATGCACTTTTGCATCCACCTCTGAAACAACTAGAAATCCTCATCAGTTAGTCTCCTACCTTTCCTTCTCTTTCTCCATCTTCATCATATATGGAGGACCTCCTCTGTGCCAGGCTGTGTGCCAGGAGGTGGAGATAAAATGGGTAAGACATAGTCTCTCCCCACAGGGAGATTGGCAAGTGAATGGACAATCAGATATAGTTTAATAAATTCTGTAAAGATGATAATCACCGAGGAGGAGCACATAATAGAGTCTATGTGATTAGGGAAGGTTTCCCAGAAAAGGTACAAGCTGAAAATTGAGGGGCAAATGGGAGTTACTCCTAAGTAAACTAGAAGCAAAAGGAGAAGAATGGCGTAGGTCCAGGGAACAAGATTGCTTTGCCGTGTGTAGACTCTGACTTGCTCTTGGTTGTTTCTTTGGTTTGCTTGTTACCTTTGAAGACTGAATAATGTTGCGTCATTTAGGATACTTTCCTTTGCAAGTAGCAGAATATCGAGGGAAAGTGGCTTAAACAATGGGAAATTTATTAAGTCATATAACATGATGTTTGGAGATAGGGCTGTTTCAGGATTGCATCACTATTGAAGAGCCAAGTGCTTTCCATTTTCCCCTTTGCCATTCTATTTTTTGGGCAATATCTTCTTCCTTTTCAGAGTGGTTACTGCATCCTCAAACATTATGCTCTCACAGGACAATGTCTAAGGCTGGAAAAGCAGTTTCTTTTCCTGAATGCTTCAGGAAAGAAAACCTTTTCTTGGACCCTCACTGACAGATTTTCCTTCTCATTGGTGAGATGAGTGTGTCACACCACCATATATTAACTGATCACTGACAAAGAGAATGCAATTACCATGATTGGTTTACAGACTAATTAATATTTATCTTTTGTGGCAGGACAGAAATATCAGAATGAATTGGGACTCCTCCAATAGGAGGAAGAAGAGAATAGTTGCATAGGCACAACTAATAGGCAACTTACTCATCTTGAAGTAGAAGTTTGTCTCTCTCTCTCTCTCTTTTTAAACCACTTAGCTTTGTGTTGGGCTTCATGTGGCATTAGCTTTTTCTGTTTTCTTTGGGGGTCAGGCCTAATTGTATCGTAACAAGCAATGTAATTTTGATTAAGGCATTTAACTTGCCTTGACCTCAGTTTCCTTGAGTGTACAATGAGAGTTTTGTATTCCATCTCTAAGACCTCTTTCAACTAACATTTTAGGGGCCCATGCCACCTGCTTGCTTTCCTCGTTCTAAGAGATAGACTAATGCAGTAGAGAGGACACTTTGTAGCTATGTGAAGTTGGCAAGTTGCTTCATCTTCCTGGGTTACAGATTTCTCATTTATAAAATGGGAATAATGTCCAATTTATAAGATGCATTGGATTTAAATGAAATAATGCTCATAACATTATTTTTCCTCCTTCTTTGACAAGCAAATTTGAGTTAATATAGGCTCTAAGCAAGTGATATAATCCTGTAGTGGTTCAGTACAGGGGAATGGTAAATATTTGTTCAATAGAATTACTCAAGTGCCATTTTATAAATTAAGATCTCTTAATATGCACATGAAATTTAGGTGGGATATGGATATAGTATTATTATGAAATCTAGAACTATGCACCAGATAGTTATACTAGGATAAATAATTTACTTTTTGCAAAAACCAGTGGTTTATTTGGGGGTTTTTGGAAACCAGACTCCACATGGCAGCATTTATTTAGTTGAGTCAAATTTAGGCTATAAAAAGTTTAGTTAATTTCCATGTGTTTCTTCTTGTTTGCCTTTTACCAAGTACTAGGCTATTATTGAGATAATCACAAATAATTAAACTAGTGGTGCAGTTTATTCCATAGATTGTCTTGTTTAACTGCAATATAACCTGGACATGTCAAAAACCTATGCCTTTGTTCTCAAGATCCTGCTTTCTAATAGTAATGGAAATTTAAACATTAGAGGTGTGTACCTTACATATCATTTAGTAATCAGCTATAAGTCTCTGATCAATGGGTATTATGGAATACAGTTTTTAGATTTTTAAGCAGTCCTGTTTACTTGTAAGGCCGCATTGTTTCAAGGAATGTTAGAAAAGGGCCATCACTAGATGGCAGTCTTTCTCTACCTTAAGGTATTTGTTAAAAGAGAAAAGCCACATTTTGTTCAACTGCAATGTTGACTACTGATATTAGATTGGCTTCATTAGTAAATTTCTGACCTTTTCAGTGTTTAAGTCTTGTTTATTTTTGTTTTTAGCCTTTTATATCTGAAGGATATGTTGGTTAGCAAGGTGTTATAGTTAAATATACTTGAAATGCTGTTTCATGGCGAACTGGTAGGTAGTGATCAGTTCATAATTGCCTTTTCCTTTGGTAGACAATTTGAAATAAAATCTTTCAATCTGTGGTTTTTAACGTATTTGATAACCAGATGGAAACTATGGGAAACTTTTTTTTTCTTAAAAATGCATATATGTACATCTACCTATATATACAAAATCCACATAGGATCTGGGAATCATGGATTTCCTGAAACATACCTGTGGAACATAAAGTCTCTTAAATATAGTCTTTATCCCCTGTTTTAAATATGGGTGTTTTACATTTTATTCTTTCTTTTTTTAAAATTCTCAAAATACTCTGGGGATCCACTGCAAACCTTTCATGTTATTCTGCATAATAATTAAATAGAATATTACAATCATAATGGTCCTAAGATAGGAGTAACAGATGGAGAGTAGTGATGAGCAGGTAGAAACTTTATTAACTTGTGTTTTATTTTGTTTTTTAAAGAAATGGGATCTCACTATGTTGACCAGGCTGGTTTCAAGCTCCTGGCCTCAAGCAATCCCTCTATCTTGGCCTCCCAAAGTGCTGGGGTTAGAGGCATGGGCTACCACTACCGGTCCATTAACTTGTTTTGAACTACTGCCTATTTAGACTTCTACAAATGTATGAGCTTAGCGTTATTGACTAAACTTGAAAATGGAGGTGAATTGTGGATACTTAAAGCTAAGCTAGTACTTTTAAGAGAATTGTAATTGATTGCTTCTTATTTTCTAAATGAGAAACTTGAAGGTCACAGAGATTAACTGGATTGGCCAAAGACTTATATAGAGCAAGCTAATTACAGTGCTAAGATGAAGGCCACATAGGCAGCTAAAATCCACTTTCCTTTCTTAGGTTTTTGATTTTCTTTTTTTTAATGGGAAGATCAGAGAGCCTAGGGAGGCATTATTAATATAAGTTCTGAATTTCTTAACTTTGGAATTTGCTTTTCTGTGAGGCTGTCTTTTATGATGTTAACATAGATCTCTGGAGGGAAGAAATGAACAGAAGTTTTACCCAGTAGAATGAACTATACTTGCCATCTAACTTAGAAGTATACTGAGTCAAGTCAGGGTGTACTGAATTTGAAACCAAGAGATTGTCTAATATTGAATAATATATCAGCTTATGCAGTTTATTCTTCGCATTCTCCAAGTTCTCCAAGTGTCAAGGTAAATGGGTATCTTTACATGGAAACCTTTCTTTTCCTTTCCTTTCAAAAGGGGAAAAGTTAAGCTTATTTGAGATTACTTGAAATGTCAGTGGTAGATTCTGTTATGTATTCCAAACAGTTTTTTTCAGGCAAGTGGTTATTCTACAGTTTTCCTACTTGTCAAAGCAGGGATTGTTTATAATTTATTTGACAATCTCCCTTTATTTCAAAGGAAGGAGAATGAATCCAGATTGCTCTGCCTTTTCTGAAGTAAGTGTTCAGAATCTTGACTGGAAGCCAAACATGTACAGTCATATGTTGCTTAGCAAAGAGGATGTGTTCTGAAAAATGTATCATTAGGTGATTGTGTTGTGTGAACATCATAGAGTGTACTTACACAAGCCTAGATGGTATATAGCCTCCTACACACCTAGTTTATATGGTATAGCCTATTGCTACTAGGCTGCATACCTGTACAGTACGTTGCTGTACTTAATACTGTAGGCAGTTACAACATACTGGTACGTATTTATATATCTAAATATAGAAAAGGTAATGTGTTGCACTGCAACGTTACAAAGGCTATGACTTCACTAGATAATACAATGGGACCACCATTGTATATGTGGTCCATCATTAACTAAAACATTATTATGCCGTACATGACTATTTGGTTCATCTATGGTTATTGCTGAGTTTTGGGTGGTAGAACTGACCTCCTGAGGGGGGTGTGGTTTCTGATCCACCGGATCAGGATAGGGATCCAGTACTCAGAAAGGATTATAGAAGCAGAAAATGTTGGCAATGAGCAAATGAGTATTTCTTGAACAAATGTCAGAAATCAAAGAGTCCTTAAAGATAGTGTTAGTCATTCTTTAGTCAATGAATGTTTACTTATTGTCTACTACCTGTCTGGCACTGTTATAGAGGTACAATATGGCAGACAAAATTCTTGCCCTTGAGCTTATAATCTAGTTGAGGTGGGTTGTGGGGAGGCAGAGATAGACAACATATCATGGACGATGAGGAGGAAGAGATTGTTCAAAGGTATAGGGGATGAGCATTACTAGTATAAGAACTGGAAAAACAAAATTCTTGAGGCAGGAAGAGGCTTTAAAAAAAGCCAGGGTAGCTGGAACATAGAGGATGGAAAGGAATTTGGGTGGGAACTAGAGAGAGGAGAGAAATGAGGTTAGAGAGGTAATTTGAGGTTACATTATATAGGGCCTTACAGGCAGCGATAAAGATTCAAGATTTTAATTCTTTTATAAAGGTAAGCTGTTGGAGAGGTTTAAGCAGGGGATAACATCTAAATTATTGATTGAAAATGATCATTTTCGTTACTGTGTGGAGTGTCTGTTTTGGGGCAGGGGGTGGAGTACATGCAAAGTGCAGAATGGAGACTGTTAGGAGGCTATTGCATTGGTCCATTGTGGTGGTAATATAGATTTAGATTGTGTTGTAGTGGAAATGGTGGAATATGGTAAATTTTAAGACATGTTTTGGAGGTTGAGTTGTCAGGACTTATTAATGTATTGGATAGAGTATATGACGGAAAGAGATAGATTAGGAATCATTCCTAGATTTTTGGCTTGGGCAACTGTATAGTGCCTTTAGCTGTGATGGGGTGGGTAGGTTGTTGGGAAATTTGAGGAGGAACTGGTATGGGAGTGGAGATATGTTAGTAATAAAGATTTTTTTTTTCTATATTAAATAATGAGATGGCTTTTAAAAACCCAATTGGAGTTAAATAGTAGCTGGATATTTGAATCTAGTGCTCAGGGAAATGCTCTGAATTATAGGTATAGATTAGGAAATCAGCACTACAGAGATGATATTTTAAAACCATGGAATTAGATGGCTTCACTTAATGAGAGAGCATAGGTGGAGAAGGGAAGAGGTTTTAGGAATACTTTGGAATGTAATAGAGGAGGAGGAGCTGAGAATGGAAATTGAGAAGGCACATCAGTGAGAGGTTAAGAAACATGTTAGTGTGGTATCATTGAAGTCTACGGGAGACAGTGTTTAAAGAAGGAGAGAATATAAAACCATATCAAATGCTGCTATTAGGTGGAGTACAATGAATACTTTAGTCAAGTAAAGAAGTGAGGAAGTGGAAGGGAGTTTTGCTGGGAAGGGGAGAGGGATGTGTAGTTAAGGGCAGGATTTAAAAAGACATGTATAGGCTGTGCGTAGTGGCTCATGCCTGTAAATTCAGCACTTTAGGAGGCAAAGGTGTGAGGGCTGTCCAAGGCCAGGAGTTCAGGATCAACCTGGCCAACATATTGAGACTTCATCTTTTGTTAAAAAAAAAAAAATTATATATAAAAAAGTCATGTTTATATAGCCATGATAATCATCTAGTAAAGAGGGAGAAATATATGTTACCGAGGAGTGATAAAAGGGAAAACTTGCAGGAATAAAATTCTTGAGACAACAGGAGGGACTGAATTGCAGATAAGAGCTTGGAACACTTATTTTATCGTTACTGGAAGGTGGAGAGTAGGAGCTACAGATGTAAAGTAGACTGATTTTAGTGAGGGAAGAGGAGGTAGTTCTTTGTGTCTGTTTTTTTTCTGTAAAGTATATAGTCAGATCAGCAGCTGAGAGTGAAGGTAAGAACATTCGAGGAGAGGGCAAGGTAAGGTTCCCACACATAAATACTTTAGAATACAAAGTGGTTTTTCTGTGATGTGAGATGGGGGAATAGTTGTAGTAGGATTATCTAGCAATATTGACTGCCTAATTTAGATTTGCAGTTACATGGCTACCCTGAGTCTAGCCAGAACAGCTGTGTGTTTTTCTCTAGCTGTGTTCAACTTCTTGAATATAGTCATGGAGCAATTGGATAGTTGAATTTAACTAAAATGAGCTTTTCTAGACTACTTAAATTGAGAAAGAAAGGTACAAGGGAGTTGTAATTCAGTCCTCTAATTTTATGATGAGAATTTTGTGACGAATACTGTCAGGCACTCAAATATTCTGGAATGAATAAGAAAGCAAAAGTTTGGATTTTCCTTAAAAATACTGATTTAACAATGAGGCAATGTTGATATACAATTAGATTATTTTGTGGCTTAAGTGCCCTAAATATCTAAAAACCAAATTTGCTTCTGGATTTGTAATTCTGTTTTTCCTTCTTAGAAGTAACCGTGATATAACCTTCGTGCCATTTTTTTTAAAGGTCTGTTTATGATGGTGAAGAACATGGACGTTTCATGGAGAAGCTTGAAACTCGTATCCGTAATCACGACCGAGAAATTGAGAAAATGTGCAACTTTCATTACCAGGGCTTTGTGGACTCTATAACTGAACTGCTGAAAGTGAGAGGAGAAGCTCAGAAACTCAAAGTAAGAAGGCTCTAAGACACTGTTTCTCCGTCCTGTGTTGGGGTTTTCATTAGGATTAAAGGATTATAACGCAGAACACATATTTGTAGTGAAGATTTTTGTATAATTAGAAAGGAATTTATACTGAAACGTACATTCTTGAGAGTATGGCTTTTTAGCTAAAAATGATACCCCCCCCCTTTTTTTTTGAGACGGAGTCTTGCTCTGTCGTCCAGGCTGGAGTGCAGTGGTGCGAACTCGGCTCACTGCAAGCTCCACCTCCCGGGTTCACGCTATTCTCCTGCCTCAGCTTCCCGAGTAGCTGGGACTACCGGTGCCTGCCACCACGCCCGGCTAATTTTTTTGTATGTTTCGTAGAGATGGGGTTTCACCATGTTAGCCAGGATGGTCTCGATCTCCTGACCTCGTGATCCACCCGCCTCAGCCTCCCAAGGTGCTGGGATTACAGGCGTGAGCCACCATGCCCGGCCAAGAATACCCTTTTAAGGTTATATTTTCATTGGGATAACTACATGTGGACCAGAACCAGTGATCAGTAGCTGGTTCTTTTAAACAGCAACTCAGTTTGAGTCTTCATGTTTCTCTATCCTTGCTGTATAAAAGCTGTCATTGTAGAATGACAGAATTTCAAGGCATTGCTATAAAATTCTTTATAGCATGCCACCTAGGCCAAAGAAAAAAACCAGTGGTTGTTGTGGAGGGTCTTCTACCAAAGAATGAAGGTTATTTCTTGATGTGACAGTTTAAGGTCCAGGAAGGAGGCTAGGCACATTTGTCTGGTCCCTGGCATAGCAAAGTCACTTATTTTAGATAACTCACTTTGCTTATTGATCTTAAATCTAACTACTTCAGTAAGCTCTTCTGTTATTTATAATACTTTATATGTAGTTTGAGTTTTCTTTGTAAATACTCCTCATATGATCTGTAAGTAATAACAGTTTTATTTTCTTCTTTCAAGTTCTTATGCTTTTAATTATTTTTTTCTTATTGAAATTTGAATTAGAATCCTAAAAGGATTTTCCTGGGCATGGGGTTAACTTGACAGTGAGTATAAAACTCATTTTAAAAATTATTGGTAAGGAAAGCAAAGACACAGTTTTACTGAGGGGCAAAGTGGGCTGTCAGACATTATATTGTATTCTAAAGCTATAATAATTTTAAAACTCGATTGTAGAACATGACCTAAATCATGTGAAACTATCAAATTTCTTATTTTATTTAGCATGAATTTTTGTGTTTTGCTGCAGAAATATTAGTGTGTTTGATTATGTGGTGCCATCCTACTCCCCATTGGGTAGGGGTATTATATAGTATCAATATTTACCTTAATATCTTTAAAAAATTTCAAAAATTCTTAAGTTTAAACACATTAGGTCCTAAGGTTTTAAAAAAGAATTTATGGACCTGTACAACAGTATCCAGCCATCTTAAGAAATATTATATTGCCATCACAATTAAATCTCTCATTAGTACCCCTCTCAGTTGTTTTCTCTACTCGAGAGGTAACAGTTTTTTGATTTATTGTTAATGTTCTTTAATGCTTAACTATTTTCATTTAAAGTAAGTTAGGTCTTTTCCTTATTCAACATACTAAAATTAAAGGACCTAAAGAGTTAAATGTAAAATGTTATTAAAGGAACTAAAGAGTTAAATGTAAAAAATAAAACCATAAAAGAACTAGTAGAAAATGTAGGTGAATATTTATATTATTTTGAGACATTTCTAAACAAAATTTCTAAACCAGAAAGAAAAAATTGATATATGTAATAACATTAAAAGGAAAGAACCTATTGCACCTACAAATTAAAACTTAAAAGGCAGATAATAAAAAATACTTACAAACACATTATGGCAAATTGTTGATATCCTTATATATGAAGATTCTTGATAAATTAATAGGAAAAATGTGAACATTCTAATAGAAAACTGAGAAATACACAATAACATACAGTTTACATAAGAAGAAATACAAAGGAGCTCTACAATTTAGAAACAAATTAAAGGAATGCAGATTTAAACAATAAGGTGCCAATACTTAAAACCCCACATAGTTTTAGGATTTATTCTAAGGCTGTAAGTGCATGTACAAGGATGTTCATATGATGTTTTCTTTTAATAGGTAAAACTTAAAAGTGTTCCTAACATCATTTAATAGAAGATTACTAAAAGAAATTATGGTACATCTATTTGAAATAATAATAAACTACAGTATAGAGGATATTTCACATTGGAAAGTATTAGAGATATTTGCTTAATGTATAAAGATGATTAAAATGTATGAACAGTATGACTATTTTTATAAACTAAATACACATACTTTACATGTAAATAAATAAGCATTAAAGAAGATGAGAAGACTATATACCAAAATGTTATCAATAATCCCTTGATAATAAATAATTTTAATGTTTTCATTCTTGTGCCTTATGCCTCAGCCTCCCAGATAGCTAGGAATACAGGTGTGTACCGCCATGCCTGGCCAGTTTTTATAGTTTTAGTAGAGATGGGGTTTCGCCATGTTGGCCAGACTGGTCTCGAACTCCTTTCCTCAAGTGATCTGCCCGTCTCAGCCTCCCAAAGTGTTGGTATTACAGGCATGAACCACCATGCCTGACCATATTAAAGAATCTTAATAGTGCGTCTTTCTATTTATTGGTCCATACATTTGTAATCCTTAAATTTTGTGGGCCGATTAGCCTCAGCTGAACAAAAGTACCTGAAATGCTTCTCTTTGTATTTTAAGTTTCCTGCAGGTTCAACTGACAATTTTGAATGTTCATTAGAAAATTCAGTGTTAAAGTGTACACATTAAAACAAAATTTTCATTACATATGGGAAAATAAGTTGAAATCCATGTTAAAAATGGGGAAGACTAAAACTAAGGAGATGATGAAGAAGGGGCAGACTGTGGAGATGCTTATGAGATATAGTATCTCATATATCTGGAATAGAGTCCATGACTCTCAGGTTTCTGGTTTGGGTGACCCAGTAGTTGGTGGTTCGAGTCACTCATATGGGGAATAAAATGGGGCCAGAATCTCATGAATAGTTTGAATCTTGTCTCTAAAAAATGTATACACGCATGAGAACATAGTGTAAATTGAGAACAATTTCTAATGTTTTAAACATTTCTGTATGTTTAGAACTGTTGTAAACATTCTAAAATGTTTCATCATTTTAAAATGAGAAACTTGAACTTGCTACCGTAAAATAACTTTTTTTTGTTGAGGCAGAGTCTTACTCTGTTGCCTAGGCTAGAGTGCAGCGGCTGATCTTGGTTCACTGCAATCTCTGCCTCCCAGGTTCAAGCAATTATCCTGCCTCAGCCTCCCAAATAGCTGGAATTACAGGCGTACCACCACCCCTGACTAATTTTTGTATTTTTGGTAGAGACGGGGTTTCACCATGTTGACCAGGCTGGTCTGGAACTCCTCATTCTGGGAGTTCTCCCCACCTCAGCCTTTCAATGTGCTGGGATTACAGGTGTGAGCCACTGTACCCAGCCTGAAATAACTTTTTAAATATTTAGTTTTCTGCTTAAAATGACTATATGCCATGCAAATGTAATCAAGACTTTAAAAATGATAACCTTCTTAAATTTCTCATAGACACTATCCAAGAGAACCTTTTCTTATAAGTAGGTGATACAAAACATGGAATTATTTCTACATCTATTAAAAAAGTGAACCATCTGAAATGATATTAAAGAACCTGTTTTAATAAAAATTTTGAGACAGAGTCTTACTCTGTCACCTAGGCTAGAGTGCAGTGGCACAATCTTGGCTCACTGCAACGTCTGCCTCCTGGGTTCAAGCAATTCTTGTGCCTCATGCCTCAGCCTCCCAAGTAGCTAGGACTACAGGCATGTACCAGTATGCCTGACCAATTTTTGTATTTTTAGTAGAGATGAGGTTTCACCATGTTGGCCAGGCTGGTCTTGAACTCGTGTCCTCAAGTGATCTGACCGTCTCAGCCTCCCAAAGTGTTGGTATTACAGGCATGAACCACCATGACTGACCATATTAAAGAATCTTAATAGTGCATCTTTCTATTTATTGGTCCATACATTATAATCCTTAAATTTTGTGGGCTGATGAGCCTCAGCTGGACAAAAGTTCTGAAATGCGTGTAAACAAAGATATGGGGTTTCCTGCCAGGACCTGTGTATGCTATTTATCCTCACCCAGCCATTGCATCTTCCTATACTCATCTTGGGCTGTTCTTTTTTATGCTCCTTTGATGCCTCTATCCCACACTTCTCCCATAGCTCCTTGGTGCCCTGTCCATGATAGTCAGCACAATGTTTTGTCTCTGGTTATTGAAGTAGTCATGTGGTGGGATACCTCCTTGGCACGGTAGTACTGATTATAGCTCATAATGCTCCCGAATTGCTGATATCACTTGCTGGTTGGTACTCATCTTCTTTTCCTCTTGCTTCCCTTGCCTTCCATCAAATTTCTTCAAGTTGCAAATTCCTTCAACTTGCTGAGGATGCCCCAGCGGGAATACCTGAACTGGAGGCTACTGATTTAGGGTTTTAGTCTGTTTCAGGCTCCACCCAGTTACTTTGAGGGCAGAGGGGATTAATGTCTAGCAGGACACGTAGGAGACTCTGGTCTAGGGGGATCCATTTGACCTAGGTTCAGAATCTATTAAATAAAAAGTTTCCTGAACTCTAGAAAATAGTGTAGACAATGTAAAAAGTATTAACAACTGTTAATGCTATTTTAACATACCGATGAAAATAAATTGTACTCTAAGATGCCCATTATTTGTTGTGATTCTCAGTGTATACATATACACACTTATCTTCTTTGAAATAAATGAAGTAGCATGCTAGATAGCTGGTATATTTTCTTTTTCTTTTTAAAAAATTTTTTGGAGACAGAGTGTCACTCTGTCACCCAGTCTGGAGTGCAGTGGCATGATCTCGGCCCACTGCAACCTTTGCTTCCCGAGTTCAAGTGATTCTCCTGCCTCAGCCTCCCAAGAAGCTGGGACTACAGGTGCATGCCACCACGCCCAGCTAATTTTTGTATTTTTGTAGAGATGGGGTTTCACCATGTTGGCCAGGCTGGTCTCGAACTCCTGGCCTCAAATGATCCGCTGCCTCAGCCTCCCAGAGTGCTGGGATTACAGGCGTGAGGCACTGCGCCTGGCTTCTTTTTATTGTTATGCATTGAAATAGTTATTGAATGGTATTGACACAGTTATTATCTTTATTTATTTTTTTGAGACGGAGTTTCGCTCTTTTACCCAGGCTGGAGTGAAGTGGCATGATCTTGGCTCACTACAACCTGTGCCCCTCACCCGGTTCAAGCGATTCTCCCACCTCAGCCTCCCGAGTAGCTGGGAATACAGGCATGCACCACCACGCCCAGCTAATTTTTGATTTTTAGTAGAGACTGGGTTTCACCATGTTGGCCAGGCTGGTCTCAAACTCCTGAGCTCAGGTTGATCCACCTGACTCGGCCTCCCAAAGTGATAGTATTACAGGTGTGAACCATCACACCCTGCCCACAGTTATTATGTTTCTTACTGGAAGCATTCGTTAGGTTCCTAGGAATATGTTTCAGAACGATGGTTTGCATGAAATTAATTTAGTGTTCCTTGATCAGTATTTTTGGCAAAAACTGAAATTAAATATAATCGAATTGAATAGAAAACAAGAGAGTGTATTACATGTACTGAGGATAAACATTGTTTCTTGAAAATTGTGTGTGTGTTCCCTATACTTGTGTACTGAGTTGCAATGGAAAATGTATTTTTTACAGTGAGTTTAAGGTGAAAAAAAGTGAGAAATGGTCCCTTCATAAGGCAAATAAGGCTACTCTAGTAGACAGTGTTGCTGAATTTACGAGTATTATGGAGGGTTGAATTTTGGGAGATCTCCAGTTTAGGATAAAAAATATCTAATTTGCTATTGAATAACTACTATAATGGGGATAGCATTATCACCCAAGGAAGCCGTTATGATTTTTATTCACATTGCTTGAACGCTTTTTCTTATATTGAGCTGAATACTGTTTTCTAGTAACAAGCATTGGTTTGAGTAATAAGCTCCATTTTTAGGGAACCACTTTACTTCTGATAGCTCTTCAGATATTTGAAGGGCAGCTATTGTTTAAATATGGTTTATAGTACGTAGGATCCAGGTACGGTGTATAGTGTCTCCAAGTGAATATTTTTCTCCTCTTTTGGCTAAAAATTGCTTCATCTGTTTTTCATGTGGTATAGCTTTGACTCCCTCTCCAAATCTGTTCACCTCTAACCATGCTTCAGCTTGTAAAGCCCTTCTTAAAATGTGGCATCCAATTGTAAATTTCATAGTGTGGTATTACTACCTTACCATCACGCTTATTCTAGACCAGGGGTTAGCAAACTCTGTCTCTTAGGCCAAATCCAGCTTGCCCCCTGTTTGTGTAAATAAAATTTTGTCGGAACACAGCCATGACCTTTCATTTACATGTATTTTCTTTATGGCTGCATTCCTGCTACAGAGGTAGAGTTGAATAGTTACAACAGAGATTGTATGGCTTGCAAAGCCTAAAATATTTGCTATCTAGCCCTTTATGGAAACAGATTGCTGACCCCCGTTTAGACAATGCTTCTGTTAACATTGTCTTGGATGTGCATTTTGGATGGCTTTATCACTCTTAATTTGTATTGAGCTCAGTGCAATAAAACCACAAAGTGTTTCACAGGTGGTGCCATTAAGTAAATAATAAAGAGGGAATTTGCTGGTGTTTTTGCCTCCCTTTCTGGTACTTTAAAGAGGCTTCCTGGAGGAGTTCACAGTTCATTTTGTCTTTGGATGGAGGTGCAGATGGTAATCCGCTTTGAATGATAGTCCAGGTATAGTGTATAGTTCAGAGCAGTGATTTCAAAAGTGTGGTCTTTTAAAAAACTAGCTCCTTGAGAAGATCTTCAGTTAAAGGGTATTATGTCAGATAAATTTGGAAAGCATCCTATACGATATCCCTTTCTTGGGCATTTACAGTGCATGTCATATCATGTGTGTTTGTGTGTATGTGTGTGTGTCTGTGTGTCTGTGTTTGTGTGCTCATGTGTGCATTGCTGTGTGCATGTGCAGAGTACCTGCTCACTAACACTTCTTGATGTCCTAAGGGACATAATAGGAAATGCTAGGTTAGGGGATGCATTAAAAGTATAAGGTGTAGCAATTACTGGTGGAAGGCTAGAAAGCCTTTATTAAACAACATAATAGAAGTTAGTGTTGCTTATGTTTTGATATCACAGATGATGAGGAAATTACTATTCTATATAATTAATTTTTTCCATCATTGAAATGTCAAAAGTGGGTATCAAAAAAAGTAGATGCCATTTCCTTTAATAATGAACTCTGGATCATTTAAGGGCGTATTCACAAATTTTTGACTATCTGATGGAGAGACTATGTTGGAAAAATGGAAGTATGGAAGTGTTAGGAGCTGTTCAGAATTAATGATCCAAAAATAATTTAGGTAAAGCATTTTCTAAAAATAAAATAATAAGCAAACAGGGAAACTATGACTTGAGTTAAAAAGTTCAGTGTATACCCAGCTTTTCTAGGAATACATTGGTGAAATGAAGAATATCTATGATAAAATTTGTTCTTTCTATTTTATCTTTCTCTCCCCTTTTTCCTCTTGTCTCCCCAAAGTTAAAGTGTGATCTTCAGTTATTATAGTATCTTAGTTTAGAACTGTTCTAAACTCACCATATTTTTTAGTAAATTTTTCTTTTCAAAAGGTCATGCAAACATCCAGTAGAAAAGTTGACATAATTTAAACCCAAGAGAATGCCACTGGACCAATATGTAGTGGAATACTGAAAATATCTAACTACCTATTCCCATTCTTTTCATATTAAATTTAGATCTTTTTCAACTATTGTCTAAATGTTTGTTTTTTATGAGTATAAATTGTCTTCTCTCCACAGAATCAAGTGACGGATACTAATAGAAAACTACAACATGAGGGAAAGGAAGTAAGACCAGTTTACCTTTTGAAGAAATCTTTTCTGTTTCATGCCACTCTCTTTTAATGACTATGTTATTCATTTAGTGGTTAAGACTGTAAGTAGTATGTTGGAAGTACTTGGACGTTATTGTTGCTCTTCCTAATGTTTATCTAAATTAAATGAACGTAGTCACTGGGAAGTCTAAGGAGAGAGGATACAGCCTTCTTAGTTGTGCTTTTAGATCATTGACTTGTCATAATACAGTAATGCTCTTCCTCTGCCTGGAATGTTATTTCCTCAATATTCACCTTCTTCAAATCTTTGCTCAAATGTTGCCTTCTTACCTTATTTGAAATTGTGGTCTCACTCTTACCCGTGCATTCTTTTGATCCTTTCCCACTTTTTCTTCATTGTGCCTGTCATGCTCTGATATTATATTTAATATATTTTTACTTATATATATATTTTTTTTGCCTGTCAACCTCCATTGGAAATTAAACCCCATGGGATTAGAAATTTTCGTTTGCTTTATTCATTGCTGTATCCCCTCCATCTACCTAAATAGTGACTGGCACAATGTGGATGCTCAACAAATATTTATTTAACAAATTAATCAACCAGGCACAGAGGCTGAGATTATATGCTGTAATCCCAGTGCTTTGGGAGGCTGAGGTGGGAGGATCACTTGAGGCCAGGAGTTTGAGATCAGCTTCGGCAACATAGTGAGACCCCATCTCTACCCCCAACTCCCCCCAAAAAAAAAACCAAAAAAAAAAAAAAAAAGAAAAACAACCATAACCAGGCATGGTGGTGCATGCCTGTAGTCCCAGCTATTTGGAAGACTGAGGTGGGAGGATCTCTTAAGCCCAGGAGTTTAAGGTTGCATTGAGCCATGATTGCGCCACTGCACTCTCAGCCTGGGTGATGGAGGGAGACCCCATCTCTATCCCCCGACCATTAAAAAAAATCGTTGATTCTATTAATTGACATATTTACCATTTAAACCATCACAGTTTATAATATTATTTTATATCTATTTGCTCATTTGATCCTCATGGCCGACAAAATCAGGACAGGTATTATCACTGTTTGATTGATGAGGAAACTAAAACAAATGATTTGCTGTATTTTACATAGTTATTGGCAAGGCTGGGACTAAAACCTGGGTTTTCTGACTTGTAGTACATGACTGTTCTCTGTTATCATGCTTCTTTCTTATCACCTAATACTTTTAAAATGTTTAATTTTAATAACCTTTAAGATTAGCTTTTGATTGTTTTATCAGTGACTTACTCAGGACCATTCTCTGGTTCTTTTCTGCATGGTATCTAAGCAGATAACATTTTTAGGTATGGGTGTAGGATGAATGCTGCAAGTAGATGTGTAGATTATTACTTTTTAAAGAAGTTTGTCTCACATTCTAAATTCTGTGGAGTACAATTTCTTCTAGTTATATTATGGTGTGACTTCTGATAGAAGCCTTTAAAACTGGAGCTAGAGGAATAAAAGTGAGTTACTTTTCACCAAACTGTAATTTTTAGAAAAGCCACATCTTTTAAGTGTGTGGTTTATTTGTTGAAATAGAGATTTAGTTGAAGATAGTTTTTTTTTTTTTTCTCCTGGATAACCCTTGTATTTTAGGACTTCATTTTACCTAGCCCTTCCTAGTATTGTATGTATCTTGGGGAGAAAGCGGGAAACTGTGCAGGAATGTTTTACTGGTTAAGAAAGGCAGTTCTTTAGTTCACTTGGCAGGTCTTACTAAGAAACTGTCTGGGATTTTCTGATGAATTGAACACAGTGTGGAAAAATGTGACTGAAAGCTTTTTATTTACAGCCATTGGCATAATTCAGTCTTTTTCCCTCTTGCCAAGCTGGTAATAGCAATGGAAGAGCTGAAGCAGTGTCGACTACAACAGAGAAATATTTCTGCCACTGTTGATAAATTAATGCTGTGTCTTCCAGGTGAGGAACTGGAAATGGAGAAGGATTTTTGGTGTAATTTTTTTGCTTTAATTAGGCTTTCTCTAAATCATGTTTGTGTTTTCTTTTCTTTCTTTTAAGTCCTAGAGATGTACAGCAAACTGAGGGACCAGATGAAAACTAAAAGGTAAGATTTTTTTTTTAATGGAACAGTTTTTACTACCTAAAATTTCTGTTATTTAGAATACTTTTAGGTCCATATTTAGCATAACTTTTCAAAAAATAATTAAGTTTCTAACATCTTCTTAACCTTTTGTATATTTATTGATTCGTTATAGATTTATTTGTATATATACGTGGTATGCTAATGTGTTCTGTCATGTATTAGGTTTAACAAATAATACTTACAGTTAGATTTTTAAAAGACCCAGTCTTTTTTTTTTTGAGACGGAGTCTCGCTCTGTCGCCCAGGCTGGAGTGCAGTTGCACGATCTCCACTAACTGCAAGCTCTGCCCCCCGGGTTCACGCCGTTCTCCTGCCTCAACCTCCCGTGTAGCTGGGACTACAGGCGCCCGCCACCACGTCCGGCTAAGTTTTTCTGTTTTTAGCAGAGACAGGGTTTCACAGTGTTAGCCAGAATGGTCTCGATCTCCTGACCTCGTGATCCGCCCTTCTCGGCCTCCCAAAGTGCTGGGATTACAGGCGTGAGCCACCGCGCCAGGCCAAGACCCAGTCTTCTAAGGAAAAGCATATACCTATTTTAGTGATAGTTGGTTTGAGATATGTTTTGATTTATTTAATAGTGTTGTAGAAAAAAATAGTACTGGTTTTGGTGCAAGAGTACATTAGCGGGGGTTCTTCAGAAAAACAGAACCAATAGCGTGTGTGTCTGTGTGTATATGTATGTGTGTGTGTGTGTGTGTGTGTGTGTGTGTGTGTGTGCGCGCGTATCTCTGTCTGTTTACCTACTGGAGAGGGATGTATTTATTTTAAGGAATTGGCTCACATGATTGTGGAGTATAGCACATATAGCAAAAGCTGCGGTGTAGTCTGGCAAGCTAGGGTCCAGTGAAGAGTTAAGATAATAGCTTGAGTTCCAAGGGGCTCTTCTGTAGAATTCCCTCTTCCTTGGGCACAGTCAGCCTTTTTCCTATTAAGGTTTTCACCTGTGGTGGAATGAGGCCTACTCACATTATGGAGGGTAATCATCTTTACTCATAGTCTACTGACTTAAATGTTAATCTCATCTAAAAAATACCATCATGGAAACATCTAGAATAATGTTTGACCAAATATCTGGGTCCAGTGGTCAGCCAAGTTGCCGCATAAAATTAACTGTTGTAAAGGGGAAGGGTGAGGTTAAATTCAGAGGATTTCCTCTTCTGTATGTTGTTTTCTTCTAAAGGAAAATCTACAGTGACTCTATAGTTCTGCTCCCCAAACTAGAATAAGCATCTCCCATCTCTCTACCCTGAGATGCCCTGTAGTATGATGGGGATATATGAAGCTGTAGGATAAACAGAGCATGTCTTCTTGGAATGTTAATTTTACCTAGGTTTTGAGGGAAAAAGTATACATTTAAAATATATTTAATATTGAGATAAGAATAGAAATATTATGGATAAAAATTCAAAATTCTCAAGATTTTTGAAGCTGAATCATTAGACATTAAAATAGGAGGACATGCTCTCATAAGAGAACATGGATAGAACACTATGAGAAGTTCTGCCTGTGATATGAAAGTAGTATTAGTTCCCTAATATCCTTTTAGTAAAGGTCTAAAATTATAGAGAATTTAAAATCACCTGTGAGCCAGGTGCAGTGGCTCACACCTATAATCCCAGCACTTTAGGAGGCTGAGGCGGGTGGATCACTCGAGGCCAGAAGTTTGAGACCTGCCTGGTCAACACGGAGAAACCCCATCTCTACTGAAAAACAAAAAAAGGAGCTGATTACAGGAGGTGGTGCACACCTGTAATCCCAGGAGGCCAAGGCATGAGAATTGTCTCACATAATAGCTTGCATTCAGGAGGCAGAGGTTGCAATGAGCTGAGATTGCACCACTGAGCTCCAGCCCGGGTGACAGAGCGAGGCTATCTCAAAAAAAAAAAAAAAAAATTCACCTGTGTACCAACTTCTCGGAATTAACAGATATTAACAATTTTCCAGTTTTGATTCATATATGTGTAAAGAAAAAAATATGTAGTATATATATAAAACATATATATGGACAGAAACAGGTATATATATATATACTTTAAAAAATTACAGATAAAATTTATGTTCCCTTCTTCGGTCCTATTCCTTTCCTTTCAGTCCTGTTCCTTTCCCCTGAGGAAACCAGTATCATAAATTTATTGAATGTTCTTCTAGTCTGTGCTTTTAATATTTATAAATCATATATTGTTTTGTTTTGTGTTTTAAAAAGTTTATGTAGATGATTCTCAGTCCTCATTTTGAGATCTGTGTATTCACTCAGCAAAGATGAATCAAATACCTACTATGTGCTAGGCATTGCTCTTGGTGCTGGGGATACAGCTATGAATAAAATGGATAAAAATATCCACCCTTTGGGTCATACATACTAGTAGGCAGCTTATTTTCTTTATGTATATAGACACAGTTTGCTCATTTTAATCACTCCATGGTAGTCTATTATATGAATAATTCACATTTCCCCTGCCAGTTCCAGTGATTATCATAAGTGCTGTTCGCCAATATTTCTAGCTGCTTCCTTTGGTGCAAGGTAGTATTATATTTCCTGGGTTCCCTGTGTATATTTACTGGGTTCCCAGTTCCATGTGACTTTTTCTGGCTGATAAGATGTGAGCAGAAGTGATATGTATCACTTTTGGGCTTAGCATTTAATTTCCCTCCAGAGTTCTCTTATTTTCTCTTGTTCTTGAAAAATGGCAACTCCAAGATGCTGGTTGAGTCCCTGAGTAACTTCAGAGAGCGTAGCCTACCTGCCAACCCATTGTGAATGTATAACATGAGTAAGTTTTAAATCTTTGTTTTAAGTCACTGAGATTTTGGGGGTGGTTATTACTACAAGATAACTATCCTTACTGATACTGTTTGGGACATTTGGTATGTTTCCAGTAGTTATGACAGACCGTGGTACAATAAATGTCCTTGTTCTTGTCTCCTTGGACTCACATTCAAAATTTCTTGAGAGTGTTGTTCTTTAGATGCTTCTATGCATGGAAGTGGTATCATGAGGGATTAGTTAAATATAGATTCTGATAGAATAGGTCTGGCTGGGGTCATTCCTGAGATTCTGCATTTTTTGCCACGCTCCCAGGTGATGTCAATTCTGTTGGTCTAGGGTCTATACCTAGAAAGAGATCAGCTGGATCAGAGAAAGGGTTTACATGTCTTTGACCATTGGTATTTTGTGGGAGGTCCTGTTACTCTACCTCTTGGTAACATCTATATTGTCAAACTTTTGGTTTTTGCCAGTCTGATGATTGTGAAATGATAGATCACTATTGTGATTTTTATTTTATTTTTATTAGATTATTAGTGAATTTAGGTTTTAGGCATTTGGGTTTTCTCTCATCTACTTGCTGCCCACTTTTAGGTTGTTTATTATTTTCTTTTTCATATATAGGAATTATATACTTTGGATGCCTTTTCCTGTTATATATTGTCTTCCAGTGCATGGCTTACCTATTAACATTATATAATTAGTAGTTTTTGTTGCATAGAAATTTTAAGTTTTGGTATAATCAAATTTATTTTGTGGGTTTCAAAAAATTTTGTTTTTAGACATTCTTAACTTCAGTATAAATAACAGTGTCTTTTTCTTTCTTTCTTTTTTTTTTTTTTTGAGACGGAGTCTCGCTGTGTCTCCCAGGCTGGAGTGCAGTGGCGCGATCTCGGCTCACTGCAAGCTCCGCCCCCTGGGTTCATGCCATTCTCCCGACTCAGCCTCCCAAGTAGCTGGGACTACAGGCGCCCGCTACCACGCCCGGCTAATTTTTTTGTATTTTTAGTAGAGACGGGGTTTCACCGTGTTAGCCAGGATGGTCTCGATCTCCTGACCTCGTGATCCACCCGCCTTGGCCTCCCAAAGTGCTGGGATTACAGGCTTGAGCCACCGCGCCCGGCCAACAGTGTCTTTTTCTTGAACCAGTTGAAAGTAAGTTGCTAACATGACACACTGTCATCCCCAATTACTCTAGTATGGTTTCCTACAGATAAAGACATTCTTGTGTGCAACCACAGTGCAGTAGAGAATGGACATTAGCTTTGATAGATTTCTAGCATTAATTGGCATACCCAGTTCAAGTTTTGCCAATTGTCTCAATCATGTTCTTTCTAGCAAAAGAATCCAGTTCAAATCACAAGTTGCTTTTAGTTGTCATGTCTCTTTAGTCTTTTTCAGTCTGGAACTGTCCTCAGCCTTTCCTTGCCTTTCATGACTTTATTACTTTATTACTGTTGAAGATTACAGGTCAGTTATTCTGTAGAATGATCTTGCTTTCTTTGAAAATTTCTCATCTGACCATCTCTGTTTTTAAATAAAACTGTTTGGATCTTTTACATTTCATGCAATTATCAACATAGGCGTTTAAATCTACTGTCTTCTTTTATATTTTCCATTTATCCTACCTGTTCTTTGTTCCTTCTCTGTATTATTGTATTTTTAAAAAATCAATTTCTATATTTCAGGTTGTTGTTTTATATTTGGTAATGCCCTATTATTTATACCTCTTAGTTTTACAATTTTTCCTTGGTATCCTCAGTGTATTGGTTACAGGTGCCTTGGGATAGGGGACTAGGTGTAGATGCTTAAGTCCCTTATATAAAATGGCATGGTATTATCATATAACCTACACACATCCTCCTAAAACTTTCAGTCATCTCTAGATTACTTAGAATACCTAACAAAATGTACATGCTATGTAAGTAGTTGTTACACTGTTTTGTTTTATTTGTGTTTTTTAAAAAATATTTTTGATCAAAATAGTTGATTGAATTCACAGATCTGGAACCTGCAAATATGAAGGGCCAGCTGTATTTTATTTTTTTCGTGGTTCCTTCTATCTTTACAATGTGTAACTTACAATGAGTCTTTAAATATTACACCAAATCACACACAATGCAAGATTCTTATAATGATATTCTTCCATTTTACCCTTCTTTATGTCATTGTTGCCATGTTATATTCTTCCATTTTACCCTTCCTTATGTCATTGTTGTCATGTTATTATTATGTTATTATGTCGTAAGACCTGTGACAACACAGTGCCACACATGCTCATTTTTGCTGTAACTTTTAAAGAAATTTAAAAATTAAAGAGAAAAACTCTCATATATTTACCCACATTATTTTAAATGTAGATCCAAGTTTGTATCTGGTATTATTTTTCCCCTTTGGTTAAATGACATCCTTTAATATTTCTTGTTGGATCAGTCTGCTGGCTATGAATTCTCTCAGAAATACAGTATTTCTGAAAAAAATGTTTATTTCACCTTCAGTTTTTAAATTGAATTACAATTCCTATATTATAACATTCATCATTTTTAAGTGTACAGTTGAGTAGATTTTAATACATTCATGTGGTTGTAACGTCATCATCACTAGCTGATTCCAGGACATTTTCATTACCCCAAAAAGGAATCTTGTACCCATTCCTCTTTCCTCTCTGCCCTGGCAACCACTAATCTGCTTTCTGTCTCCATAGATTTGCCTATTCTGAACATCTCATGTAAATGGAATCATACAATATGCAGCCTTTTGTGTCTGACTTTTTCCACATAGCATAATGGAAGGTTTTCAAGGTTCATTCATGTTATAGAATGCATCACTGTTTCATTCCTTTTTATGGCTGAATACTCTCTCATTGTATAGATATACTGCTTTCAGTTACCTTTTCATCATTTAATGGACATTTGGGTTATTATCACTTTTCAACTATTAAGAATAATGCTGCTACAAATGTTCATTTACAAGCTTTTGTGTGAGCATATGCTTTCAGGTTTCTTGCGAAAATACTTAGGAGTAGAATGTCTGGGTCACGTGGTAAACGTTTGGTGCACTTTGTCTCTGTGTATGTTTTATCATTTTGAGGAACTTAGATTCTTTTCCAAAGCACCTGCACCTTTTTATCTTCCCAACAGCAGCATAGATGTTTCCAATTATTGCATAGCCTAGTCAATACTTATTATTGTCTACCCAGGCCAGGCATGGTGGCTTATGCCTGTAATCCCAGCACTTTGGGAGGCCGAGGTGGGCGGATTGCTTGAGCCCAGGAGTTTGAGACCAGCCTGGCTAACATGGCGAAACCCCATCCCTACTAAAGACACAAAAATGAGGCGGGTGTGGTGGTGTGAGTCTGTAATCCCAGCTCCTCGGAGGGGCTGAGGCATAAGGATTGCTTGAACTGGGGAGGCTGAGATTGCAGTGAGCTGAGATCGCGCACTGCATTCCAGCCTGGGGTGACGGAGTAAGACTCTGTTTCAAAAACAAAACAAAACAAAAAATCCTTATTATTTGACTTTAATGTAGCCATCCTGGTGGGTGTGAAATGGTGTCTGATTGTTTACCTTCATTTTAAAAAAAACCTTGATGGATATAGAATTTGAGGTTTATGGTTTCATTAGTTCATAGGACATGATTTCATTGTCTTCTGGCTTCTGCAGTTTCCAAGGAGAGATGTATAAGTAGCCTTACCTTTGTCTCCCTGTAAGTAATGTGTCTTTTCTCTAGCTGTTTTAAAGCTTTCGTCTTTATCATTTGTTTTCAGGCAATTTGATTTTGTGCACTTTGGTATAAATATAGGCACACATATGTGTATTTATCCTGCTTGTGGTTTGTTTAGCTTCTTGGATCTGTGGGTTTACAATATTCATAAAATCTGGAAAATGTTGACATTATTTTTCCAAACTCTTTTTTTTTCCTTTTCCCATCACCATTTTGGGACTTCAGTTATATTAATATTTATGTTGGACAGCTTGATTAACCCCGCAGGTGACTTGAAGATCTTTTCTCCCTGCCCCCTCAGTCCTCTCTGTGTTTTATTTGAGATAGATTTTATGGCTGTGTTCAAGCACATTGATCTCTCTCATTTGCATTGTGTAATGTTTTAGTCCCTTTCAGTGACATTTTCATTTCAGATAATATATTTTTCATGTACAGAAGTTACATTTAGCTTTTTATGTCTTATTTCTTTTATTACTTGTTTCTTTATGTACATGTACCTTGTCCTAATTGCTGTTTTTATGTACTCCTTTGCTACTTCTGCCACTTCTGGCATTTTTTTTAGATCTGTCTGCAGACTGATTTTGTTTTTCCTGCTTGTAGGTCAGTTCTTTGCTTCTTTTCATGTCTAGAAATTTTTGATTGAATAATGAATATTATGTTGATGAGTCTCTGGATTTTTGGGTGCTTTTTTTTTTTTTTTTCCTTTAGAGAGTGTTGGGCTTTGTTTTAGCAAATGGTCAGGTGATTGCAGATCAGTTTGTTACCTTCGGACCCAATTTTTAAACTCTGCTTAAAGGCCTACCTTTATTCCAGGGGAGTTCAGCTTTACTAAGTAAGACTTGATCCCTCTATAATCTACTCTGAATAGCTCAGGAGTCCCCAATGACTCTTCACTTTGACTGTTCAGAGTTTGAATGTTTATCTGCCTTGTCTGAGATCCTTGAAGTGTTCATCTTACCTTCCCCTGGCTGGTCTCCCACTCTCTCCCTTCCTTCCTTCTTTTTACCTATGCATGTGGAATTTCACTTTCCCTATGCCTGTCCTAGTACTTAGCAGACTCAAGGGAACCCCTGTGTAAATTTCTGCAGTTCTTTTTCTGCATTGCTTTTTTTGGGGAACTCTGCCACACAACTTCAAGCTGAATCAACTTTCCTGAGCTACTATCACTGATTCTTTAAGTCAGCAAGGCTGCTGAGCTCTGTTTTGATTTTTTTCCGGCTGTGCCCATGACCTAGAAATCAACTTTAGGTAGATAATCCTGGTGATTATTAAACTCACCTTGTTTGTTTCCCTTTTTACAGAGATAGCAGTTCTATGTTGCCTGATGTCTAATGTCTGCAAATGACTGTTTCATGTATTTTTGCCAATATTCTACTTGTTTATAAAGTGAGAGATCATGTCTGTTCCTTGTTAGGCTTTTGTAGCTGGAAGTCTGGTTTTTTTTTTTTTTTTTTTTTTTTAAGCTATAAATACTGACTTTTCTACTGCATTTTATGCTCCCTGGGGAAAGACATCTGAACATCTTTCTATCTCTAGTGCACAGAAGAGATTAAATGTTTGTTAATGATGCTCTTTGATTAGGAGTGACACTAATATTTTTCTGTGATGAAAGCTTTTATTTCACATTTTATCATACTCTGAATTTTAAAAAATTTCTTATAGATAGTTGTAATTTGCTTTCAAGCATCACTTCCTAGAATTTTAGAAACCATCGCTGTGAAAGAATTCCATGCTATGGCAAGAAAGTACCAAAATTTATTTTGCTTGGAACCAATATATTTCTTCTTGCTTTAGCATTCAACCATGTCTGTTTTCTGATCATGGTTATTCAATTTGTAGGATTATTTAGAACCTCTTTCCCTGCCTTCTTCCCTTTTATTCTCTGCTTTTATTTTCTTTACTTTAGTTCTGATTGTATCTCTGTTAAGGAGCCTGCATGAGAAGAGGGGAGAGAGTGACCACACATGCAAGTGAAACTTAGGAATTTGCCTTTTGATTCAGTTTTAATAATGTCTGGAGATTGTCAAAAGTACATCAAAATCTAATTTTGGATTTCTGTGTTCACTGGACACAATTTTTTTCTTTTGGTGCCTGCTATACAGGTGTTGGTTGGCTATCTTTAACCTGTCATGGATATTGAAATAGACTAGACATTTGAATATTACTGATTCGTTATAGTTAAAATGTGACTATGCTGGGAAGGGACAATGGGGAAATTGGGTGACATCCTTTGTTTCCAGGAATCACTGGGTTTTGTACTAATTAGCCTTGAAAAATGTGGAGCTATTTGACAGACCAGATGTTTTCAGCATGAGCCATGTGTCTCATCAGTGAATGTGCCTTGCATCTGCAGGCAACATTGTTGAATTCTCCTCATTCTATAAACAATGTTCCAAAATATAACTAAACCCCAAAATGTGTTTATCTTTTTGGCTTAATTTCTGGCTTTGTATCCATTCTAAAGTTTCTCTCTAGAGGAATTGCATTTTATTGCACATAGCTCTTCATACCTAATTGTAGTATAAACACCATTCTGTTTACACTAAACCATGTGAATTGTATTGTTTTTGAGCCTGTAAAATTTTAATAAGAGCAATGATTTCAGATTTAACTATATTTGTACTTTTATTTACATTTAGTGAGAATAAAACTTTCTTCCCTCCATTTACTTGAACAAAGACTTTGATTTTTTGGAACACATGAGGGAAAACATTAAAAACAAAAAAACAAAAAAACCCAAGTAAAACCAGTCTCTAGTCTTTAGCATTTGTGGTACTAAATTCATTGGAGCAAGAAGAGTTTAAGTATTTGCTGTGAAAATCATTCTTAAAGTCCAAAATAGAGCTGTAAGTCTTTGCTTTATAAGGATGGAACTGAATTTTTCCTATACCAAATATATCATGGGAAACATGGAAATTAGGACATTAAAAGTATGAAGGAGAAAATTATCACTCGTAGGATTGCCATCCAAAGGAAAAATATCATGGCTAACATTTTTGTATTTTTTTTTCTCATTTTGCTCTCTACTTTTGTGTGTGTGTGTATGTTTCCAGTGATATATATCTCATATATGTATAAATGTTCGTAATTTATATGTGTAAATATTTGTAATTTTGAAGAATATTATGATTATACTTGTAAGATCTATTTTTTTTCTTTTCAATTGGAGCACCATTCCTGGAGGTACTGCAATGCCAGGTTGATGCATGGAGGGGACTAAATAAGTTCCCATTTTATCTCCCTGCTGCAAAAATCCATTTAATAAATATTGTCCTCTGATAAGAGAATGTATCAGATATTAAACTGATAAGATATATCAGATATTAAATTTGATCTTAGCCAAAAGGCCAAGAGGCAATGAAATCTATTTTTTGAATTTATTTTCATTCAACAATATTGTAAACATTTTGCTCCTTTATTAGCCTTTTACTACTTCTTATTAGAAATCTAGGTTAGTTTTTTTATTTGCTAACATAAATAATTCTATAATTCAAGAGGCTTATATGTATTGCTGTGCATCTTTTTTTTTGTTTGTTTGTTTGGAAATGCAATTGCTTAAAATAATTGTTTTGCTAAAATTCTTCATTGAAAACTTGTGTTGTTCATAAAAACTTGTTTGTCAGCCGGCTGTGAATTCCATTTATTGAAACCCCTGATGAAACACATTATCTTTTAAGAAATCTTTGGCAGTTTGATTTGCATTTTTTCACATATCAGTTAAACATTTTTTTTCATGTGTTGACCCTTTTTGGTTCTTTTGTGAATTTTCTTTGTTCATTTTTTTAACAAAAACAACTCAAGTTTATTAATCTTTTTTTTTTTTTTGAGATGGAGTCTTACTCTATCACCCAGGCTGGAGTGCAATGACGTGATCTCAGCTCACTGCACCCTCCATCTCCTAGGTTCAAGCGATTCTCCTGCCTCAGCCTCTTGAGTAGCTGGATTTACAGGCTCCCACCAACATGCCCGACTAATTTTTGTATTTTTAGTAGAGAAGAGGTTTCATCTTGTTGCCTAGGCTTGTCTTGAACTGACCACAAGTGATCTGCCTGCCTCAGCCTCCCAAAGTGCTGGAATTACAGGCGTGAGCCAACACGCCCGGCCTGTTAATCTTTTAGGTACACATTACAAATAAAGTTTACCAGTTTTTCCCTTTATTCTTATTTTTTTTTTGCACAACTTATTTCGTTTTTACCTATTCAGCTTTATTAATCTTATTTGTCCTCTTATGCATATAGAAGCTTTCCTATTAGACAAATATCATCCCTTTTATTATTATGGAATGTCCTTCTGTGTTACTAGCAATATTTGTTGGCTTAAAGTCTTTTGTATCTTGTATTAATACAGCCATTTCAGCTCTTTTGTGGTTCCTTTTTTTTTTAAAATTTTTTTTTTTTTTTGACGGGTCTCACTCTGTTACCCAGGTTAGAATGCAGTAGCCTGATCTCAGCTCACTGCAACCTCTGCCCATTCAGGCTTAAGTGATCCTCCCACCTCAGCTTCCCAAGTACTTGGGACTACAGGTGCATGCCACCACATCTGGCTAATTTTTTGTAATTTTTTTGGTAGATATGAGGTTTTGGCTTGTTGCCCAGGCAGGTCTCAAACTCTTGAGCTCAAGTGATCCACCCACCTTGACCTCCCAAAGTGTTGGCATTGCAGGTGTGAGCCACTGTGCCCAGCCTTATGGTTACTTTTTTTTATGGCATATCTTCTTTCCCTTTTACTTTCAACCTATTTGTATCTTTGAATCTAAGTGTGTTTCTTGTAGACAATATGTAGTTGGATCATGCTTTTTAAGTCCTGACGATGTTGGCCTTCCAATTGGATTGCTTAGTTCATTCTCATTTAATGTAATTATTGATATGGTTGGATTTTGTTCTTTGTTTTCTATATTTTTAATGTCTTTTTTTGTTTGTTTTTGTTGCTCCTTTACTGCTTTCTTTTGTGTTAAATATTTTTAGTGTACTATTTGAATTCTTTTGTTGATTTTCAAATGATATACATTTTTGATCTTTTTTAGAGGTTGCTCTATGGATTATAATATGCATCTTATCACAGTCTACTGGAGGTCATTGCTGATATAAATTTGGTATAATATATAGTAGTAGTTTTGCTTCAATTAGCTCCATTTCTTTCCTACTCTTTGGTGCTGTTATTATTAGATATATTACACTTATACATTTTGTAAACCCATTGATACAGTGTTATAATCATTGCTTTAAAAAATTTTATCTTTTAAAGACGTTAAGAAAAGAGAAAAAATATTTTTATTCGTCTTTCATATTTAGCATGTATTTACTATTTCCCATGTTCTTCGTTTCTTTCTGTGAATTCAAGTTACCATCTGCTGTCATTTCCTTTCAGGCTTCCTTTAGTATTTCTTGTAAGGCAGGTCTGCTAGCAAGGAATTTTCTGTCTTTCTTTGTCTGGAAAGGTATCATATTTCACTTTGATTTTTAAATAGTCATCAGCTAATGATTGGTTAGAGGTTATGCTCAAAAAACTTGAGTAAGGTTTCCAGTCTTTGGTAATGAGTGTGTATGTGGGTTAGGGACTACATTAAAAGCAGTTTTAAAGTCAGCTTAAACTTTTACCTACCTTCTTAGTTTTCCCATGTGCCTGTCTACAGCCTCCTAGTCAGCCAGGGATGTGTGGATTGCTTAGACCCTTTTAGATGTCGCCTGCAGGTATATGCATAGCCTCTCAGCCAGCTAGCAACTTGCAAAGAGTTTATCAAGCCCTTCTGTGGGTCTTTTATTTCTATGGTTTACCTGTTAAATTTCTGGTTAGTCCTTTGGTCTGTTGTTTGCCCCAACCCAAATTTTAACTTTTGACCAGTAGAGCTGGAGACTTTTCTTATTTATTTATTTATTTACTTATTTTTACTGCGTTCGCTACTTTCACTAACAGCATCTCTCAATATGAGTTTTTTGCCCTCTGCTCCAAATTATGTCAGCCCCTCATCTCAGGAAAGCTGCTGTTTCATGACTAGCCATGGCCAATGAACAGGGGTGGAGGAATTAGAAGGGGAGAGTGATGGAAGTAGCTCCAGGCAAGAAAGCTACAGAGTCCCACTGTTGAGCAGTTATTATGAATAAACACTTCTTGACTTGTTGTTCTCTTTTGTTTAGTTTCCAGAACCCTAAAATAGTTGTTTTGGATAGTTTACATTTGTTTTCTTTGGATAGAAGATTTGCCAAGCTTTTCTGTGTGCCATAGTTGGAAGTCTAGCCTTGGATACTTCATTTTATAGGATGAATTTTTTTTGGCATTGAGATGATGATTCTTCATTTCCTTTTATTTCTCTTTTTTTAAGACTGAGTCTCACTTCGTCGTCTAGGCTGGAGTGCAGTAGCGTGATCTCGGCTCACTGAAACCTCCGCCTCCGGGGTTCAAGTGATTCTCGTGCCTCAGCTTCCTGAGTAGCTGAGATTACAGGCTTGCACCACCATGCCCAGCTAATTTTTGTATTTTTAGTAGAGATGGGGTTTCACCGTGTTGACCTGGCTAATCTCAAACTCCCGGCCTCAAGTGATCCACCTGTCTTGGCCTCCCAAAGTGCTGGGATTACAGGCCTGATCCACCATGCCTGGCCCCTTTTATTTCTCTTATGTCATTAATTTTATTGGTAGCTATTTTAAGTCTTATGCATTCTTTGGATAAAATCTTTTTTGATTATAATTTCCCAGTCTTTTAAAGTATGTATTAATTTTTAATAATTTGAGATTCTTTTCACCGATGTTCTCATTAAAACTTGATGCTGGATTTGTCTTAATGCACAGTGAAAACCAATTCAGGCTAGACATTTTGCCTAACCCTAAAGAAAACTGAGTGAGCTAAAGGTGATCAATTCCTTTTGTAGGCATTATCCTGCACTGAAAACTCTGGAACATCTAGAGCATACCTACCTGCCTCAAGTAAGCCACTATCGATTCTGCAAGGTGATGGTGGACAACATCCCCAAGCTTCGAGAAGAAATAAAAGATGTTTCTATGTCCGATCTCAAAGACTTTCTGGAGAGCATCCGCAAACATTCAGACAAAATTGGAGAGACTGCCATGAAGCAAGTAGGTCTTGGGTTTATGATAGGTTGGCCAGTGGCTTATCAGTATTGAGTTAAACACAGGTTTCTCTTTGCCAAGTATCTAGTTGTTTCTTATCATTTTAGGGAAGTCCTTCATATTTATGGGAACACGTGATTAAAAATGTTTTCTTTTTTTTTAACAGAGCAATGGACAATTATATTGTTTTGCTCTGTAGATGTTCAGTAAATATTGGTCCGTTGTAATGGTTTACATTGAGATTATGAAGAAATTTTTCTATTGTTTGTATACTTCCCTTGACTTTGCATGTAATTTGAAGCTCAAGATATTTTAAAGTTCTCCTTCTAGTTAATGACCTAAATTGTACCACATGTGTCTTTGGTTGATTATTTACTATGTAAGCAAGATAGCATGTTATATATGCATATTTCTGATATTAATAGGTGTCAGTGAAAAAAGGCCTATTGGGAAATGCTTTGAATTATGATCAAAGAAAAGGATTTATTAACAGCTTGTATATTAATAAATATGTTACCAGTATTTACATTTGTTAAAACATTTTCATCCCTAAGTCACCAAAGTCACAAGGAACATCTAAATTTCTTTTTTTAAATTATGAATGAAAGGTCAGTAATGTTTTACAATGGTATTTGCTCACTTGAAATTTGTCACATTGATTTTATGAAAAATTTTTAGTATACCTGATGATATAGCCTGCAGCAACAAATACAAGAATCAGTTGTTTATGGAAAGTACTTTTTGGTTCTGTAAACAATAGTGTTCTTGAATAGATCATTTGCAGTTTTTATCATTCTGTGAGGAATGAAGGAATAGATTATATTTCAAATCATATTTTAGGTCTTGACTAGCCTTGATAATCTATTCAGATGTCTATTTGATCCATAATATCTATTTGATCCTCCAAAAGAGATTCTCCAGTTACCGTTTCCTCAGGGAATACAGATATTTTCCCTTTCTTCCTTTAAATTTTGTCAGTGTTATACTTCACAAAGTGCAGAGTTTAAAAGTAGATGATAAACCTGACAGAGATAATTGTGTGATTTCATTGTTTATAGTGGTGAAGAAACAAAATTAATCAGTGGCAATATACCTTTGCATTGCTGGGTACATATTTTGAATACAGGAATGAAGCTATCTTCTGAGATAAGTCTTTATTGTGGTTTGCTCAGTTTCTCCTAAGCTTTTAAAATATAGGAGAGTATAGTACAAAGCCTCTATGGAAGCTGCCTTTTTAAAAATTGCTTTTTCTGAGCCTCTGCTTGAGAAATTAATTTGCTTCCCTTTTGATGAAAGAGGAAGCCATGAAGAATATTACTTTATTTAATGTGAGGCTAACTGGGCTCATTCCTCAATTATCTGAAGAAATTAAGACCAAGAAGAGGGAAGTAACTTGCTTAAGTTCAAACAACTTGTAAAGGTGAGATCCTGCATTAGAATTCAGGTTGGGTTGAAATGAATTTGTCTACTATGATACTCAATCTGTGTAAACTATTAGCTGTTTGCTCTATTTTTGTCATATAAAGAAATGATGAAGAAATCTTTTGTAAATCCAGGACTTTTAATTAACTGAGAAATCTTTATTTCTCCTATAACATTTTTCATCTCAGGATCCTTGAGTAAAGATATGTTAACCCATTAAAAAATCTTTTGTAGTACCTAGAACGTAAGGAAGATAGGAGAGAGAAAATACCATGTACTTTGTACATACTAGGTGTTCAATAAATGTTTGAATTCCCAGATAAGAGGGAGAGGAAGTGGTTTATTTCTCATTGCCTCAAGCCCAAAACAGTGTTTCTGGTTTGTGATGGTTTTCTTTGCAATGGTGATTTAAGGACTTAGAATCCTCCCATTGTATGGCTCTTCCATCTTTAAGATGGCTTTGAAGATTGCTTTAGAAGGAGAAAGACCAAAGAGTGTTGCATGTGGGAGGGTCTTTAAGGGCCAGGCATGGATGCCACACGTCACTTCTACCCATATTCTGTTGGTCTGAACTTAATTATATAGCCATACCTACCTGCAAGAGAGGCTGGAAAATGTAATCTCACTCATTCTCTAACAGGAGGAGGATATAGGTTTGATGAATAATAGTATCTGGCACAGTCTACCTTCTGGTGATCAAATATCTTTTCATTCTTTCTCTCATACATAGAACACACTCCTTCCCTAGGGGGCAACAGTCCAATGGCCCATGTAGTCATTACATCCATCTCAAAATCTAGTATCTTCCAGGGATGCTCAACCCTCTCCATAAGATTCAGCCATGGCTCTTCATGAGCTGGTAACTACTCAACTAAGATTGCAAGTTGTGTGTACTGGTGTCTCCTTCCACCCCCAATATACAATGAAGAAGCTAGAATAAAATAATTATAACAAAACCTTTTATTTAGAAAAGGGAAGAATGGGAGACGAACAATATTCTCTGCTTCATAACAAATCATATAAATCTACTTAGGCAGGCCCTGGGAAGTTCCTCTGCTCTGGTAGTAGGGGAATTTCCTTGCTTAGACCTTGATTCCCTGGAAGGAACTCCTTTGCTCATTGTTCTCTTGAGCTCCTAGCTGCACACTGGCTTTTACTTGTTTATATGTGTGTGTGTATGTATATACTTTATATGTGTGTATATATATACTTTATATGTGTATATATATACTTTATATATTTTTTATTTTTTATATATTATATATATATTTTAAATATATACTTCTGAAGTAGATGCTGGGAAATATACATTCCTTAGAAGGCATACTTCTCTTTCTCTCTCTATATCTATATATCTGTATCTGCAATTGTGTCTACATTTACATTTATATATGTCTTTTACTGCCTGCTTTTTGCTTTTTGCCTGAGGGTTGGTTTAATGTTCTGAACAAACATTTATTAATATTTAGTCCAAATTTGTGTTTTTTTGACATTATCATTCCCTCAAAATGTAGGCATCTCATCTTTTTCTTTCCAATAGGTTCTGTGAGGACACCATACCCACTGTTCTTCCCTAAATATAATTTTCAAGAATGATTTTGTTTTTCTTCTCCTCTCTTTGGGGAAGTAGTGGAGGTTGGGGAGCATAGCCCTTGCTTCATGCTTCTTTCTCAGTTTGATGGCCTTATATTGAGGTGACGTGAAACAGTGGGTGGTAAGATCATGCTTGAATCTGACATCTCTGCCTCAGAGTTGAGTCACTTTGTTGAACTAAAAGCCTTCCTGGGACTTTATTGCATAAGCCTTTACTATTTGTTTTTTCTCATACTGTTTAGGATCTGTATATATTCCCCTTTTAACCCTGTGAGGCCTAAGTTTCTGGGACTACTTCTGTTCCCTATAATTTCAGTCTGCAAATGAGCTAATACTTTTCTGAGCTTATCGTTTTTATGCAATACCTTGCCAAAAGCAGAAAGTAAATACCAGTGTACACTATAACTCTCACTCTTTATTTACTTATAATGCAGTAGGCCCAATAGGGAAGTGATATGCCTATTCACTTATTATAGGTTCCAATTTTACTAGTTGTTTTGCCACAGTATTATAGGGCTTTTCAGCCTTTTAACTTGTTAAATATATGTTCTTACTGCCCACTGCCTGACTACTAAACCCATGTCTTTTATTTTAGATTTTTTTTGGGGGGTAACACCATATTTCCAACACCTGTTTCTGTATTCCTTAAATAATGTTCCCTGCTGTAACAAACTCTAAAATCTCATAATAGAAATTTTATGTTTTGCTTATGTAAAGACCAAAATGCATGTCCCTGGTGGGTGACTTTCAAGAGATCTAGGAGTCTTCCACATTGTGGCTTTCAAGGGTACCACAGAAGGGGAAAGAGAGTAAGTAATGCCTGGAGGTTTTTTAGGGATGAAGCTTGTAAGTGGCACGTCTCACTTCTGCCAATATTACATTGGCCAGAGGCCAATCACTGCAAAGGAGGGTCGGAAATATACTCTAGCTGTGTGATCAGGAGAAAGAAGAAATAGGCTTGATGAATAGCTAAGCTAGTCTCTGCCATAACCTGCTATCATATAGCCTAGAAAGATAAGTATCTTCCACGTCTCTTGCTTTTTCTTCACAATCTTTTCATCATTTTCCCTATGTGTTTGCCTTCTAATTTATTAATTCAGTTTTTAGCTTTGTCATTGCTGCTATTTAGGACTTTATTATTATTTTTTAGTCCTACAGTCACAGTTTTGGCTTTAAAGAATTTGTTCTTGTTCTTATATTCTTTCTGTACCATGGTAACTTCTTTTTTCAAACATTTCTAAGTATGCTTCTTTAGAATTGTACTGAGAAAACAGACTTGAAAGTCTTACTTAATATTGATAGTTGGTCTGGGCTCTTCTACAAATTATGTAGGTGACTGCTTTTTCTTGGTGAGCATCCCTCTTTTTATTCTTCTACCCAATGTGTCCTGAGGTGCTGCAGTGAGTGATCCATGGGTGAACTTTGTCCTTGATACTGTGGAGCCAGGTTGGTACATTGGCTTCTTTTTGGGATATACCAGCCAAAACATCACTAACTGGTTCTACCCTAATTAAACTTGAATGAGTAAATTAAGCTCTAATAATTTATCTGAGATTATAATCTCAAACTGTTTGTTGTTCAATTTTATTAAAAGATAAAACACAAAAAATACTATTTGAGGATCCTCTGAAGCATATGTGGCTTGTGCATTCTTCTGTATGCAAGGTTTTATATAGAACTTTATCATTAGGAAGCTCTTTTTCTTTAATTGCATGTGGTCTAAAATCGAAAGGTCTTTAGATAGAACTTTATCACTAGGAAGCTCTTTTTCTTTAATTGCATGTGGTAAACAGAATTCTAAAATGTCCTCCAGGATTCTTGCCCCCTTGCATGTACATCCAATAAAATCACCTCTTCTTGAGAGGGTGGGCTTGATCTAATCAGAGGAGATCCTTTAAAAGAGGGCCAGGAGGTCAGAGATAGAAGATGTTAGAAAGATTCAGTGCTCCAGCAGATACTCTATTGTTGGTCTTGAAGAAACAAAGTGCCATTTTGGGAGAAGGCCACATGGCAGGAAACTGTAGGCAGCCTTGAGTTGCTAAAAATGATCCCCGCCTGACAGCCAACAAGAAAATGGGGACTTCGGTCCTACAATCACAAGGAACTGAATTCTGCCAACAACCTTAATAAGCTTAAAAGAGGACCCTGGGTTCCAAGTGAGAGAGACCCCCAGCAATGATTGACACCATGATTTCAGCCTGGTGAGACTCTGAACAAAGGACGCAGACCCAATAGTAATACTGGCATTCTAAACCCCTGATCCATGAGTTAACTCTGAGATAATAATTGCGTGTGGCTTTAAGTTGCTAAATTTATAGCAGTTTGTTACTCAGGAAAAGAAAACCTATACTCTATTATAATTTTGGCCTCAAATAGAATTACTTAAAAAAACTTGTACATTGATGTGTTGCCTTTGGATCTAGGAAACAATTGTATAGTTTCATTTAAAATGGGGTCTAGCTAGATGTCTCTCAGTCTTCTGTCTTTCTTCCAATATACCTGGGAAGCTGCAGAAAAATAAGAGAATATACAAGGTCAATCATTTAGCGAATCTGAGGAGGAGTTTCAAAATTGTCCATTTTACTGTTAGTATTGTACAGTAGTCCACACTTATTTATGGTTTTACTTTTAATGGTTTCAGTTATCCAGAGTCAACTGTAGTTCAAAAATATTAAATGGAAAATTCCAGAAATAAACAATTAATAAACTTCAAGTTGTTCACCATTTGGAGTAGTGTGATGAAATCCCCTGTTCAGTTCCACCTGGGACAGAATCATCCCTTGGTCCAGCGTAACCATGCTGTATATGCTCCCTGTCCTATCCACCTGTTAGTCACTTAGTAACCTCTTGGTTATCAGATTTACTGTGGCAGTATTGACTGCTTGTGTTCAAGCAGCCCTTATTTTACTTAGTAATGGCTCCAAAGTGCAAGAGTAGTGATACTGGCATATGGTTATAATTGTTCTATTTTATCATTTATTGTTATTTATTGTGGTTAATCTCTTCCTGTGCTTAGTTTATAAATTAAACTTTATCATAGGTATATACAGTTATATAGGCCATGGTACTATCCATGGTTTCAGGGATATATGGGGGAACTTGGAACAAACCTTCTGTGGATAAGAGATAGGGGGGCTACTGTAGTGAATTTTAAGTTAAGTTTATTTTCAACAAATCTTTTAGGTTCTCATATTGCATTTGTTGTTGTCATTTTGTTTTTAACATGGTAGTAGATTGAAAGCATTTAGTGGACATACATGTGGGTTCTGTCATGGGAAATAGAGCCATCTTTAGAGCAGTAGAAAACCCCTCCATTTTATCCTATTCCATTTTCTGTGTTGATCTTCTTCCTGTGTGCTTCCAAAATACTGTGTATATCTTATTTTGGAACTGTGACTTTAGTTTGAAGTGATTAAAAAAAAAAATCCTCAAAAAGTTCTTTGTTAATTGTCAACTGTTTTCTAGTTTTCCTTTTGAAATTTTTTTCTGGATTTCACTTATTATGGAATTGATTTGTACAGGAGAGAAGATCTGTATTTCTTATTTTGATTAGTTTGCTTTAGGCTTTGTGGGACTAAATAACATTTATAATGTAATCATTCTGTGTGAGCCCTTTAACAAGGGGAAGGATTTATTTACTTTTACAATTCTAACTTGCCTTTGCCAGACTATATGGGTTATGCAACTGATTTAAGGAAGTGAACTAATTGCCTATAAAAGATATTGAAGGCTCCTAGGCATTATTCCTTGAGTAAATGGGTAAGATTAGTTGTCACCATGGTCCTTTCAAACCTTTACTTTCTTTGGTTAAGTCTTCACTACAGCAAAATTTACTCTTTAATGTATGGCGTAGAACATCTTTTGACTTAGATCTGGCACAGTACTATTGACTGAGTTCATGTAGTCCATGTATTCACCACTATGTAAAAGAAGTATTGTTGAAGCCTCTTGTATGCTAGATATTATGCAAAACATGCACAGAGTGTGGTCTTTGTTGTCAAAGAAGTTGGTCTGGTGTTCCTGGATTTACTTTCTTTTCTCTTTTCTTCTTGATTTTGATAGTTGTATGTTTGTACCAATTTTTGCTTCTTACTCTTTTGCCTAAATGAATGGTCTGGGGGTAATGTGGGATCTCATTTTTAAACATTTTTTTCTGCTTGCCTTAAAAAATTATTTGTATTACATACGCTTCTGAAATATTTTGAACCTGACTTCAATGAAAAAGCACACATATATTATATGACCATTAAATTTAAAAGATCAGTGTCTCTTTACTGATATTGAGTTGGGGTGAGAGAAGAGAAATAATTTATTCCTTAAATCTACTTTATTTATTTTTTGTTCATTTAATTTGTTTTTTGGCTCCCCACAGAAAGCAATATTTTTTAAATCTAGTTTAAAGACAGTATGGCAGTTTGGTTTCTGTTCTTTAGGGTAAAAAGGAACTTGGCCAGGTGCAGTGGCTCACACCTGGTGAAACCCCATCTCTGGGCACGGTGGGTGGCGGTACCAATTGTTCACAACTCCATTTTCTTATTGAACAATTGCAACTACATTTCTCTGTGAGTATTTTTAAATAAACTTATTTTGGACAGTATGAGCTTTGGGAAGGTAATTTATATACATGACTTTAAAAGATTTTCCTTATTATTTTCAGATTTCAATGTTAAGAAATAGTTTTTTTTTTAAAGCTATATTTTCAGTGATGGCTTTAATGTCAGTGAGAAACCAAACCCTATATCTGTTCTCATAAGCAATCTAAACCATAGAAATTAGTGAGACTTAAATGCATCTTTTAATTTTATTCTTAGAAATTTGATTTTGGTCTTGAAGTGGCAGGTGCAAAATACAAAAACAAAGATTAGAAAAAAGAAATTAAAGAAAAGAAATTTAATTTTGGGCTCTTGGCCTTTCTAGAGTCTCTTCAAATAATTTCATGTGTCTGGTGATTGTGTTTCTCAGTTACGTGGTTAAGCTATACATTGAGCTCAGTATTTTGTCATCTTCCTCTGTTCTGATACTTCTTGGTATGAACAATTGAGTTTACTGGTGGCTGTAGTTTCTTTTCCGCAACCCTAGACCCCTGCCACGTGTGCAGAATGTAGTGAAGCCAAGTTTGAGGTTGGATCTGGAGCCCTCCAACAATCCCTGTGATGTGCAGTCTAGCCTGGATTTCTTCCTGGCCCTGGAGAAACCCAGTTGAGAATTCCTAGGATTGCTGTGCTCACAGGAAGTGCTTTAGTCTTGTCCTCTGCCAGATGTTTTCTTTACTGGGCATGAAAACGCCATCAAAATAATGCTAAGAGAATTGAAATATAGAGAAATAAAAATAAGCAAAGAAGAAGAAATATTCAAAATGTTCAGGATGGCTAAAGCAGTAGGCCTAAGGATGATCTAGAAGAGAGAGAAATCTAGCTTACTTGTGTTTTCTCACATCCTTCTACATCTTGAGAAGAAGTTTTAGCAAGTAACCCTGAAGTAGTTTTTTTTTTTTTTAATGTTAATTATAAGCTGTACTTGGTGGCTGATGTCTGTAATCCCAGCACTTTGGAGGCTGAGATGGAAAGATCACTTGAGGCCAGGAGTTTGAGATTAGTCTGGGTAACATAGTGAGATTTTGTCTCTCCAAAAAAAAAAAAAAAAAAAAAAAAAATTAGCTGGGTGTGGTGGCACAAGCCGGTAGTCCCAGCTACTCAGGAGGCTGAGGAAGGAGGATGGCTTGAGCCCAGGAGTTTGAGGCTGCAGTGAGCTGTGATTGCACCGGTGTAGTCCAGCCTGGGTGACAGAGCAAGAATCCGTCTGTTAAATTTTTTAAATTTAAATTACATATAGTAAAGTTCACTTTTCTTTGGTGTATATGAATTTTAAAACATGTATAGACTCATATAACCACTACTGCAAACAGGATGCAGAGAATAATTCTATCACCTTCTAAAATTTCTTTATACTACTCTTTGTAGTTAAACCTTCCTTTCATTTATAATCCCTGGCAACCACTAATCTGTGTTCTCCACCTCCATTGTTTTGGCTTTTCTAGAATATTGTATAAATGGAATATTATGGGTAAATGCAACTGTTTAGTATCTTGATTAGGGTGGTGATTGCACAACTCTATGCATTTGTCAAAACTCATAGAAATGTATACACAAATGTAAATTTTACTGCATGTAAATTAAGGTTTCCATCAGCTTTCAGTTCTGTTACTAAAGGATCATGCTGGAATATATGAAGATTTATGAGTGTTTTAATAATATTTTGAACTATGCAGGATTGGGATTCCACTGTCCTAACATGTCATTGCTGTTTTTCCTTGTCCTTTCCCTGTCTATTGTTTATATGTTTGCCTTTCCTTGTGTGAGTTTCTATCATGTATAGTATTGGGAACTTGTTTTTTTCCATAAAAGATTTGAACTCTTTTTACAATAGAGACTCTTATTTTGTTTCAGGAGGTTAATATTTCCCTAGTCTGGTTTTTTTTTTCTAAAAATTTTTTTTTAAATTTAATATTTTGTAGAGTCAAGTATATTGATCCATTGTGAATTCTTTCAGCACATTTCCAAAATAAAAACAAATGCATGTTGTTTGTTTTTATCCTTTCAATAACTATTTTATTTCTTCCTTTTATCTGCTATATATTTCTTTTCCTTTGTAGCATTAATGTCTCTTTCTCACCTAATCTTGATTAGCTCACTCACTCATTCATGAAATATGTATTGAGTATTTATAATATGTAAAATACTATGGTAGGCATTATGTTATTCAATTCAGAAACACAGGAACTTTGTTTTCTAATGAAAAATAGAATGGGTGCAGTGGCTCATGCCTGTAATCCCAGCACTTTGGGAGGCTGAGGCAGGTGGATCACGAGGTTAGGAGTTTGAGACCAGTCTGGACAAGATGGTGAAACCCCTTCTCTACTACAGATACAAAAATTAGCTGGGTGTGGTGCTGGGCACCTATAATCCCAGCTACTTGGGAGGCTGAGGCAGGAGAATCACCTGAACCTGGGAGGCAGAGTTGCAGTGAGCTGAGATCGCACCACTGCACTCTAGCCTGCGTGACAGAGCAAGACTCTGTCTCAAAAAAAAAAAAAAAAAAAAAGAAAAATATACATAAATAATAGGAATACAAGGTAGAAAATGCTAAGTGCCATGGAAGAAATAGAGATAAAATGTTAGAATTTAGAAGGATGAGAAATCTCATATAGCTGTGTGAGATATTCCAGGTTTAATAATAAGGTGCATTTGACTTAAATCTGGATATATAATGTTCCAGTTACTATTTCTGCATAACAAATTGTCATAAAACTTAGTAGCTAAAAACACCAACGATTTTATTAGGCTTATAAAATCTGTGGGTCAGGAATTTGGTAAGGGCACACACTTGACTCTGTCCCCAAGATGTCTGGGGTATCAGCTGGGATGACTTTAATGCTGAGAGGGGCTTAGGCTTGAGAGCTGGAATAATTTAGGGGCCCCTTCCTTCACAACTCTGGCACCTTTGTTGGGATGGCTTAAAGACTAGAAGTGCTGACTTAAGTGCTTACACGTGACTTTTCCTCACAGCATGGAAATATCCCCGGTATGGTTGAACTTCTTATGGGCTCCAAGCACAATGTGGAAACTTGATCACTTTCTTTGACCTAGCCTTGGAAGTTGTGTTATAGTGGTCAAAGCAGTTGCAAGACAGCTATAGTCAAGGGAAGGGATCATAGACACCTATCTCTTGATAGGATGAATGTCAAAGAATTTTGTGGCTGTTTTTAAAAATCCATTCCACGAGGCCATGGTCTGAATGTCTTCCTAGGCTAAAGGAGTAATGTAGTGATAACAAACTACAGAAAAGTAAAAATCTCTGAGAGATAATCCAAGGCAGAATTTCAGCTGATAATAGTTACCCAAAAGAAATAAGGCAGGTTAGCCTGGACAGGATTAGGTTAGCCTGGACAACCCTGTCTCTAAAAAAAAAAAAAAACAAAAAAAATATTACCTGGGCGTAGTGGCACATGTCTGTAGTCCCAGCTCCTTGGAAGGCTGAGGCAGGAGGATCACTTTGAACCCAGGAGATGGAGGCTGCAGTAAGCTATGGTCGCACCCAACTGCACTTCCACTGGGGTGACAAAATGAGACCCTGTCTTCAAAAAAGAAGGTAAGTTAACTTTTCAACTAGATAATTACATTCCTTATGTCCTCTTGTCCCGGCCTCCTGACCATGACACACACACACCTTTCAGCTGTTTTTTTTTTTGGCGGGGTGAATGACTCTGGGAAAGTATTTTGTTGGAAAGTGATTAGTCTCCTCCAGAAATCTGTTCACAAATGTCTTCTTGTGAATATCATGTGTGTTTATCTGTCTTGTTTAGTGGTTTACAAAGAATTATCCAGAAGGGATGCATTCATATAGTATTAATAAAAGCGAAGAAGGACGACCAAATTTTTAAAAATATCTTGTTAAAACAATAAATATGTAGCATATTTTCTAGGTAACTGATACATTTTATTCTTCTATCCCAATGAAGTTTGGTTTATTCTTTTCTCTGGTCATTGATAATGAAGTGGATCAGAAATATAGGCTGGGAAGCACATTCAACAGGTAATGAGGACTACCAGAAAATTTAATTCATTATTGTTACGCTATTCAATGATTGGGAATGAGGCATTTTTCTTATTCCCTCTTGTTTAGGATCTCAACAGAGAAATGAATCCATAATCCAAAACGCAGAAAAGTTAAAATTTTGTAAATGAAAAGAATTTTGTAGGTCTTGTGGCCACCTAAGTTGTTCTTTTTATAGGGGTGTGTGTGTGTGTGTGTGTGTGTGTGTGTGTGTGTGTGTGTGCATGCAGAGGAGGAAAAATTATCTTCAGATTAGGACAGTTGTTTGAGGAGATAGGAAAGGTTTTGTCAGGTTGAGGTGCTTACTTGCCCATGTGTGTGTATGTATGCACGTGTGTGTATGAAGTTAGCCAACCATTGAGCTCTCCGTGTGTAGTTACCCATTAGAACAGAACAGTGACAATGGATCTTTATTTGAACTTTAAAGTATTTGTAAATTTTTGAAAACAGAAAATATCATTTTAGGAGTACTGATGGCTTGTCATGGCAGATAATTGCCTTCTGTACCAGTGAGAGTTTAATTGGAAGGGAAGTAGAACATTTGAGAGCCCTTGTTTTTAAAAACAGTTTGCAGTGCTGATGGTTAAGATGTGTTCTGGCTATGGCACACCACCATAAAGAATGTGGACTTTAAATTACATAGGACTCACTTGCAGAATACTAGGTGACAAAGTAGCTCTGGGGCAGGTATTTGGAGGAGGGAAACCTGTAGGCAAGATAGACTCCAGGAATTAGAATTCCTTATGATAATCATTTACTTACAGTTTCTTGAGGACATGAATCTGAATTGATTTCATCTTTTTGTTCCCACAGAACCTAGGTGTACTGCCTTGCTTTTCTTTTTTGACATATGCATTTAGGGACAGAGACTCTCCATGGATATTTTAAGAGTTTTAATATTTTCCCGCCTTTCTTAGGTGATTAATTTGCTGATGAAACCTGTGACTATTATATTCAAATTTGATATCTCTAGATGCAATTTATCTTTGAAATTCCAGATGAATTTTTTTCTCTTAGGTACAGTGTTTTTTTTTTTTTTTTTTGGAAGATGGAGTCTTGCTTTGTCACCAGGCTGGAGCGCAGTGGCGTGATCTCAGCTCGCTGCAAACTCCGACTCCCTGGTTCAAGTGATTCTTCTGCCTCAGCCTCCAGAGTAGCTGGGATTACAGGAGCCTGCCACCACGACCTGCTAATTTTTTTTTTCTTTGTATTTTTTTTTTAGTAGAAACGGGGTTTCACCGTGTTAACCAGGATGGTGTCGATCTCCTGACCTCATGATCCGCCCGCCTTGACCTCCCAAAGTGCTGGGATTACAGGCGTGAGCCACCGCGCCCGGCCTGTAATCACTGAATTTTAAACGTACAATTTCGACCCCATTACTGATTGAACAAATGAAATATTTTATATATGTGTTGAGCAACTCACTGTAACTTCTAAACAGAGAAGAAAATGAGGCAAATAACAAAAGTGGAATTCACATCACAGCTCTTAGCTTAGTAAGTAGGAGATTGTCTCTAAATGTATAGATTTTTCTGTTCTTCAATTTCCTTAAGAAATTTGATCAGGATGAAAAAAACTAGGAAGAGCCTTTACTCTCTCAAAGTCTTCTAGTCTGGTGGTTGACACAGATAACTTTGTGTGTGCGTGTGTGTGTCTGTGTGTGTGTGTGTTTCTGTGGTCTTTGTATCTAATAGGATACAGCCATCCCTCCAAATCCACCACTTCAGCCAATGGCAGATGAGAATATTCGTACAAAAGCAAAAGAATTAAAAAAAAAATTAAAATAATACCAATAAAAACAATAGAGTATAACAACTTTTTGCATAGTTTTTACATTGTGTTAGATACTATAGGTAATCTACAGATGATTTGAAATATAAAGGAGTATGTACATAGGTTATATGCAAATGTTACACCATTTTATGTAAGGGACTTGAGCATCCACAGATACTGGTATTTGCAGAGAAGTCCTGGAACTAATCTCTTGTGGATACTGAGGGATGACTGTATATAGAAAGCTATATTTTTAGCATAGATTTTGTGTGTAGTGCCATTAAAAGCTGGCTTGAACCATGGTGGTCTTAGCCTACTTTTGAGGGCTATCCTGTCCTTGGATTTGGTAATTTTACCCTGGTGCCAGAGGATTTGAGGGTAATGAATATCTGATTTTCAGTACTATAACGTTGTTTTTTTACTTAAACTAAAGTCTGTTATTAATTTGTACCTTTCCTTTACCTCTAAATAAACCATATAAGAAAGCAAACAAATGCCAAAAAATAGTCCAGCCTACTTCCCAGCAGAGTGTCTTCAGCTTTTCGTAGTCTACTAAACATATGGCCCTCCCAGCTTCCCTAATGAAGAAGTCTGTGGCCTAATGGGGCAAGTATTGTTTGACTTTCTTTCTTTCTTTCTTTTCTTTTGTTTTTCTTAAGATGGAGTCTCACTCTGTTGCCCAGGCTGGAGTACAATGGCGCAATCTCGGCTCACTGCAACCTTTGCCTCCCAGGTTCAAGCGATTCTCTGCCTCAGCCTCCTGAGTAGCTGGGATTATAGGTACCCATCACCATGCCCAGCTAATTTTTTGTATTTTTAGTAGAGACAGGGTTTCACCATCTTGGCCAGGCTGTTCTTGAACTCCTGACCTCGTGATCCACCCGCCTCGGCCTCCCAAAGTGCTGGGATTACAGGTGTGAGCCACCACGCCCAGCCATGTTTGACTTTCTTGATACGTCTTCAAGCAGAGTTTCTTCTATTAACTTTGGAGAAGGGAGCTATCTGTAGCAATAGTTCATAAGCATTTTAGGGATGTAAACTTTTTGAGAATGTAGTGAAACTCGTGAACCTTCTTTTTTAGAAAAATTACCACGTGCACATAAAATGTTAGGGGATTTAGACACTCTCTGAAATAGATATATGTTCTTTGTGAGAGCCCTCCAGATTATTAAGGTCCATATCAATGTCAGAATCAGTAGTATATTCTGGGATGCTCCTTTTCTAGTTTCTTCATGATTTGTGAAGAGTATGTAGTAGAAGAGATTGAATAAAATTGTAAGCATCTCAATTTAATTTTATACCATGAGCGAAAATGGATGCTAACATCAGTAACATATAAACAAATAGGTTCAAGATGTTGGTAAACTTTTCTGAGTAGCCAAGTTTAGATACTAGATTGATGTCAGCGAATAAAGTGATCTATATTTCATTTTGCTGTTGGCAGTGGTAAAATTGGATAACGTTGTATTTTCAGACGTTGGTTTAGCTATAACTTCTCATGCTTTTGTCACTTATTTTTTCTCACTCCTTATTTCTGTTGTACAGTTAGTACACAAGAAATAGAGAAGGGCAAGATAACGATGAAAAATGTTCTGATTTTGACTTGAAATAGAGATAATGTAGTATGAGTAAGCATAAAGTTGGTATTCATCTAACTATTATTATTCAGTGTGACATGAAAAGGCATTTTACTTTGATGAAGAGTTTACCTCCTTCTTCACAGAGATAATGCCTCCTTTTTCTTTATTGATAACCTTATCTCTTAACCAATGTCATAGAGAAACTGAGGGCCATTAGGCAGAAATTCTCTTGGCTTTCAGCACTCTTGTTCCTTAACTGTCTGTCTCCACCATTCTTTATTGCTTTAATTCCATTCTCAGAGGAAGCAGTGATTCCTTCTGGTTAAGGCTATTTCTTCCACCTGTGCTCAGTGTCATTTCCTTGTACTGTCAGTTAATTCCTTTCTCCTCCCTTTATTTTTCAACCTTCCCCTCTCCAGTGACTCCACTTTGCACTTGACATGCCCAAGGTTCTCCTTTCATCGGCTGTATCACTGTCCTCCCCCTCCCCATCACCAAACCACCACATGCTTTTCTTCTATTTCCTGTCTCTTTGAATGATATTGCCATTGATCTAATATAGAAATCTGCCATAATAATAAATTCAGGCTTTATAGATAAGTCCCTGAGGGTTTTAAGTTAGGGCTGGAAAGGGGCATGATTAGATTTAATGCTCTTTTTCATCGTTTCTACCAGTTGGTTGAGATCACTATCTTAGTTGTAGTGATATTAGTGTAGTAAGTAAAATATTATGGGATGGTGGAGTATACACAATATTATAAACTGCAGATGCATTCTATTAGTAAAAGAATATTAGAACTATGGAGACTCTTACTTTCTGGCATAGTTAGGAATTTCTAATTTTTGGAAATAGAGGTGAAACAGGCAGGGTCTGGCTCTGTTGCCCAGGCTAGAGTGCAGTGGTACAATCTTGGCTCACTGCAATCTCTGCCTCCCAGGCTCAAGCCATCCTCCCACCTCAGCCTCCTGAGTAGCTGGAACCACAGGCATGCACCACCATGCCCAGCTCATTTTTGTAATTTTTGTAGAGATAGGTCTTTTTTGTTGCCCAGGCTGGTCTTGAACTCCTGAGCTCAAGCGATCTGCCTGCCTTGGCTTCCAAAAGTCCTGGGATTACAGGCATGAGCCACCACACCAAGCATGAAGAGATTCTTTTTTTCAGCTTTACTGCATGACCTAGTGCATGGCAGCTTACTAGGAATATTCGAAATCTTTAAAGAAAATTTCTTTAAAGATTTTGAATTTTCTTCAAAGGAAGTGGAATATTTGTGCCCAATATCTGTATTTATAAATGATATATGTGTACTATTCTCATTAGCTCAGTCAGTGGCTACAAACCTTTTGATTATGGGCGGCCATCAATAAAATATTTTTGTGTATGTATATCCCATATACATATATATATATATATAAATCATACACACATGTACTACTCTCATTAGCTAGTATGTTAAGGCAGGGTATACATTTAGAGAGAGGTCCATTGTTAATAATACATTTGAATTCCTTGTACAGATAGCCTTCTTGATAATTTCAAATTTTGTATGTTCTTTCCTATCATATCTGATCATTATATTTACCACATGATATATTTGACCAGCGGCTCTTAGCAGGTGTATCAGTTATTCATTGCTGTGTAACAAACTACCCCAAACTTAATGACTTAAAACAATACTGATTTATAATTTTTTTTTGATACCATAGAAGTATCAGGCTGGGCACAGCTATGGAATTTGTCTTGTGGCCTCACCAGGAATCACTCATGTTCCTGGCTGGCAGTTGGTGTTAGTTGTTGGATAGGTTATCTCAGTTCTCCACATGGTATCTTATTCCCCAGTAGACTAAACTGCTTCATCATTGCATGGTGGCCCTACGGTTCAGAGAGGGAGAGAAATCAAACTGCTGTGCCCCTTCAAACCCAGTCTCCAGAATTTGACAATGTCCACTACATTGTATTAGCCAAAACAAGTCCCACGGACAATTTAGAGTCAAGAGCATGGAGAAATGGCTCTTACCTCTTGATGAAAGAAGCAGCAGTGTCACATTGCAAAGGCACATGGGCACAGAGAGAGATGATCTATTGGGGACCATTATTATAATGGTCTTAGCACAGCAAGTTGAAGATAGGTATTAACCTTGCTATTTTCTTGTCATTTACATGTGCTACTATTATTAGTATTATTTACAAACTACAGGAATATTTTAGGAATATTTCAAGGCCATTTGTGCATTTTATACATGTTTAAAACTGGATAATCTAGTTTTATTTATCTGAGCACCTATAATCTACAATATAGCACAATAAACTGAAAGAAAATAACTAAATGAGAATATTACTGTCAACTGTTCTGCACTGTCTTTCCCCAGTACACTATAGCTTGAATTCTGTATGTGATACATGACTGACATATGGAGAGTAAGGAAGGGTATCATTGTTGTTATTTTAAAATCAAATGTTAGTAACTTAGTGTCTTTCTTTGTTTTTTAAGATGAAAATTATGTATGTATATGTGTGTATATATGTATATACCAGTAGATTGTTTTTGGATAACCTTAAAACTTCAGAGCTGGCTCAAGCCTGTAATCCCAGCACTTTGGGAGGCCGAGGTGGGCAGATCACGAGGTCAGGAGATCGAGACTGTCCTGGCTAACAAGGTGAAACCCCGTCTCTACTAAAAATACAAAAAAATTAGCTGGTGTGGTGGCGGGCGCCTGTAGTGCCAGCTACTCGGGAGGCTGAGGCAGGAGAATGGCATGAACCTGGGAGGTGGAGCTTGCAGTGAGCCAAGATTGCACCACTGCACTCCAGCCTGGGGGACAGAGCAAGACTCTGTCTAAAACAAAACAAAACAAAACAAATTTGGACCCATTGGTCTAACTGATGTGGAACAGTTAAGTGCCACAAGTGGTATTGTTATGTCCATTAGTGTCAGCCCTGACAGATGTGATTCAGCATGGCACTCTTCCCACTGCATTGTACTAAGCCTTAGAGCCCTTTTCAATGCAAAGATCTAGGCTAGCCTTCAGAAATGGTTAGCAAATGACACCTAAGATAATTTTTTTAAATTCTTGTTATAAGAGATTAGTTTTACTTGTGGAAGAGGTACGATATTCATATATTTTAGATAGGCATTTTAGGAAAGATCTTAGCTCTGTCTATGTGAGTGTCTGTGTGTGCGTGTTTGGCAGTTTGTATCCTGGAGCTAGGGAGATCCTGACTTTCATCTCTGTTTTAGCTGTTTATTTATTTTTGGATACTTATGGAGACACTTCATCTATGCTTTAATAATTTTTCTTTTTTTAAAAAAAGTATCAATGGCAACTTTGGTTTCTCTGTTCAAAAAAAAAAAAAAACCTTTAAGAATACTTTCACATATTTTTAACTTGTATTTATGATGAAGAAAACAAGTGTTTATTCCTAACATATGAGGTTTGTTTTAATCCTCTTGTCTACGCAGCCCAGTTCACAGTGGCAGTTTCCTGATGTATGTGAATTTGCTGATCTGAGTTCTTTAGCTTTTCATACGTGGTTGTCCTGTTGTGCTGCAGGAGCTTTTTGCTTTTACTAAGAAGTTTACTACTAGAAAACCGTTGCTAAAATTCTAGTGTACTAGCAGTATTAGCTGCTGCTTTTATAGCTGTGTCTTGGTGACTGAAGAGAATGCTTCTTCCATGTAGCCAGAGAGATTAACAGATGTCCGAGCTGAACCCCAAAGCATCTAGCCCTTTTTCCTGCTTTGACCCCGTAACCTCTCCCCTGGTTGGCAGTGTGCCTGTGTTGACAGTTGTCTTGGTTCAGCCAAAGGTGAAAGATAATTGCTTGTGGAGTAGCGGCGGGGATGGTATGTGTTTTTGTAGCAAGCATCCCCACCCCCGTCTCCAGGCAAAGCCTTGGATCTGGTGCATATTTCAAAGCATGTGTTAAACTTTATGTGATACTGATTAAAATGGAGGGCTCCAGGGTGAATTGGCAGAGTCCCACAACTGCATCTGCCAAATGACATACAGAGAAAATGTCTTGCTACAAATGGAAGGGCTGAAACCTGTCTATCTTAGCAATATGCAAGCCTGCAAAAGGAAAGGTGACTCTGGCCATGTGTATATACACAGCCTGTGGAACATGCAAGATTCTTTAGTAACTCCTTTGTTCCTACGGCATTTTAATGCAAAAGAAAGTCTTTTTATTTTCCTTCTCCTTCAAACAACAGTAACAACAAAACCCATATGGAAATAATAGTTAGCATTACATGTCAGTGCTGCATTCCCATTGAACATTTGTTTAAAAATCTAACTTGTACCAAAAATATGGAGGTGGAAGAATTATCTACCTTCTCAAATTAGATCTGTGAGTCACCGAGATAAGATCTGTGAAGTTCATTATTTTATTTTATTTTTTATTTTTTTGAGGCAGAGTCTTGCTTTGTCACCCAGGCTGTAGTATAGTGACACCATCTTGGCTCACTGCAACCTCCGCCTCCCGGGTTCAAGTGATTCTCCTGCCTCAGTTTCCTGAGTAGCTGGGATTACAGGCACCCACCACCATGTCTGGCTAATTTTAGTATTTTTGGTAGAGACGGGATTTCACCATGTTGGCCAGGCTGGTCTCAAACTCCTGACTTCAAGTGATCTGCCCGCCAGTGCCTCTTCCAAAGTGCTAGGATTGCAAGTGTAAGCTACCATGCCCCACCAGTTCATTCTTGAAGGAAGAAAACTCTTCTCAAAGCAGAAAATTTGTATCCAGAGCTTTTAGATTCAAGGTCTCCTTAGGACATTCTTTTAGAAAGAAATATGCATTTATATCATAGGCATAGATCAACACTTCCTCAAAGGCAATGTAGACATTAGTATCTCATGTCACATTTTCTCACCCTGCTTTTATGACAGAGTTAGGATAGAGAAACAGTCAGTTCTTTAAAGGAATTTGGATTTTTTTTTTTTTTTAGGAAAGCAGAAAGGGTAAGAAATTTAGAGGAGTAAGGATGAGTGGCACGAGAAAAAAGAAAAAAAAAGAAAAAAGGAAGAAAAGTTTGTGGAAAGAGGAAGGTAAGTAGATGAATAGGGAAGTAAACCAGGTTTATAATTCATGGGTGAATCTGAGAGAACAGGTATCAGATTAGGGATTATGAAACGTAGCATGGATACTAAATATCGGTACAAAGCAGCCACGATAATGTTGATTTATGGATTTAAGTAACCCGACCAAACCTTGATGTATCTTATGTTGACTTACTGCTCCAGGTAATAAAGTATTGTTTGATCCCGTGCATTGGCCTTTTATTTTTCAGAATGGTTCAAAGGATGGCTTTGGGGATTCACTGTAAGATTTTTTGTCATCTAGATTATACTTGAGGTGGAGAGGCATAATTTAAACAACTTCATAGGCAAAGAAAAGAGCTACACACAGCAGATCCTGGATTAGGAAAATAATTGCGTTTTATTATTCACAACTGCTTTTATGAACTCCCTTTTAAAAATTGCAAGCCTTCTTGTGAGCCAAGATCACACCGCTGCACTCTAGCCTGGGCGACAGAGCAAGACTCCGTCTCAAGAAAAAAAAAAAAAAAAAAAAAAAAATTGCAAGCCTTATACATATGGAGATATTCTAGTTTTCCAGGTGAGACCATCTGAGTCTGTTTTGCTTTTAAGTGTGTTCTGAGATGTGTTATATTTCTTTGTTAACTCAGATTGCTTCTTCTTTTCCTTCTTTTGAAGTGGGGGCAGGGAATAATATATAGGGAACTGAAAGAGAAAATGCTGGAGCTGTTTGCCTACCATTTTTTAGCTTTTCTTGAATTTCATACGATTTCTTCATTTTCCCCTGGCATTAAAGCTCAGTGTTTCATTCACAAATATACTTATTTCTAAACCATATTTTTGACTTAATCTTCTTTAAGGATAGTTTAGGGGAGTTGATAATCTGTTTTTCTTTCTCCTAGAGTTTTAGTTTTGTCAAATAGGACTTGCCCCGAGGATATTAATATTGACTTCATGTAAAAGAAGTTTGAAACCTAAGATTCCACTTAGTTTCCTCTCTTGGGCTTTTGTAGAATATTTTCCACAGGGAGAAATATGCAGCTGGATTGTAGTCAGCCACTAAATCCTAGTGAGTGCCTCTTTCTTCTAAGGATCATCTAAGAGTTTCAAATGGGTCAGTTACTAAAAGGAAGCTTTATCTTATGTGAAGCAATCTTAATTGATGAAGAATATGGTGAAAAAGGAAGAGGAAAATTCTGTACACTTCTTAGCGTAGTGAAAGTTGTAAAAGAGAAGCAGGAATAATAGAGAAGGAATTAGGAACTTACCAGTAATCATATAGTCAAGCATATAATAATTAACACTTTTACCTCATTAACTTATTCTGTGTGTGAAAGATTACCTTTGTTCATTTATTCTTTCAGTCAACACATAGCTATTGTGTATATGTTAAAAACAAATTACTATACAGTATGTCAGATGGTGATATTTGCTATGGAGAGGATAAAGAGGGGAACAGGGGCTGGGCACAGTGGCGCACACCTGTAATCCCAGCACTTTGGGGGCTGAGGCAGACAGATCACCTAAGGTCAGGATTTCGAGACCAGACTGGCCAACTTGGTGAAACCCCATCTCTTCTAAAAATAGAAAAAAAATTATCCAGGTGGGGTGGCGGACACCTGTAATCCCAGCTACTCGGGAGGCAGAGGCAGAAGAATCATTTGAATCAAGGAGGCCGAGGTTTCAGTGAGCCGACGTCACGCCACTGCACTCCAGCCTGGGCGACAAGGGTGAAACTCCATCTCAAAAAAAAAAAAAAAAAAAAAAAAAAGATATGCAACACTGTGTTGATCCCAGAGAAGCCCTGCTAGTTTATATTTTCTTTTTATAAGCATTCCTGTTAAATTTTTTTTAACCTATGTAGTTCTGTTTTCTGAGATATTAATGAGAAATAGAATAAAAGTTATTTATAAAATATTATTGATTAACCTATTCAACTTCATATTCATAATGGCATTTTCTATAAGCTAAATTATGTTATGTGTTAAGATTTTTTCTTTTAAATTTTGGTCCCTCAGTTAATAGTTCTATTTCTCGGTAGATGTATTAATTTCCTAGGGCTGCTGTAACAAAGTACTACAAACTAGGTGGCTTTAAAAAACAACAGAAATTTATTATCTCACAGGTCTGGAGTCTAGAAATCTAAAATCCAGAGGTAAGCTGGATTGGTTCCTTCTTCAGTGCTCACAGAGAATCTGTTTCATGCTTTTCTCCTAGCTTATGGTTGCTGCCAGCAATCCTCTGTGTTCCTTGACTTATGACAGCATAACTCCAATCTCTCCCTCTTTAATCACATAGCATTTTCCTTGTGTGTCTGTATCTCTTCTTCTTTTGTTGTATTTATTTTATTGTATTTTAAATAATAGAGATGGAGTCTTGCTATGTTGCCCAGGCTGGTCTTGAAGACCAGGGCTCAAATCATCCTCCTGCCTCAGCCTCCAAAAGTATTGGGATTACAGGTGTGAGCCACCATGCCCAGCCTCTTCTTTTAAATATGCCAATCGTATTGGATTAAGGCCCACCCTGAAGACCTCATTTAACTTTATTACATCTGCAAAGACCCTAATTCCAAATAAGATCACATTCACAGGTATTAGGAATGAGGACTTGAACAAATATTTTTGGGGGACACAATTTAAGCCACAAAAGAGTTTAAGTTGACTGAGTACCTGACATGTCCAGCAGCTCTTTCTCTGTATTGTTGTGCCTTGTGGACAGGTGGAAATGAGCCCCAAGTAACCCAGAAATCTTTAGTGTAAGAAAGCCTATACTTCATGAAAAACTGAGAAGATATAACAGGCTCTCTATTTAGAAACTGAGACTAGTACTGTTTATACAAAGTTGTTGAATTGCTTAGAATTGCTTAGAAAGACTGTTGCATTTGGTAAGTCAGTAGTGGTTAATATGAGACATTTTTTTTTGTGTGTGTGGCTGTTAATTACAAAGAATTATATTAGATGTTGTCAAGGGATTCAAAATAAAGACTCAATCCCTTGAGAACCTTTTCCGGAATAGTGAATTGACGTGATCAACTGATATTTTAAATATTGAGGGAAATTGAGAATAAAGGAATGATCAGGCTAGTTTACCTTAGAAAGTAAGATATTCTGCTTAATTTAGAATATAAGAGATTCTTCTTTATTTTTTCTCATGGAAATAAAATGATTGGAATATGTATAGGGACAGGGGGATATGGGAAAAGAAGTCAAAGTCATTTTTATGATCTATAGGAAAAGGTATTTTTTAATTACACTGCTATCCTTAGTTATCATGTACCCAAGATGGTAGTCAAATGATGCAAATATTATTGATGATATGAAACATCTGTTTAGAGGTTTTATGTTATTACTGACATTTTTGGAAGTAGGTCATTGTCTTTTCCTCACAGCCTCATAGGCAGAAAAATAAGCGCTCTGAACAAAAGCAACTTCTTTGGGCAAGCCAGCTACAGAAACTTGGCAATAAACTGGTTTGAACTAACAGTTTAATTTCTGGGTTTTGATAAACCATCTCTGTCCTCCTGTTGTGAAGAATTCAAACTTGTATAACAAATTGTTTTGGCTTAGTCATAGCTGGAATGAGAAGCTTAGCAATACTCCACTGGATATTTTATGTATGCTTTCAATAGTCTCTTTAATTGTCCCAGAAAAGTTAGGGACACTTGAGTATGTACCTAGCTATGTCCCCTGTGCTGCATTATGGACCCATAGGAAAGTTGGCAAACTCTGCCCACAATTGTGCATGCTTAAACTGGTATATGGTGATCAGATTGCAAGGAGAGATAGCAGAATCCCTAGGAGAACAAGCGTGTGAGTAAGGATCCTGGCATAGCAGTCCAGAGTTTGCCACAGGGCCTGAATATCAGAAAGGAGCATTGATTCAACCATTCAGACCTGGTCTTCCCTAACCTCACTTCATAGCTAAGCAATTATATCCCTTAGGATATGAAACTGAAAGATTATATCATTAGGAATCCCAGTCCTTCTACTGTGGTGTACCTATGTTTAAACAAAGTGGATATTACAAAGGAAGGTATTTTTGTAAAGAAGAGAGAAAGACTGAGAGAGAGAGACTCCTGTAGAAATAGGAAGTGTGCTGTGAGTGAGAACATGAGTGGAGACTGACGTTTAACAACTTTGATAAGTGATGTTTTTGAGCCAGTGGGTTTAGAGATATAATATTGTTAGAGTAACCTAAAAGGATGCTCTGTTTAATGGGCCTAGGAGACATTCAGGCTGCATTTACCTTTTGGAAAGTTAATATTACAGGCAGGTATGATTTTTAGTTTTGGCTACCCAATCATGAAATAAAGTAACATGTACCTTTCTGCTTAGTTGCTCTGGGCTAAAATTCTTATAGCAGAGAATTGACAAAATTATTGTGAACATGGAAGTTAATAAACAGCATGTTTTGAATGTTTAAAATGGTAACCATGAGTTTAGTTTTTATTTTTACCTCAATTTTCTTTTGGACCTAATGCATCACTTTATTGCTTTGGGCTCATTTTCTCATTGGTAAAACAGAAATGACTAATATTTAACTATAATACAGAGTGATCAGGTTAGTATCATTAACTAAAATGTTGTACAGCTGTGCATAGATAATTTGGTAAAAGTGCTTGATAATTTTGGACCCCTGTCATTTACTACTAGGTATTAGCTTTCTTAAAGACAAGGAAGAATTCAAGAGTGAACCTATACAAGTGATTTTTACATTGAATAAGATAGTGACACAAATTAGCTCAGTTATCATGGTGGACGTAGCAGATGCTGCTAGTGCCTTGTTCATATCCCTTGGGTTCTTACCTTCAGTGCATGCTGACTCAACCTTCAGTTTGCTAGCACCTGCACCTGTTTGCCAAAGGGCTTTCTCTGGAAGCCAGAAATGGGGAATTAATACCACCTCTTCTCTCCTCCTGCCCCCGGCCCCTGCCCCTGTAGCTGAGGACCAGTAGTCCTCAGCTCATAACTCGTGGAAGCTGGTATATAAATACTTCAGCTTCCTTGTCCACCAGGAAGGAGGATGGTGTGAAATACCTCTGAGGTAGGTATTCTATGCCATTTCTGAGTTCCCCATGGAAATAAGTTTTAGTTGACCTAACTTGCTTGATAACATATCCTTTATTGACTTATTTTCCTGTCTCACTTCCTTATGTCTCTTTATCCTTTCTGGGGTCCTCTCCTGAGTAAATTCCTTGGACTCAAATGCTTGTTTCAGATTCTTCTTCTGGGGAAACTTAAAATAAGACAGTAGTCAAGAGCATTGAAAAGTCTGGACCCTATTTCTGTACATGCTTAGCAATAAATGTGGATGTATAGTGGATCCAAGACATAGCATACTTACGTTGCCACTTAACGTCAGCTCCCATGGAAGTTATTCTCCCATTCCCTCCCCTTAACCCTAGGGTGATCGGGATCGACAGTTACCTTGGTGGGGCTCGGCGGGGGGTTCCTTTGTCAGTATCTTTTGGTGATTTTTTGGGGGGGGGCTGGTAAAATTACCCCAACAATGAGCTTCTAGAATTTTTCTTGCATGCCAGCATTTTCAGACGTCTAAGTGTGTGTGTGGCAGGGGAGGGGAGATTGGGGATATCAGCATGCACTATGTAAGCTCTCATACTTAATCCCCTGTTTTCAGAATGGTGTACTTCTCCTCAATTGTGATAGCTGTGCCAGTCAGGAGATGCTTTATTTTACTGTATACAGTATATAAAGAATAAATCTCCAGCTTTTTGCTGTGGTGAGAGAGGGACAGTTGTTTGGCAAGATGAAGTTAGAAAGGTGATCTCAGGGTCTAACCTCTTCTTAAGCAGACTTTCAGCTAAACCCCTTTAAGCTTCATTTTCTGCCTTTCCTTCCAGAGATACCCAGTATTACCAATGCGATATAATCAAGCTGCGTTTTGGATTTCTCCACTACTTATGTTGTTTCCTTACCGCACGGGACTAACTTCCAAAATTTTTGTTGCTGTTGGTTTTTCTTCTGTACCTATTGATTTTTTGGGGTTTTGCCTTAAAAAAAAGCTGTTTAATTTTGTTTTAGTTAAGTTTTGAGGAGGGAGGTGAGCTTAGTGCATATGTTTGATCGGCCATCTTTAACTTGAAGTCAGAGAAGTTAGTGTTCACCGAAGAAAACATAAAAATAAAATAAGGCTGTGCAGCCAACAGTATTGAACAGAATGTTTGGTTGCATATAGTGCCCCAGTCATTAACAATTTATATATTTCTGAGCATCTGAAGAAAAATATTTCAAGTAATTATTTCTTACCAGCCTATCCATAAAATACTATAAAGTAAGAAAAACATAGGAGTGAAAGTTGGGAAGTTGGGGAAGAAACAAAGGTTTTTTGTTTGTTTGTTTTTTTGAGACATAGTCTGGTTCTGTCACCCAGGCTGGAGTCTAGTGGTGTGATCTCAGCTCACTGCAAGCTCCGCCTCCCGGGTTCAAGCGATTCTCCTGCCTCAGCCTCCCAAGTAGCTGGGACTACAGGCGCCCACCACCACACCCGGCTAATTTTTTGTATTTTTAGTAGAGATGGGGTTTCACGTGTTAGCCAGGATGGTCTCCATCTCCTGACCTCATGATCTGCCCGCCTTAGCCTCCCAAAGTGCTGGGATTACAGACGTGAGCCACCGCCTGGCCGAAAGGAAGGTTTTGTTATTTTAGTGTGTATGAGATATGTACTCCCTATTTGTGTAGGACATACTGAATATTGTCATTTGGAATGTTAGTGCTATTTATATGTATCATACTGGGCTTCCTCTTTTGTAGTCGGAAGGAATAAGACTCATAGCAATAACACTTATTGTGGTTTGCATGAGAAGTTCAAGTCTTTGAACATAAAAATTTAGAAAGTTTGATTACTGATGGGGTAAGTAAAGAATTCAGTATCTTGCTTATGGTTATACAGAAGCCTCAAAACAGAACACTAATTCTTTATCTCAGAGACCTGGACTTTTCACATACTACCTGTTGCAAAAAATCTGTACCTTATTCATAAGTTGTTTTGCTTTTAGGAATATCAGATAATAATTGTACATTCTAAGATATCTATTGAAAATAGTACTTTTTCGCTAAGAGAGTATCTCTTTCTCTACCCCATGGTACTGTTTGTTTTATTCTATGTTAAACCTTATTAACTCAGTAAATTTTGTATGTGGCATGTTTGTTAAGTTACAGAATTCTGTGGGTGGTTTTCCTATCGTGCTTCTTTCATTCCTTAGACTTAAAAGACTAAGCCTACCTAAGGAAATCCACTTTACCGAACTTCAGACTTTATATACAATGGAACTTAAAAGAAGAAAAACTCTTGGCTGAGCCTGAATGCTGAGAACCAGCTAAGTGGATTCCTCTGTCTGGAGAAAATTGGGGAAAAAAAGGGAATTATTAAGCTCAGCAAATGTAGTTGTTGATGGAAATGCTGACAGACTGGCCCTGCTTGGTGCCACTGTCGTGAGAAGTCAGTCAATGGTTGATGTATTGTAAGAGCTGCTACTTATATACAAGTTCTGTCTTGTAGGCTTTGTCACATATAAATAAACCCCTTCAAAAAAATGTTAAGTGATTTCCATAAAAAACATTTATTCTGTTCTCCTTCTTAAGCCAAATTCTTGTTGTTTATGGCTTCCTGTACCCAATAGTTCCTGATTGTCTCAAAAAGCAAAACATGTCCTGCATGGATTAAGCTGCTGAAATGCCTTTTAGGCATTGTTTATGAGTCTGCACTCTTTATTTTCAGAAAGAAAGCGAATACTTTAATGTCTTCCATATTCCATAAATCTGTCCCATGTTACAATTCAAAATTGTGTGTGTTTTTGTTAGAAGGTACTTCTGGTTGTACTTAGAGTAGAAAAGCTGCCTAAGAATGTTAGTGAGTATTTGGGTGGTAGTGGCAGACTCTCCTAAAGGGGATCTAGTACTGGTTGAAAGTACTATTGGTTTTTTGGGATCAAAACAACAGTTACCATAGATGCTGTTACAGTCAGTAGTAGTATAGTCACTCTGATTGCTTTGCATCAGTGACTGTCCTTTTCGGCTCATCTTTTGGGACCAATCTTCCCTCTGGGCAAACTTGCTAATTTACCACTTTTGACCCCCACTGCTAAGTAGTACACAGAATGTGCCTGCCTACTGGTCTAAGTAGAGGGAAACTGACTTTGCTTGCTGCAAAATGAGACTATCTCTGGAGACTGAGCAAAAAGTAATTTGACTTGGAGATCAAAGTTTAGTATTTTTTTCTTGACATTTCATTTTGAAACATTTCAAACATACAGAAAAGTTGGGAGAATTGTATAGTCAACCACCATATTTACTTACCACCTAGATTCTATTAATATGATTAATCTCTTATAACTTGCTTTATTATATATCCATTGATTATCCATCAACCCATCACATCTTTTTAATGCATTTTAAAGTAAGTTCGAGACCTAGGTACACTGCACCTCTAAACACTTAAGGATGCATTATATTAGTTAGAGGTCAATATTTGATTTTTTTTCTTTTGAGGTAAATTTTAAATACCTCAAATCTACACAAATCTGAAGCGAGTTTTTGACAAATGCTTAACCTAAACCCCTATCTTAATAGATAGAGAACATTACCATCATCCCAGAAACTTCACTCATTTCCCTCTCCACTCAGTCCTCTCCCCTCGCCTCCCCATGGGCAACCATTGTTCTGATTTTTTCCACTATAGATTAGTTTTGCCTGTTGTAGAACTTCATATAAATGGAGTTATACAGGATGTACTCTTTTATATAAAGCTTCTTTTACTCAGCATGATAATTTTGATATGCCTCTATGTCGTTACATGTTTCCGTAGTTCATTTCATTAATGAGTTGTATTCTCTTATATGAATTTAATAATTTATTCATTCTCCTACTGATGGATACCTGGGATGTTTCAGTTTGGGGCTACTATGAATAAAGCTATTATGAACATCCTTATACAAGGTGTTTTTGTGGATATCTGTTTCATTTCTCTTGGGTAAATATACCTAGCAGTGGAATTCTGGATCAGAATTTTATGAGATACCGCCAAGCCTTTTTGTAAAGTAGTTCTTACCATTTTTTGTTTCCTCAATTGCTGTACTTCCTTGCCAGCATTATTTATTGTCAGTCTTTTAAATTTTAGTTATTCTGGTGGGTATGTGGTGTTATCTCATGGTGGTCAACATTTATTTTTGGTTTAGACTGAGATATGAGGAATAAGAGATGAAAGAGGTATAAGAATACATTGCGGTCTGGTGCGGTGGCTCATGCCTTTAATCCCAGCACTTCGAGAGGCCGAGGTGGGCAGATCACTTGAGGTCAGGAGTTCAAAACCAGCCTGGCCAACATGGTGAAACCCTGTCTGTACTGAAAATACAAAAATTAGCTGGGCGTGATGACGGGTGCCTGTAATCCCAGCTACTTGGGAGGCCGAGGCAGGGGAATCGCTTGAACCTGGGAGGCGGAGGTTGCAGTGAGCCAAGATTGCGCCACTGCACTCCAGCCTGGGTGACAGAGCGATACTCTGTCTCAAATAAATAAGTAAGTAAATTGCAGTGCCCTAGATGATGAATTATCTGCCTTGTTTTGGGACATGGATGAAGCAATGGGTGAAGAAAGCACAAAGAGAAAGGGTGGAATGATAAAGTAAATGACAGAGGAGCAACAATCTGAGAGAGAGCTAGACTGAAGTCACTTCAGAGAACTGGGGAAAAGAATAGTAATTGGCTTAGAAAGTTCAATTTACTTGACTTCCCCCACATTTGAAAACATCTTTATTGTTTTGATATCTCTGGAAGAAGCTACTATTCATTACTTAAGTTTTTAAAATATTATATAAAAGTATATATGAACAGGAATGTAAGCATCACTCAAAATCCCACTGCCCACAGATTGCCAGTTAATGTTTTGTTGAAAAAGGTTTAGATTTTTCTTATGTATAAATGAGAATCATTTATTTATCTATACATTCATGTCTATATATATATATATTTGCAAAAATGGGCTTGAACTATGCATACAAATTATAGCCATTCCATTCACCTCTTAGACATATTTAATGTCCATAAGTGTAAATCTACCAAATCATTAAAAAAATTATTATATAAATACCATAATTTAACTATTCCTGTGTTACTGGACATTGGATTCTTTCTCTTTTTTAAAAAAGGCCACTTTTTGAGCATCTGCTATGTGTAAAGCTCTGAGTGGGCAGGGTTGAGGAAGGTGGAGAATCCACAATGAAAAAGACATAGCTCTGCCTTCTAGGAACTCATAATCCAGAGAAACTGATTCAGATGGTAAAAGCTTTCAAAGTAAGTATTTTTCTTAGTAGAGAGGGCAGGAAGTACATGGTAGTTTGTGCAGAAACTCTTTAAGTGAGGCTTAGTATGACATTATTGCTGTTCCTTCATCTGTATACCTGGGTAGCAAGATTGTCAAATGTTGATAGAGTTTGATATTCTAAGAAGTATAGCAAATTAGTTGGAGTTAAGAATAGACAACTTTTCCTGTGGCTTTTAAATGTTGTTCCACAGAGCCCTGGAATTACATGAGAACTTTTATAGTGGTTCATTGAAAGAAATAATAATTATAGAGGGTATATCTCATCCAGTGTTTACCCAAAATCCCACAATAGAATTTGGAGTTCTAGTATATAAAATAATACCATGGAATAGCTTCTTAACCTTTTTACTTTGTATATGGAATCAAGAGGGATTTTCTCCTCCTGATTTTCTTTTCGGCTTTGTTTATAAATAGTCAGAGGCAAATCAGTTTAAATATCAATACTTAGTAACTTTGTCACCAGGCAGCTTATATCTTTTTAAATTATTGATTGAATGAATAGTTCTGTTTTTCTTCCGTACTCTCTTTTTGTCCCTTTATGGTCACTCTGATGGTTTATGTGAGCCCATCATTGCTCCATTCAAAATTCATTTGAAACATGTTCTCTTTCAAGAAGCTTCTTAGTGAGTTTTCTTACAGAAGGGATGGGAATTAAAAAAGGTAAAAAGAAGAAAAGGAGATAGAGAATATAAAAAAGGAAACTGATAAAATATGTCTTAGAGTTTGTTGACTTTTTATGTTACTGTCTGTATTTTATCTGGTTTAAATTGCGATCCTCAACTCCTGGGATTTTGTTTCTTGAATGGAAAAAATAATAAGTCAGTATATCCATTTGTGAAAAAGAAATGTTAGGAAGAATGAGGAAATGGTTGGAGCCATTGTGTTTCCAGCTGGGAAAGATACTATTTTCAAACGTTATTTTCATTGTGTTTAATACAGCTCAGGGGCCTTTTTCTGGCACCTTTTTTATTTGGCCATGTGTTTTGCCCACCTTATGGTGGGAAAGGGAACTCTGGTCAAGACTTTGGTTCTAGGAATTAACCAGCCATTGTAACTGGCATGATTTAAAGCCTTCTCAGAGAGATTGTATTAGTTCTTTCTTTCTTTCTTTTTTTTTTTTTTAAAGAGATTCTGGTTAGAAATAACTTCATGAACTAAAATTAGGCCTTCTTTCTATTTCTTGGCTAGTGGAGAGAAAGGATTTAGTAGAAGAGTTGTCATTTTACATGGTGTATGCCTCTGGCAGCAAAAGCATTTTTAGTTATTTATATTGTTTTTAATAAATCAAGAGTACATTATTGTTGTGGCTATTGTGTATTAGGAAATTCATGAATATGTGTTCAGGGGAATCCCTTTTCTTACCAACTCTACTGCCATTTACTTTTTCTGACCTCTTGAGTCATAGAGCTAGTTTTTTTTAATCATTAAAATGTACACAGCTAATATTTTATATACTTGCTTTAGTATAGAGTTGGTTCAAGTGTATAGTCCTCTGTATTTGACAAATGCTTTCATTTGTTACCCAATAGATTATCCTATGTGTACACACATACTGGACTTTTAGGACTAAGGGTATGGCTAAGAGCTGGTACACACTATTGGTTTTTTGTCAAGAGATTAATTCACTTAACAGTAATTGAAAGCCCTTATTATGTCAGGTTTTGTGTTGGGATTCAGAGCCTTAAAAGACATCTAAGACTCTCGCCATCTAAGACTTAGAACCTAATAAACATAACAGACTAGTGATTATAGTATGATACCGTATTGGAGGCATGCATATGGAGTTTTGGTGTGCTCACAGCGGCACCTGCATCAGACTGAGATAAATTTTGAGGGTGAATATGAGTTGGCTAGATAAATAAGGGTGAAATTCTATTCCAGGCAGAGAGAATATTCTATTTTAGGGCTTGGGCAAGTAATTCTCTGAGGTCTGAGTGAAGGGTATATTTATGGACGTGTGTTGAAAGATGAGAACAAAGGGGTATGCTGCAGCTAGATCATGATAGACTTTATATACTAAATTAAAGAAATTGGAATTTTATCCTTAAAGCTAACATTGAAGATTTTAAGAAGGCCATAAACTTATCAGAGTTGTATGTAAACGGGTGCGTGTATGAAGACTGAAGATTCCTTGACAGCATTCAGAGGATAGGTTAAAGGAGGAACAGCCTGGAGGCTGGGAGTCCACACTGAAGAGCCATAATCCTCTAACTAAAGAACCATAACTTTTCCCATTAAGTTTGCTTGCTTCTCTCTTTTTCCCCCTAGAATGGACCTGATCTAAGACAGAGAATGGTGTGGTGAAATGGGGATGGATAAGGGTTATATAAAAAGGAATAATGGTAACAATAATGATGAAGATCAGAGTGCTTTTTTTTTTTTGAGATGGAGTCTTGCTCTGTCGCCCAGGCTGGAGTGCAGTGGCACGATCTCGGCTCACTGCAAGCTCTGCAAGCTCCGCCTCCCGGGTTCACGCCAGTTTCCTGCCTCAGCCTCCCGAGTAGCTGGCACTACAGGCGCCCATCACCACGCCCTGCTAATTCTTTGTATTTTTAGTAGAGACGGGGTTTCACCGTGTTAGCCAGGATGGTCTAGATTTCCTGACCTCGTGATCCGCCCACCTCGGCCTCCCAAAGTGCTGGGATTACAGGCGTGAGCCACCGTGCCCGGCCTTTTTTTTTCTTTTTCTTTTTGAAATGGAGTCTTGCCCTGTCGCCCAGGCCGTAAGTGCAGTCGCAAGATCTCAGCTCACTGCAACTTCTGCCTCCTGGGTTCATCCCTGCTCAGCCTCCCAAGTAGCTGGGATTACAGGTATGCACCACCACACCCAGCTTATTTTTGTATTTTTAATAGAGATGGGGTTTCACTATGTTGGCCAGACTGGTCTCAAACTCCTAACCTCAGGTGATCCACCGCATTGGCCTCCAAAAGTACTGGGATTACAGGCGTGAGTCACTGGGCCAGGCCAGATCAGAGTGCTTCTTATCTGTTAGGCACTGTTGTAAATGCTTTAGATGAAGTCTCTGATTATTATTTTATTCTTTACAACAACTTGAGCTGATACTTTTATTGTGTCAATTTTACAAATGAGAAAATAGGTAAAGAGAGGTTAAAAAATGTACTTGCACGTCGTTACGTAGCTAGTAAGTGGCAGAGCCAGGATTTAGGCAGCCATACTTCAGAGCCTATGATTTTTTAGAACCCTTTTCTTGAAATAATAGCAGACTTACAGAAAACTTGCAGAAATAGCACAAACAAGTCCATATACACTTTATCTGGATTCCCCAAATGTTAGCATTTTTTCATATTTGCTTTCTCCTTTTATTATCCATATATATTTTTCTAAACAATTTTAGAGTTCATTATAGAGATAATGACATCTTCAGGAAAATAGCATTCTCTTATATAATCACATTATTAAAATCAGGAAATTTATATTTATGTTGTATTCTTATTTAATCTATAAATCTTATCCAAATTTTATAAAAGAAAAAAATTTGCTTAGATCTAGGAGTCAATCCAGGATCATTTTTCAGAGTCTGTGCTCTTAACCCTCTAATCTGTGTAGCCTTCCCTTGGCTAGTCACCATTGCCAGTACTACCAGAATCATTGTTTCCAGCCAAGCATTGTTTATATTCCATTTCTCTTCTGAAAACTTTTGTTGCCATTTCCATCAACTTCTAAGATTTAACAATTTTATAGTTCCTCTTTTCTCTTTTCTTCAGAGAATATTTTCTCCAATTATGAATGCACACTTTACTTTTTCTGTTACCTCCTCCCAATTCATTTTACAACTTTATACCGTCAGTGAAATCTCATGAGATTACCAGTTTTTAAATCAGAAATGTTATTCTTTCTGCCAAACTTCCTTCCTTTTCTTAATGAAAATGCACTTCCAAAAAACATAATCTTGACAGATTACATCTAAGAAACCCACATTTCTTTGGTTTACCTTTAAATATATTTGTTTTAAACAGGGGTTCCTAATCTGGGGTGCATTCAAAGGGTTCAGGAGGTCTATTAACCCCCTGAAATTATATGCAAGATAGACTAGGCACGATGGCTCACGCCTGTAAATCTCAGCACTTTGGGAGCCTGAGGCGAGTGGATCACTTGAGGTCAGGAGTTCAAGACCAGCTTGGTCAACATGGTGAAACCCTGTCTCTACTAAAAAATACAAAAATTAGCTGGGCATGGTGGCATGTGCCTGTAATCCCAGCTACTTGGGAAGCCGAGGCAGGAGAATCACTTGAACCCAGGAGGCAGAGGTTGCAGTGAGCCAAGATCACGCCATTATACTCCAGCCTGGGTGACAGAATCAGACTCTGTTTAAAAAAAAAAAAGAAATTATATGAAAGATCAGTATATCTGCATGTATTTCTGGGGAGAGGATCCATAACTTTCGTTAGGATTTCAAAGTAGTTGATAATGTGGAATAATTTTAAGAGTTATCCTGTTAGTGTGCTTACTTTAGAAGAGAGAGTGTATCTTGAGGTAATTTTTCTTTGTGTCTGATGAAATCCTAGGAGATTACAAAACAATAGGTCCTCACAAATTTTAATTAAGTGTATGTATTGAGAATTCATATTGCTCACTAATTTGATGTGTGCATGCACACATGTTAGTGTATCTATGTTCTAATTTAAACAGACTGTTGTGGTGTGTGTTTTAACTATTAGTCTGCTCCAGTTCCTTTTTTGTGATTGTTGTTGGAGACAGTCTTGCTCTATCGCCCAGGCTGGAGTGTAGTGGCACGATCTTGGCTCACAGCCACCTGTGCCTCCTGGGCTCAAGCGATTCTTATGCTCAGCTTCCTGAGTAGCTGGGACTACAGTTGTGTGCAAACATACCTGGCTAATTTTTGTATTTTTAGTAAAGATGGGGTTTCGCCATGTTGGCCATGAGGCCTCCAATTCCTGGCCTCAAGTGATTCGCCCACCTTGACTTCCTAAAGTGTTGGGATTGTAGGCGTAAGCCACAGCGCCCAGCCTGCTCCAGTTCCTTAATAAGCAGACATATCTCCTTTCTGGTGGACCTCCAGCCACACTGTTTCACTACTGGGCAGTGAAATCAGATTGTACACTAGCGGCAGCAGTATTTATAGGCCTTGAAACAGAAATTGGTAACTGTGTTACAAATGTTTAGCAAGCCACATTTCATGACCTGCTTTGCAAGAAAAAATTGAAAGTGTGAACAGCTGTTGGTACGTTGCATTTGCATTTCTGAAATTTCAAGTAAAGCTAAAACATTAACAGCTGCGATAGATAGATTCCTGCAGTTGACCTAGTGCCTCAGGATGTGCAATACATTGATGTTGTCAGGCTGTCAGGGTCCTGGTGAGAACTGTAGAGAGAGGGAGAATCTGAGAGGGAAAACATGTTTGTTATTCTTTTAAGTATTTTTTTTTAAATTAAATCTAGAGAGTCCTACTGGAATCTAGCAATCCTCTATTGTCACTAAAAGAGTTTTTGATTTAGGAATTCCAGTGGTTGATTGTCCTTAGACCATGCATGTCTTAAAAATAAAGTAGTTAACTTCCTCATGGATTGCTCATCTTTTTATTTTGCATTTTCTGAGTTGTATGTCATTAAGAGACTTCAGTTCTGCTTCTAAATGTGTTTGGATTTTCTACATGTCTTCATGTTAGGCACTGTTGAGTACTCTTTTATGAAATCCAAAGACTTGAAGGCAGAATTAAACTTTGTTGATGAAATTACTTTAAGCAAACCCACCTTTGATGATATTTGTGAATAAATTACATTGTTTTTCTCTTCTAGGAGTTATGAAGTAAACTGTCAAAGAATGTAGCACTGTTTGACTTCTAGGCCCACTGAAGCTCAACTCAGAGTGTTTTGGAGAGGATCCAGATGAAACAGGGTTAAAAGTGTGAAGAGTACACTTGAAGGTGTTGGGTGTCTGAAGCTGTAGAGGAAAGTGTTGGGGAGGGGGAGGAAAGGATCAGTCTTGACTGTTTTGAGCAGATATTTCTTCTAAGTTTGCTGATACTTATTATCCCTTTTTCCTTTTTTTTTTTTTTTAAAATATAAAAATAAAGACAGGGTTTCACATTGTTGCCCAGGCTGGTCTTGAACTCCTGGGCTCAAGGGATCCTCCTGCCTTGGCATCCTGAAGTGCTGGGATTACAGATGTGAGCCATTGCACCCTGCTGATACTTACTCTTTATTGTCCTACACTCATTCCCCCCATTTGTGTACAACTACAGGAAGGAAGTTCTAGGGTTTATGTTATGCTAGCTGAGAATCAGATTAGAGATTTGGGCTGTATGGCTGAATCTTAGGCTAAGATTCTATGCAAAAAGACTAAAGACATTCTGCTACTAAGATTTAGTGGAATTTATTTATGATGAGAATGATAGTCGTTTGTGTTTTTCTTCTTTCTGGCCCATTTGGGTCCAAAGCATCACTCTCATGTATCTCTCATGAGGTGGATTAGTCCAGAAATTTTTTGTTCTGGGGGTTTTTGGTAGAATTCCTTTCTTGTTTGAAAGTCAGAACAGTTATGTAGTCAGTGGTAGTATATTTTACAAGTTGCCTAGGAAGTATAAAGATCTTGTGATATGAGTCACTTCACAGGAATATAGTTGACATCTGATTAGGCAGGGACGATTTTTCTTGCCCTCTTTGGTTAGAGTTATTGCCTCTGTATAAGAAATGGTGTTCGGTGGTTCCCCCTCCACTTTCAACCACTAGACTCGTTAATCTTATTGAAGATTTCAAATTTTATATGTAGTCTGTGCAGGTAGCCAGATGCCATATGCTGTTAATTTCTGATTCTGTGAAGGCCAGATCATACAGCTGGAAATGATTGAAAATAAAAGCATGTTCTTTTGTTTAACAAGACAAAGCCTATTGTGTACTCTGCTTCTGATGCTTAAAAGATGTATTTTTTTTTCTTACTGCGTAGTATGTAGGGCTAAAAGTTTTGAACTCTTCACTTCAGAAATTACTTTTCCAGACAAAAGAGCAAAACAATGTTTGTTTAAATTGTTCTCTGGAACATGACTGATAGTGTTTACAACATTTCTATGACATTTTGATCCTGTGGGGAGTACTTGGAGAGGTATTTAAAGTGCTTTTCACTAAATCAGATGCTTTGTAGTGTTTGAACCTTTTTAAAAAATCATTTGAAAGGTTGAAGTTCTGAGTTGAGAGACAGAAAATGGCCAGGGCATTCTCTAAAGACTAAGAGTGGCTTATCATAAGTAAAACTGATTTTTTTCCCCTCTCAGAAGTTGAAAACCTACTTCTTCTTCTTCTTTTTTTTTTTTTTTTAAAACTAGAATGAAATGTACACATATTAGTTCAGAGCCTGGTCTGTTCATGCCATATCCCTTCATAAGGGCTGTTTTCTGGAGTCTATCTTCTATTCAATGAAAACTTCTTTGGAAAAAGTCAGTGAAGGGGTGTCTGTGTGTTTGTCTTAAAAAAAAATTCTGCTACAGAGGGAGCTATAGCTTGATTCGAGTGCCAGAGATGCATTAGTAGAACATAGAGGAAAGCACCTCTATGTATGTATAGTATACTGTAAGTATACTAATGTAAGTATACTGAGCCAAAGATAGAGGATAAATAGAAAACTTTGTGGTTTGTACATTGTCCCCCCACACCGCCCTTTTTAGAAAAGATTTTTGAGACATGGTTTCACTTTGTCACCCAGGCTAAAGTGCAGTGGTGTGATCTTGGCTCACTGCAGCCTTAACCTCCCAGGCTCAAGTAGTTCTCTCCATCTCACTCTCTTGAGTAGCTGACTACAGGCACATGCCAATATGCCTGGCCAATTTTTGTATTTTTTGTAGAGACAAGATTTCGCCATGTTTCCCAGGCTGGTCTCAAACTCCTGGGCTCAAGTGTTTCACCTGCCTCGGCCTCCCAAAGTGCTGGGATTACAGGCATGTGCCATGGTGCCCGGCCTGTGCTTTCTAATCGTGATGTTTGACCTGCCAGTTTAAGGCATTTAGCTGCTTGAAACTGCCTCAGGGGATTTTATGAGCTGTAAAGATTCCACAAGAAAAATATTCAAATAATTAATCAAGTTTGCACAGTCAGTTATTTACAGAGAATCTCAACTTTTAGGTAGATTGTTCAGAAGATTCTGTTTAATGCTATCAGACTAATAGAATGTTTAAATGCTGTCTTTATACTAGGAGAGATCTCATTCAGCTTTTTATTTTTTAATCAACTGTGGCAGTTTTGTGTTACAGAGTTCCAAACATGAAAGTCAGTACAAAGTTCAAAGAACCAGTTAGTGATATTCCTTGATCATATAGCATTTATCAGTAGGCCTCCTCTGGATGGTACTATTTTGGGTGTATACCTGTACAAATCATAGTGGAGCAAGATATTTTAGTAGTGCTTGTTTTGAGTGGTATATAAAGAAACACATCAACCCAATTTTGTAGAGGGTTTATGTATCAGAGTTTGGTATTAGCCTAAAAATATGAAAAGGCATATATTTAGGAAGCATTTAAACATCATTGTTACACACATGTATATCATGCATTGCACAACTTAGTTACATTGACACTGTCTATTCTTTAGGCCTTTGTAATTTAAACCGATAAATAATCATTATTTATCTGTTTATGTATTTATCATTATTTATGTTTTTCAGTCAGTTGCACAATCTTTTTTTTTTTTTGAGTTGGAGTCTCGCACTGTCACCCAGGCTGGAGCGCAGTGGCGCGATCTCGGCTCACTGCAAGCACTGCCTCCTGAGTAGCTGGGACCACAGGAGCCCGCCATCACGCCTGGCTAATTTTTTGAATTTTTAGTAGAGACAGGGTTTCACCATGTTAGCCAGGATGGTTTCGATCTCTTGACCTTGTGATCTGCCCACCTCGGCCTCCCAAAGTGCTCGGATTACAGGTGTGAGCCACCATGCTCAGCCTGCACAACCTTTTAAAAGGTATACGATTTATTACCACTCGATAGACATAAACGATTGTAGTAAATGAAAATATGTAGAAGTGCATTTTGCCTTCATGTTTGTAGACAAATGTGAAAGTGAGGAACACTGAATGTTAATACAGCACTGGTTCCAAGACCGTTAATTAACAAAATACTTTCTATAAGAAGATGGGGAGTCTGATCATCTGTAGAAGGTAGGACCTTCTTAATCATAGAGCAACACTTGAGAGAAATCTCAGAAGGATGGTGTCCTTGAAATGAGATTGGGAGTATGCTTGATTGGTGGGAACTGAAAGGACCAAACTGGGGAGATACAAAGTGAGATAGCTGAAACTTTCTGGTGAAACTCACTGATAAAAAGAGATTATAGAGTCTCATAAAATCAAAGTGGTGAGAGAAACCTTTAAAGTCGTAGAATCCATCCTTTCTGCAAAAGCAAATATCCTTCTTCAGTGTTACTTCTAAATGAAGTGAAGTTTTAAATATATAAAAAACAAACAAACCCCAAACTCTTTTGGTTGGTAGATGAATATTTCAGTATCTGCCATTTGTCAGACACTGTACTATTAATGTGATAGATACAAGTTTGTGAAGAGAATAATTTTTCTGCTAGGGTCTTACTGTCTAATTGAGGGCTGATGGTGGTAAAAGACTAATCTTAGGAATTTAAAAACTAAGCATGCTTATAATTGTGATAGGAATTATTTTCTTTCCAGTGATAGAAACCTAACTTAAATTACCTTAGTCAAAAAAAAAATAATAATAATAATAAAGAAAGAAAGAAAGAAAAAAAAGGAATTTACTGGCACATATAATTGAAAGTTCCAGGAATGGATCTCCCTTTAAACACACATGGGTCTAGTGTGCTAAACAGTCTGCTTTTCTTTGTTAAGACTTTATTGTTAAGGAAACTTTAACAATGAAGGGTGACAATGATGGCCTTCGGCAGCTCTGGGCTTACATAATGTTAAATATTAACCATATACTTTGCCAGATAACTTTACCAAAGGCCCAGAATATGACTCAGCTTGAATCATGTGCTCAATCTTAAACAAGACCAGAGGAATGGGACACTCTGGCTAGCCAGAGTTGTAGGCATCCCTGTGTTGGGAAAGGCTGGGCAGGTTATTGACAATCATAGCCTTTCATTCAGTAAACACCAATGCCCTACACTCTAGACAGACCAGTTGAATCTGAACTACTGAGGCTGTAACCTGGGCATTAGTATATTTTAAAAGTATCCTTGGTAAATACTGATGTAGGCCTTGAGAGTCAATGTAAAGACTTGTCTTTGAGTGAGAAGGAAACCATTGGAGGATTTACAAAATAGTATTATTTATTGTTTTATTGCTATTTTAATTGTTTTTTTTCTGAATATTTCCTTTTCTTTTTTATTGATACATATTATATGCACATATTTTCAGGGTATATGTAATAATTTGATACATTCATATAATCAAATCAGAGTAATTGGGATATCCACCACCTTAAATATATATCTTTTCTTTATGCTGGGAACATTCCAGTTATTCTCTTCTAGCTATTTTGAAATGTACAATTGGTTGTTTAATGTAGTCACTCTATTGCCCTATTGAACATCAGGTCTTATTTCCTCTAAGTGTATGTTTGTATCAATTAGTACTCTCTTCACCACCTTCCCTCAACCTATCCCAGCCTCTGGTAACCATCAGTGTACTCTCCATCTTCATGAGATCCACTTTTCAGGCTCTCACATATGAGTGAGAACATCTGATATTTGTCTTTTTGTGCTTGGCTTATTTCACTTAATGTAATGACTTTTGGTTCTATCCATGTAGCTGCATCTGACAGACTTTCATCTCTTATGGATGAGTGATATTCCATTGTGTATATATACCACATTTTCTTTTCTTTTTTTTTTTTTGAGACGGAGTCTCGCACTGTCGCCCAGGCTGGAGTGCAGTGGGGTGATCTCGGCTCACTGTAAAATCCGTTTCCCGGGTTCACTTCAGTCTGCTGACTCAGCCTCCCGAGCAGCTGCCTGCCACCACGCCTGGCTAATTTTTTGTCTTTTTAGTAGAGACGGGGTTTCACCGTGTTAGCCAGGATGGTCTGGATTTCCTGACCTTGTGATCCGCCCTCCTGGGCCTCCCAAGGTGCTGGGATTACAGGTGTGAGCCGCTGCGCCTGGCCATATACCATGTTTTATCTGTTTACCCATTGATGGACATGTAGGTTGATTCCATATTTTGTCTGTTGTGAGTAGTGCTGCAATAAACATGGAAGTGTAGATATCTCTTTGATATATTGATTTCATCTTTTTGTATACCCAGTAGTCGAATTGCTGGCTCGTATGGTAGTTCTGTTCTTAGTTTTTTAAGGAACTTCCATACAGTTCTCTGTAGTGACTGTACTAATTTACATTCTCACCAACAATGTATGAGGGTACCCCGTCCTCCATATCCTTGCCAGCACCCTGCTGTTCCCTGTCTTTTTGATAAAAGTCATTCTGATTGGGGTGAGATATCATTGTGGTTTTGATTTGCATTTCTTTGATGATTAGTGATGTTGAGCCTCTCTCCTCTCCTCTCCTCTCCTCTCTTCTCGTCTCCTCTCCTCTCCTCTCGTCTCCTCTCCTCTCCTCTCCTCTCCTCTCCTCTCCTCTCCTCTCGTCTCCTCTCTTCTCCTTTTCCTCTTTCTTTCTTTCTTTTTTTTTGATGGAGTTTTGCTCTGGTTGCCTAAGCTAGATGCAATGGCGCGATATTGGCTCACTGCAACCTCCACCTCCTGGGTTCAAGCGATTCTTCTCCCTCAGGCTCCCAAGTAGCTGGAATTACAGGCACCCACCACCACGCCCAATGAATTATTTATTTTTTTTTAGTAGAGACGGGGTTTCACCGTGTTGGTGACTGGTCTCGAACTGTCCTGACCTTAGGTGATCCCCCCCTCCTCAGCTTCCCAGAGTGCTGGGATTACAGGCTTGAGCCAGGGTGCCCAGCCAGAGCCTTTTTCATATACCCATTGTCCATTCGTATGTCTTCTTTTGAAAAATGTCTATTCAGATCTTCTGCCCATTTTTAAATGAGATTTTATTTTGCTATTGAGTTTGAGCTCCTTGTATATTCTGGTTATTAGTCCCTTGTCAGATGGATAGTTTGCAAATATTTTCTTCCATTCTTTGGGTTGTCTCTTCACCTTGTTGATTGTTTCTTTTATTGTGCCAAAGCTTTTTAGCTTAATGTAATCCTGTTTGTCTATTTTTGCTTTTGTTGCCTATGTTTTTGAGGTCCTACACAAAAAAATCTTTGTCCATCCAATGTTCTGGAGCATTTCCGCAATGTTTTCTTCTGGTAGTTTCATAGTTCCAAGTCTTAGAATTTGATTTTGTACATGTTAAGTTTGAGGATAGCTCTAAGACATCCAAGCAGAAATGTTGAGTAGGGTGACTGGATTGGATTTATGAGTCTGAGGTTCATGGGAGAGGCCTAAGCTACTAGTATAATTCTGGAATTCATCATAGAACTGGATGGAATCACGTAGAAAATAAGTGTCAGTAGAGAAGAGAGAACTCCAAGGACTGAGCACAGAAACTCTTTAACATTGAGAGGATGAGGAAAAGAGTAGCCAGCAAAAGAGATTAAGAATAGCATTCAGTAAAGAAGCAGAAGAGCCAGAAGGTAGAGGTGTTCCAGATTCTTTAATAATGAAGAAAGTTTTCACTGTGAGAGGTAGAGCAATTTCCAGAAAAGAAAAATTGTTGGGCAATTAATACCATCATATCACAGAGTCTTGAATGCCATTTTGAGGATTTGGGCTTTTTACTGTCAGCCGTATTAAATATTTATGAATAGCAGAGGGGCATGATCAAGCTTGTCTTTTAGGAAGGCTTACTGGGAAGGGTAAGCAGTGTCTAGGCCTGATTAAATAAAAAGAGACCTAATTGAGAAAGTATTGCAGAATTCCAGGGGAGAAATGATATAGTCTAACTAACTTATTGGTTCAATTCTGTCAAACGTAATGCTGCCTTTTTATAAGGAATATTTTATGATGCCTCTTTTATAGTCTTGAAATAATTAAACTTATAGCTATTAATAATATATCTACACAATTCAAAAAATAATATGATGCCCTAAATGTAGTATAAACAGGAAATAAAATGAAAACAATTTATAACAAAATATTATATATTTCATCTATAAATACTTGAAGACATAATGAAATATTGATAGCATAGTGAAATAGTTGGATAGTTGTTTACAGATACCTTGTGTGCTAAAGTACAAACTCATTCCAGCGTGCTGTATTTCCAATTTAAATGCCATAAGCAGCATTACAGTTGGTGCTTAATATTCTGAGTTACGGAGCAACTTTTGTAGAGTTCTGAAAAAACCACAAAATACAATTTCCCCTAATTTATATGGCTATTACATTTCTATAAGTTCAGTGCATATTAAAGCTGTGCAAAACGTATTTCATGAATACTACCATTAAGTTATGGGTTCAGGTAACTAATTCAAGACATTTTCTTTTGACTTACATGAATGTCCACTGGGACATCAGATAGTTGAGAGTGATGTGGGATATTTCTTCTTTTTATAGGACTATCCCACATATTTCAGGTTGTCTAGCATCCCTGGCTCTACCTGCTGCCAATGGTGCCTGGCTACCCTACTAATTATTGTGATAAAACATCTTCCACACGTTTCTCAACACATGCCTTCCTGCAACGCACAGACTGTGTAGAAATCCCTAGTTTAAGGTGTAATAGCATGTTTCATCTCTGTTTCTCCTCTTTAAAAATAACCTGTGGTGGATTATGGCATCATGTTTTAGCATTTTATGAATAATTAGGAAAGGATACTGTTTGGTTTGGTGTTTCTAGAATTGTATACATGTGCATTTAAGTAGTTGGTGATATTGGTGGTGACGATATGTTTATTTTAGTGTTAATTTCTCACATTTGTTTTTGGAGCTCTGAAGCGTGTTAAAAAAAAAAAAAACTATGAAAATGGTACTGCCACCCCCCATTTCATAAATCAGAATCACTTCTTGACTTTATTTTTCCCTTCTTTTTTTTTTTTTTTTTAAGCGAATCATCTTTCTTAGATTTCTGTGGCTAATTCGATATTGGGTAAGGAAAGCTTGGCAGTGAACCTCCCATTTATAAGCATTGTGAAAATTTCTTCTGTACTTACAGTGATTAGAACTTCTTGCTGCTCTCTTGTTCTTGAGATACTGGTGAACAATGTTTACAGGATTTAGGACTATTATTTTTCCATATTTGAGTATGAGTTTCTTTTTTGTTTCTTTAAACTAATAGAATTTATTTTAATAAATAATAATACGTTTTTTGATATAAAGTCTTGCTGTGTCACCCAGGCTAGAATGTAGTAGTGTGATCACAGCTCACTGTAGACTCAAACATCTGGGCTCAAGTGATTCACCTGCTTCAGACTCCCAAGTGGCTAGGACCACAGGTGCGTGCCACCACACCCAGCAATATTTTTGTTCAACTTTTATTTTAGAATTAGGAGGTACGTGTGGAGGTTTATTACAAAAGTATATTGTGTGATTCTGAGATTTGAGGTATAACTGAATCTATCACCCTGGTAGTGAGCATAATACCCAACAGGTAGTTTTTCAGCCCTTGCCCCTATCATTCTCTTTCCCCTCTAGTAGTCCCCAGTGTCTGCTGTTCCCATCTTTATGTCTGTGTGTATCCAGTGTTTAGCTCCCACTTGTAAGTGAGAATATGTGGTATTTGGTTTTCTGTTTTTGCATTAGTTTACTTAGGATAATGACTTTTAGCTGTGTCCATGATGCTGCAAAGGATATAATTTTGTTCTTTGTTATGACTGCAAAGCATTCCATGGTGTATGTGTACTATATTTTCTTTATCTAGTCTACGTGGATGGGCACCTGGGTTGACTCCATTTTTTTGCTGTTGTGACTAGCTCTGCAATGAAGATATGGGTTGCATTTTTTTTTTGTAGAACAATTTATTTTCCTTTGGATATATACTCAGTAATGGCATTGCTTGGTCAAATGGTAGTTCAACTCTTGCTTCTTTGAGAAATAGCCCAACTGTTCTCCACAGTGACCAGATTAATTTACATTTTCACCTATAGTGTGTAAATGTCCCCTTTTTTCTGCAGACTCACCAACATCTGTTATTTTTTGACTTCTTAACAAAAGCCATTCTGACTAATGTGCGGTGGTATCTCGTTGTGTTTTTGATTAGACTGCTTATATTCAAGGTTAGTATTGATATGTGAGATGTGTGATTTGCATTTCTGTAATGATTAGTGGTGGTGACCATTTTTTCATATGTTTGTTGGCCACTCATATGCCTTCTTTTGAGAAGTGTCTGTTCATGTCCTTTGCCCACTGTTACTGAGGATTGGTTTTTTGCTTGTTGATTTAAGTTCATTATAGATTCTGGATATTAGACCTTTGTTGGATGTATAGTTGGTGAATATTTTCTTCCATTCTGTAGGTTCCTGTTTATTGATAATTTCTTTTGCTGTGCAGAAGCTCTTTAGTATAATTAGGTCACACTTGTCAATTTTTATCTTTGTTACAATTGCTTTTGAGGACTTAGCCATAAATTCTTTGCCAAGGCCAATATCAAGAAAGGTATTTCCTAGAATTTCTTCTAGAATTTTGTAGTTTTAGGTCTTACATTTAATTCTTTAATCCATCTTGAGTGAATTTTTGTATATGGTGAAAGGTAGGGGTCTAGTTTCATTCTTCTGCATATGGGTAACCAGTTATCCCAGTACCATTTATTGAACAAGGAGTCTTTTCCCTATTGCTCTTTTTTTTGAGTTTGTCAAAGATCAGATGGTTGTAGGTGTGCAGCTTTATTTCTGGATTTTCTATTCTGTTCTATTGGTCTGTGTGTCTGTTTTTGTACCACTAGATGCTGTTTTGATTACTGTAGCCTTATAATATAGTTTGAAGTCAGGTAATATGATTCCTCCAGCTTTGTCTTTTTGCTTATGATTGCTTTGGCTATTCAGGCTCTTTTTTGGTTCCATATGAATTTTAGAGTAGGTTTTTATAATTATTTGAAAAATGATGTTAGTAGTTTGATAGGAGTAGTGTTGAATCTGTAAATTGCTTTGAGCAGTATGGCCATGTTAACAAGATTGGTTCTTCCAATCTATTAAATATGAGCATGGAATGTTTTTCCATTTGTTTGTGTCATCTCTGGTTTCTTTCAGCAGTGTTTTGTAGTTCTCTCTATAGAAGTCTTTCTCCTCGCTCGGGCGTGGTGGCTCATGCCTGTAATCCCATCACTTTGGGAGGCCAAGGCGGGCAGACCTCGAGGTCAGGAGAAAGATACCATCCTGGCTAATATGATGAAACCCCATCTCTACTAAAAATACAAAACATTAGCTGGCCATGGTGGCATGCACCTGTGGTCCCAGCTACTCGGGAGGCTGAGGCCGGAGAATCACTTGAACCCAAAGGTGGAGGTTGCAGCGAGCTGAGATGGCACCACTGCACTCCAGCCTGGGTGACAGAGCGAGACTCCATCTGAAAAAAAAATTTTTTTTTCTCCTCTTTTGTTAGATGTATACTTAGGCATTTCTGTGTGTGTATGTGTGTGTGTATGTGTGTGTGTGTGTGTATCTATTGTAAATGGGATTGCATTCTTGATTTACTTCTCTGCTATAATGTAATTGGTATATAGAAATACTACTGATTTTTGTCCATTGATTTTGTCTTCTGAAACGTTGCTGAAGTCCTTTATCACTTTCAGAAGCCTTTTTTTGGAGTCTTTAGGGTTTTCTAAGTACATAATCATGTAGTCAATGAAGACCGATAGTTTGACTTCTTTTTTCCTTTTTAGATGTCTTTTATTTCTTTTTCTTCCTTGATTTTTCTGGTTAAGACTTCCACTACTGTATTGAATGGGAATGGTGAGAGTGAGCATTCTTGTCTTGTTATAGTTCTGTGATCTGAGAGTGTGTGTGGGGTGATTTAATTTTTTTTAAATTAATTGAGTCTTGCTATATGACCAAGCATGTGGTTGATCTTAGAATATATTCCATGTGTGTATGAGAAGAAAGTATATGTGTGGTTATTGGGTAGAGTGCTCTGTAGATGTCTACTAGGTCCAGTTGGTTGAGCGGCAAGTTTAAGTCCAGAGTTTCTTTGTTAGTTTTCTATCTCGATGATCTGTATAACACTGTCAGTAGGGTGTTCAAGGCTTCCACTAGAACTTGTTTTATGCATCTGGCTGCTTCATTGTGGAGTGTGTATACATTTAGTATAGTTAAGTCTTGTTGAATTGAACTCTTTATCATTATGTAGTACCCATCTTTGTCCTTCTTGCTTGTTGTTGGTTTATATCTGGTTTATCTGATATAAAAATAGCAATCCCTGCTCTTTTTTATTTTCCATTTGCATAATAGACCTTTCTCCATTACTTTAATTTGAGTCTATGAGTGTTGTTACATGTGAAATGGGTCTCTTGAAGAGAGCAGATAATTGGGTCATCTTTTTATTCACCTTGCCACTCTCTGCCTTTTAAGTGGGGCATTTAGACTGTTTATATTTAAGGTTAGTATTGAGATGTGAGATTTTGTTACTGTTACTGTGTTATTAGCTAGTTGCTTTATAGATTTGATTGCGTATTTTTTTTATAGAGTCTGTGGGCTATGTACTTAGGTGTGTTTTTGTGGCAGTCAGTATAATTCTTTCATTTCTGTATTTAGTGCTTTGTTAAACACCTCTTTTAAGGCTGGTCTAGTGGTAATGAATTCCTTTAGTGTTTACTTGTCTGAAAAGGATTTTACTTCTCCGCTTATGAAGCTTAGTTTGGTGGAATGTTAAATTCTTAGTTGGAATTTCTTTTTTTTAAGGACACTGAAAATAGGCTTCCAATCTCTTTTGGCTTATAAGGTTTCTGCTGAGAGGTCTGCTGCTTGCCTAATGCTGTTTCCTTTATGAGTGACTTGACCCTTCTCTCTAGCTGCCTTTATATTATTTTCTTTTATATTGACCTTGGTGAATCTGATGACTGTGACTTGGGCCTGGTCATCTTGTATAGTAACACTCAGGGGTTCTCTATATTTCTTGAATTTGCATGTCAACCTCTTGAGTGAGTTGGGGAATTTTTCATGGAGTATATCTTCAAGTATTTTTTCCAAGTTCTTCTCTCTCAGGAATGCCAATGAGTCACAGATTTGGACTCTTTACATAATCCCATATTTCTTGGAGTTTTTGTGCATTAAAATTTTTTTTTCTTTATTTTTGTTTGAGTTGATGCAAAGAACCAGTCTTCAAACTCTTAAGATTCTTTACTTACCCTAGTCTGTTCTGCTGTTAATACTTCCAACTGTATTTTGAAATTCTTGTTGTTAATGTTCAATTTCAGAAGTTCAGTTCTTTCTTAAAATGGCAGTTTCTTCTTTCAAATCTTGGGTTATTTTACTGAATATCTTGGATTCCTTGGATTGGGTTTCAACCTTTTTCTGGATCTCAATGAGCTACCTTGCCATCCAGATTCTTTTGAGTACAGTAAATTGGCTTCACATCTGGGTGCATTCAGAGGGCCACCAGTCTGTATGACATCTTTTTTTGTGGCTAAATTCATGCCCTGGGTTTCAGAGGCAATATTTACTGGCAAAATATTTTTGGTGCTGTAATTTTGGCTGTAATCCTGTCGATAGCACTTTTGTATAATGGCTGGCAGATAGGCTCTTACTCAGCCACACAGCTCTTTTGTGTTTCCACGTGTTAGCAGCAGTGCTCTGTGGTGTGTGTGGGAGAGAGATGACTCTCTCACCAGGTCCACTCCTGGGCCTTAGAAGAGCCCCTTCCATCACAGCACTGCACCTGTGTTTCATTTGTTGGGTGTTCTGGGCCATGGTGCTCCCTTTATCAGAGGCTGTGGCTGGCAAACAGGGTACACCCTTCCCAGACTGGCCCTGCAGAGGGAGGCATGCCCCACTCCTGTGCCAGCCCACGAAGCCACATCCCACCTGTCTTCAGTGTTCTCAGAGTGGGGACTCCTCCCCTGCTCAAGAATTGGCCACAGATCTTAGCTTCACACTCCCAAGCTGCATGCTGAAACTCTGGAGTGTTGGGACTGGGCCCACAGCTCCATCCTTCGGTCCCTCTGGGATGGTCACTGGCTGTACCAGTGGATCCAAAGTGCTCTCAGGCCATTGGGAAGGCACTCAGGCAGGGCTGCCAGCATAGCACCCAGGCTGCACAATAGAGGCTATGCTGTGCACACACTCCTGTGGGAGCAGCCAAACCGGGACCTTTCAAAGGACTGCTGGGCAGAGGGACTGCAGAACAGATGTACTCCAGTCCCAGGGGAAAGACAGTCCTGGTGTCTCTTGGCTTAGTGATCAGCTGGGGCTAGAGCTACTCACAAGAAGATGGATAGCCTTGAAGGGTGAACGCCTATGGCCACATTTTGCTGCAGCTGCTCTGTGTGCAAAACTCCCTGAGCTCTGCTCAGGTTGGAGTTATGCCTCTGACTATTCTCCAGGGAGATCCACCTGTTAATTTAACTGTCTGTGGTGGGGAGTGGTGGTGTCATGGGATCTCTTGTAGCTGGGTTCCCAGAGTTTCGTGGCAAGAGTGGGCCATCCCACCCTCAATGTCACTCCCCCTTTCCCTAGGAGCCATTCAAGGCTGGGAACTAGTGCTGGCACCCAGCAACTCCATGCAGGGATCCTAGCTTCCCCACTCTTCAGCCTCAGTGTCTTCATTGCCTCTCTACTGAGTCTCAGTGTTTTCTCTCTGATGATCTGTTTGAAGTATGCTGGTTTACTCAATATTTTGGTGTCTCTCAGCAGCACTTCTTGCTGTGTCTAGTCAGCCATTTTGTTCCTTACTCCTGGCTAATTTAAAAAAATTATTTTGTTGAAATGGGGTCTTGCTATGTTGCCCAGGCTGGTCTCAAACTGCCGTGTTCAAGCCATCCTCCTGCCTCGTCTCCCAGAGTATTGGGATTGCAGCCGTGAACTACCATTCCTGGTTGACTTTATTTTTTAGAAAAATGGTTTTAGGTTTACAGAAAAGTTGAAGGGAAAGTACAGAGTTATCAAATACCCCTTCACCTTCACCCTGAGGCAGTTTCCCCTGTTGTTAACATCATGCATTAGTGTAATACTTTTTTTTAAATAATGGATGAGCCAATATTGACGCATTATTATTAATTAAAGCTATAGCTTACATTAGGGTTTACCTTTTGCATTGTATATTCCATAGTTTTTAAGAATATAAAATGACATATACCACTGCAATATTACGGAATAGTTTCACTGCCCTAAAAGTCCTATGTATTCCACCTCTTCATCCCTTCCCCTCCCTTTCCCAATCCCTGACAACCACTAATCTTTTTACTATCTCCATAATTTTGCCTGATCCAAAATGTAATGCATTTGGAATCAAACAGCTTTAAATTTCTTTGTAAGCACAGCTTTTACTGCATCCTACAAGTTGTGGTTTCATTTTCATTTAGTTGAAAATATTTTCAAATTTCTCCTGAGACTTCTCTTTGACACATATATTATTTAGAAGTGTTTTGTAATTTTCAAGCTTCTTCAAGAAAACCCTTCATAGCTAGGGCTTTCTAGCTCTCTCTCTCTCTCTCTCTCTCTCTCTCTCTCTCTCTCTCTCTCTCTCTATATATATATATATATATATATTTTATCCATTTCTATTCCTTTATAGTCACATGTTTTTCCTGTGCTATAGTCACATATTTTTCCCAATCACTACATCCTGAAAATAACTTATCTGTTTTCTGTCACTATAGTTCTGTCTCCTTGAGAATGGGACATATATTATACATACGTACACTTTTGAGACTGGCTTCTTTCATTCAGCAGAATACCTCTGATATCAATCCAAATTATTGTGTGTGTCAATAGTTTATTCCTTTTTATTGTTGAGTATTACTCCATTGTAAGGATGTACTACAAGTTGTTTATAGAATTGGCTGTTGATTGGCATTTGGTTTGTTTCCAGTTAATAGAGCTGCTGTAAACAATTGCGTATAAGTTTTTACGTGAACATATGTTTCTATTTATCTATGGTAAATACTGTGGAATGAGATTGCTGGGTCTTAGGGTAGGTGCAGTTTTACTTTTTAAGAAATGGCTAGGCTGGGTGGGGTGACTCATGCCTGTAATCCCAGCACTTCGGGAGGCCAAGGTGGGCAGATCACAAGGTCAGGAGATCAAGACCATCCTTGCCAACATGGTGAAACCCTATCTCTACTAAAAATACAAAAATTAGCGTGCCTGTGATCCTAACTTCTTGGGAGGCTGAAGCAGGAGAATCGCTTGAACTAGGGAGTTGGAGGTTGTGGTGAGCCGAGATCATGCCACTGCACTCCAGCCTGGTGATAGAGTGAGACTCCGTCTCAAAAAAAAAAAGAAAAGAAATGGCTAAACTGTTTTTCAGAATGGCAGGGCCATTTTGCATTTCCACCAGCAATATCTGAGCATTCCAGTTGCTCTGTATCCTCACTCAGCACTTGGTATTGTTAGCTTTTTCCCCTAGGTTTTATATGTGTAGTGATAGGTTATTGTGGTTTTAATTTGCATTTCTATAATGGCTAATGATCTTGAGCATCTTTTCATCATATTTATTTTACATTCATTTGTACTCTTTGGTGAAGTGTCTATTCAAACATTTTTCCCCAATTTAAATTGGATTGTTTGTTTCTTACTTTTGAATTGTGGGAGTTGTTTATGTATTCTGGATACAAGTCCTTTGCCAGATATGTGATTTGCAGGTATCATCTTCCACTCAGTAGTTTGCTTTTTAACAGTGTCTTTTGTAGAACAAAACATTTAATATTGATGAAGTTAAATTTATCAGTTTTTAGAAAGTGAATCATGATTTTGGTGTCATGTCTAAGAACTGTTTGTCTTATGCTAGGCCATGAAGATTTTCTTCCAAATGCAGATTTTGCAATTAGATCTATGAGCAATTTTCAGTTAATTTTTGTGTGAGGTATACGATTTAGTTCAAGGTTTCTTCTCTTTATCTTTCTCTCTTTCCCCAACTTCCTCTCTTTCCCCAACTTCCTCTCTTTCTTTCCTCCCTTCCCCCTTCCCTTCTCCCTTCCCCTTTCCCTTTCCCTCCCTCCCTCTCTTCCTTCTTTCCTTTCTTCTTTCTTTCTCCCTTTCCTCCTTTCCCCAGTTTCTATCTTTTCCAGTTGTTCCAACACCATTTAATTAATAGACTATTACTTCTCATTGAATTGTTTTGCAGTTTTGTCAAAAATCACTGGCTATATTAGTGTGAATCTATTTTTGGAATATCAGTTCTATTCTACTGATGTCTATTAGTATCACTGGTATCTATCCCTTTCCCAGTAGTACAGTGTCTTGAATACTGTAGCTTGAAAATAAATCTTAAAATTTAATAGTGTAATTCCTCTCACTTTATTCTTCTTTTTAATAATTGTTTTTAACATTCTAGTTTCTTTGCTTCTCTATATAAATTCTAGAATCAGCTTGTTTATATCTATACAAATTCCTGCTGGGATTTTAATTACAATTGCATCGAATCTGTGGCTCAATTTGTGTAGTATTGACATCTTTATTATGTTGGCTCTTCCAATTACTGAACATGGTATATCTCTCCATTCATTTAGGTCTTTTTTTATTTCTTCAATTAGCATTTCGTAGTTTTTATTATCTAAATCATGTATATATTTTGCTAGAGTCATATCAATTATTTCATATTTTTTGAACTGTTATATATGATATTAAAATTTTTTGGTTTTAAATTATTTCCATTTTATAGAAGTATTATTGATATTTATGATATTGATATTGACCCTATATTGTATAAGCTTGTCAAACTCACTTATTTGTTGTAGGTTTTTTTTTTTTTTTGAGATTTCTTGGTATATTCAGCCTGGATAATTACGTTATCTGTGAGTAGGGACAATTTAATTTTTTTTTTCTTCGTAATCTTTATGTTCCATTGATTTTCAGTTTCCTGGTGCTTTTCTTTTTTGTCCTCTGGCTAGAAAGGTGAGTCTTTTGTTACTTCACTTTGGTGTGGACTTCCCCAGTTGCCCTTTCATCCCAAGGTAGGCTCTGGGAGGACAGAGAGAAAGGAAAAATAATTGGGATTTAGATGCACCCTCTTGGCCCTGTAGCTCCACTGAGTGGGGAGAAAGGTTTTCCTCCCTTAGAGTTTGAACTCCTGTGGGCTCTCGTTAGTGGCCAGTGCTACTTTTGCCTAGAGATTGCTACTGGGCTATGGTGAGAGAGAGAAAAGAAAGAAAAAAAGGGGCATTTCTTTATTTTCTCTGTGCATTAGGTGTTCCTTTTCTGCTCCTTGAGCCAGAACTAGATGACTGGTCTTGGAGTTTCATTGCCTACTTCCAAGTCACTGGTATATTGAGTCCAGGCTAGGAGATGAAGGAAGGAAAAAAAAAAAAAAGGTAAACTTAGTGCCAAGTGTGTAATACTTCAACTTCTAGTCTTCTTCTTCAATCTACCTGCTAGGATTTACTTTTTCAGAGTCTTTAAATAGCTGCTCCAAGACTTCTGTCAACATTTTATAACTATTCAGAGAAGTTTCAGTATACTTACCTTATTTTACCTGGAATTAGACTCCATTAATGACATTTTACAGGAAATGAGCTAAATCACACCCTTTTGTGTGTAGACCAAATAATTACAGAGTAAATGCTCTCTTGATGTTGCCATAGTTATAACTGAAAATATTCTCTTATAGGATAATTAATAATCAAATGCATTGGTGGAGACAAAGTTTTGTAGGAGACGTTGAATGAGGATAATTTTTGTATTCTGCTTCTGAGCAAAATTCTGATGACACAACTGGTAATTTTTCTTTATCTGTGCTGTTAGAAAGTGTTTTATTTCTATACTGTTCTTATTAATTAAGGAGAATGGAAAAGACTAATTTTCCTAAGACTGAGAAAAGATAATGCTTTCTTAATACTCTTCTACAGATATCACTAGAAATATGTACAATAAGTATTTTTTGTTTACTCTATTCAAGATTGTTAAATTACCAATGGCTTTTTTTTTTTTCAGCTTTTTGATGAGGTAAATCATGGTTTTAAAACATTAGGATAGTACTCCCTATTTAGTAGACTGTGTTTTAACAGCCAGTCCTTTACACTTACCGTTAAAAAAAAAAAAAAAAAAAAAAAAAGAGGATTGATGTAAGGAGAGAGTGAGGTGGATTAGTACAACAGACTGTCATACCAGTTTATGCTGTGATTCCTTATTTTAGATTTTGTCCGTGCTTGTCTCCATGGGTAGACCTTTTGCTGTTTTCGGATTGCTTGACCCTTTTGTAAGCTAAAGATTTTTAAGAGTCTAACATTACAAATACCTTAGGTTTATTGGCATATGCACAACAAATGTGAATCAAACATAAAAATGCTTCTTTTAAGAATTGTATTTATTGATGTGGTAGTGAAATACTACACTGTTTACAATACAGACCTAAGTGGGATTTTGGGTATGCTGAGAAGTTGACAGTTTGTGGCTCCTGAATAAAATATTGTCTTTGTAGGATAAAATAGGGAAAGATGTGTTCTTGAAATGATTATTTATACATTTTTTGAAATCTTGTTCTGGTTCCAGCTTAGGAGCCATTTTCCAACACTGTGGTCACTGCAATAGTGAAATTTTGGATGCAAAATACCCCAGTCAAAACAAACAAATAAAACAAACCCTCATAGAAGCCTGTCTGCAGTTATATAGCAAGATACAGATCCCTTATATAGACTTGGGGAAATAAAATATAGCTGTTAACACAGTTCTTGAATTTTCTTAAGATAAAATAATTAGGATTTGGAATAAAAAAGTGTAGGAATTCAGTGTAAAGTGAATCATGAGTAGATGGAAAGGTTTTTGCCTAATATAGAGCAAGAGATTAGCGGTCTTTTTTTTTTTTTTTTTTTTTTTTTGAGGTCAATTGATTCAACCAAGAGATCCTATGAAATTTACTTGCAAGAGATCCAATGACAGTTATTTGCTAGAGATCCCATGAGAATTATTTGTTTCTTGTGTGACTTTATCTTCTTCAGATGGGAATATAATATCTCATTTTAGGCTGTTTTGTAATTTAAAATGTAGTCAAAAGACTGCACTGTTTTCATATTGTGGATATTCCAGTTTATTAATTCATTGTATGTTTCTACCTACTTCTGAAAATAATTTGAGATACCTTCTGGTAAAAGACAGACCTATAAATACTGGGGTTAAATGAACAGTAATATAGTAATGAAAATGATGGTGGATAGAAGGTATGACTAATGGGAAGAGGAAATAAATACCAGGAAACTGATTTAAGAAATGTACTATATTTCAGTGCTTTACTCTGAATTTTCTGTGAGAAAAGATGAAAAAAGACATCATGGGTTGTGTAATTTTTATCATTATCTGATAAAAACAAGTGCGTCTTTTTCATCTGGCCATTTTAAGAGAATGCAGAGGATTTTTGTTTTTAACTAAAAGTAACTCCTGATTATGGAGTAGGGGTCCATTATAATTATGGTATAAAATAATAAAACTGTATTTGTGAAAAATGAAAATACTAACTCTCAATAGAAATATATAAGCTTACTAGAAAGTTTTTTTTTTTTTTTTTAAACTCTCTTCTCTTTCTCAGTTTCTTGTCAATTAGAATTACAACATTCAAATGTCCAGTTGTGTAGGGAAGGCAAGTGGAAGCTCTATGTTGACTCCAGTACTATAGTGTCAGAGTGATTAGTTATATATAGTTTATATTTGGAGATGATCACTGATAGAGGAATTAGTTGATTTGCTCTTCCTTGGGTCCATTATAATATTTGAAAAACTTAGAGTTCAGCCATGACACTAAGAACAATTACAAATTATTTTAACAGAAAGAAAAATGTTTGGTGCACTTAACATTAAGAAAAGTATTTTTGGTTCTTGTAAATTATTGAGCTTTTTTGTTTGTTATGTTGTTAAGTTGATTTTATCCCTTTTTTTTTTTTTTACTAGTTTTTAGTTTTTTCCCCTAGTTTTTATATAGTATGTAATTATCTTTGATTTCTGTCCTTTCCTGTTTCTTCTGTTTGCTCCAATTAATTCAGAGTAGATTGATCCTTTTAAGGTCAAGGGCGTACCTAAATTGGTTCTTTGAAGATGTTTCTCTGTTACCTTCAGTGTGGTTTTATGAAGAAAGAACTTAAAAAGCTGGACTGGATATTAACCTGTTCTCTGGACTTTATTTTCCAATATGTGGTGCTTTATTTTAATTACACATATATTTCTTCAAATTATGAGAATAATTCTTGCTTAATACAGAACATCTGGGCAATAAAAATAAAGGAAAATTGTATATAATTAATACTTAGAAGTGACCACTGATATAGTTTCAGTGTGTGTTTTTGTGATTCTTTATATGATTAACCTTTAAAGTCAAGTAGTATTGTGAGCATTAAAAAAAGTAAATGCATTTAAGACATAATACTAGCTAATATATATCGAGTGCTTTATTTTTCTCTTATGTAAATTTCTTATGGTAGATTCTCTAAGTCTAGTATAATGACTATTCCACCAAATCATCAGAGACCCAGACTTTTTCAGTACTACCAGTAGTTTGTCAGTACTACCTCCAGTTCCAAGATGGCTATTTGAGTTTCAGTTGTCCTACCCATATTCCAGCCAGCAGAATTGTTAAAAAGCTCAAAAAAAAAAAAAAAAAAAAGAAAGAAAGAAAGAAAAGAGGAGAGACCTAATATTAAATGACAAGCTGGGCGCGGTGGCTCACTTCAGTAATCCCAGCACTTTGGGAGGCCGAGTTGGGTGGATCACCTGAAGTCAGGAGTTGGAGACAAGCCTGGCTAGTATGGTGAAACCTCTTCTTTCCTTAAAAACAAACAAACAAACAAACAAACAAAAAAAACAAAGATATTAGCTGGGTGTGTGGTGGTGCACACCTGTAATCCCAGCTATTAGGGAGCCTAAGGCAGGAGAATCGCTTGAACCTGGGAGGCAGAGGTTGCAGTGATCCGAGATAGCGCCACTGCAGTGCAGCCTGGGAAACACAACCAGACTCCATCTCAAAAAAAGAAAAAAAAAAAGACAGTTGTGGTAATATGGTTAAGTAGTCAATAAAATAGATATTGATGATCTAGTCTTAAAAAAATAAGTTAAGTTGGCCAGGCCGGTGGCTCACGCCTGTAATCCCAGCACTTTGGGAGGCTGAGGTGGGTGGATCACCTGAGGTCGGGAGTTCGAGACCAGCCTCACCAACATGGAGAAACCCCGTCTCTACTACAAATACAAAATTAGCGGGGCGTGGTGGTGCATGCCTGTAATCCCAGCTACTCAGAAGGCTGAGGCAGGAGAATCACTTGAACCCAGTGGGTGGAGGTTGCAGTGAGCCGAGATCATGCCATTGGACTCCAGTCTGGGCAACAAGAGTGAAATTCCATCTCAAAAAAAAAAAAAAAAAAAAAAAAAGAAAGTTAAGTTATGAATACTTGTGTGTACATGTTTGTGTATATACATACACTTACACACCATTAAAAATGACTTAAAGTACATATACCAACTGATAGTAGTAATCTCTGAGTGGCAGTTTTATGGATTTTTAAATTATTTTAAAATCAACTGTAATGAACATTCTTCTATAACTATAATGAACATTTTGACTTTCACCATTACTCAATAAGGGAGGCTTTTTATCCAGTCTGTTGGTTAGCTGTGTTTTTCAAATAAACTTTTTCTAAAATAAAAAGGAAACATTTATATCTTACTGTTTCAATTTGTAATTTTTTGACTATTTTATTTATTTTTTTGTGAATTACCTTTTTAAATTCCTTGCATAGATGTGAAGTTTTAATTTTATGTAATCATATCTTTTAAACTTTTTCTTTGTTTTCTGTTTAAAGTCTTTCTTCATTTTACAATTAGTATTCTCCTTTATTTTCTTATAATATGGTTTTTAGTATGAGATGGAAATCTGATAATATATGTTTTCACAAAAGATTATCCAGTTTTCTCATTTATTGAACAATTAAACTTTTTCCTACTAATTTGAAATGCTACTTTTATAAACTTTGGCTGTTTGTGGGCTTTTTATTCTATTAGTTTTTCTCTCCTGTTTATTGCACACTGTTTTAACCATCATTGCTTTACAGTATATTTTAACATCTGATATTTTAGTTTCCCTGTCATTATTCTTCAGTTCAAAATGTTTTTGGGCATTTTTAGGCATTTTAATCTATTTATTTTTTTATTTCCAACATTTCTTTAAAAAGTGTCACATTTCAAAGAAACAGTAGTAAAACCTTCAAAGGAATTATATTTCTAATTTAATTACTGGATTAATTGACATATTTACAATAGAGGCATCCTATCTAGGAACATGGTCTGTAACTTCATTTATTCTGATCTTCTTTAGGTCTATTTAGTTTTATAGATTAAAATATGCTAAAAGAAATTTAGAAGTTTAAATGGGAAGGCTTTGCAAAATATCTCAGGGATGGTTAACTAGCTCAATATGCTAAATTTGAAAAGCATTTTCTGCTAAAAGTGTAATTTGTAATTTTGATCATCATGTTTTCAATAATTATTTTGAATTCTTTAAATTAAATATTTTAGTGCTTATTGCCAGGCCTTGGATACTGGAGTTTCTCTATTTTTAGGTTCTTATTTTGATTTGTTTTGTCTTTGACTGGAGTGCATCTTTGAATACAGGTACTTTTTCAAAAAATTTACATGAAATGGAATTTATATGAATGGAATTGTTTTAGAAGCACCGTAAATCTAAAGACTTCTTTTTCTTTTTTTTTTCTCTTCTTTTACAAGTAACAACTTTCTTAAATATAGAAATCTTGTGCCACATGTATTTTTCTCTTCAGAATGTATCTTCCTCCATTGTCTTCTTGCATTTATGGTAGAAGTCTGATGTCTACCTGATTTTTCTTTTTAGTTTGCCCTTTAAAAAAATCTATAAATTTAAAGAATTAAAAAAATTCTTGATAGTTTTGAATAAGTTACCATGCAGTTATTAATAGTATGTATGCTTATAATTTTTAAATTGACCTCCATGTTCCCAATCTATTGAGGTAGGTAATCATAGTGAGTTTTGCATAAACTACTTCTAGCATTTTAATAGAGTGATTACTAAAATCTGTTTACTTGTTTGAATAATTGATTCAATAATTCTGGACACTGAATATGTGTCTCATGTAAGTTGGAACACCATATTTGTTCTCCTAAGGAAAGGTATTAGCAGAAGTATGGTTAATTTGTGAAAGACTTGTACAGGTAGGATTTAGACTTAAATCTTAAACTTAAAGTTCTATATGGGCTACAAATTTTCAAAAGATAAATACGTGTAAATAATGAGAATGAGTTAATTATTTATTACTATTTATGTGTGGTATTGCATGTTTTCAATCAGTATTCCTGTCTCTTTATTGGAAAATATTTAACATACTTCATGTAGAATAAAGCCCAAGAAAACATGCTCAGTTTTTCTCTTTAATTAACCTATAAAATCATAAAGCCTACTAGCTTCCTGAGAGATTTTTGTGGATGGCACATTTGTGGCAGTCTTGATGTATGGGTGATAATAGCTGTTGGGCATTGTGTTTTTGGACTGAAAATTTAAAATAGCTCTGGCATAAAGTTTTATCATCAGGAAAAGAAAGAAAAGATTCCTCATTCTCTTCTCTGTGCTCAGCATCTAAGCATTTCACATACAATCCATAAAGGAAAAAAAGACAGTTGTTTAATTTACATCTCTGGAGGAGCCAAAAATAACAGGACAAAACCAGACTTAAACTCTACACATCAGTTTTGAAACCTAGGTCTCCCTCTCTTCTGCATCATGAAGTGATTGTTGTTTATTTCCTTCAGGTTTCTCTTGTCTAACCCTGCTAATTATAAATTTGAGAGAAATTAGGAAACTAACTTTGGGATTTGATATATACACCTTTTGGGAATAAGACATGTTGGAAGACAGTTGTTAAAGACTTCAACATGGCACAAGTATACATATGTAACAAACCTGCACGTTATGCACATGTACCCTACAACTTAAAGTATAATAATAATAAATAAATTAAAAAAAAAAAAGACTTCTATGTAGATTGAAAGCTGGAGAAAAATCTGATCTCTAAAAGCATTCCTTAAAATTCATGACATTGTACCATTGTACTTGTACCAGGCCTACAACCATTTTGTTGTTATTAATACTTAATATCCTTTTAGATTCATTTGTAGTAGTGCTGTACTCATAGCTATGGAAGCTTGGTGTATCCCATTGAAGCATATATATGGGAAAAATATATTTGATAAAGCCTTTACTTAGAAGTTAGTTTCAAATGTTAGGTATCAAATGAAGAACTTTGGTCAGTCAATTAATATTTTACCTCTTTTAGAAGTATAATTTGGGGGCAAAATTAGGTGATTTTTAGGTCTCTTTCAACTCGTCAGTATTTCCTGCTTTAACATACTACTTTCTGGAAAATGGCAACAGGATTATAAAAGAGTAACATTTTCTTTTTTAAATTTTTAAAAAATATATAACTGAGGTCTCACTGTGTTGACCATGCCGGCCTTGAACTCCTGGGCTCAAGAGATCTTCCCACTTCAGCCTATCAAAATGCTGGGACTGCAGGTGCGAGCCACCATGCCTGGTCCTAATTTTTCCTTTTTTCTTTGTGATTATATATTATACATAAAATATATGCCTATTATATATTATCTTATATAATTATAATATTAGATATATATTACTATATATTTTATATATAATTTCATATAGTATATTAATTATATATAATTCCATAGAAAAAAGTAAAAATCTCTCATATAATGTATAAAATCATTTATATACACATATATTTATGTAAGATTTTACATATATATATATATTATTGATGGTGAATAGTTTTCTGACTAGTCTGTAAGTAGCCTCACTAATTTCCTCTCAAGATTTCAGAAATGTTATTCTTCATCTGTTGAGAAATAACTAATGTCAGAATCTGAGATGTTAATAATCAATATACAGAGAGCTATTTTTGGTGTAATATGAGCCTAGCAATGTTGACTTGAATGATCGATATGTATCCTATATAATCAGCAGAATGTAAGGTTTAGCTTTCTGTGCAGCTGCAGGAGACATATTTAATTAATACTGAAGCAATTATCTTGACAAGTAAATCAAACTCAATTAGATCTCAATTAGAACACTAACATTTGCTCAAATAACGCATGGTTACCAGATGGTTACGCATTTTTTTGGTCTCCTTTCTCTTTCAAAGGTTGACGCTCCTGCTACTGTGTTTATTAGGTATAATTACTCAGGTTTTTTTTTTTTTCTTATTTGTGGGGAGGGGGGTGAAATTTGAAATTTAATACATTATATATCATAATTCTTTTACCTGGCTCTGTGTGGCTTTATTTTATAGAAATTTAGGGAAGTAAAAATATTGACTCATTTGTAAAATTAATAAATTTGAAACTAGAGATCACAGATTATTTAGAAAGAGAATTTTAGAAGGCATTTAATTCTTACTCCTAACAGAGGCAGGCCAAATTATTATACTGGATCTGTGCCTCATTGTCATATATATATCTTCTCTTTCAGTAGAATGGATGTCTAAATCTTTTTAGGCACAGTAAAAAATGTAGGCGTTCCAGCTGAGGTGGGTGGATCACAAGGTCAGGAGATTGAGACCACCCTGGCTAACACGGTGAAACCCCATCTCTACTAAAAATACACAAAACTAGCCGGGTGTGGTGGCAGGCGCCTGTAGTCCCAGCTGCTTGGGAGACTGAGGCAGGAGAATGGCATGAACCTGGGAGGAAGAGCTTGCAGTGAGCTGAGATCGCGCTTCTGTACTACAGCCTGGGCGACAGAGGGAGACTCTGTCTTAAAAAAAAAAAAGAGGCCGGGCGCGGTGGCTCAAGCCTGTAATCCCAGCACTTTGGGAGGCCGAGGCGGGTGGATCACGAGGTCAGGAGATCGAGACTATCCTGGCTAACACGGTGAAACCCCATCTCTACTAAAAATACAAAAAAAAAAAAAAAAAATTAGCCGGGCGTGGTAGCGGGCGCCTATAGTCCCAGCTACTTGGGAGGCTGAGTCGGGAGAATGGCGTGAACCCAGGGGGCGGAGCTTGCAGTGAGCCGAGATCGCGCCACTGCACTCCAGCCTGGGAGACACAGCGAGACTCCGTCTCAAAAAAAACAAAAAAAAAAAAAACAAAAAAAAAAAAAAAAAGAAAAAGTAGGCATTCCAGTCACAAAGTGTTACTTAGCGCTCACTAAATAAGAAACTATTGTATTAGGTTGGTGCGAAGGTAATTGCGGTTTTGCTGTTTTAATGGCGAAAATTGCAATTACTATTGCAACAACTAAACAGCATCTTTTACTAACTGATTAGTTATTCTTACAGCAATTGTGTCTTCAGAGGTTTTCCTTTCAGGTGTCTTTTCAGAGATCAACTCAATTAGTATCGATTCAGTTCTGCCTACCTCACTTGTCTGTAATTTCCTGCATTTCATTTGGTTGTTCCCTCACAAATGAAGGTGGAGGGTAGTTTAGTGGAGGCAGTATTAAACCATGGATTAGAACTACAGGCTTTGTGTTCACACTGCCTGAATTTTGAGTCCTGCCTCTACCATTTCCTAACAGTAAGATTTTTAGCATAGAATTTAACTTTTGTAATCCAGTGTAATTAATCTAACTCAAAGGGTAGTTGAAAGATTAAAACAGACAAAGCACAGATATTTCATATAATTGCGGGTCCATAGTGATGCTCAGATTAGGCTGTTTTTATTGCTGTTATTGACTGGTTGATTCACTTGTGTAATACTAGTCTTTTGGTAAACTAGGGTTCAAGATATTTGTTTTTCTTTTTAAGAGATGGGATATCACCCTGGCTGGAGTGCAGTGGTGTGATCATAGTTCACTGTAGCCTTGAAATCCTGGGCTTTTTTTTTTTTTTTTTTTTTTTTTTTTTTTTTAAGAAACTGCCAAAGCGTTTTCCAGAGTGGATGTATTGTTTTACATTTCTATCAACTGTGTCGAAGGATCTGATTTCTCTGCATTCCCTGAAGCATTTGATTTTGCCATTTTTTTTTATAATAGCCATTCTGATAGGAATTGTAGTGATGTTGAACATCTTTTCATGTGTGTATTTGCTATTCCTATATCCTCTTCAGTAAATATATTTCTATGTCTTTTACCTATTTTCTTTTCTTTTCTTCTCTTTTTTTTCTTTCTTTTTTTTTTTGAGATGGAGTCTACCTCTGTTGCCCAGGCTAGCATACAGTGGCGCGATCTCAGCTCACTGCAACCTCCACATCCCGGGTTCAAGTGATTCTCCTGCCTCAGCCTCCTGAGTAGCTGGGAGTACAGACGTGTACCACCATGCCCGGCTAAATTTTTGTATTTTTAGTAGAGATGGGGTTTCACCATGTTAGCCAGGATGGTCTTGATCTCCTGACCTCGTGATCCGCCTGTCTCTGCCTCCCAAACTGCTGGGATTACAGGCGTGAGCCACCGTGCCCAGCCTCTTTTACGTATTTTCTAAAACAGCAGTCCCCAACTTTCTGGCACCAGGGACTGGTTTCATGAAGACAATTTTTCCACAAACTGATGTGGGGGATGGTTTTGGGATGAAACTATTCCAACTTAGATCATCAGGCATTGGATTCTCATAGGCACACACAGCCTAGATCCCTCAGATGCGCAATTCATAATAGGATTCACATTCCTATGAGATTCTAATGCTGCATTGATCTGACAGGAGGTGGAACTCAGGTGGTAATGCTCACTGGTCAGCTGCTCGTGTCCTGCCCTGCGCCCAGTTCCTAACAGGCTATGGACTGGTACTGGTCTGTGGCCCGTGGGTTGGGGACCCCTGTTCTAAAAGGTTTATAGGTTTATGTTTTACATTTATGTCTATGATTAATTTTAATTTATTTTGGCAAATGGTGTGAAGTTTAGGTTGAGGTTCATTTTTTTTGCTTATGTTTATGAAATTGCTCCAGCAGCACCATTTGTTGAAAAGGCTATTCTTCCTCCATTGAAAGGGTTTTGTACCTTTGGGAAAAATCAGTTGGCTGTACTGTGGGGCTGTTTCTGGGATCTATTCTGTTCCATTGAATTATGTGCATGTCCCTTCACACAGTCTTGATTACTATAGCTGTGTAAGTCTTGCAATAAGGTAGACTGCTTTCTCGCACTTTCTTCTTTCTTCAAAACTGTTTTTAGCTACTTTAGTTTCTTTACATTTTCATGTAAATTGTATTTATTTATTTAGTTTTAAAAAATTTATTTTTTTTCATTTTTTAGATTTTTTTCTTTTACTGCTGCACAGATTTAAAAAAATTAATTTTTGTGGGCATATAGTAGGTGCATATATTTATGTGATACGTGAGATATTTTGATCCAGGCATACAATGTGTAATAACCACATCAGGATAAATGGGACATTGTTACCTCAAGCATTCACTTTTTGTGTTACAAGCAATCTAATCATACTCTTTTAGTTATTTTTAAATGTACAGTTTGATTGTTATTTACTATACTCACTGTATTGTGCTGTCATAAATACTAGATCTTATTCTATCTAGCTGGTTTTTGTACCCATTAACCATCCCCACTCCCTGCCACCCACTACCATTCCCAGCCTGTGGTAAACATCATTCTATTATCTCCATGAGTTCAATTTTATTTTTTCCTTTAAATAGAGACAGGGTCTCTCCCTGTCACCAAGGTAGGAAAGCAGTGGTGTGATTGCAGCTCACAACAGCCTCAAACTCCTGGGCTTAAGTGATCCTCCCACCTCAACCTCCTGAGTAGCTGGGACTAAAGTGTGCACTACCATGCTTGGCTAATTTTAAATTTTTGTAGAGACAGGGGTCTCACCATCATGTCAAGGCTGGTCTTGAACTGGAATCAAGTGATCCTCCTGCCTCGGCCTCCCAAAGTGCTGGAATTACAGTCATGTGCCAGCATACCTGGCCTCAGTTATTTTAATTTTTAGCTCCCACAAATAAATAAGAACATGCAACGTTTGTCTTACTGTGCCTGGTTTATTTCATTTAACATAATGACTTCCAGTTCCATCCATGTTGTTGTAAATGACATTTGCATCTCATTCTTTGTTGTGGCTGAATAGTGTTCCATTGTGTATATGTATCTCATTTTCTTTATCTATTCGTCTGTTGATGGATACTTAGGTTGCTTCCAAATGTTGGCTATTGTGGATAGTTCTGCAGTAAACATGGGAGTGCAGATAGCTCTTTGATGTACTGATTTCCTTTCTTTTGGGTATATACCTAACAATGGGATTGCTGGAACATACGGTAGCTCTATTTTTAGTTTTTCGAGGAACTTTAAAACTGTTCTCCATAGTGATTGTACTATTTTACATTCCTACCAACAGTGTACTAGATAGTGTTCCCTTTTTGCCATATCCTTGCCAGCATTTGTTATTGCCAGTCTTTTGGGTAAAATCCATTTAACCGGGGTGAAATGATACCTCTTTGTAGTTCTGATTTGCATTTCTCTGATGATCAGTGATGCTGAGCACCTTTTCATATACTTGTTTGCCATTTGTATGTCTTCTTTTGAGAAATGTGTATTCAGATCTTTTGCCCATTTTTTAATTGGATTGTTAGATTTTTTTTCTCATAAAGTTGTTTGAGCTCCTTGTATTCTGATTATTAATCCCTTGTCAGATGAGTAGTTTGCAAATATTCTCTCCCATTCTGTGGGTAGTCTCTTCACTTTCTGGATCGTTTCCTTTGCCATGCAGAAACTTTTTAGCTTGATGTGATTCCATTTGTCCATTTTGCGTTTGTTGAGTGTGCTTGTGGGGTATTGCTCAAGAAATTTTTGCCCAGGCCGGGCGTGGTGGCTCACGCCTGTAATCCCAGCACTTTAGGAGGCCAAGATGGGCGGATTACGAGGTCAGGAGATCGAGACCATCCTGGCTAACGTGGTGAAACCCCGCCTCGACTAAAAATACAAACATTAGCCGAGCGTGGTGGCGGGTGCCTGTAGTCCCAGCTACACGGGAGGCTGAGGCAGGAGAATGGTGTGAACCCGGGAGGTGGAGCTTGCAGTGAGTGGAGATCACGCCACTGCACTCCAGCCTGGGCGACAGAGAGAGACTCCGTCTCAAAAAAAAAAAAAAAAAAAAAAATTTTTTTTTGCCCAGACCAATGTACTGGAATGTTTCCCTGAGGCTTTCTTTCAGTAGTTTCATAGTTTGAGGTCTTAGATTTCTGTCTCTAATTCATTTTGATTTGACTTTTATATATGGCGAGAGATAGGGGTCTAGTTTTATTCTTTTGCATATGGATATCCAGTTTTCCCAGCACCATTTATTGAAGAGATTTTCCTTTCTCCAGTGTATGTTCTTTTTGTTTTTTTTGAGACAGAGTTTCTCACCCAGGCTGGAGTGCAATGGCGTGATCTTGGCTTACTGCAGTCTCTGCCTTCCAGGTTCAAGCGATTCTCCTGCCTCAGCTGCCCAAGTAGCTGGGATTATAGGCACCCACCACCATGTCTGGCTGGTTTTTCTACTTTTAGTAGATACGTGGTTTTACCATGTTGGCCAGTCTGGTCTTGAACTCCTGACCTCAGGTGATCTGCCCACCCTGGCCTCCCAAAGTGCTGGGATTACAGGGGTGAGCCACTGCACCCGGCCCCAGTATATGTTCTTGACACCTTTGTCGAAAATGAGTTCACTGTAAAGGTGTGGATTTGTTTCTGAGTTCTCTATTCTGTTCCATTGGTCTACATATCTGTTTTAACACCAATACCATGCTGTTTTGGTTACTATAGCTCTGTAGTATAATTTAAAGTCAGATAATGTGATTCTTCCAGTTTTCTTCTTTTTGCTCAAGATAGCTTTGGCTCTTGTGGGTCTTTTGTGGTTCCATATAAATCTTAGTATTGTTTTTTCAACTTCTCTGAAGAATGTCACTGATATTTTGATAGAGCTCGTATTAAATCTATAGACTGCTTTGAGTAGTATGGACATTTTAACAATATTGATTCTTCTAATCCATGAATATGGAATATCTTTCCATTTTTTATGTCCTCTTCAATTTCATTCATCAGTGTTTTATAGTGTTCATTTTAGAGATCTTTTACTTCTTTGGTTAATTCCTAGGTATTTTATTTTATTTGTAGCTATTATAAATGAGATTACTTTCTTGATTTCTTTTTCAGATTGTTCAGTTTTGACATATGGAATTGCTACTCATTTTCTGTGTTAATATTGTATCCAGCAACTTTACTGAATTTGTTTATTAGTTCTAATAGGTTGTGTGTGCGTGTGTGTGTGTGTGTGTGTGTGTGTGTGTGGAGTCTTTAGGTTATTCCAAATATAAGATCATATCATCAGCAAACAAGGATAATTTGACTTCTTTCTTTCCAATTTGGATGCCCTTTCTTTCTCTTGTCTGATTGCTCTATCTAGTACTTCAAGTACTATGTTGAATAACAGTGGTGAGAGTGCACATTCCTGTCCTGTTCCAGATCTTAGAGGCAAGGCTTCCAGTTTTTCCCCATTCAGTTTGATACTAGCTATGGTCTGTAGTATTTGACTTTTATTGTGTTAAGATATGTTCCTTCTGTACCTAGCTTTTTGTTATCATGAAGGGATGTTGAATTTTATCAAATGCTTTTTCAGCATTAATTGAAATGATCATATGGTTTTTGTGCTTCATTCTGTAGATATGATGTATCACCTTGATTGATTTGCATATGTTGAACCATCACTGCATCCCCGGGAAAAATACCACTTGGTTATTTTTAATGTGTTGTTGAATTTAGTTTGCTAGTATTTTGTTAATAATTTTTATATCGATGCTCATCTGGGACATTGGGCTATAGTTTTCTTTCTTTGATATCTCTTGTTTTGGTATAAGGGTAGTACTGGCCTTATAGAAAGACTTTGGAAGAATTCCCTCCTCCTCTGTTCCTCAGATTAGTTTGAGTAGGATTGGTGTTACATTTTCTTTAAGTGTATGGTAAATTTCAACAGTGAAGCCATTGTATCCTAGGCTTTTCTTTGCCAGGATGCTTTTTTTTAAAAAATTAACTTTTAAGTTCAGTGGTACATGTGCACATTTGTTGTATATGTAAACTTGTGTTATAAGAGTTTGTTGTACAGATTATTTTGTCACCCAGATATTAAGCCTAGTACCCGTTAGTTATTTTTTATGATCCTCTTCCTCCTCTCACCTTCCGCTCTCTGACAGGTCCTAGTATGTGTTTTTCCCCTCTGTGTGTCCATATGTTCTCATCCTTTAGCTCCTACTTGTAAGTGAGAACATATATTTGGTTTTCTTTTCCTGCATTAGTTTGCTAAGGATAATGGCCTCCAGCTTTATTCATGTTCTTGGGGAGGACATGATCTTGTTCTTTTTCTTGGCTGCATTGTATTCCACGGTGTGCATGTACCACATTTTCTTTATCAGGTCTACCACCGATGGGCATTTAGGTTGATTCCATGTCTTTGCTATTGTGAATAATGCTGCAATTAACATATGTGTGCATGTGTCTTTATGATACAACAATTTGTATTCCTTTGGGTACATACCCAGTAATGGGATTGCATGGTAGCTCAGTAATGGGATTGCACGCCAATTGAGTGGTAGTTCTGTATTTAGGTCTTTGAGGAATTGCCACACTCTCTTCCACAATGGTTAAACTTTTACACTCCCACCAACAGTGTGTAAGTGTTTCTTTTTCTCTGCAACCTTACTAGCATCTGTTATTTTTTAACTTTTTAATTATAGCCATTCTGACTGGTGTGAGATGGTATCTTATGGTTTTGATTTGCATTTCTCTAATGAATGGTGATGTTAAGCTTTATTCATATGATTCTTGACTACATGTATGCCTTCTTTTGAAAAGTGTCTGTTCATATCCTTTGTCCACTTTTTAATGGGGTTATTTTCTTGTAAATTTGTTTTAAGTTCCTTATAGATGCTGCATACGAAATGCATAGTTTGTAAAACTTTTTGCCCATTCTGTAGGTTGTCTGTTCACTTTGTTGATAGTTTCCTTTGCTGTGCAGAAACTCTTTTAGTTTAATGAGATCTCATTTGTCATTTTTTGCTTTTGTTGCAGTTGCTTTTGGCATGTTCATCATGAAATCTTTGCCTACGTCCAGAATGGTCTTTCAGGTTTTTTTTTTTTTAAAGACAGAGTTTTGCTCTGTTGCCCAAGCTGTAGTGCAATGGTACAATCTTGGCTCACTGCAATCTCTGCCTCCTGGGTTCAAGCAATTCTCCTGCCTCAGCCTCCCGAGTAGCTGGAATTACAGGTGCCTGTCACCACATCTGGTTAATTTTTTGTATTTTCAGTAGAGACGGGGTTTCACCATATTGGCCAGGCTGGTCTCAAACTCCTGATCTCAGGTAATTCACCCACCTTGGCCTCCTAAGGTGGTGGATTACAGGTGTGAGCCAACACACTGGCCGTCTTTCAGGGTTTGTATAGTTTTGGATTTTACATTTAAGTCTTTAATCCATCTTGAGTTGATTTTTGTATATTGTGTAAAGAAGGGGTATCCTAACTGGCTAGCCAGTTATCCCAGCAACTTTCATTGAGTAGGGAATCCTTTCTTCATTGTTTGTTTTTGTCAGGTTTGTCGAAAGTCAGATAGTTGTAGGTATGTGGCCTTTTTTCTGGGTTCTCTGTTCTATTCCATTGGTCTATGTGTGTGTTTTTATACTAGTGCCATGCTGTTTTGATTACCTTAGCCCTGTAGTGTAGTTTGAAGTCAGGTAATGTGATGCCTCTGGCTTTGTTCTTTTTGCTTAGAATTGACTTGACTATTGGGGCTCTTTTTTGGTTCCATATGAATGTTAAAATAGGTGTTTTTTTTTTTTTAAGTTCTGTGAAGAGTGTCAATGGTGGTTTAATAAGAATAGCATTGAATGTATAAATTGCTTTGGGCAGTATTGACATTTTAATGGTATTGATTCTTCTATTTATGAGCCTGGAATGCTTTTGTATTTGTTTGTGTCATCACTGATTTAATTGAGAAATGTTTTGTAGTTCTCTTTGTAGAGACCTTTCACCTCCCTGGTGAGCTGTATTCCTAGGTATTTTATTTTTGTGTGTGGCAGTTGTGAATGGGATTGTGTTCCTGATTTGGCTCTGGAGTTGATGGTTGTTCCTGTGTAGGAATGTTAGTGATTTTTGCACATTGATTTTGTATCCTGAGGATTTGCCAAAGTTGTTTATCAGCTTAAGAATCTTTTGGGCTGTGACTATGGGGTTTTCTAGTTACAAGATCATGTCATCTGCAAACAGGACAAGTTTGACTTCCTGTTTTCCTATTTGGATGCTCTTTATTTCTTTCTCTTACCTGATTGCCCTGGCCAGTACTTCCAATACTATATTTAATATAAGTAGTGAGAGAGGGCATTCTTATCTTGTGCCAGTTTTCATGGGAGTGCTTCCAGGTTTTGCCCATTTCATATGATGTTGACTGTGGGTTTGGTTTTTATGATTTTGAGCTGTGTTCCTTCAATACCTAGTTTATTGAGAGTTTTTAACATGAAGCATAGTTGAATTTTATTAAAAACCTTTTTTGCATCTATTGAGATAATCATGTGGTTTGTTTTGTTTTGTTTTTTGAGACAGAGTCTCACTCTGTTGCCCAGGCTGGAGCACAGTGGCACAGTCTTGGCTCACTATAACCTCTTCCTCCTGGGTTCAAGTGATTTTCATGCCTCAGCCTCCTGAGGAGCTGGGATTACAGGTGTGTGCCATTACGCCTGGCTAATTTTTGTATTTTTAGTAGGGGTGGGGTTTTGCCATGTTGATCAGGCTGGTCTTGAACTCCTGACCTCAAGTGATCTGCTCTCCTTGGCCTCCCAAAGTGTTGGGATTACAGGGGTGAGCCACCACACCCAGCCATCATGTGATTTTTGTCTTTAGTTCTGTTTATGTGATGAATCACATTTATTGATTTGCATATGTTGAACCAACCTTGCATCCCAAGGATAAAGCCTACGTGATCATGGTGAATAAGCTTTTTGATGTGCTACTGTATTCAATTTGCCAAGTATTTTGTTGAGGATTTTTGTATCAATGTTCATTAAGGATATTGGCCTGAAGTTTTCTTTTATTGTTGTGTGTCTGCCAGATTTTGGTATCAGGATGATGCTGACCTCATAGAATGACCTCATACTGAGGTCTCCTCAATTTTTTGGAATAGTTTCAGCAGGAATGGTACCAGCTTTTCTTTGTATATCTAGTAGATTTCAGCTGTGAATCCATCTGGTCTTGGGCTTTTTTTGGTTGGTAGACTATTTATTACTGATCCAATTCCAGAGCTCAGTGTTGGTCTGTTTAGGGATTCAATTTCTTCCTTATTCTGTCTTGGGAGACTGTATATGTCCAGGAATTTATCCATTTCTTCTAGATTTTCTAGTTATTTGCATAGAGGTGTTCATAATATTCTCTTATGATTATTTGTGTTTCTGTGGGGTCAATGGTAGTATTCCCCTTGTCATTTGTGATTGTGTTTATTTGAATCTTCTTTCTTTTCTTCTTTATTGGTCTAGCTAGTGGTCTATCTATTTTATTCAGTTTTTAAAAGAACCAGCTCCTGGATTCATTGATCTTTTCAATAGTTTTTTTGTGTCTCAATCTCCTTCAGTTCATCTATCATTTTGGTTGTTTCTTGTCTTCTGCTAGATTTGGGCTTAGTTTGCTCTTGGTTCTCTAGTTCTTTTAGTTGTGATATTAAGTTGTTACATTGAGGTTTTTAAAAACTTTTTGATGTGGTCATTTAGTACTGTAAACTTCCTTGTTAACACTACCTTAGCTGTGTCCCAGAGATTCTGGTATGTTGTATTTTTGTTCTCATTAGTTTTAAAGAGCTTCTTGATGTCTGCCTTAATTTCATTATTCACCCAAATGTTATTCAGAAGCAGGTTATTCAATTTTCTTGTAATTGTATGATTTTGAGCAGATTTCTTAGTCTTGATTTCTAATTTGATTGTGCTGTGGTCTGAGGGATTGTTACGATTTCAGTTCTTTTGCATTTGCTGAGGAGTGTTTTGCTTTCTGTCATGTGACTGATTTTAGAGTATATTCCTTGTGGTGATGAGAAGAATGTATATTCTGTTGTTTGTGGTGATGAGAAGAATGTATATTGAGTGTTTTACTTTCTGTCATGTGACTGATTTTAGAGTATGTTCCTTGTGGTGATGAGAAGAATGTATATTCTGTTGTTTTTGGGTGGAGATTTCTGTAGATACCTGTCAGGTCCATTTGATCCAATGCTGAGTGTAGGTCCTGAATATCTTTGCTAATTTTCTTTTCTTTCTTTCTTTTTTTAAAATTATACTTTAAGTTCTAGGGTACATGTGCACAACGTGCAGGTTTGTTACATAGGTATATATGTGCCATATTGGTTTGCTGTACCCATTAACTCATCATTTACATTAGGTATTTCTCCTAATGCTATCCCTCTCCCTGCCCCTCACCCCATGACAGGCCCCCATGTGTGATGTTCCCTGCCATGTGTCCAGGTGTTCTCATTGTTCAGTTCCCACCTATGAGTGAGAACATGTGGTGTTTGGTTTTCCGTCCTTGTGATAGTTTGCTCAGAAGATGGTTTCCAGCCTCATCCATGTCCCTGCAGAGGACATGAACTCATGCTTTTTTATGACTGCGTAATATTCCATGGTGTATATATGCCACATTTTCTTAATCCAGTCTATCATTGATGGACATTTGGGTTGGTTCCAAGATACTGCTATTGTGAATAGTGCCGCATGAAACGTGTGTGCATGTGTCTTTATAGTAGCATGATTTATAATGCTTTGGGTATATACCCAGTAATGGGATTGCTCAGTCAAATGGTATTTTTAGTTCTAGATCCTTGAGGAATCGCCACATTGTCTTCCACAGTGGTTGAACTAGTTTACACTCCCACCAACAGTGTAAAAGCGTTACTATTTCTTCACATTCTCTCTAGGATTCCTTTTGTTTCCTGACTTTTTAATGATCACAATTCTAACTGGTGTGAGATGGTATTTCATTGTGGTTTTGATTTGCATTTCTCTGATGACCAGTGATGATGAGCATTTCTTCATGTGTCTGCTGGCTGCATAAATGTCTTCTTTTGAGAAGTGTCTGTTCATATCCTTTGCCCACTTTTTGATGGGGTTGTTTGTTTTTTCTTGTACATTTGTTTAAGTTCTTTGTAGATTCTGGATATTAGCCTTTTGTCAGATGAGTAGATTGTAAAAATTTTCTCCCATTCTGTAAGTTGCCTGTTCACTCTGATGGTAGTCTCTTTTGCCATGCAGAAGCTCTTAAATTTGATTAGATCCCATTTGTCAATTTTGGCTTTTATTGCCATTGCTTTTGGTGTTTTAGATATGAAGTCCTTGCCCATGCCTATGTCCTAAATGGTATTTCCTAGGTTGTCTTGTAGGGTTTTTATGGTTTTAGGTCTAACATATAAGTCTTTAATCCATCTTGAATTAATTTTTCTAAAAGGTGTAAGGAAGGGATCCAATTTCAGCTTTCTACATATGGCTAGCCAGTTTTCCCAGCACCATTTATTAAATAGGGAATCCTTTCCCCATTTCTTGTTTTTGTCAGGTTTGTCAAAATTCAGATGGTTGTAGATGTGTGGTATTTCTTCTGAGGGCTCTGTTCTGTTCCATTGGTCTATATCTCTGTTTTGGTACCAGTACCATGATGTTATTCGTTCTAGTAGTTTTTTTTTTTGTAGATTGCTTGGAATAATCTACATAGGTTATCATATCATTTGTAAATAAAGACAGTTTTATTTTTTATTTTCTGATATGTGTGCTTTTTCTTTTCTTTTTTCTGTTTTTTGGCCTTACTGCTGTGGCTAGAACTGTACGTACTATACTGAATAGCAGTGGTTAGAATGCATATCTTCTTGCTTCCTGTGTTAGGGGGAAAATATTCAGCCTTTAACCATTTACTGTGATGTCAACTATGAAGTTTTTGTAGATTTTATCAAGTTGAGGAAATTCATCTCTATTTCTAGTATTCTGAGAGTTTGTATCATGAATGGATGTTGGATTTTGTCAAGAGTTTTTACTGCATCAATTGATTTGATCATATGGTTCTTTTTCTTCCTCTTTCTCTTTCTCTAGCACTGTGGCTGCTGCTGCCGCCACCTCTTCTTCTTCCTTCTTCCTCTCCTTCTCCTCCTCCTCCTCCTTCTTCCTCCTCCTTCTCCTTCTCCTCCATCTTTTTCTTCCTCCTCCTCCTTTTTCTTCCTTCTTCTTCCTCCCTCCTGTTCTCCTCCTCCCCCTCCTTCTTCTATCTTCTTCCTCTCTCCTTCCTTCCCTCCCTCCCTCTATCCCTCCCTCCCTCCTTTCCTTCTTCCCTCCTTTTTTCCTTCCCTTTTTTTCTTCCTCTTCCTCTTTCTTGTCTTCTTTATTTTTAAAAGATATTTAATACATGGTTTCACTGTCACCTAGCTGGAGTGCAATGGCATGATGATAGCTCATTACAGCCTCAAACTCCTGAGGTCAAGCCATCCTCCTGCCTCAGCCTCCTGAGTAGCTGGAACTACAGATGCATGACACTGCACCTGACTAATTTTTTAAAGAAATTTTTTGTTTCTTATAGCCTAAGCCTATGTTGCTTAGGCTCTTCTTGAACTTCTGGCCTCAAGTAATCCTACTCTCTTGGCCTCATTTTTCTTCTTTAGATTTCCTTTCTTCTGTTATATCTTTAGTCTGTTAATATGATGTATCACAATAATTTATTTTTCAAATATTCAAGCAACCTTACATTCCTTGAATAAACCATACTTGGTCATGGTATATAATTCCTTTTGTAAATTGCTGAATTCTGTTTACTTGTATTTTGCTAAGATATTTTTATCTAAATGTATGAAGAATATTGGTCTGTAGTTTTCTATTTTAGTACTGTCTTTGTCTAGTTTTGACATCAGTGCTTCATAAAATGAGTCGGGGAGGTATTCCTTCCTCTTCTGCTTTCTGGAAAACATTGTGTAGAATTGGTGTTAATTCTTCTTAAAATGTTTGGTGGAATTCTCTATTGAAACCATATGCACCTGGAGATTTTTTAAGGGGAGATTTTTCAGTAAATTCAATTTCCTTCCCAGTTACAGGACTATTTAAATTTTCTATTTAATATTGGGGGAAGGTGTGGTACTTTGTAGTTTTTGAGGAATTGGTCTATTTCATGTACTTTGTCAAATTTATATTTGTAGAGTCTTTTCTTTTCTTTTCTTTTCTTTTTTTTTTTGAGATGGAGTCTCCCTCTGTCACCCAGGCTGGAGTGCAGTGGCCGGATCTCAGCTCACTGCAAGCTCCGCCTCCCGGGTTCACGCCATTCTCCTGCCTCAGCCTCCCGAGTAGCTGGGACTACAGGCGCCCGACACCTCGCCCGGCTAGTTTTTTGTATTTTTTAGTAGAGACGGGGTTTCACCGTGTTAACCAGGATGGTCTCGATCTCCCGACCTCGTGATCCGCCCGTCTCGGCCTCCCAAAGTGCTGGGATTACAGGCTTGAGCCACCGCGCCCGGCCTTAGAGTCTTTTCTACCATAGCATTCCCTTATTATTCTTTTCATGTCTGCACAGCCCATGGTGATAGCCATTGTTTCATTTCTGATTTGTATTTTTTCTCTTTTTTTCATTGTCAGTCTTGTTTGAAGTTTGCCAATTTTACTAATATTTTCAAAGAACCACCTTTTTGTTTCATTGATTTTCTCTAACATTTTCTTGTTCTCAATTTAATTGATTTGTGTTTTTATCCTTATGATTTTCTTCCTTCTATGTATTTTAGAGTTACTTTGCTTTTCTCTTTCTAGTTTTTTGAGGTAGAAGCTTAGATTATTGATTTGAGACTTTTCCTTTTTTCTAATATATACGTGTAGTGCTAGAAATTTCCTTCTTGCATTGGCTATATCCTACTAATTTTGGTTTGGTTTATTTTCACTTTCATTCAGTTCAATGTATTTTTAATTTTTTTGAGATGTTTTCTTGACCCATATATTATTTAGAAGTTTTTTTGTTTTTGTTTTTGTTTTTTTTTTTGTTTCCAAGCATGTAGGAGATTCATTATTTTCAGAGATCACACCCTATGATTTCTGTTTGTTTAAATTTGTTGAGATGTGTTTTGTGGCCCATAATATGGTCTATCTTTTTGTATGTTCTGTTGATATTTGTAAAGAATGAGTATTTTTCTGTTGTTATAAGGACAGCACAAATTTGAAACTTCAGCCGTTTGATTAAGGAGATGTGAACCTTTTTTGAAGCTTATTCTATGAATGTCATTTAGATCTTGTTGCTTGATGGTACTGGTGAATTCTTCTATATCTTTGTTGATTTCCTAATTGTTCTAGAGTTGTTCAGTTGTTGAGGTGAGGGTTTTGAAGTCTCCATTTATAAGTGTGGATTTGTCTATTTCTGCTTACCATTCTGTCATATGTCTGTTGACACCATGTAAGGTTTCTTTGTTACTTTCTGTTGGTGTGTAAAATGCAAGCTCCCCACTCTGCCTTTTCTGACACCATCCCTAAGGTGGGGATGGGTTGGAGCACCAAATTATAGCCTGGAGGCATTGCAAGTCTTGGTTTACTACTTGGTTTTTGGTGGGGTAGTGCTGGGGCTGCAGTATTTTAGTTGTACTTAGCAGGAAGAGGAGGAAAAGTGCATCTATTCTGTCTTTCTAGAAATGAGAGTCTGTTTTTTTTTTTTTAATTAGCATTTTTTTACAGCTCTTACAAAATGTAAAAAACATTTTTAGCACTAGGATTGTACAAATACAGGCTATAGATTGGCTTTAAGTCATGGGCTATAGTTTCTCAACGTGAAAGCTGCCTATATCTTACTAGTCTCTCCTTGAGTCTTTCTGCTTGCTCAGTATGCTGCAGCCACTGCCTTTTTCTTTTCTTCGTTCTTTTTTTAAGCTGCCAACGTTTTGTGTGTCTTTGGACCTTCACACATGCTCTTTTCTTACATCTGGATCATTTTTATCTTCATTGTCCTCCTCTCCTATTTATTTTAAAGATTTCAGCTTAAATATGTTTCCAAAGGAAGCTTTCTCGATCCTCGGCAATCTAAGTCAGAGGCCCGCTCTACTTCATAACACTGTTAACTTTTCCTTCATAGTACTTATTGCAATATTTTATGCAAAATTTATTAGTGTGATTACTTGTTTAAAGTATTTTTATTCTCACAAAACTTTAAGTTCTTTAATGGTACAGATCCTGTTTTATTTACCAGCTTATACTGTCTTAGTCACTTCAGCAGTTTGATTAAGGGGAAGTGAACCTTATTTGAGTCAGCCCCATGGTACTGTTCCAGGTGTTTTACCTGTATTTATCTATGTGACTACGTTTGCTAATTTATTTTTATTCTCACAAAACTTTAAGTTCTTTAATGGTACAGATCCTGTTTTATTTACCAGCTTATACTGTCTTAGTCACTTCAGCAGTTTGATTAAGGGGAAGTGAACCTTATTTGAGTCAGCCCCATGGTACTGTTCCAGGTGTTTTACCTGTATTTACCTATGTGACTACGTTTGCTAATTTAATATTTATATAAACCTGTAAGGCAAATATTATTCTTCTCTTTTACAGTTGAATATGCTGAAGCTCTAGGAGCTGAAGTAATTTATTGAAGGTTGGAAAGTTAGAATGGACCAGAGTCTATTTTTTTTTTTTTTTTTTGTGAGACGGAGTCTCGCTCTGTCACCCAGGCTGGAGTGCAGTGGCCGAATCTCAGCTCACTGCAAGCTCCACCTCCCGGGTTTACGCCATTCTCCTGCCTCAGCCTCCCGTGTAGCTGGGACTACAGGCGCCCGCTGCCTCCCCCGGCTAGTTTTTTGTATTTCTTAGTAGAGACGGGGTTTCACCGTGTTAGCCAGGATGGTCTCGATCTCCTGACCTCGCGATCCACCCGTCTCAGCCTCCCAAAGTGCTGGGATTACAGGCTTGAGCCACCGCGCCCGGCCTCTATTTTGTTTTAATTACACCAGGGGTTCTCTCTGAGGCATCAAAATCTTGATGGATATAGAGCATGGGGGAAGTGATATTAAAACAGCAGTAGCAGCAGCAGCAACAACAACAACAACAACGACAGCAACAACAACGACAACATACATTATGTGATCCTGCCTAATTTCTTCCGCAGTTCCTGGGATGGGGTAGGAGGTTGGAGGTCTCCAGGAATGTGCTCCTCTGTTTGGAATCCCTGTGCCTCCACCTGATGGCAGATGGAACATTTTATGTTAAGTTGCTTAATATTTGATCAGAAAGGCAAAATTTGTATTTTTCAAAGAGTCAGAATGAAATACATGCTATAATATAAAGTAGAAAAAAACAAAAATGTTAATGAGTCTACCAAAAAGTGTACAGTGTACAGTTCATTCTAGTTTAAGGAAGTTTGTTCACAAGGTATAGATTAAGAAAACTGGTGTCTGGTGGGTGCAGTGGCTCACGCCTGTAAATCCAACAATTTGGGAGGCTGATGTGGGAGGATCGCTTGAGCCCATGAGGTTGAGACCAGCTTGGGCAACACAGGGAGACTTAAACTCTAGCAAATATTAACAAATTAGCTGGGAATGGTGACACAAACCTGTAGTCCCAGCTACTGGGGAGGCTGAGGTGGGGGGATTGCTTGAGCCCAGGAGGTCGAGGCTGCAGTGAGCCGTGATTGTGCCACTGTACTCCAGCCTGGGAGACTCTGTCTCAAAAAATAAAAAAATAAAAAAAAAATTGAGAGAAGCTAGTGTTTGAGACTTACTTACAAGTGTTTTTCATGTTGTTATCTATCCCATGCAAACATTACTTTCATTGAATTTTTTTATTATCTAGAGAATCATTGTGGTATGTGTCAGTAAATTATTTTTACTAAATGCTGGATGTTATATTATTTCCAGGTTTTAAAAAATATTAAAATACCAAATATATAACCATAATAATTTCCATATTTAAGATCATTTCTTTAGGATAGATTCTGAGAGATGGAGTTGTTGGATTAAAGAATATAGACACATCTAAGGTTCTTCCTACACATTAAAAAAGAGTTTTCCAAACTGATATTTTACATTTACATTTTTACTGATTCTTTCAGAGAGTTTCTTTCATTGTACTCTTGCCAACAGGTATTATTCTTTTCTTCAATCTTTTAAAATTTCATAGGTTTTTAAAATTTTGCATTTCTAATCATAAGTCTAAACATTTTAACACAGGTTTATCCACTAGATCTATTCCTCCTTTGTGAATTGTGTATTCATTTCCCATGTTCACACTTCTATTCTGTTGGGAAGTTGTGCTTAGCTTTTTGTTCTCTTTTTAAATCATCAGTTATATCCACTTTCATGTAGCATCACCTATTCATCTTTTTGATGTTTTTTAATTTTCTATTTGTATATTTATATTTGATACTTTAAAAAATGATTTTTGTGTGTTTTCCTTCTTTATATAACTCTTTAATCCATCTGGAATTTACTTTAATTTGCTTTTCATGTTGGCATCACCATGCATTTGACAATCCTTGTATTCTATTATGAATAGGTAACTGCTACAAAATACATGTGTTTGTGCATTTTCTTTTACAGGTTTGGTGTCAGTTAAGCATTATGATTGGATGGGGTGGGCTGGGCGTGGTGGCTGATGCCTGTAATCTCAGCATTTTGGGAGGCCAAGGCGGGTGGATTGCTTGAGTTTAGGAGTTCGAGAAAGCCTGGACAACATGACGAAACCCCATCTCTACCAAAAATACATAAATTAGCTAGGCATGGTGGCACGTGCCTATAGTCCCAGCTACTTGGAAGGCTGAGGTGGGTGGAGCACTGGAGCCCAGGAAGTCAAGAATTCAGTGAGCAGTGATTGTGCCACTGTACTCCAGCCTGGGTGACAGAGCAAGACTTTGTCTCAAAAAAAAAAAAAAAAATATATATATATATATATACACACACACACCCCCACTACTGTATCACTGCATCCTACATATATATATGTAGGATATGTAGGATAGAGTGATAGAGTAGAGGCATAGAGGTCCTATATATTAACAATGATATGGTATTATGGATAATTTATCTTTGACTCATTTAAATGTTACATTATTTTATAAACAGTGATGTATATATATACATATACATATATACACACACACATATATACACATATGCATATATATATGCACACTTGCATACATCTACAAACACACACATTCCTATACTTTAGAACTATCAGTGAGCATTAACTATGCTCTAATTGCTTGTTCACACATTGTCATTTATTCTCTTTTATAACTATTTTCTTTTTTGTAGGATGTTTTGATTAGTGGTGATAATGCAAAGTCATGATGAATGCACCGTTATGTAGTTTGCTATGTTGGGACATCACTTTGGGATTATTTAGTTTAGTTTGGTGATTTGATATAGTGCCAATGTTTCTCCTTTAGGGTTGACTACCATGTCACTACACGATTACTCATATTGCTACTTCCTCCTGAGATTCGCACTTGGGCATTAGAAATTGTTTTTCCATGGCACAAATACAGTTAATATGCTTTAGGATAGCTATTAATATTTCTACTATTTAATTGTTTAGTTAACTAGCTCAAGAGTTCTTTTATGTTTTATTTTGATCTAGCAGTCCTCCTGTATTTCCTAACTTTTGGCAGAATTATTGTTTTTAAAAATGTAGAAATTTTTTTTTTCCTTTTTGGAATGAAAATATTTATTGTATTATGTAGAAGAGTATATAGAAGTTTGATGATCTCAGAATGAGATTCCAGAGGTCATAGTGGAAGAGATGGGAGAAGAAGTCATGATCATGGGTAGAAATGGTTTTATTAGGACAGGTTTTGCATATTCAGTTAAATCCGGGAATTTAACAGATATGTGAATAAGTGTAGAGAGGATAATACAGGTCTAAGGGGGGTTAGTTACTGTTCATCTCTAGATGTTTATTTCCATGGGCAGTATAGGCCTAATCTTACCAAACCATAATTGTTTTTACAAGAGATATTGACAACTTGGATGTTTGTGTGAATTCTCCTAATTTCTAATTATTGGCAGACCACACATTTGTAATCTCATACTTAGGAGATCCAGAGAGCATGTGGGATGACTGGCTGGAGAGTGATGGATGATTAGAAGATTAGGCTTTAGTCACTGAGGTAAATGGATATGAGATGAGATGATGGAATTAGTCCCCAAAGCCTATGAAATGGTGGGTAACCAAACCTTTTGCTCCAGTCCTGAATGTTTACCTCTGGATTGGTTGGCTCCTTGAGGCTTGACCTATATAATGCTACTCATGGCAAGCTGCCTAAGGCTTGCAATTTGTTGAGTATGAAGGACAAGAAGAAATTATAATAATGTGAGTATTATAATAGAGAAGGTATAATGTATTTCTGAATCTCAGAAGGGGAATATCTAACCCAGGTTTGGGTGATCAAAGGTTTCCTATAAAAAGTGGTGTATTAGCTGAGAGAAAGGAATTTGATGAAGGTCAGAGCTCTGGGGTTGGCATGTTGTGGGTAGAAGACAGAATTTACAAAGTCTGAAGGCAAGAGTGGATGGTGCATTTACAAACTGGAAGATAATTCACTTTTTGTAACTGTTCTTCAACATTGTTTTACACATCATTGCCATCCTAGTCATGTATTTATACAAGGTGAAGAAATAGGAATTGAATAAAAAGACCGATCAACAGACAACTGGTTGACTATAAGGCACAATGATAGATGAGTCTGTGAGAACAGAAGATTGCTGCTATTATGTAGTAGGGTCCTTTGTGCTGAATACTGGCTTTTCCATCATAATCAAAATGTTAAAGAGTATGCTCTATATTTCCATTCATAGCAAATGAATATGATAAATAACAGAATCAAGATTCTGAGGGATCTTTACAGAATTTTGAATCTGGCTTCATCTAATAGAATTAAATTTTATCTTGAGTTATTGTGAAATTTCTATTCTTATATCTTAAATAACTAATTGTAAGTAGAGATTGGGAACAGTTTATGAGCAATACATGTGGGGAGGTGGAGGAGGCACTGCAATGTGGTTATTCAAAAAAGCCAAGGCTGTATGAATAGTACTGCTCTAGTTTCTGGACGAGTGAGGTGATAGTTCTGTTTTTTTCTGTTTAGAATACATCTGGAATGTTATGTTTAGCTTTGTGTGTCACAGTTCAAGGGAATATAAGTGAAGCAGAATATCTTTGGGGACAGAAAATAGAATAGCTAACAAGATACTATTGCATATGAAGGACTAAAGATGTTTTTAACCTAGAACACAGAAAACTTTTGTGGCCATCAAAATGGCTTCATATTTTAAAAGGGTTAAACATGGAAAATTGATTAGACTTGTATTGTTTTGACACCAACAGAGTAGTATTATATTACATGGATAGAGGAAGCTTTGCTATTGGAGAAAGATTAGGGCACAGGCAGAAAGTAAAGGAATTAGATTTTTGAGTGCCTTAAGTATATATATGTACTTTATATACATTTCAGCTTTAGTCATTTCTGGCTTTTATGACAACATACTGTATGTAGTCTCAATGGCTTATAAACAACAGAAATGTATTGTTCACAGTTTTGGAGGCTGAAAGTCCAAGATCAGAGTTCCAGCATTGTTGGGTTCTTGTGAGGGCCCTCATCTGGGTTGCAGACTACCATCTTCTCATATCCTCATGTGGCTGAGAGACAGAGAGAGAGGTCTCTGGGATTTCTTTTATAAAGGCATTAATCCTATTCATGAAAGCTCCACCCTCCTGAACCTCATCACTTCCACAGACTCCACCTCCTAATACCATCATATTATGGGTTAGGATTTCAACATATGAATTTTAGGGGTCACAAACAGCCTTTAACCATTATGTTATATAATCCTATAAGACTCAATACATTGAAGATTAATTTAAAAATAATTTTCTAGGGCCAGGCATGGGAGCTCACACCTGTAATCCCAGTGATTTGGGAGGTTGAGACAGGAGGATCACTTGAGCCCAGGAGTTTGAGACCAGTATGAGCAACACAGTGAGACTCTGTCTCTACAAAAAATTAAAAGAAAAAATTAGGCAGGAGTGGTGGTGCATGCCTGTTGTCCTAGCTACTTGGGAGGCTGAGGTGGGAGGATTGTTGAGCCCAGGAGTTTGAGGCAGTAGTGAGCTATGATTGTGCTTCTGTACTCCAGCCTGGGAGACAGAGCAAGATCCTGTCTCAAAAAATAATAACAATGATAATTTTCTACCAAACCATTTTCTACAAAAGCATCTCTATAAAAACTTCTTATAAAATATTGTTTTATAAAATACTGTTTAAAATTTGGAATTTCCATGTTTGCTTAAAACTGCATTTAAAAAGTGATTTCTCCACTTCAAATGGCTTCTACATCCTACCCCTATATAAGTAAGAACAACAAATTCACAAGTAATGTATGTATCACAAGTAAATACAACAAGTATTCACAAAAATTCATACATCACAAAAATAACACAACAAAAATGAAAGCTGTGTGCAGCGGTACATGCTTATAGTTCCAGCTACCTGGCAGGGTGAGGTGAGAGGATTGTTTGGGCCGAGGAGTTTGAGTCCTGCCTGGGCAACATAACTAAAAATGAGAAATAGAGGAATTTCTTGCGAGTTAATTTTCTAACCTTGACCTAATGCACCAGAGACTCACAGATCATCTTCTCTCCAAAAAGAGAGATTGCATGGAAAGAAAAATAGCCTTCTGCTAGGGCTCCATAAAGTAAATACATCCAAGGTGGCCAAATTATGCATGGACACTGATTAACACTTTTCATTGCCAACTCATATAAGAACTTTTATTATTAACTTTACTGATTTTTTCTTTGAATATAAAAATTTAATACTTTTTACTTGAAACTAACTGTATCCAAAAAACTTTCCTATCACAGGAATGATTTATATGAATGGAACACTGGTTGCATAAGAATCTGTGCAGCGTAGTTTGTTAAATTACGTTCTGCTATATGATCAGCAAGTCATTATACAGTCAGGCAATGGTCTCTGATGTGGCACCAGTAAAGGGAACACTGCTGAAATGCAGAGTGTTTTTAATATGTACAATTGCAAGGTCTTAGACTCAATTAGAGAAGGAATTTGGTTTGACTTTCAGTAATCTGAGAAGCAGAGATGAAGAGAGGACAATTTTGCATGCAGAATAGCAGTCAGAACAGCTAAAGAAAAATAAAACACTGATTTTTCATTTTGCTTACTAAAAGTCTGTGTAGGAATTCTGCACCCCCATCCTCTATCTTCGTAACAGCTCAGAAATCAGCTTCTCCTTCCCTAACTACAAAACATATGTTATTTATCTGATACATTGCCTTCTTCCATAAATCTTCAACCCACCCACCCTTTGCAATAGAATACTCATTTAGGCTCATTAAAAAGAAATTAAAGTTGCTTCTGAATACTATTATCTATCTAATAAGGCATAGACCAGAATCCTCTTAATTATAATCATTGTGCAGCAGGGATCAATCTTTAGCCTACAGCGTAAGACCGAATATATATTAGGTGGCTAACAAACATATTAAAAAACAATATAAAAACAAAACAAGGGGTTTTCTCCCATTTAAGTAGATTCTGGCCTAGTGGGGAGGGAAAACGCTCTTCCTTCTCATACTTGGCAGTGCTTAATGGTATGTATAAATTATGCCAGTTAGATACCAAAAAGTATTAAAAGGTCACGATTTTGTCTTTGTCATTATTATCTACTTGAGAAGACAAAACTATTATACATAGAAACTAACATGATGGCATATAAATAGCAAATAAATACAAACATCCTAGGCAGTTCCTAGTGAAGGTGATCAGAAAAGGGAGAGGCAACTGTTGATGGAATGGTCAAGGAAAGCTAAATAAGAGAATTCGTAGCATCTCACAGTTTGAAAGGACTCCAAAATCATCTTGTCTGATAACCCATTTAAGTCCAGAGAAGATACCTCTAAAAATTAGAACCTAACATCTTTGGATGAGGCTAAATCATAAAATATTTCTTAATTTAGATTTGGGATCTATTATGCCAACTATTTATTATTTTCGGATGAACTCTAAATACCATTAGGAGTCACTGAAATCTTGTTAGATAGTGTTTTTTCTCTTCTTGATAAATACAGCTAGATGAATGCTGAAAGAGCCTTTCAATTCTATTGTTGAATGTGAGTTTATCTACAAGAATGAATTGAGGATTATCTTTATTTCATTTTTTTCATATTCTTTTATGTGAAAAAACAGGTTTTGAAAAATTTTTATTATTTTTCTGAGTTTGGTGAGGTTTCTGGGAGATGGGGAAAAACATAGCTTTTAGGTTGCTTGACTTATATATATAAAGTCCTGATATGGGAAAGGAAGGGCTGCTGTTAAATTCTGAATGAGGGTAAATTCAAAAGGAAGGAATAGATTACTAGAAACTTTGAAGGATAGCCAGAACATATAAGTTTAGTCTCTTTGAAACCATGTAAAAGTAATAGTTTTGTAAAAAACCACAGTAAGTTCAATTGAAAACCATTGTTTAGTGTAAATGATGACCACATGTGAATTGGAGGTGAGGATATTCCTGAACATAGGTTTGTAATAATCCACTGTGGTGGTCTTGTAGCACTAGAAGGAAAATAGGAATATCCTCTGATATTTATACGATTCAGTAAAAGACCAACAGTCTCAAGAGAATACATTACATTTGGGATCTTGGACAAGAGTATAGGAATTTGGAGGTAATTGATATGGCCTGGAGCCTTTCGTGGCATATGCTAGCAAATTTGGGAGGAAAAAAGTTCTCTTTCCAGATGTGTTACTTGTGAGTTTCTCATTATCTGCTGGAATGAGGACAATAGGGGAAACTAGAAACTGACGATTCCTTGTCCTCTTTATGGGCAGGAAAGGGGGCCAGTCCCTCTCCAGAGTTGGGCAATGAATTTTGTGTGAGAGAGAATGGTAAGCAGTCAAAGTAGCAGAGCTGTTTTGAGGGTTCTGGACATGTATTTAACTATAATTAGAGGCAAATATGAAAAGACTGTTTCAGTTTCATTTAGAATTTGATAAATGAAAAAATGTTAAACAGTACTGAAAGTCTTTTTCAGGGGTATATATATATATTTTTAGTTATATATATACACATATACATATATATTCATTTTATATATATATATTTTAAACTCTCTAGGCTAGGTGTGGTGGCTCATGCCTGTAATCTCAGCAGTTTGGGAGGCTCAGGTGGGAGGATTACCTGAGGCTAGGAACTTGAGACCAGCCCGAACAATATAGCGAGATTCTGCCTCTGCAAACAAAACAAAGCAAAACAAAACAAAACAACCCAACCCCCCCCCAAAAAAACTTCTATATGTTCTTGAGCATAAATAAAGGTATGAAAAGACAGGTTGCTAGGCTGTTATTATTGATTAGGAGGTAGAAGAGTATAAAATGTTGTGTGGACTCTATAGGCAGACAGTCCATTTCAAGTCTGAACTTTGTTACTTAAAATTTATGTGACCTTGTAACACCTAACCTACTGATGTCTGTTTCTTCTTTTATAGGTTTGATATAAAAATTAAATAAGATAACATGTGTAATGTACTTAAAATGGTACCTGGCTAGTGGTAGGTACTATATAAATGCTTTTTATTGTTGTTGTTATTGTTTTTAAGAAATAGGGGTCTTGCTCTGTCATCTCTGCTGGAGTGCGGTGGTGCAGTCATAGCCCACTGCAGCTTTGAACTTGTGGGCTCAAGTGATCTTTCTGCCTCAGTCTCCTGAGTAGCTAGTACTATAGATGTGTGCCACTATGCCTGGCTAAATTTTAAAAAATTCTTTTGTCGTGGAGATCTTGCTATATTGTTGCCCAGGGCAATCTTGAATTCCTGGTCTCAAATGATCCTCCTGTCTTGGCCTCCCAAATTGACAGGATTACAGGAGTGAGACACTGCACCTGGTCAAAATCAGAGCATCTTATTTTTATAAATAAGATCATTGTATTTTATTTAAAAAGCACTTATGCCAGGTGCAGTGGCTCACGCCTGTAATCCCAACACTTTGGGAGGCCCAGGAAGGAGGATACCTTGATGCCAGGGGTTTGAGACCAGCCTGGGCAATATAGCAAAGCCCCTGTCTCTACAAAAAATAAAAAAGAAAATTAGGCAGGGATGGTGGCACATGCTAGTTGCTTGGGAAACTGAGATGGGCGGATCATTTGAGCCCAGGAGTGTGTGCCACTGCATTCCACCCTGGGGGACAGGGCAAGACCCTGTCCCAAAAAAGAAAGAAAGAAAAAAAAGATGATCTGATTTTGATATGAAGGCAGAAAATATAGAGTTGCTCTTCATATCTTCATCCTTTATTTTAGTTTCATTTCAGAAGACTAAAAACAGTAAATAGATTAAAATTGTCTTTCAGCGTTTAGTTTTTCGTTATCTGCTATAGAACTATAACCGGAGATAGCCCATTCATTATGTGTACTGCTACAAACTGTAGGTACAGTATCAAAGTTGACTTCTAGGTGCCTGTATGGAATTGGCTAGCAGGATTGTGCATTTATCATAGAAGGAGTTTATGGGAAGGCTACAACAAGAATAGGAATAGCAGTACTTACTTTCAAAGTTGTGTTGCTTTTGGGCAATATGGGGATGTGGAGGCTGTAAGAGTAAAACATTTTGAATCTTTTGAATAGGAGATATTTAATCTGAGGTTAGGGAACAGTTGAATAACTCAGTGGTTGAGTCTAATTAAGGTGCTGGTCAGCTGGGTCATTGACAGGGCACTGTCATGGAAGCAGATATACTTGGATAAATCTGTGGAGTTGAGGGTAGTGACTAATAATAAAGGGAGTGTTAAAATAATAGATTACTTTGGCAGTTTTCTCTAAGGAAGTTAGAATTGGTTAGTTGAAGGGCATTGTTTCTGTATTCCGGTTTTCAATTTGGGGCCTAACCTTAATAGGGGTAATAGAGAAGATGCTAAGCTCTATTTCTGTTGTCCTTTTCTGTACTTGCTCATAGAGCATTTACCCTGGTGTCTAAATAAATGTTGAGCAAATACATAAAGAATATCTGTTTGAACAAGTGTCATTACTGATTTTGCCAGTGTGTCTCTAGCCCTCTAGAAGAGTTCTAGGTTAGAGGTATGTATATGTAAATCTATAGTGTGCATATATGATAGATGAAGATACGACCTTGGAAGAGAACACCCCACTGTAGACTGAGAAGAGAAGAATGCTCAGGATAATATTTTTTTAAATGGATTTTTTTCATTTCTATATAGACTTTTAAGAAAAGTATTATATCCATACATCAAAACTATACATAAGTGACAGCTTAAATGTATTTTTACAAAGTGAACATGCCCATCTGACCAGCACCCAGATCAAGATACCGAATATTATTAGTGTCCCAGTAGCTCCTCTCTTGCCCCCTTCCAGTTCAGTCCCCATAACCTTTATCCTGATTGGATCCTAGGGTATGCATATGTTTGGCTGTAGTAGATACTACCAATCAGTTTTTCAAAGTAGTTGTACTAATCTACAATTCTACCAACAGAATATGAGAATTCCAGATGTTTCATATTCTAACTACACTTGGTATTTTCTTATTAATTTTAACCTTTCTTATGACATTATGTTTTTTATTTGTATATTTCCCTAATAACTAATGATGTTTTCATATATTTATTGGCCATTTGGATATCCTCTTTTTTTATTTTTATTTTGAAACAGGGTCTGGGCTCTGTCGCCCAGGCTGGAGTGCGGTGGCAATATGACAGCTCACTGCAACCTCTGCCTCCTGGGCTTAAGTGATCCTCCCACCTCAGCCTCCAAACTAGCCGGGACCACAGGCGTATGCCACCACACCTGGCTAATTTTGTATTTTTTGTAGAGATGGGGTTTCGCCATGTCAAACTCCTGAGCCCAAGTCATCCACCCTCCTTGACCATCCAAAGTGCTGGGATTATAGGCGTGAGCTACCGTGCCCAGCCTGGATATCCTCTTTTACAGAGTGTTCACTTTATTTTACTTCATATAGAAACATTTTAGTTGTTTGTCTTTTTCTTAATAATTTATGAGTTCTTCCTATATTCTAAATTTTGAGTAGCTTTTAAAACATGTATTTGTGGATCTTACTGTGTGCAGATTCTAATTCAGTTGGTCTGGGGTGGGGCTGAGGAGAGTATTTTTTTTTTTTGTACTTCATCAATTTTTTAAAATGTTATTTATAAAATATGAACTTAGAAAAACTTCATGTGTATAATATGAAAATAATCTTTTCCCATTCCAATCCTATAATATTACAGGTAATCATTGTAATGATTTAACATATATTGTTATAGACTTTTTTTTCTATACCAGTATAATTTTTTCTTTCTTTTTTTAAAAATGAAAGTTATTTCTTTCCCCACTTATTGTGGCATGGACATCTTTTTAAGTTAATGTATAAACATCTTCATTAAAAATTTATTTTTAATTGCCGAGTAATACCTCATTTTTTTGAAGTATGCTGAAGAAGTTGTCTTTCTAGTATTTACTGGTCCACATTAAAATACCTGACAATGCTTTTCCAGGATGCCAAGCTCTTCCTTTGATGAGATGGGGTTAAATTTCATTAATATCGTCATACATGATTTTATTGATTATTCTATATTTAACTGATTCATCTGTATTAATGTACATGTGAGAAAAAGAATTCTAAATTGGTTTCATTTTGAAGTGTAAACATTTGGTTGTTCAGCTACCTCATCTGTCCTCCCTTTTATAAGAGGAAAAAAATGTATATATATAATATATTTCCTTTCAAATTTCAACTTTTATTTTAGATACAGGGGATACGTGTAAATTTGTTACATGGGCATATTTTACCCAGGTAGTGAGCATAGTACCCAATAGGTAGGTTTTCAACCCACCCCCGCCTCCCTAATTTCCCCCATAGTAGTCCACAGTGGATATTGTTCCCATGTTTACGTCCATATATGCTCAGTGTTTGGCTACCACTTATAAGTTAGAACACGCAGTATTTGGTTTTCTGTTCCTACATCGATTTGCTTAGGATTATGGCCTCCAGCTCCATCCATGTTGCTGTAAAGGTAGTTTTCATTCTTTTTTATGGTTTCATAGTATTCCATGATATATATATGTACCACATTTTCTTTATCCAGTCCACCAGTGATAGGCACTTAGATTGATTCCATATATTTACTATTGTGAATAGTGCTGTGATGAACATACGGGTGCATATGTCTTTTGGCATAGTGATCAAAATATTTTTCTTTGGGCATATACCCAGTAATGGAATTGATGTGTCCAGTGGTAACTATAAGTTATTTGAGAACCCCAAACTGCTTTTCACAGTGGCTCAACTAATTTACATATCCACCAACAGTGTGTAAGCATTCCCTTTTCTCCATAGCTTTGCCATATCTGTTGCTTTTTGACTTTTAAATAATAGCCATTCTGACTGGTATAAGATAGTGTCTCATTGTGGTTTTGATTTGCATTTCTTGGATGATCAGTGATGATGAGCATTTTTTTCACATTTTTGTTGGTTGCTTATATTTCTTCTTTTGAGAAGTGTCTGTTCATATCCTCTGCTCATTTTTAATAGGGTTGTTTGTCTTTTGCTTGTTGATTTGAGTTCCTTGTAGATCCTGGATTTTAGACCTTTGTCAAATACATAGTTTATGAATATTTTCTTCCATTCTGTAGGTTTTCTGTTTATTTTGTTGATGGTTTCTTTTGCTGTATAGAAGCTCTTTAGTTTAACTTGCTTCCATTTTTCAATTTATGTTTTTTGTTGTAATTGTTTTTGTGGACTTAGCCAAAAATTCTTCGCCAAGGCAGATATTGAGAAAGGTATTAACTAGGTTTTCTTCTAGCATTTTAATAGTTTGAGGTCTTACATTTAAATTTCTTTTATTTTTATTTTAAGTTCAGGGGTACAGGTACAGGATGTGCAGGTTTGTTACATAGGTAAATGTGTGTCATGGTGGTTTGCTGCACAGATCATCCCATCACCAATGTATTAAGCCAAGCATCTATTAGCCATTCTTCCTAATGCTCTTCCCTGCCCCCCAGCACCCCCCACCACCCGCAACATCCCCACTGCATCATGTGGCTTGAAGTCGGGTTCCAGCTGGGCTGGGGGATCTGATGTGGCTCCTGGGTCACCGGGAAATTACTTAGACATAGCAACACACTCAGCCTGGGCTGCAGAGGCTGCCCATATCCCTCTGGGAGGCACTGACCTCTGACCCAGAAGATAGTAAGGCTGGCTTCCTTGAAGGACTGGGAGGAATAGATGCACCTCAGTCTGGCTTGGGTTGGTGAGCAGGAGGACTTGCAGAATGGATGCACCCCAGTCCTGCGGGGAAGCCGACCTTTCTCTCTTCTTCATCAGAGGTCAGTTGGGGCAGTGCCTCCCAGAGGGATATGGGAAGACCTGGGGGATGGGTATCTATGGCCATTCTCCACCAGAACTGCCCAGCACACAGAAGCTCCCACTGAAAGCCTATCTCTGCCTGCTCCCTGGGGAGATCCCCCTGCTAGCTCACACATCAATCAGGGATGCAGTCTCCTGTTGCTAGGATCCCAGAGGTCTGTTGTGAGAGTGAGCTGTCCGTGAGTCCCCTAACTTATCATTTTCATAGGAGCCATTAGAGGGATGAAACTAACCCTAGTATTCAGGTACCCCATGCAAGGTTTCCAGATTTCCCCCTCTTCAATCTCTGCTTTGGTGCTGACTCTCCAACTACTCTTGATGTTTTCTCTTCAAAGATCTGCCCAAATTATGGTGGTTTGTTCCATACTTTGGTCTCTCTTCTTGGGAATAGTGTTTGCTAGCTGCCTTTTGTCTGCCATCCTGTTCTCCCTCCTCCTCATTCTTTTTAAAATACCCTAATTTCCTACTGTATCGTAAGTTACTCATATGTTATCCTGTCTATGAATGTCTCCATTTTTTTTCTCTTTTTCCATTTTTTTAATGGGTGGACAATCCATGGGAAATGTTGCCATGAACAATCTTTATTTTAAAAATCAGGTATAATGCTTTTGCCAGTAAAATAATTTAAGAAAATCCAACTCAAATTCTTTTATTCAAAAAAGGAAACGATTGGGTCATTGTTTCATACAGGAAGGTGTGATCTATGTTGGTTCGATCCAGCGGGTCCAATTTAATCTCTCTCTCTCTCTGGCTGTGTATTTCTCTGTTTTTGTTCTTAGGCTGGCTTTCCATGTGGTAGGAGAATAACTGTAACATTTTCAGTTTCATAGCTGCAACCTCAAGAAGAGCTTTTCTGTTATTCAACAGCTCTTCCATTGGCTTTCCTTTAAGAGCAACAAAGCTGCTCTTCCAATTGTTCGTTAGCAACACTATTTTATTTGGTTGGCCTAGATTAAGTCACATGCTAATTCCTGAATCAGTTCCTGTTATCAAGGGAATTTCAGTTGCTAATTGGCTGAGACTTGGGTGTCAGAACCAATGAGTATGGTAGGGAGCTGGGCTTACCTTTGTACTTAGCAGGGTGCTGAGAGTAGGGTTAGTTTCCAGAATTACCTTGATTGAATGGAAGAGGATGAGAATTACCTTGATTGAATGGAAGAGGATTGAGAATTTGAGAATTTGAGAATTTCAGGTTAAGAAGGGAATGAGAGTAGAGGAATGGATGTAAGTTAAGCAAGCAGCAACATGTACCACATCCATCTTTTTTTCCATTCATGTTAATATTTCCTTAATAGACATGGTATTGCTGGCTCATAAGGAATGCTTTAATAGATACTAACAAATTGCTGTGAAAGACAAATACAGTAGACAGATGATTTCATTCAGGCTACTATAATAGGGAGAATGTTCATTGATGAGGAATATCTTAAAAAGGAAAATCTTGGGGTGCTATATGAAAAAAGGAGTTATTGAAGAAGGGTATAGGCAGGTCTTATTTTAGAATATGTGAAGATGTCATTGTCCTTTGTGGTTAGCTCTTTCTCAGAACACAATAGTATGAAGGGATTTCTTTTCTTTTCTTTTCTTTTTCGAGATGGAATTTCACTCTTGTCACCCAGGCTGGAGTGCAATGGTGTGGTTTTGGCTCACTGCAACCTCCGCCTCCTGGGTTCAAGCGATTCTCCTGTCTCAGCCTCCCAAGTCGCTGAGATTACAGGCACCCACCACCATGCTTGGCTAATATTTGTATTTTTAGTAGAGACAGGGTTTCACCATGTTGGCCAGGCTGGTCTTGAACTCCTGACCTCAGGTGATCCACCTGCCTCTATCTTCCAAAGTGCTGGGATTACAGGTGTGAACCACTGCACCTGGCCGAAGGAATTTCTTAATCTTTCCTCTTTTCTAGGAGCAGTAAGTTTAGGTAAATTTCAAGATTAATTCACGAGAGACAGAAATAGTGTCTCTCATGAATTCTCTCATGAAATAAATTTCAACATCAATTCATGAGAGACAGAAATAGTCTCTTATGAATTCTTTTTTGTATTATTCCTGTAAAACTTGTTGAACCATCTGTTGAGAGTCTGTAGTAAAGATCAGAACTCTACAGGGTCTTGGCCAGGCACAGTGGCTCAAGGCTGTAATCCTAGCACTTTGGGAGGCCAAGACAGGCTGATCACTTGAGGTTGGGAGTTTGAGACCAGTGTGGCCACCCTGTTGAAACCCCATCTCTACAAAAAATACAAAAATTAGCAGGGCATGGTGTGGTGGGTGCCTGTAATCTGGAGGTGGAGGCAGGATAATTGCTTGAACCTGGGTGGTGGAGGTTTCAGTGAGCTGAGATCGCACCACTGCACTCCAGCCTGGGTGACAGAGCGAGACTCCTATCTCAATTAAAAAAAAAAAATGAGGTTTGGGGACCTCTGCCTAGATTTCAGAGAATGTATGCAAATGCCTGGATGCCCAGGCAGAAGTTTGCTGCAGGGGTGGGTCCCTCATGGAGAACCTCTGCTAGGACAATGTGGAAAGGAAATGTGGGGTCAGAGCCCCTACACAGAGTCCCTACTGGAGCACCACCTAGTGGAGCTGTGAAAAGAGGGCCACCATCCTCTAGACCCCAGAACTGTGGATCCACCCACAGCTTGCACCACGCTCCTGGAAAAGCCACAGGCACTCAACATCAGCCTGTGAAAGCAGCTAAAAGGGGGGCTATACCCTGCAAAGCCACAGGGGTGGAGCCGCTCAAGGCTGTGGGAGCCCACTTCTGGCATTAGCATGACCTGGATGTGAGACATGGAGTCAAAGGAGATCATTTTGGAACTTTAAGATTTGATTGGCCCACTGGATTTTGGATTTGCATGGAGTCTGTAGCCTCCTTGTTTTGGCCAATTTCTCTCATTTGGAATGGCTGTATTTACCCAGTTCCTGTACCCCCATTGTATCTAGGAAGTAACTAACTTGCTTTTGATTTTACAGGCTCATAGGCAGGAGGGACTTGCCTTGTCTCAGATGAGATTTTGGACAGTGGAATTTTGAGTTGATGCTGAAATGAGTAAAGACTTTGAGAGACTGTTGGGAAGGCATGATTGGTTTTGAAATGTGAAGACATGAAATTTGGGAGGGGCCTGGGTAGTGATATGGTTTGGCTCTGTGTCCCCACCCAGATCTTCATCTTGTAGCTTCCATAATTCCCATGTGTTGTGGGAGGGACCCAGTGGGAAATAATTGAATCATGGAGGTGGGTCTTTCCCATGCTGTTCTCTTGATAGTGAGTAAGTCTCACAGGATCTGATGGTTTTTAAAAACTAGAGCTTCCCTGCACAAGCTCTCTCTTTGCCTGCTGCCGTCCATGTAAGACGTGACTTGTTCCTTCTTGCCTTCTGCAATGAATGTGAAGCCTCCCCAGCCATGTGAAACTGTAAGTCCATTAAACCTCTTTTGTAAATTGCCCATCTTGGGTATGTCTTTATCAGCATGTGAAAGCAGATGTGAATTTATTTCTGGGCTCTCTGTTCTGGTCCAGTAGTCTGTGTATTTGTTTTTATGCACATACCCTGCTCGTTTGGTTACTATAGCTTAGTAGTGTATTTTGAAGTTAGGTAGTGTCATGTCTCCAGCTTTTCTTCTTTTTGCTCAGGTTTGCTTTGACTATTAGGGTCTTTTTTTGCTCTTATATGAATTTCAGAATTTTTTTTCCTATTTTTGTGAAGAATGTCATTGGTATTTTGATACAGACTGCATTAGATCTATAGGTCACTTTGGGTAGTATGTCCATTTTAACAATATTAACCCACGAACATGGGATATGTTTTATTCGTATCTTCTTCAACTTGTTTCATGGGTGTCTTCTAGTTTTCAACATATAGATTTTGACTCTTTTCTAATACTACTTAAACATTTTGTATAGCTGTATAAAGGTATTTTTATATGCTATTTTATAAGCTTTTTTCTATTTTTAAAATTTGCATTTATTTTGGTTTACATTTTAAAATTTTAAAAACCTAACACACAAACATGTATATTAGTATGGGCCTATACAGGGTCAGGATCATCAATATTGCTGTTTTCTACATTCACATTTTGTTTCACTGGAAGGTCTTTGAGGAAATAACATGTATGGTGTCTTCTGTAATAACCATGCCCTCTTCTGGAATACCTCCTGAAGGACTTGCCTGAGGCTGTTTTACAGTTAACTAATTTTTATAAATAAGTAGGACTATACTCTAAAATAATGATAAAAAGTATAGTACATACATTAACCAGTAACATGGTTCTTTATTATAATTATTAAACATTGCATACTACACATAATTGTTTGTGCTTTACTTTTATGTGCCTGACTGCACAGTGGGTTTTTTTTTTTTTTTTAAATATCAGCATTACCACAAACACATGATTAATGTGTTACAGTCAATTCTGTTTACTGTATGTCACTCTCTTTTTTCTGACCATAAATGTTATTCGACCATGTGACAGCCCCCGAGTAGCTCTGAACCTATTCTGGTTCTGAGGGATAGGCCGATATGCAATTTGTTCTTTGCTCAGTCGAACTCTGTTAATTTTAATTCATCTGAAATTTTCCTTCTAACAAACTGAAGATGGACTTTTGAAGATGGCGTAGTCCTAGAAATGAGAAATAGTAAAGCAAGATTCATGACCTGAAAGTTGCATAGTATGATTTGATATATCAAATGATTTATATAATAGTTGATATGTATATTATATCAGTGTGCTTACTCTCACTTTTTGTTTTATTTATATTGAAGCTTTGTTATTAGATGTCTGAATCTTAATATTAGATGGTCTTTATCTCTAGTACAACCTTATGAAGTCTTAGATATGAGCACAGCTTTTCCAGCATCTTGTTTTTGTTTTTCTTTCCTTACCTCCTCCCTCCCCCATTTAAAATATTTTGTTATGCTCTGCACCAAGGGAAGCTTCCTTGCATTCCTCTCTAGTTGGAGATTTAGTTATGGTATATTCTTACTTCTATGGTGTAGTCTGTTGGAGCTCTGTGTGGGAGGGAATTTCTTATAAGACTCCTGAGGATCATCTTGGATGGAGTTGAGTTTTCCTTTCTGCCTTCCTCTTTTCAAGCTCCAAAGTGAACTCCTCTTTCTGGATTGTAATTGGCAAATGCCCTCAGTTCAGGATTGTCTTTAGTGTTTTAGTATTCTCCCTACTTCTTTGGGTATGAGCTTTCTCTTAGAATTTGTCTTTGTGGTTCTGCAGTAGTTTATTAGCATTTCAGTGCTTTTGACTTTATGTTTTGAATATTTTAGCTAACATTTTTACTTGTTTTAAGCAGAAGTGCTAGTTTGAGTAACCTAGCTCTCCATTACTAGAAATAGAATTAATTGCTCTTATGATTTGTTGTTGTTATTACTTGGAAGTTCCAAAGTTTATTTGGAAGTTTATTTGTTGATGCTATGGTCCTTCCGAGAAAATTTGTATTAGCATCAGTCAGGTGATTGGGAGGTGGGGACCACTGATTACTTGAGTCTAATTTAAATTAAATTCTTAACTTAGTGTTTCTTGAGCTCTAAATCCATATACAGGCTGTTCAGTGTCCATAAATCCTTAAGGAAATTCCCCTCTTTATCTCCTGGTTCCCTGCCCTGCCTCTGTTTCATGAAGAGTCATTGTCAAAGCAGTCACGTGTCTGTACACTATAATTTTGTGGGATATATATTCTCTAGTTCATTTTCTATTAAATGTCTAGTCCTTTTGTTGTTAGTGCCTTTGTAACAGCATTTCCAGGTGATCCTTTGCCTTATATAAGCCAGAGGCTCTATTTCCTATTCCCTTTGTATATTCATTAAAAATGAAGCTCTAGGCCAAGGGGTTGACAAACCGTTTTTCCATAAAGGGCCAGATAGAGAATGTTTTAGACTTTACAGATCATATAGTCTCTGTTACCACTATCCAACTGTGCTTTTGTGGTTTGTGGAAAGCAGCTGTAGATAATACTAACACGAATGAACATGGCTGTGTTGCAAAAAAAAAAAATATTTTTATATACTGAAATTTGAATTTCATAGAATTTTCATTTGTCAAGACAACTTTTTTATTTTCGATCATTTAAAGATTTAAAAACTATTCTTAGGTTACTGACTACAGGCCAGATTTGGCTTGTGGGCCATAGTTTCCTGACCTCAGCTATAGGCCACTAAGACATTTTTTCTCCACGATCCTCTAATTTTGGACCTTTTAGATGTTTTTTTTTGCTTCCATGCATGCTTAGATATGAAATTCAAGTGTTTTTCTGTTTATCCAGTATTTCGGGTATTTTGCAGTGAGAAGATTTCAATATATATGTTGCTAGTTTCATAATCTGTTTTATCATTTGATATTAAGTCCTATTTGGTGAAATATAAAGAAAAAAATGGTAAACCATTCCTTATTTTAGATTTATGACCTTGTTTAATTTATACTTTGTTTTTGTATAACTATAAGAGTCTATGCATATTATTTTTGTTCTGTATTTTTGTTTAAAGTTTTTGGGCTTTTTATTGCATTTTCACAGTCTCTATATTATTTTAATGAATATATAATATTTCTCATCAACTCAGTTAGCTTTCTTATTTGGGCATTGGAGTTTTCCCCCCAGTTTTTTATTGTTGTTTTTTATTATAACTGAGTACAGCCTTAAAAAAAGTGAAAACAGTTTTTGTTTCCATTCTTGTTTTATTTTGTTAAGATAGTTTACAAACATTTAAAGGATGATTACGACCCTGTTTGAAGACAAGATCTTGTTTTATTACTTTTTTCAGTCCAAATGAACTCCGCCTAGCAAATGCCTGCTTAATAAAATGTTGTGTTATATGAACACTGATCATTAAGTCAAAAAATACATTGAAATATTTAACTCTGATTTTATCATCATTAAAATCTCTTCAGTTGTTTATCCTTAGACTTTGTACACCCTTATAATGATGCAATGGTTCCTGTCTCACACATCCCAGGAAAAATTGAAGCTGACATTTGTTGCAGCTTAAAAAAATACCAAATGCTACTGAGCGAGCTGCATGACTTTCTTAAAAATGTATTTAGTTCTTTAAAGACACCCAATAAGAAACTTTTTGAGTATAGACATCAGTTCTGTAATGTTTGGAATGTATACATGTGCTTAGAAGAGAAAACTTGAAACAGTGGGGCTTAAACAAATATGGAGTTTATTTTTCTCTTGTAAGGAAGTATGGGGAGGCAGGCAGTCAGCTAGGGCTGATGAAGCAGCAGTATGATGCTAATTGGGTCCCAGGCCTCTTCTGTCTTTCTGCTCAGACACCCAAATCCAGTTGTAGCTTTTAACCCGATGCTTTATCCTCCCATAATTTTAAGATGGTGGTTCTACCTCTAGCAAGAAGAAAAGGAGAAAACAAGAAGCAGAAGCTGAGTTAAGTCTTTCCCCTTTTGAAGAGCATTCTTAGAAACCTCACCTGATGACTTTTGTATACATTTCAAAATGTGAGCTTTTTACTTAAGCGCACTGCCACTTCTAGCAAGATTGGAATTAGGGAGAAGGAGGGAATTGATAATGGATAGGCAAAGACCAGCATCTGCCTCATTTAGGATACTACCTTTATAGAAACTTCAAAGGAGAATCATAGAATTGAAGTTTTTGCTGCTAAGGCACAGTAGTGTTTATCATACTTGGTGCACCAAGAGATGATTTTTATTTTTATTTTTTTTATTTTTAGTTTTTATTTTTTTTCTTTTTCTTTTTGAGACGCAGTCTCGCTCAGTCGCCCAGGCTGGAGTGCAGTGGCGTGATCTCAGCTCACTGCAACCTCTGTCTCCTGGGCTCAAACCATTCTCGTGTCTCAGCCTTCTGAGTAGCTGGGACTACAGTGCTTCTCCATGCCTGGCTAATTTTTAAATTTTTAGTAGAGACAGTTTTTGCCATGTTGCCCAGGCTGGTCTCGAACTCCTGGCCTCAAGTGATCCACCCACCTCAGCCTTCCAAAGTGCTGGGATTACAGGTGTGAGCCACCATGCCTGGCCCCAAGATGATAATTTTAAATGTGAAATATTTATTGTTTAATTTATATTCCTCTTTCTATGCATTTTTGTCAGTATAGTTGTATATGTACATTTTATAAGATTTAGATCATACTATGCATATGGTTTTTACATTTAAAATGTTATATAAAATAAACTTTTGTCATATAATTATAATTTCTTTATTTCTGACAGCTTCAGAACTATGTCCCATGATGTAGTTGTACTTTAGTTTGTTTACCAACTCTCCTACTGTTAAATGTTTAGTTAGACTATTTATTTATTTATTTATTTATGCAACTATAATTTGGGGGAAGAAATTTTAGATTCACAGAAAAGTTTCAGAGATAATATGAAGTGTCCTTGTATCCTCCTCAACCAGTTCCCATATTGTTAACATCTTACATTTGCATTTGTCAAAACAAAGAAACTAGTACTGGCACATCACTACTAACTAAAGTCTAGATTTATTTGTATTTCACCAGTTTTTCTACTAATGTCTTCTTTTTGTTTCAGGATCCATTCCAGGGTAGCACATTATTTAATTATCATGTCTTGTCAGTCTGTTTAGGTCTGTGATGGTTTCTAAATCTTTCCTGGTTTTTCATGACCTTGACAAGTCTTTTTTTTTTTTTTTTTTTTTGAGACAGAGTCTTGCTCTGGAGTCATTGCACTGGAGCGCAATGGCATGATCTTGGCTCACTGCCGCCTCCTAGGTTCAAGCAATTCTCGTGCCTCAGCCTCCCGAGTAGCTGGGATTACAGGCATGTGCCACCATGCCTGGCTAATTTTTTGTATTTTTAGTAGAGATGTGGTTTTGCTGTGTTGGCCAGGCTGGTCTTCAACTCCTGTCCTCAAGTGATTTGCCTGCCTTGGCTTTCCAAAGTGCTGGGATTACAGGTGTGAGCCACCACGCCTGGCCACCTTGACAAGTCTTGGGAGGTACTGGCGCATGTCTCCCACTCTGTCTTTGTCTGGTGCTTTTCTTATTATTAGAGTGGGATATAGATTTTTGAAAAGGATACCACAGAAATGAAGTGCCCTTTTAATCATATCACATCAGGGAATTCGTGATATCTACATGATATCACTCACTGGTGATGTGAACTTTCATCACAATGAAGGTGGTGTTTGTCAGGTTTCTTCACTGCGGAGTCGTCCCTATTTTCACCTTTATTCTTTGAAAGTGGGCTGCTAAATGCAGCCCATGCTTAAGGTGGTGGCATGGGGCATGGTGGTGGAGGGTATTAAATTTCACCTCTTGGCTGTGGTATCTATGTAAACTATTTGGCATTCCTCTGTAAGGAAGATTTGTCTCTTTGCTCCCCACCTCACCCCACCTGTTATTAATTTATTGATTTGCTCCTTTGTTTATATCAGTATGGACCCACAAATATCTAATACTTTGAGTTTTAATACAATACTATGTTACTTGTTTTGTTGCTCAGATTGGGAGTTATTTCAGGCTACCTTCTATGTCCCTTAATGTATCCCCATATTTTTATATTTTCAGCAATTACTTAATCCCTGTGGCAGTCCAAGAATCATCCATTTTCTTTTCCATGTAGTACTAAACACTGCATTAATGGAGAATGGTATTTAGAAACCAAGATCCGGTTGCTAAGAATACTTGCTTCTACTGAGGTGTCATTGCTTCTGTTAGGTTGGTGCAAAAGTAATTGTGGTGTTGCCATTTTAATAGTTCTCTTCAATGGATAGTGCAAAGTAATTTATATTATGCCAACCTATGTATATATACTACGTATATACTTTTAGTTTTTTATATCTTTTAAATGGTTTGACTGTTTTATGATTATGAAATGTACCACTTATGTTTTTGATAATATGCTTTGTTCTGAGATTGATTTTCTTAATATTAAGACAGCCATACCCACTTGAAGCACTTACTTTAATATTTAATATAGTACCCATAGTATTATAGACCTCTTCCAGCAACAGTTTCTCTGTGTTCATTCACCTAAGGATGTGTTTATTCCATCTTTATTTTTAAAGGTTATCTTCACCAGATGCAAGATTCTGTTAATTTTTTTCTTCAGCACTGTAAACATGTCATTTTATTGTTTACTGATTTCATTGTTTCTGATGTTAGTTGTATTCAAATTTTTTCCCTAAATGTGTCTGTTTTTTCTTGCTGTTCTTAATGTTTTCCCTTTATTATTTGCACAGAGTTGACTAAGTATGAGGAGGTTTTTTCTATGTGTGTGTGTGTGTGCATGTTTGTTAGTTTTTATATTTCTTGTTCTTTATTGATCTTCTTGGACCTCTAGTTTGAAATCTTTTATAAGGTTTGGAAAACTTTTGGCCAGTATCTCCTCAAATATCTCCTCAAATATATTTTTCTACTTTATCTTCTGTTCTTTTCCTTCTGGGAATCCAATTATACTTTTATCATACTCCTAGATATTAATGAATGGGCTCCTGATCTTTTTTTCTGCACGTCAATAATTCAGACTTACTAATGCTTTCTTCTGGTTTGTTTAGTCTGCTTTTAAGAACATCCAATAAGTTCCTTATTTCAGATACTATGTTTTTCAGTACTAGAGTTTCTGTTTTGTTCATTTTTGAGTTTTTATTTCTCTGCTGAAATGGTCTACCTTTTTTCTCTTGTTTGATCCAGTCTTTTCTCTACATTCTTTACACATTTACAGTAGTTATTTAAGTTTTTGTCAGCTAATTTGAATATCTAGGTTACTTATGGGTCTGTTTCTATTGCTGTTTGTTCTCCTGATTATGAGTCACATTTTTCTGCTTTTTCCCATGTCTCATAATTTTTGATTGTTTGCTCTTCCAATAAGGTATTGTGATCTAAACACTAGATCTCCCTGTATTTCCTGGTACCATCTCAATCTTCCTACATAGTGCTTACTCAGTTATAAACTTGTGGGTGGAGTTGGGAAGTGAGGTGGTAATTGGAAGGTGAGAGTAAGTGGCTTTGTGTTTGGGACTCATCTAGATTTCAGTCCCCTATACCAGCTTAAATGTCAGTATTAAAAATTTGTTGTCTCTTGATTACAATAATGTTCCCTTATCCACGGTAGATTTATTTTTTTGTTCTGCTTGTGACCCAGATTTGATATCTGTCCTTAGTGATAATAATGGTTGCCAGTCTCTGCTAACATAGACTCATCTCTTTGTGATACTTTGTTCTTTATTTTTCCCCATCCACATCTCTTCTGCTTTTTTAAAGAATTATTTTTTTTTCACTTTTTGGTATTATTTTTATGGAGGAAATAGTTTTGTAGCCATCTACAGCATAACTAGTGTTGAAACTCCTTTTTTTAACATTTAGTTTTAAAAAATTTCTCTCAGCTTTGACATGAATTGCTGAAACACTGACATGAATGGAAAGTAGCCCTAAATTTTATAGCTGCTGACTGTGTGTGAACAATAAAAGAAATTGTAAAGAATCTTTGGTTTAATAATGATTGTATGCATATTTGACTATTTGGGGGAGGAGATGTGAAGTTGAGTTTAGCAAGAAGAATTAGGCTACTGATGATAATTAAAACTGAGAAATAAATGGTCTTTAGCTTATAAACTACTCTTAATGGTTTGTGAGATAAAGAGTCCTTTCACCACTTAGAAAAAGGCCATTCTAGAATTTAACTATTTTTAGTATCTGGAAATCTTGCTGAACTTTTATTGTTTGTTCCTTGTTTTCTGCTTTTGAAACTTGCCTCTGTTTACTGTCTTCCTTTGTGGTAGTAGAGTACCATATGAACTTCTTACAGCTTTTCCAAATTCCTTAACGCTTTGGGCTTTTGTGTACCAAATATTAATGCTCCATTCTCATATGCGTAAATTTCAAGAGTTCAGGGAAGGAATTGTTAGAATCTCGTATGTTGTGTTCTGTTTTTATTTATTAGCAGTGTCTACTCAGGTCTAAATAGCATCATTTAGTTCATTTAAACTTGTTATTTTGATTATCGCCTTCTTTCATATTTGCTGAATTTGTATAAAACAATTCTACCTTCAAATAATATCCCATTTGTTTTTTGTCCTTTCTGATAATTTCTTTAATGTCATTTGTTTACTGTGAATTGGAATTCTTTTTCTTTCCATTGAGCATCAGTTTCATACTTAACTCGTTTCATTCTGTCACTTTATGAAAATTTTAGTATTAGGCCTCTGACCACCCACTTGAAAACCTTACTGAAGTCATATCTGTTTACTGACCCAATATGTTTTACAGAATATTAGAAACTTTCTTTGTTTATAAAGTTTTCTTAACTTAGAAGAATTATAATGTTATTAACTGTTCAATTGCCATGTAAACCCCATTAAAAAGGAAGGCTGATTTGTTTTTCTGTGTATAGATCAGCAAATGACTAACTCTACTCTGGACTATGCCCTGGACTCTAAGGTATAAAATATTCACCTAAAGACTTGGATTAAGCATTATACAGCTTTTATAAAAAATTTATTTTTGATAGAGAGATTTTCCAAAACTTAGATGATTAAAAAAAATTCAGAAGGTGTTTTAGTCCATTTTCTACTGCTTTAGCAGAATACCACAGACTGCATAGTTTATAAAGAAAAGAAGTTTATTTAGCTCACAGTTCTAGAGTCTGAGACATCTAAGAGCATGGCGCTGGCGTCTGGGTCGTTCCATGGGCAGAGGGGTGGAAGGCAGAAGACAGTGCACGAGATAGAGAGAAGAAATCAGGCTGAGCTTATCCTTTATGTCAGGAACTTATTCTCTTGTAAATTATGAGAGAAAGACTTTGCTAATAATCTGGAGAAATAACTTGAGAATTTGAGTTGGAGTTAGTTCAAATCTAACCTTATTTGGGGAACTTAAAAAAAATTGTCATTTGTTTTCCCTTTCTTTTCTTCTGCATTCTCCACCCATCCCATTCCGTAATCTTAATTAATACTGTTTTGAGAATGGCAATATGTTTAAAATATCATGAGTTTAACAAGGAGAAAATGATTCTCCTGAAATAAATTTGCTTTGTCATGTTGTATTGCGTTAGTCATGAGGGTGATTTTTGGAAAGTTTGGTAGATCAAATCTTGAAAACATTAATTAGGTTCAAAGAAAGCTGACCGGGCATGGTAGCTCATGCCTGTAATCCCAGCTGAAGCACAAAAATCTCTTGAACCTGGGAGGTGGAGGTTGCAGTGAACCGAGACTGGGCCACTGCACTCCAGTCTGGGAGAGAGAACAAGACACTGTGTCAAAACAAACAAACAAACAAACAAAAAACAACAACAACAACAAGAAAAAACAAGAAAGAAAGGAAAAAAGAAAGAAAGAAAGAAAGTGAATATATTGCATTTATATTTCTGGAAAGTAATTATCTTCTAAACTTTATTTATTTGTAGAGAAAGGGTCTTCCTGTTTTGCTTAGGCTGGTCTCCAACTCCTGTCCTCAAGTGATTCTCCTGCCTTAGACTAAACTTTGTATTAGAACCATCACTAATATCTGGATTTTTTTCAAGTAGAGATGGGTGGAAGTTTGTACTAATATACATGAAGAGTATACTTTTTAATGTTTACTGTTTACTTCATAGGTCTGTTTAACATTATATGTGTGTGTGTACTTATTAACTTATGGCATATGTGTGTGTGTGTATATATATATATGCAGTGGTGGTATATAAAAATCCTTTTAACAGTATGTTGAATATAACTAAGCTGGGTAAATGACCATTTGGGCCCTTGAAAGACTTCATTTAAATAATTGAAAGAATATGGAAAATTTTGTTTGAAACTTATGTAGATTAGAAATGAGACTAATTCCTATTGGCCTATGTAGAAAATAAATTGTGTTAGTGCATAATAACTAAGTCTGAGAAATCTTTATTTAGTTCTGTCTCTCTGATACATTTCCACTGATGGCCTGTAGAGGGCATTACATGTATAGTAAATATAGCTTTGTTTTTTTGGTTTTTATCTAAAGTCATTTAGTCATTTTATCTAAAGTCATATAAAGTAAAATAGGTACTGAGTTATTATTCACATATTCTGTGATATGTCACACATATCAAGAGTGTTATCTTTATGATACTGGATTGAGGTAAAGATGGTTATGAAACTATAAAATTAATTCAGTTACAATGAAGGTTTGTTTCAGTTACATTTTCTTTAAGTGTCTTTTCATATTTTCTGAGGATTACATGGAGAAAATAGGCTTACAGGGATTTCAAGAAGAAATAAATAAACCTTCCTGAGAGTTTTTTGCCTGGAATGGATTAGTTAATGATGCAGTCCTTAGTATATGCATGTGCTAGTGTTATTTTTTCCTGGAATGCCACCAGGGTAATTCTTCCTACTGAACAAACAGAAAAAGAATAAAGGTTTCTTCTTATTACAGTCATTTTGTGAACTTAAAATGCAAATATAATAATTTGTTTCCTTTTATATTTGAGACAAATTAATATGATATAGTAAGAACTAGTATAAACTTATAAAATGCTTTCCCTTTGCCTCTGCGCTGAGAGGCCAATTATATAATCAAGATGAGACTGGGAAGAGACTATTATCTAGGACTTGGGGTTGTGAAGCCCTCCCCATGGTAAACTGATTAAGTGGCATACCTTCTCATCCTGGGACTTTAGTATTCCGCTCTGTAAGTTGGATATATGTTTTTTTTTTTTTTTTGGGAGACGTAGTCTTGCTCTGTCGCCCAGGCTGGAGTGCAGTGGTGCCATCTCGGCTCACTGCAACCTCCACCTCCCAGGTTCAAGCAATTCTCCTGCCTCAGCCCTCCCTAGTAGCTGGGATTACAGGTGCCTGCCACCACACCCAGCTAATTTTTGTGTTTTTAGTAGAGATGGGTTTTCACCATCTTGGCCAGGCTGGTCTTGAACTCTTGACCTCATGATCCACCCTCCCAAAGTGCTGGGATTACAGGCGTGAGCCACTGTGCCTGGCCAAGTTGGAGATTCTTAATTGTAATCTTCATAGGTTGTGTTTTGCTTTCAGATTTTTTGGGATTCCTAAGTGCATAGGAGATGCTTTTATTTTTACATACATATACCGTTGAATTATTACATAATAGGCTATTACTACTATTAAACAACTACTTTAAATGTTGTTTAATTGTCAGTAATGGGGAAGAAATAATTTGTGTAAAAGTTGGTCTTCACAGAAGACTTTATTAACTAGGAAGTGTTTTTCTTTCTCCGAAGAATGTTGTAATAATTTCTCTAACTCTATCATAGTATGGATCGGACTCAGAAATAAATGATTTTAATATAAGCTTGTTATATATTATTGTATTATATATACAACAACAATATATTATTGTTGTTTATATATATAAAATTATATAATTATAATTTTAATTATAATTATAATATAATGTGATCAGTAATAGAAGTACAGTTATCCACATGAGTTACGCACATGGGGTACACCCAGTCTCATTGGTTTGTCTTCAAATCTTGTTTCTGTCACTCTCTGGGATTTATAACTTGTAATCACTTAAAGCACCTCTGTAAACTTCAGTTTTCTCTTCTTTAAAGTGGAAATAATGAAAGTATCTATGTTGTAAAGTTGTTTGAATTTAAATAAAACAATCCAGATTTTCTGCTTACTATAGTGCCTGGTGCATAAAGAACATTCACAAATGTTATTATTGAATTATTTTTTGTTTTCTTTTTGATTCTTAGGAATTTTCTCATTTTAAGGGTAAAGCGAAAATTTCAAAGTTATCTTTGACGAATCTGAAACCAGAGTTTACTCACAGGGTTTTTTTATTTAACTAGGTTTAAGATTGTGCATAATGCCAGCTCTTAGGGGGAAGTCTCTTGGCATCTATGAGATTTATTTCAGTAACACCGACTTTGGGTTTTGTATTATACTTCTTCCTAAGGTTGTTAGAGTCACTAAAGCATTAGGGGAATCTAGAAGATCAGTGTGACAGAAACTTCCGTCAGTGTCAAATGACCGGGGACTAGTAAATCTAAGATGATTTTTTTTCTGGCACACTAAATAATCATTTAGAAATGATCTTTATGGAACATATAAGTGAAAAAACATTCTAGCATATCAAGATTCCAGTTCTGATATTAAGGGGGAATAAAAAGAGCCATAAGGGAAAAATGTAGTGGGTGGGGGACGTCCTTGAAAAGTTGTTAACTTGGGTAAGGGAAATACCAGTATCTCTGTGGTCTTTCAGGAACAAAAAACATCTTTTGCAGAGGGCCTAGTGTTTGAGCCAAGATATAAAGTGACCTTCGTGGCTGGCTGACTCAACCTCCAGTTTTCCTAGGGAGAAGTAGTCAGCATTGCTTCAGTCTTGACAGTGGGCAGCAGAGCACTTACCAGTGGGAAGCAAGGAAATGATGGTTGAAGCAAGGAATGACTGTTATTTCTTACCAGCAGATAGGTACACACCACTTGCTGGAATGATTCAGCAATTTAAAGTTAAGAGCTTTGAGACTTTGTGAGTTACAGACGGGGAGTATAGGACCCAGGAGGGTCAGCTCCATTGGAATACTTCTGGGATTGCTCTGTTCTCTCCTGCTTTGAATCACAAGTTGATGTACAGTTGTAGGCTTTTTCTTCTTTTTCTCCTCACTCCTAACCTTATCCCCAAGGATCCTTGACTATTGATAATAGAGTATTCTAGACAGCAGCAGGTAAAAATTCTCAGGTGCTAGGGGGCCAGGGGAGGGGAAGGGAGGGTAAAGAAGGTGTTTCGTCTATCCCTTCGGTGTTTACGGTACTTCCATCTTTTAAAAGTGACATTATTCTATTCTACCCTGTCTCCCTGGAAAAAAACAGGCCTCTTGTCTGGATCTTTTCGTTTTAATGATTTCCATGAAAAGGCTTTTACCCAGGCTCTGACATGACTGTCAGAACACACATGTAAATGTGAAACTGCTTAAAAGGCCACTGATATTCCCTGGTGGAAAAGAAAGTGCTTTAAAAAAAAAAAAAAAAAAAAAAAAAAACCATCTGTCCATACACAAGTTAACCCTGACTATTTTCTTTCCCTCCCACCCACTTCTCTTCTACTTAGTGTTGCTTCTCCTCCTCCTCCTCCTACTTTTTTGGGAGGAGAGGGGGGCTGATGACTCAGGTTAAAGCCAGACCCTTGTTCCAAAAAATTTGTGTGTCACCATCTCTTAGAAGCTGTCATTTTTAGACATTGATGGCTGTGATTAATTTCATTCAGATCCAAGTATACTGAGTGAGGAGGAGGAATGCTTAATTTTGATCTAAGGCTGATGTTCGATCTCAACAGACTGCTTGTTTTGAATTTGGGGCTCATCTTTCTTTATGTGTCTTGGATATGTTAGCAGAAGTCAATAACCTGTGTGACAGAATGATGCTATTAATATATACAACAGAAATTGTATATATGTAGTATTTATAATCAAAAGCATATTTTGACATGAACTCATACATTGTTAGTAGGAATTAAAATTTATATCAGATTGCTGTTCTATATAAGCCATCTATTATAGCAGATGGATTCTAAAGTAACAATCAGATATTTGAAGTATTTTAATTAATTGATAGGCATGTGAATATGGAGCTGTCAACTTGGTTGGTCTGTTCTTTTGCTGAGAGAATATTATGTCTTAACCATTAATCACTATATTCATCATTCTGTCTGTTTCTTACATGGAGTATGTTGGTTTTAATGAAGAAGGAAGAAACTTAAGCATAAAATCCACAACAAGGAAAACATTATGGCTACTGAGAATTATATTCATTCATGGAAACAGTAATATAATTATCCTGATTTATCTACTACAGTCATGCTACTTGAACTGACCAATACATTCATGGTTCTTATAAATTCTTATGATCATCTCTTAAGTCTTGCTTTCTTTCTCTGGGGTGACTATTTCAAACTTCTCATGTTGCTGAATCCTCCAAATTTACCTGAACCTACATTTCAGCAGATGATCTTTTACTGAGAAAAGGGAAATAATTAGGTAGAGGTTTATAAGAGACCTAGACCACTTAGAAGAACATTCTCACTCACTCATTCTTCCTCCTATCCCCCACCAACCCCCTGGCCACCAATGATCTTTCAATTGCCTCTGTAGTTTTGCTTATTTTAGAATGTCATATAATTGGAATCGTATAGTATCTGGCCTTCAAACTGGCTTCTTTCACTTAGCAGTATGCATTTTTAATGTTCCTCTCTGCCTTTTCATGGTGTGTTTCATTTTATTTCCAAATGATATTCCATCGTATGAATATACCAAGGTTTGTTTATCCATTCACTTACCAAAAGACGTCTTTGTTGCTTCTAAGGTTTGGCTATTATGAATACGGCTGCTATAAACATTTGTTTGCAGTTTTTTTTGTGGACATAAATTTTCAACTAATTTATGTAAATAACTAGGAACATGATTGGTGGATCATATGGTAAGGTGGATCCATTGGTTGATCATTTAGTTTTGTTCTTTGAAACTGCCAAAGTGTCTGTACTATTTTGCATTCCCACCAGCAATGAACGAGAGTTCCTGTTGCTCCACACCCTCATCAGCATTTGTTATTTTGCTTTTAAAAATTTTAGCCATACAGGCTGGGCGCAGCGGCTCACTCATGTAATCCCAGCACTTTGGGAGGCCGAGGCAGGTGGATCACGAGATCAGGAGATCAAGACCATCCTGGCTAACCCATGGTGAAACGCCGTCTCTACTAAAAATACAAAAAAATTAGCTGGGCGTGGTTGCAGGCGCCTATAGTCCCAGCTACTTGGGAGGCTGAGGCAGGAGAATGGCATGAACCCGGGAGGTGGAGCTTGCAGTGAGCCAAGATCGCGCCACTGCCCTCCAGCCTGGGTGACAGAGTGAGACTCCGTTTCAGGGGGGGAAAAATATATATATATATATATGTGTATATATATGTATAGCGCCATAGCCATACAAGTCTATAATGGTGTCTACTTGTTATTTTAATTGGAAATCTTCTCATAACAGATGATATTAAACATCTTTATATGTGCTTATTTCCCATCTGTATATCTTTGATGAGGTGTTTGTTGAATCCTTTGCCTTTTTTTTTTTAAATAGATTTGTTCATTTTCTTACTGCATTCTAACCCAGTTTGTGCATTGTGTTTCATTTTCTTAGCATTGTTTTTACAGAGAAGATGTTTTAAGTTGTAATGAATTCCAGTTTATCACTTTTTCCTTTCATAGGTCATGCTTTTGGTGTTGTATCTAAAAAATTGTCACTGAACCCAAGGTTACCTAGGTTATCTCTTGCTATTGTCCAGAAGTTTTATATTTTTGTGTTTTACATTTAGGTCTATGATCTATCGAAGTCACATTTTTTGAACCATGTTAGGGTCTGTGTCTACATTCATTTTATTGCATGTGGCTTTCCAGCTGTTCCATCATCTATTTGTTGAAATGACTCTCCTTTCCACTGGATTTTCTTCATTTTCATGTCAAAGATCAGTTGACTCTATTTGTGTGGGTCTATTTCTAGACTCAGTATTCTGTTCTTTTGATTTATTTGTCTGTTCTTTTGCCAATATCACAGTCTTAGTTATTTTATTTTATTTTTTTGAGATAAGGTCTTACCCCATTGCCTAGGCTGGAGTGCAGTGGCACAGTCTTGGCTCAGTGCAGCCTATGCCTCCCAGGCTCAAGGGAAACTCCCACCTCATTCTCCCCAGTAACTGGAACTAACAGGTGTATGCCACCATACTGGGCTAATTTTTGTATTTTTTGTAGAGACAGGGTCTCACTATATTGCCCAAGTTGGTCTCGAACTCCTGCGCTCAAGCAATCTGCTGGCCTTGGCCTCCCAAAGTGCTGGGATTACACATGTGAGCCACTGCTCCCAGCCAGTTTTACATTTTATAGTAAGTCTTAAAGTTGGACACTGTCCTCTGATCTTCTTCCTCTTCGTCAGTGTTATGTTGACTATTCTGTGTCTTTTGCCTTTCCATACAAACTTTAGAATCAGTTTGTCAATAGTCACAAAATAACTTACTAGAATTTTCTATTGGAATTGTGTTGAATCTTTAGATCATTTGGGAGAAATGGATATCCTAATATTGAGATTTCTTATCAATGAACATGGAATATCTCTTCATTTATTTCTGTTTTCTTTGGTCTTTTTAATAAGAGTTTTGTAGTTTTCCTCCTATAGGCTTTGTACACATTTTTTAGATTTATACCTAATTGTTTCTTTGGGGTGCTAATGTAAATGGCATTGGGTTTTGACTTTCAAGTTTCAGTTGTTCATTGCTAGTATTTAGTAAAGCAACTGACTTTTGTATATTCACCTCTATCCTGCAGCCCTGCTATAATCACTTAGTTTTAGGAGGGCTTTTTTTTTTCTCCCAGTGATTCATTGGAATTTTCTAAAATAGTCATGTGGTTGGCAAACAAATACAGTTATATTCCCAATTTATGTATATTTTGTTTCCTTTTCTTGCTTTATTGCATTAGCTAGGACATCCAATATGATGTTAGATAGTAGTGGTGAGAAGTGACATCCTTGTATTGTTCCTGATCTTAGGAGGAAAGCATCTAGTTTCTCACTGTCAAATATGATGTGATATAGGTTTTTTATGGATGTTCTTCATCAGGTTTCAGAAGTTTCCTTCTATTAGCAGTTTGCTGAGAGTTATTATGATGAATGGTGTTGGTTTTTGTCAAATGCTTGTTTTTCGTTTTTTGATATGATCATTTTTTGTCTTTTTTAACCTATGGATGTGTTGGATTATATTAATTGATTTCTTAATGTCAAACCAGCCTTACATACCTATAACAAGCCTTACTTGTTGTGATGTTTAATTCTTTTTATACATTATTGGATTTGCATTACTGTATTTTGTTGAGGATGTTTACATCAGTGTTCATTAGAGATATTGATCTGTACTTTTCCTTTCTAGTAAGTTTTTTAATCTGGCTTTGATATTACGAAATGCTGATTTAATAGAATGATTTAGGAAGCGTCTTTGTGCTTCTATTTTTTTGGAAGAGATTGTAGAGAATTCAATAATTTCTTTCATAAATGGTAGAGTTCACCAGCTAACTTATTTGGATTTGCTGCTTTCTGTCTTGAAAGGTTATTAATTATTAATTCAATTTGTTTAATAGATATGGGATACAGATATATTTAAATTATTTACTTTTCAATAAACTAATTTTGGTAGATTATGTCTTTCAAGGAATTGCTCTGTTTCATCAAAGTTATCAAATTTATGAGTATAGATTTGTTCATAATATTCTTTTGTTATCCTTTTAATGTTCATGGGATTAGTAACGATGGTCTCCCTTATGTTTGTGCTATTTGTAATTTATGGCTTCTGTTTATCTCCCTTTTTGCAGTTAACCTGGCTAGAGATTTGTCAACTTTACCAGTCTTTTCAAAGAACCAGCTTTTCATTTCATTGTCTCTATTGTTCTCTTATTTTCAATTTCATCGATTCCTACTCCAATGTTAATTATTCTTTTCTTTTGCTTGCTTAGGTTTATATTGCAGCCCTTTCTCTAGTTTCCTTAGGTGGAATTTAGATCTTTCTTCTTTACTGGTTTATGCATTAAATGCTATAAATTCCCCTGTAAGCACTGTTTCTGCTGTATACCACAAATTTTGATTAGTTGTATTTTAGGTTTTATTTCGTTTACATTTTTAAAAAGCTTCTCTTGAGACTTCTTTGGCTCGTGTATTATTTAGAAGTATGTTGTTTAATCTCAAAATATTTTGGGATTTTCTATTATTGATTTCTTGTTCCATTCCATTGTGATCTGAGTGGGTATGTCTTTTGATTTCTATTCTTTCAAAATTTTTGAGTGTGTTTTATGGCCATCAGTGTGGTATGCCTTGGTGGATTTTCCATGTAAGCTTGAGAAAAGTGTCTATTCTGCTATTATTGAATGAAGTATTCTACAAATGTCAAGTAGATCCAGTTGTTCAGTTTAGCTATTACTGATTTTCTGCCTGCTGGATCGTTCAATTATTGATAAATGTGTATTGCATTCTCCAATTATAATAATAATAATTTTTTTGTTTTCTCTTGAAGTTCTATCAGTTATTGCCTTATGCATATTGGTGCTCTGTTGTTAGGTGCATACCCACTAAGGACTGTTGTATCTTCTTGGAGAATTGACTCCTTTATCATTATGTAGTGCCTCTCTATATCCCTGATAATTTTATTTGTTCTGAAATGTGCTTTGTCTGAAAATGATATAGTAACTCCAGCTTTCTTTTTGTTACTGTTGATGTGGTATATGTTTCTCTATCTCTTTATTTTTAATCTATCTGTAGTTTTATACTTAAAGTGGGTTTCTTATAGGCAACATATAGCTAAGTCTTTCTTTTCATCCACTCTTTCCATCTCATTTTAGTTAGTATATTTGGACAAATCACATTTAAGGTGATTATTGATTTAATTGGATTAATAGCTACTATATTTATTACTTTTATATTGTTATTATACATGTTCTTTGTTCCTTTAAAACATCTTTTTTTCCTGCCTTTTGTGGTTTTAATTGAGTATTTTATATAATTCCATTTTCCCTCTCAGCATATAATTATACTTTCTTTAAAAATTTTTACCAGTTGTTCTTGGGTTTGCAATATCAATTTATAATTAATCTAAGTCTACTTTCAAATAACAGTGTAATGCTTCATAGTAGGGCAGATACATTGTAACAGAGTATTCCCAGTTCCTCCCTCTAGTTCCTTATAACATTGCTGTCATTAATTTCCATTATCCATAAACTGTAATAACCTAATCCATTATTGGTATTATTTTTAAGAATTAAAAATTTTAAATTGAGGTAAGATTTACATAACATAAAATTATCCATCTTTAAGTGAACAATTTAGTGGCATTTAGTATATTCAGTTTTGTACAACTGTCTCTATTTACTCCTAAAACATTTCCATTATCCCAAAAAGAAACCTTAAGGATATTGGGTATAGGGTTTCTTTTTGGGATAATGGAAATGCTTTAGGAGTAAATAGAGATAGCTGTACAATAATTATTCCCCATTCCACCCTCTCTGATAGACATGATGCATCAGATATTAAGAGCTGAGATAAATAGGATTTTAACATGAGTATTTATCTAGGTAGGAGTTAGTCTGTATTTAATGTTTACTGTAATTTTTGGTGTCAGAGCCTTCAATTTCCTCTTGTGTCCTTGTTTTTCTCTCCCTTGTCTTTAGCTTTCCCTAGTAGCTCCTTTTTAAACAAAGTACTTGTTTTGTAGCTCTTTCAGTTATAATTCACTGTTATTAATGTGGTGGTAAGGCTTTTGGGGTTGGAGGCAGGAAGCTTTCTGTAGTATTATGATTAAATCTCTCTCTCGTTAAAAAATATTGAACCAACTTTCCTGGACTGTGACCGTCAGAGTTTCTTGACCCTTCTTCTTCTCCTTCTCCTTCTCCTTCTCCTTCTCTCCTCCTCCTCCTCCTCCTCCTTCTCCTCTTCCTTTATGTTTTTCTTCCTTTATATAGGAAAGGAAGACTAGAGGGAAACCTTCAGAGTTTCTTGACCCTTCTTCTTCTCCTTCTCCTCCTCCTCCTTCTCCTTCTCCTTCTCCTCCTCCTCCTCCTCCTCTTCCTCCTCTTCCTCCTCCTCCTCCTCCTCTTCCTCCTCCTCCTTCTTCTTCTTCTCCTTCTTCTTCTCTTCCTTTATGTTTTTCTTCCTTTATATAACAAAGGAAGACTAGAGGGAGCATATTTCAAAATGGTTACTTTTCTCCTTTCTTTGCTGGAAGCAGGAGGGGATTCTCCATGAGAACCTTGGAAAGCTCCTAAAAGTAAAACTCATGAGCCCCTCTAAGACTGGGCCTCTTAAAGAGTTTTAACTTTTAACACTGTTCCAGTAATTATGTATCATTTAAGTTTTCCTGCCTGTTACTAGGTAGGCACCAGGGGTTTCCACTCATGATAGTTGTGCTTTCTCTGTATTCACCTGTCTCTCTAACTTTCTGGGTAGCAGCTTGTCTTGAGACCTCAGTTCTCTGATGGATCTGAGAAGAGTTGGTTTGTTTTCTAGTTTTTCATCTTTTTTCTTGTTGTGAATGTGGGAGTCACAGCTTCTAAGCTTTTCACACTTTGGAGCTAAACCAGAAGTCTGTTCCACCTTGGCTTTTTATACTATTTTTAGAACTCATTCTTCCTGGGCTCTCTCACCAGACCTCTTGTCTTTTGACATCTATTATTATTGAGGAGAAGCCGGAGGCCTTCTTTTTCTTTTTTTTTCCCACTTGTGGTGTGGTATGCTTCTTTTGACTTGGTGATAAGATCTTTAGACTTCAAGTTCAGGAAACTTTCTAAGCTATATTTTGGTATTGGTTATTTCTTTTGGAACATGGTAGTCTTATTTGTGCAAATTGAGAACTTGAAACATTTTTTTAGCCTTCAGTATTTTTATATTCTACTTTTTCTTTTCTCTTAATCTGAAAATAATTACAGTATGTTGGCATTCCATTGTCAGTCTTCCGTATTTATCATTTCTCTAATTTCTTTTGTATTTTTGTCTGTTTCCTTATTGTGTATCCATGTCTTTAAAAAAAAATTTGTGTCACTTCTCTCCTTTATGACCCTAATTTGGTATTGCTTCTGGCTTCTAAGGGGTTTTCAGTTCTGTATTGCTTTTAAGTTTTTTCTATTTCTTCCATTAACTGTCATCACTCTTTAAAAGAATATTCATCTGACATATTACTTTATAAAAGCATGTTGTGTCTCTTCTTTGATAACTTTTCTGTAGTATTCATTTTTCTTAACTTCTTGATATTATAGAAACTTTTTTTTTCTTTTACTACACAAGATTATTTTTTCAAAAATTTTTTCTTTTAATATTTTTATTTTTAAAATTATATTATTAGCTTATCTTTATATGTCTTTTCTTTTTGGTCATTTTTTTCTCCATGCTTATTAATTGTCTTTGTTATATATATATGTGTGTGTGTGTGTGTGTGTATATATATATATATTTATATATATATTTGAGACAGAATCTTGCTCTGTTGCTCAGGCTGGAGTGCAGTGGCACCATCTTGGCTCACTGCAATCTCTGCCTCCTGAGTTCAAGTGATTCTCCTGCCTCAGCCTCCCAAGTGGCTGGGATTGCAAGCATGCGCCACTGTGCCTGGCTAATATTTTTGTATTTTTAGTAGAGATGAGGTTTCACCATGTTGGTCAGGTTGGTCTGGAACTCCTGACCTCAAGTGATCTACCCACCTTTACCTCCCAAAGTGCTAGGATTATAGGCGTGAGCCACTGCATCTGGCCTCTCCATGCTTATTAATTGTCTTTGAATGGGAATGTTAATTTCTAGATCTGTATTTTCTAAAGACTATATTGTGCATAGATTTTCTTTGGTATCTTTCTTTCTTTAATTATATACTATTTGAATCATCCTCTTGAAAATGAGCTAGAAAGCTGGAAAACTTTGGTTTTAAATTTTTGTGTAGAAATCCATTTATTTTAACCATTTGTTACTGTTTTCTAAATGCCAGGTTTTGTTGCAAATATTTAGGTATGTTAGTCAACCAAACAAATGGAAACCTTTTTTCTCATAGAAAATACATTATAGTGGTCATTTAGCTCTTGTTATGATCAGGGTCATGAATAAGTTGGCAGTAATAGGAAGACAGCAGAAACAAGTTGGGTTGTTTGTATCAAAACACTTTCTCCAAGCATATATAATTGTCTTTTTTTGGAGGTACACCTTACTCAAAGTATGGAGGTGGCTGGGCAGCATTCATCATCTCCTGGGTGTTCAGGCATTTCCATACTTAAATTTAGATAGGTCATTGTAAAGCACTGTGCTCATTTGCCTTTTTGTTTTCTAGATTGACTCTAGTCTTTAGTATTAGGGTAGTATTGGCCTGGTAAAATGAGTTTGGATATGTCCGGTTCTCCTCCATTTTCTGAAGTTGTTGTGTGGCGTTGATGTGTATTTCTTCCTTAAATGTTTAATACAGAGTGGTTGTGGTGGCTCACGCCTGTAATCTCAACATTTTGGGAAGCCAGGGTGGGAAGATTGCTTGAGTCCAAGAGTTCGAGAGCAGCCTGGGCAACATAGTAACACCCTGTCTCTACAAAAAATTTTAAAAAATTAGCCAGGCATGGTATCATGCCCCTGTGGTCCCAACTATTTGGGAGGCTGAGTTTGGGCAGTTGAGACCAGGAGGTCAAGGCTGCAATGATCTGTGTTCATGCCACTGCACTCCAGCCTGGACAATGCAGTAAGAGCCTGTCTTAACAACAGCAACAACAACAATAACAACAACCAGAATGTTTGATAGAATTTACTAGGGAACCAATAGTCCCTGTGTTTTACTTGTTGGAAGGTTTTTATCTACATGTTCCATTTCTTTTTTTTTTTTTTTTTGAGACAGAGTCTTGCTCTGTCGCCCGGGCTGGAGTGCAGTGGCGCGATCTCGGCTCACTGCAAGCTCCGCCTCCCGGGCTTACGCCATTCTCCTGCCTCAGCCTCCCGAGTAGCTGGGACCACAGGCGCCCGCCACCTTGCCCGGCTAGTTTTTTGTATTTTTTTTTTTTTTAGTAGAGACGGGGTTTCACCGTGTTCGCCAGGATGGTCTCAATCTCCTGACCTCGTGATCCGCCCGTCTCGGCCTCCCAAAGTGCTGGGATTACAGGCTTGAGCCACCGCGCCCGGCCCCATTTCTTTAATATATACAAGGTTATTCAGGTTATCATTTTCTTTTTGAGTTAGCTTTAGTAGTTTACATCTATAAGGAATTTGTTTCAACTAAGTTGTTGAATATATAGGCATAAAGTTGTTTGTAATATTCTGTTCTTATCCATTGAATGTTGGGTTTGTAGTGATGTTTTGCCTTTGATTCCTTAAAGTCTGTATCTAATAATTAGAAATTTGAGGGCTCTGTTATATCTCCTTCCTCTGCTTTTTTTTTTTTAAGACCCCTATTCGTTTTTGTTCATCTTGTCTTACTCCTTTTGTGCTTGGTTACTTTTGATTGCATCCCTGGCATTTGAAGGGAAAAATTGTTTTTCTATTCTGGTAACAGTTCTGACAGCAAATGGTTTTCTACAAAAAGCAATTCTCTAATTCGCTCTGAACATCAACTGAATGTCCTCCAATTTAACTCAATTGTGTTACTATCTAACAAGTTATAGCAGACCCCAAAGGTTAAGGACTCAGTCCTACAATACTGCCCCCACTGCTGATAACAATCCCAAGGAGTAAGTCCCCTGTTTACCCATACTTCCGTTTAGCTTGGCTACAAATTGGGGGTTCTGATGACTCCCTCTTCAGGTTTTATTATTTGATATAATGGTTTACAGAACTCAAAGAAATACTTTACTTACTAATAAAAACAGTTTATTAGAAAGGGTACAACTTAAGAATAGCCAAATGGAAGATATGCATAGGACAGGGTATGGAGGAAGGGCATGGAGATTCCATGGCCTCTTCAAGCATGCTACCCTTTCAGTATCTTGACGTGTTCACCATCTTGGAAGCTCTCTAACCCTGTTGTTTAGGGTTTTTATGGAGGTTCCATTGTGTATACATGATTGATTAAATCACTGGACACTGGTGATTGAACTAATTTCCACCCCTTCTTTTCTTCTTTGATGTCAAGGGGTGGGGCTGAGAATTTGAACCCTTTAATCCTGTGGTTGATTCCTCTAGTAACCAGCCCCCATCTGCCAAGAGTCATGTTATTAGCACAAACTCAGGTATGGTTGAAAGGAGCTTATGAATAAAAGGGATACTCCTCTTACACTCAGAAATTCCAAGGGTGTTCAGGTGCTCTGTGCCAGAAACCAGGGACAAAACCCAAATATTATAATTAAAGATGCTCGCATCAGTTTTGTCACTTAGGAAGTTACAAAGGTTTTCAAAACTCTGTGCTGGGCAGTGGGGATGAAGACCAAATATATATTTCTTATTATATCACAGCCTCACAGCACTGTCGTGTCAAAATTGTTTGTAGAAACTATTGAAAGTCTGGGATGATGGTGTCTTTTTTTGGAGATGATTCACATTTGCTTTGATCAGACACCAGTGGACAGTATTATTCCAGGATCCTGGGGGACACTAGTACTTTGTAATTACCTTAATCCAATTTCATGCTTAGTGTGGGTTCCTGCAAGGGACAGTCAGTCTAATCAGTCAGTCTAATCCTGGTGTACCCTTGTCATAGAGTTCAAGTGTTCAGGGTTCCATCCCAAAGTAAGGGTTATATCGAGGCCATTCCTAACTGTTGGAACTTGACTTCTGTATTTGTTTTCTAATCCTTTGGCATTGTTAAAAGTGCCACTTAGTCACTCTGTCACCCCTCCTGTATTGGAAATGCCCTCAAAGGAAGAATGGCTACAAATATTGGACTCTTTTCCCCATGGCACTTCCCTTTCCTGGATACTGGCCCAAAAGGTTTTCGCCATCTTTTTAGCTCTCTGATGCCTTTAAGCAGTTGGCTTTTATACTTTGTTATTCTTTTTCTTATCTAAATTATCTAGTTCACCATTGCCAGAAGTGAATATTCTTTACAATTATTTATATTCACATTTGTTTCATAAAATTTTGATATTGTATATATAAATATATATATTTTAAACAACATAATATTAAGAACATTTCTACATGTAACTATTCTTTCAATACATGGTTTTTAAAAAATTAATTGAGTAATATTTCTTCATATTTGTGTTGTATAAATTTCTTATTCTTTTTCCGATCTGATTCCCTGTTAGCAGACATTTCTATTTCCTCCTTTAATTTTCCCTTTTTATTTGCTACATCATGATATTTCTAAATTCAAAATTATTTACAGACCCTCTGATTTACACATTAATGACTGTACACTTGATTATTTTTACTGCACTAAATACCTGCTGTGAAAACAAAGCTAAATTTCATTAGGAGAATGTATAGGAACCTTTAATATCTTGAGAAACACCTGGCTTTTAAGTTAAAACTGGAAACAGAAGTTTGTGTGAGTGTATAGTTTTATACCTAGCAATAAGAGAACACATGTCCATCTGATTTTAGGAAGATTTTAGAAGTTTCAAATGGGTCTCTGGCCTTGAGCCATTTTTGCTGTCATTTTTTATTAACTTTATTCTCTTTTTCTTCTTATAGAAAGGCTGCTTTTGGTAATATTGTTTCTTAGGAATATGATGCAATTGAAAAGGTTATTATAAATGGTTTCTTAATATTGTGTGTCTTAGTCCCTTAAAAGGACTCATAAAATAGCAGACAAAATGAGCAGTAACTACTCTGAACCTGAGGTAACAGTAGCTGTCTTTCAGTTCTGTAATAATCAGCTCCAGTGACAATCACAAAACAACAATTTAGTTTGCATTTCTTTTAAACAAACATCAGTAGCTTCATTGGTGGATAAAGATAAGATGTTTAAAAATCACGTATGTAGACAGGTGGTCCAAATTAGACGTTTTAATAACTTCATTTTGATTAACTCTGATAGCCTACTCCTCAATTTTTGTGACACATTTGTACTAGTCTTTTAATTTATTTTCATAAACTAGATCTTAATTTATAATGTTTGGTCTTTCATAGATTGGGTACATTGCAATTTTTGCTATTCTTTTTTCTATGGCACTCTTTTACAGAACAGGCAATAGAGATGTTCTCTCTATTCTCTCACACACTTCCTAGCTCTCTACTATGGTTCATCAAAACTCAATTTTTGTAAGAAATTGTAATCAGCTTTTTAATTCATTGTTATAAGCTAGATTATGGTTCTTTTGTTTGGTCTTTCATAGGTTGACTAAATGGCAATTATGCTATCCATTTTCCTGTGACGCTTCTTAAAGGAACAGGCAGTAGAGATATGATCTATCTCCCTGTAATGATACTAATCATACCTGCCTAGTGTGGTCTATAAAAATATACCTTCTGTGTTAGCAGAAGTTGTTGATAAAGAAACATTAGATTATGGAAGGAAGAAAGAAACTCATTTTAAAAATATCTGTTCTGTGCTAGTTACAGTGCTAGGCAGTTGTACATAAAGTGAAGTGAATGATTTTAATTTGAACTTTTGAATCTTTAATAAAAACCCTCATTGTGGACAAAGCTAGGCTTTAGATCTTTAATTTTTTGCCATTTTTTGTTGTTATATGTTGAATTTCTGGGGAATGTGAATCAAGCATAGCATAGTAACTTATATTATTTTCTTGTTAATATTTCTATTATGTATTGATTGGGTCTCTTGATAGCTTTTCTTAAAATACTCTTGGAGTGTGGACACTAATTTTCATTTTTATAACTTTTCTACTTGTGTTTATAAAGTACAATGTTATTCATATTGGTTTTCTAGATTTGCTTTGTTATCAGTAGCTTATACTACTGGTGTAATATGAATGGATCATAATCAAAGTTTTCTTTATATGGAGTTTTTGTCTATGATAAGTTGTCTTATATGCACTTGAATCACCCATCCTTCATCTCATTAGCAACCTACGTAGCCAATGACTTCTATCCACAACATTACTGAAATCCTAAGATTATGCCCCATCGCCGAGGTAATTTACAGGTTAGGAGATGTTATGTCCTGGCTTTTCTAGTAAACCACACTAAAGGTACATGTTTCCTCTGCGAAAAATTGGCTTCCTTCGTCATTATCCCCTCTTTGGAGGGCAGCTTGGAGTACTACCCTTCACTTCGATGTGGTCTTTGAATTTCTTCTTTTCACTGGACTTCTTACAGAAGCCTTTATTTGAAACAGAATGTTTAAATCCAAATGTGGCTTTCTAACATATCTTTTTTTTCCCCATTCAATGCCATGTCAACTAAGTTATATCAGATCTGTTATATCATTTTTTTTGGTGCAAACACATGAGGAGAAAAAAGAGAGTAAGTAGACATGGGGAGATAATTCTAGTAACCCAGTGTCCTGGCTCTCAACAACCTTTTAGATTCCCCTTAGTTTTGCTAGGGGAAAACTAATTTTCAGGTACACACTACATCACAGCGGATCACTTGAAGCCAAATAAATTACCAGATAGACCTGCATATCCTGTTCATTGCCAAAATTTGAAACATTACTCTTTTAACAAAAAGTACTTTTTTTTTTTTTCTGGAATGTATGCTTAATTTAAGTATTTTGAATACTCAGTACATACGACTGAATGTTTTGCATTTTGGTAACATTCCAGAAATTCAGAGCACTTTGTAATACTTTGTTGAAGATGGTAGAAGGAAATAAAATAAATTAATTTTTTGCTTTGAACTAGTTATTTCAACTCAAATATGCATATCAATTATTAAAGAGTTACTAAGTGTGTCAACTGTCTTATCAGAAAGCATTGTGGTTTTAAAAAATTTATCTCTTTTTTCATTTTTGAAGTAAGATAAATGTTATATTCTACTTTTTTGCACTGAATTTATATTGTTTCAAGTGTCAAAATAATAAATATATAGAATTTAGGACTAAATCTATTTTAAGGGCTCAAATTTTTTATTTTTTAAGTGAGTGAAATGACACAAGATTATACAAATAGTCGCATTTAGAGCAGGTTAGATCATGACTCTTTTCTGGTGTTTTTTTCTTCTTGGCCTCACTGCCTTGTTTTTTCATAGTAATTCTTTTAATTCTTTACTTTCCTATGAAGAAATCTATCAAGTAAGTACAATTAATCCATGTTGGTGTGAGTATGTATATGTCTATGTAAAGGAAAAAGGTAATATTTAAAAAGAGCTGGGAATTACTCAAATTCACTAGATAATTCTGTAAAAATTTCATTATTGCTTCACACAAATTATAATGTTCTGTATGTGTCCATCTTATTACACTGAGTTCTAATAGTACAAATACCTCCTCATCCACCAATGAAATAAATATTTAACTATAATCTGGAGTCAAACCTTTCAATTTTCAAAGGGCTAAGGATATCAATTATAACTTTAAAAAATTAAAATTATTAATCAGTGTTTTCCAGTGTGGTCAAGCTGTAATTGTGCAGTTCAGTAGTGTTAAGTATATTCACAATGTTGTACAGCAAATCTCTAGAACTTTTTAATATTGCAAAACTGAAACTGTATACCCATTGAACATTAACGCCCCATATTCCCTTGCTCCCAGCCCCTAGCAACCACCATTCTACTTTCTATTTCTGTTAGTTTGACTACTTGAGATACCCCATATGAGTGGTTTCATACAGTTTTTAAAAAATTTTTATGACTCGCTTACTTAGCGTAATGTCCTTAAGATTCATACATGCTGTAAAATGTGACGGAATTTTCTTAAGACCACATAATAGTTCATTGTATGTATATGCCACATTTTCTTTATCCATACATCCTTTGATGAATGTTTGGGTTGCTTTCACCTCTTGGCTATTGTTAATAATGCTGCAGCGGACATGTGCTTGCAGGTATTTCTTTGATTTAGTGCTTTAAAGTCTTTGGATATTTACCCAGAAATGGGACTTCTGGATAATGTTTTAATTTCATTTTAAATATTTTCGAGGAACCTCCATACTGTTTTCTGTAGTGGAAAACTATACATTTCTACCAACAATGCACAAGGTTTCCAATTTATCCACATCCTTGCTAACACTTGTCATTTTATTTGTTTTTAATAGTGACTGTCCTAATGGGTATGAGGATATCTCCTTGTGGTTTTAACTTGCATTCTCTAATGATTGGTGATGTTGACATCTGTTTATATTTTTGTTGGACATTTGTATGTATTCTTTCAAGAAATGTCTATTCAACTCTTTTGCCCATTAAAAAGATCAGGTTAGTTGTTTTTTGTTGTTGTTGTTGCATTTAAGGAATTCTTCATATAATATGGGTATTAATCCCTTATCAGATACATGATTAGTGAATATTTTCTTCCACTTTCTAGGCTGCCTTTTTACTCTGTTGATGATTCTCTTTGACACCCAATGATTATAATTTTATTTATTTGCTTACTTTTTTTATCAACAAAACCAACACAATTCTTTTATATATGTACTTTTTGTTAAAGATAAGGTGGCCCTAACATACTATTATCATCGTTACTTTAAAAAATAATTTCTGATTTTATTTTAGTTTCAGGTGGCCACGTGTTACATGGGTATATTGTGTGATGCTAAGGTTTGGGATGTGAATGATCCTGTCACTCAGATAGTGAGCATAGTATCCAACAGTTAGTTTTTCAACCCTTTTCTTTCCTTTCTCTCCCCGCTTTATTAGTCAGTCCCCAGTGCCATCTTTACGTCCATGATTATGCAATGCTTAGTTCTGACTTATAAGTTAGAACATGCAGTATTTGATTTTCCGTTCCTGCATTAGTTTGCTTAGGATAGTGGTCTCTAGCTGCATCCATGCTGCTGCAAAGGACATTATTTCATTACTTTTTATGGCTACATAGTATTCCACGATGTATATGTACCACATTTTTTTATCCAGTCCACCGTTGATGGGCACCTAGGTTGATTCCACATCTTTGCTACTGTAAATAGTGCTGCAATGAACACGTGAGTTCATATGTATTTTTGATAGAATGATTTGTTTTCTTTTGGATATATACCCAATAATGGGATTGCTGGGTCAAATGGTAGTTCTGTTTTAAGTTATTTGAGAAATCTCCAAACTGCTTTCCACAGTGGCTGAACTAATTTACATTCCCACTGACAATGTATAAGCATTCCCTTTTCTCTGCAGCCTCACCAGCATCTGTTGTTTTTTGACTTTTTAATAGTAGCCATTCTGACTGGTGTGAGATGGCACCTCATTGTGGTTTTGATTTGCATTTCTGATGATTAGTGATGGTGAGCATTTTTTCATATTTTTGTTTGTTGATGTATGTCTTCTTTATTTTTTTATTTTTTTGAGACGGAGTCTGGCTCTGTCGCCAAGCTGGAGTGCAGTGGCGCGATCTCAGCTCACTGCAACCTCTGCCTCCCAGGTTCAAGTGATTCTCCTGCCTGAGCCTCCCAAGTAACTGGGATTACAGGCATGCGCCACCACGCCCAGTTAATTTTTGTACTTTTTGTAGAGACGGGGTTTCACCATGTTGGCCAGGATGGTCTTGATCTCTTGACCTCATGATCTGCCCGCCTCAGCCTCCCAAAGTGCTGGGATTACAGGCGTGAGCCACTGCACCCGGCTAAGTTTGCTGTATGTCTTCTTTTGAGAAGTGCCTGTTCATGTCTTTTGCTGACTTTTAATGGGGTTATTTGTTTTTGCTTGTTGAATTGTTCAAGTTACTTATAGATTCTGGATATCAGATGCATAGTTTGCAAATATTTTCTCCCATTCTCTTTGTAGGTTGTCTGTTTTCTCTGTTGATAGTTTCTTTTGCTGTGTAGAAGCTCTTTAGTTTAATTAGGCCCTATTTATCAATTTTTGTTATTGTTGCAATTGCTTTTGTAGACTTAGACATGAAGTATTTCCCAAGGCTAATGTCTAGAATGACATTTCCTAGGTTTTCTTCTAGCATTTTAATAGTTTGAGGTTTTCCATTGAAATCTTTAATCCATCATAGTTAATTTTTGTATATGTGAAAGATAGGGGTCCAGTTTCATTCTTTGGTATGTTATCCCAGTTATCCCAGCACCATTTATTGAATTAGGAACTCCGTTTCCCATTGCTTATTTTTGTTGGCTTTGTTGAAGATCAGATGGTTGTAGGTGTGTGGCTTTATTTCTGGGTTCTCTATTGTGTTGTTTGGTCTATATGTGAGTTGAATTGGTACCAACGGTTGTTTTTTGTACATCTTGTAGAATTTGGGTATGAATACATCTAGTCCAGGGCTTTTCTTAGGTTGGTAGGTTTTTTTTCATTACTGATACAATTTTGGAACTCGATATTGGTCTAGCAGGGTTTCACTATCTTCCTGATTTAATCTTTAGAGGTTGTGTTACCTAGGAATTTATTCATTTCCTCTAGATTTTCCACTTTGTGTGCATAGTGGTATTCATACTAGGCCCTGAGGATCTTTTATATTTCTATGGTATCTCTTGTAATATCACCTTTGTCATTTCTTTTTTTTTTTTTTGCACTCAGTTGCCCAGGCTGGAGTGCAATGGCGTGATCTCGGATCACTGCAACCTCTGCCTCCTGGATTCAAGTGATTCTCCTGCCACAGCCTCCCTAGTAGCTAGAACTACAGGTGTGTGCCACCACGCCTGTCAAATTTTGTATTTTTAGTAGAGATGGGGTTTCACCATGTTGGCCAGGCTGGTCTCAAACTCCTGACCTCAGGTGATCTGCCTGCCTTGGCCTTCCCCAAAGTGCTGGGATTACAGGCATGAGCCACTGCACCTGGCCAGCTTTGTCATTTCTGATGGTGCTATTTTGGATTTTCTCTCTTTTTTATTTGTTAATCTAGCTCATAATCTATCAATCTAGTTTTTTCTTTAGAACAACACACTTTTAATTTCATTGATATTTTGTATGCATTTTTTTGCATCTCAATATTGTTCAATTGTTCTCTGATGGTTTTTTCTTCTGGTAGTTTTGGAGTTAGTTTGTTCTTGTTTTTCTCATTTCTCTAGATATGATATTAGATCATTAATTTGAGTTCTTTCTAACTTTTTTAGGTAGATGTTTAGGGCTATAAACTTTCCTCTTAACACTGCTTTTGTTGCATCCCAGAGATTTTGGTATGTTGTGTCTCTGTTTTCATTTATTTCAAAGAATATTTTGATTTCTGTCTCAGTTTGTTGTTTACTCAAATGTTATTCAGGAACAAGTTGTTTAATTTCTATGTAATTGTGTGGTTTTGGGAGATCTTCTTGGTATTGATTTCTGTTTTTATTCCACTGTGCTCTGAGAGTGTATGATTTCAGGTTTTTTTTTTTTTTTTTTGGTTTACTGAGACTTTCCTTATGGCCAATGATGTGATTGATCTTGGAGTATGTTCCTTCTATAAAGAGAAGAATGTATATTTGTGGTTGATGGGTGAAGTGTTCTGTAGATGTCTGTTAGGTCCAATTAGTCCACTGTTGAATTTAGGTCCAGAATGTCTGTTAGTTTTCTGCCTTTGTGATCTGTCTATTACCAGCGGGGTATTGAAGTCCTCCACTATTTTTATGTGGTTGTCTGAGTCTTTTCTTAGGTCAAGAAGAACTTGTTTTATGAATCTGTGTTCTCCAATGTTAGGTGCATATATATTTAGGATAGTTAAGTCTTCTTGTTGAATTGAACTTTTCATTATTATATAATGCCCTCCTTTGTCCTTTTTTATAGTTGTTGGCTTAAAGTATGATTTATCAGATGTAAGAATGGTAACCTGTGCTTTTTTTTGTTTTGTTTTCTATTTGTGCCTATTAGTAGGCCCAAATCCCTTGAGCCTATGGGTGTCATTACATGTGAGATGGGCCTCTTAAAGACAGGATGGAAGGGACTTGTTTTCTTTCTTTCTTTCTTTTTTTTTTTTCACACTTGCATATCAGTGCCTTTTAAGTAGGGAATTTAGACTTTATATTCATGGTTAATATTGAAATTGTTAGCTGGTTGCTTTGTAGTTTCTATTGTTATTGCTTTATAGGGTCTTGTGGGCTATGTACTTAAGTGTGCTTTTGTAGTAGCAGGTATTGTTCTTTTGTTTCCATGTTTAGAACTCCCTTAAGGGGCCTGGTGAGGGTGGCTCATGCCTGTAATCCCAGCACTTTGGGAGGCCAAGGGAGGCAGACCACTTGAGGTCAGGAGTTTGAGACCAGCCTGGCCAACATGGTGAAACCCCATCTCTATTAAAAACACAAAAAATTAGCCGGGTATGGTAGCGTGCACCTACTCAGGAGGCTGAGGCATGAGAATAGCTTGAACCCAGGAGGTGGAGATTGCAGTGAGCTAAGATTGCACCACTGCACTCCAGCCCGGGCGACAGAGTAAGATTCCATCAAAAAAAAAAAAAAAAAAAAAAAAAAAAAGAGAGAGAACTCCCTTAAGGATCTCTTTTAAGGTGGGCCTAGTCATAGCAAATTCTCTTAGTGCTTGCTTGTTTGGACAAGATTTTATTTCTCCTTTGCTTATGAAGTTTAATTGGCTGGATATCAAATTCTTGGTTCGAATTTCTTTTCTGTAACAATACTGAAAATATTTTCCTAATCTCTCCTGTCTTGTAAGATTTCTAGTGAGAAGTTCACTGTTAGCCTCATGGGTATCCTTTTGTATGTTATATGACCTTTTTCTCTAGCTACCGTAAGATTTTTCCTTTAGGGTTGACCTTGGATAGTGTGTTGAATATATGCCTTGATGATGTTCATGTTGTGTAGTATCTTGCAGGTGTTCTTTGGATTTTTTATATCTGTATGTTTACCTCTCCAGTGAGATTAGGGAGGTTACCTTTAATTATTCCCTGAAATACGTTTTCCAGGTTGTTGACTTTTTCTTCTTCACTCTTAGGAATGCCAGTAATTCATAGGTTTGATTCTTTTACATAATCTCATAGTTTGTCATTTTTAAAAATTATTTTTTCTTTATTTCTGTCTGATTGGGTTAGTTCAAAGACTGGTCTTTAAAGTCTGAAATTCTTTCTTCCACTTTGTCCAGCCTGTTGCTAAAACTTTCTATTGTATTTTGAAATTCCCTAAGTGAGTTTGTCAATTCCAGAAGCTCTAATTAATTTCTTTTAATGTATTTATCTTTCTCTTCATTTCCTTGATTAATTTAGAAGTTTCTTTGTGTTGATTTTCAACTTTTTCTTAGATGTCATTGAGCTTCTTTGCAATCCATTTTGATTTCTTTATTTGTTAAAGAAGAGATCAGCCTGGCCAATTGCGGGACCTGTAGGTGGGCCTGCTGGGTCTGACACCTCCCATCTTACCCATCACTCCCCAACTCTAAATTTTAAATTTACATTTTGGTTAGGAGCCATTGCTGGAGACCTTGTGTGATCCTGTGGTTGTGTCAATACATTCAGGTTTTTCATGGTGCCAGAATATTTGTACTGCTTCCTTCTCAGCTGGAGACATTGGCACTTCGAATTTCTGTAATTCTTTGCTTGAACCCGGGAGGTGGAGGTTGCAGTGAGCCAAGATCATGCCATTGCACTACAGCCTGGGCAACAAGAGCGAAACTCCATCTTAAAAAAAAAAATTCTGTAATTCTTTTCTATTTTGGAGACAAGGTCTCACTTTATAACCCAAGCTGGAGTATGATGGTATGATCTCAGCTTACTGCAACCTCTGCCTCCTGAAATTAAGTGATCCTTCCACCCCAGCCTCCATAATAGCTGGGATCACAGCCACAGGTGCCCAGCTTTTTTTTTTAGTTAGAGATGGAGTTTCACCATGTTGCCCAGGCTGGTCTTGAACTCCTGAGCTCAAGCAATCAGCCCATCTTGGCCTCCCAAAGTGCTGGGATTACAGGCATAAGTCACTGCTCCTGGCCTGTAATCATTTTCATGTGGATAGAATTTTTAAATTTTTATTTTTTGCATATATATATATATATATATATATATATGTATGTATGTATGTATGTATTTCCCCTTCTCTTTCACCCTCCCTAAGGCCTATCACTACAGAGAATGTTGGGCAGGGTCTTTTGGCTTTTCTTCTATGGCCTATGAACTTCTGTCTGCAGATTTTATGAGTCTGTGATTGGACTTGCAAGCCAGCATGTGGGTCAGTGCTGATTGTGCCCAGTGTGGTTGGGTATATATCTGATCCTTGTTTATTGGGAGAAACCTCCTTGTTGCCTCAGGCAATGGTCTGATCTGTGGAGTGCACCCTGGTCTCAGCTTCCAGCTTTGCCCTGGGGTTGGGGGAGTGATGGGTAAGATGGAAGGGGTCAGACCCAGCAGGCCCACCTACAGGTCTGCCAGTGGCAGGCACAAGCACTAGTGCTGAAGGAGAATCCAGTGGGGGGGGACCACCAAGTGCCCAGAGTTATGCCTAGGTGTGGAGCTGGGAAATCTTGGTCCCAAGTTCTCTGCACTGGCCAGCAGGGGCGGGGTGTGGGAGGTGGAGGCAGCCCATACTCCTTGTCCGGGAGATGAGTGCTTCAGGAACTTGGAGATCTGCCTGGGCCTGGGGTAACTATTAGAACTTTAAAGGTGATATAGTGACCACCTTCCTCAATTTAAATAAAAAAGGTCCTAAGTATAATAACCATATTGATGGAAATCCTTTGGGTCATGATGAAGGTGTAGAAAACTGTCTATTTCTTTGTTTTAAAATATCACATGAAGCACACATGCACATGTTCACATAAATACATTCCTATGGACAATAACATACAAATAACTTTTTTGAGATTATCTTAAGATGGTCTTTTTCCTTCATTTTAAATCACTTTGATTTTGTTTTGTTTTCATTTTGTTTGTTTGTTTTAATCTGATACTGGAGTGGGTTGCCAAAGAAAGATGGAGTCCAGAGCCAGTCCTGATAAGTGTGAAAAAACCCTGGTTTGAAACTACAGCTTCTTTACAGTTAATTTTGTTTGGTGAGACTTGAAGTGGCAACTTTGGATTCTTCCTGTCTTGATTTTGACATTTATTTTCATGGTTATCCTTTGGACTTCAGACACTAAACAAGGGATCACAATTCTACTTTACTATATTGTTGATGGGATGTTATTTTAGCTTTGGTTTCTCTTAGCCTGGGGAGTTGATATGTGTCTGGTTTATTCAATAGTATGATCTCATGAAACAGAAGTAAGAGTTAGGAGGAATGAAAAGAGAAGGTGGGAGAGTTAGTACAATGGTACAATGCTAGGGCAGTCTGGTTCCTTAATCCATGGGACTCTCTGAGAAGACTTTTGGAACTGACTATGGAAGGAACAAAGCAAAGAAACATTTCTGTCAGCTGCTTTTCAAGAGTTGTTTTACTTCCAGATTGTACTCCAGGAGTGCTAAGTATTTCTTGTGGGGTTCCACATTCTGGTATTAGAAAAGTCCTAGGGCAGGCAGCAAGAAGTATACTGTAAGTATCCAAGTATACAAGTATCCAAGTAACCTGATGTCAGGTTACGTTATGTGATGCTTCCAGGCCTGTTCAGAACTGGTTGCTGATGGTAGCTGGAATAAGAGATGAAACAGAGGATTTAAGTGAAGCACTAATTGTGTCCATTACAGAAACATAATACTTGAAATATATGTAAATGCAAAATTTGTTATACAGTGATATTAGGTGCATTAATTATTATGTATAGAAATATTGCTGGGTTTCAGATGTTTCCATAGTAGATAGTGAAACAAGATTCCTGGCTGGGTGCGGTGGCTCACGCCTGTAATCACAGCACTTTGGGAGGCCGGGGTGGGTGGATCATTTGAGGTCAGGAGTTCGAGACCAGCCTGGCCAACATGGTGAAACCACGTCTCTACTAAAAATACAAAAACAGAGCTGGGTGTGGTGGTGCATGTCTGTAATCCTAGCTACTCGGGAGGTTGAGGCATGAGAATCGCTTGAACCCAGGAGGCAGAAGTTGCAGTGAGCCGATATCGTGCCACTGCACTCCAGCCTGGGTGACAGTGAGACCCTGTCTGAAAAAGAAAAAAAAAAAAGATTCCTATTTCTTTTTCAGCGGCAAGATAGGTAGAGTTTTTTTGTTTGTTTGTTTGTTTGCTTTTTTTTTTTGTTTTAATTTAAGGGACTTCACATGTATTTTCTCATTTAAGCCTTGTGGCCGCTTCGAGGTAGGTTTGATTAATCTATATAGATAGGTAGATAGATAGATAGATAGATAAGGATATTTCACAGAGAATTAACCTGCCCAATTAATAAGTTGCAGAGTAAGACCTATCTTTCTCCAAGAAGCTTTGTTTCTCCCCTGTTATTGAAGGCTATATAATTATATTAGGCCTCCAAGGCCTCCAATCTGTAAGCCTAAACCTTTCAACTAGTTTCTTATTCTAAAGGTCATTTTTATGTATGCCTCTAATCCACTAGAGGTCAGTATTGGGTTGAGAAAGTCAGGAGCCTTTAGCTTTTGATTCTTATTATTTTTAATTCTCTGAGTCTTATTGCTAGGTAGCCCTGAAAGTTGTATTCCACAAGAAATGTTTATTTAATGGCATGTGTAAGATGCCTCATAGACACACTTTGACAGTTTTAGAAGTGTTAATAGTGAATTAGTTTGACAGTCCAGGTTAGGTCATGCTTTTGGGTTCTCCCCTAACTTCTAATGGGTAGAAAAGCACTCAAGTAAAGTCTTCTATAAATTTTTACTGGGCCAAATCTCATTTTCACATGGATTTCCTTTTGTTACCTGTTCTTTTTATATAATAAATATCTAAATTTACTATGTGTATGTCACTTTCTGGACTTTGGGCAGTCCAAGAATGGTAAAGTGTTTTTCTTATCCTGAAAGAGTTATATACACTGAGGTGCTTGACTGTCATTTTCACCTGGATACTCAACAGGTTTATGGCACTCATCTTTTTTTTATCCTGCATTCAACTTACTATTTTCATGGTTCCTATTGCTTGGAATGGCCCTACTGTCTAGTCATCAAGGCCAGAATACTTGGAGTTATTCTTATTTCCTTCTTCTCTTCCATGTACCACATTTAAGTCAGTTAATTCTGTTACTTTTGCTTCTTATAATCTGTTGCTACCTTTATTCAAGTTCTCATAATGTTATTTGGACTGTTTTAGTGATCTATATTAGATTTCCTGTTTCCAGTCTTTGTCTTTTCTCAGTTGACCACTCCCCTACTTCTTGAGGGTTTGTCTGAATTGTAAAGCTGATCCCATTATTTGCCTGCTTACATTCTTTTATTGTTTCTCTAACATTGAAAATGCTTTATATAGCATCTTTAACTTTATCTCCTCTTACTGCTTTATAAACTATAGTCTAATTATACAAAGTTACTTGCCGTTTCCTGAGGGGATAATATTTTTTTCATACATAGTCCTTTCTCATGCTGCTTCATTCTTCTGGAATGGTTACTCTTTCCATTTATCTCTGAAAAAGCATATTTATCTTTTATTTATTGATTTGCTTCCTGTAATAATATGATGTGAGATTCAGGGGTCAGGGTCTCCATCTTATTTATTTGTATCACCAGTGTGCAACACAATGCTTGGTACCATGTGGACATTTAACATGTGTTTGACTGAAGGTAGGAGTACAGAGAGAAAACATCATGAGTTAGAGCAGTGAGAAATGGCTTTCTAAAGGAAGAAGAATCTTACTTGGGTTTTGTAGGAAGGGTTAGATTGAGGCAACGAAAGGTAATCAGGTAGAGAAATGGCAGAACTAAGGATATAGAAGTGGAAATTTACCCAGCGTATTAGGAGGTAGAGTCTCACCCAATTGGAAGATTCATCTTGGAGGATATTGGGTAAGTACATTGGAAAATTAGGTTTAGCTTCCATTATGGTGGAATCTAAGTGATAGATTATGAAGTTTAAACTTGTTTAAATCCCTCTGCCCCTGCCCCAATTTCCCTTATATCTAATTGACATGAGAACAAATGTGGTTTAAGAAGAGCCTGGATGCATTAGGTAGGGGGATTGTAATAGGAAGGTGATGAGTTCCATTTTAGGTACGATGGAAATGAGGCGATGGTGGAACACACATTAGTAGTAGGAAACGGGACATGTGCTACTGGATTTTGGGAGAGTAGAAAGAGTGGTTTGAGGGATAAGGGTTTGAGGAGTAAACCTTGCTCAATTTCTCTATATTAGGAAATCAGAGAAGAATATATATGAAGTACTCTTGAGAAAGAGGTGGTAAAGTGTGTAAAAATTACTTACAAATAGAATGAACAACTAAGAAAATGAAAACACCTAAATGCTTTCTCAGATCTAGTTGCTGTTAGTATTCCTTGTACCCCTCTCCCTCTACTCCAGCCCAGTCAGCAGAAGTCAGTGAGCTGCTTCTTTGCCACGTTATTATAATGGTTGTCTATGGAGGGATAGAATAGAATCAATGGTCTTGATGAAACAGCATAGCATATTAGAAAAGATCTCTGAAGGGCTTTTTCTTTTTTTGATTTTCATTGACTTCAATGTCATATTTTCATTTTTATATATATTATATGTAGTTATGTATTTATGTCAGTATTTAGTCTTCACCACCTCTTGCCAGTACCATAACATACATTTTGAATAGATGATAACTTTCATTTGTTCATTGCTTTTGAAACACTGATAATATTTTATTGATTATGAAGGAAATATAATTAACTTGGGATTCAATAAAATATGAGTTACTTATGAAAGCGTTTGGTTTTGCTGTACTGAAAGAGGATAGAGTTAAGCGAGCAAATGATCACTCTCTAGGTGAGAGCTTGCTTTTTTAAAATATGAAAGTTTTAAAGAAAGTTGTACCTTCCTTTGTGCCCCTGGAGTCCTTGATCCCTTTTTGTATATTTTGCATTGGAAGTAAGTGGGGAAGAACATCTTACTTTTGAGAAAAATAGAATATTCTATTTAACTTGGTTTCTGAAAGGCTTGGAGGATATTGTGTCTTATGTACAAACCTAAATTAAATGATTTGGGGTACTTCTCGATCTCAGTTTGTTACTGAAGCCATGTATTTATGTAAATCTAACCAAAATATCAATGGGTGATATGCAGAGAAACAAGTATGTCCATTGATTCAAATCTCTGGAATGTAGATTCTTTTCATTTTCTTGGCAGAAACTAGTTCACATAGTTGAAGTTTTTCTCTGCCTTGTTATAATTGTCTCATTTCACTATGCCTGGACTAACTTCTTATACTTTATATTTATCTTCATTTCATTAACCTTATACAGAAGATTGGAGACTGATTTTTCTCCTGAACCAATTTCTATTTGCCACTGAGGAGAAATATCTTATATTGATTAAGAAATGTATACTTTCAGAAGTCACATTCTTAAGCTTTATATCTTGGGGTAATACCAAATATTACATTAAAAGAAAGAAAAGGAAGTTCCCTTGGGAAATGTTTTTGGAACATGCTGGATTAACCAAATTAAATAAGTTTCTTTAAAATAGGACCTCTCCCAGCTTTTGTTCTGTTAGTGTGCATTGCGTATCTGTAAGAGGGCTTATGGGATGCAGTGTTTCCTGTTGATTTGACCACAACTCATTTTTGGGTAACATTTTGATCATGCTTTGAGGGACTGTTGGTGTAGTGGAAATGTCACTAATTTGAAATTTAGGAGACCATACTTTGAGCTTCTGATTTACCACTCTCTTGCCTTGTGACTTCAAACAAATCCTTTGTTTTCTAGCCTCATTTTCCTGAGTGGCAATTAAGGTAACTTCTAGCTCTAATGTGGTTTAATGTGGTTTAATGCTTCTGTTGTTGACTCTGGATAGTCCCACTTTCTACCTCTCTGTATCTTTTGAAACCATGCCACCATATCAGTTTATTTTTTTTTAAGCTGAAGGGATTACACTACCTTTTCTGGGGTTCAGAAGAAAAAACCCTTTAAAACCCTGCTTTCCACAGATCACAGTCATGGAATCCTATTCAATTACTTAGTTCAAATCACTTTCTGAAGATAATTCATTCTCCTGATTATATTTCATTGGTCTCTTATATCCACATAACTGTTTTTAACAGTATCTTAAGCCTAAATGTATTAAAATTAATTCTAAGCTCCCACCCTTTTCCTTCAACCATTATGGTCTCAATATGGTATTTTCTTGTCAGAGATAAATAGTAGGCACTAATCTCCTGGCCTACTAAGGCAAAACTGGATAGATTTCTTTTTGTGATGATTTAATGGATATATTTGAAAAGTCTTATGATAATATTGATTGGTTATCTGTTTTCTGTGTTAACTTGGAAAATGAGTTAAAATATGATAGCTCCAGGGTTGAAAAGGTATACATTAATGTGTTTGGCTTTATATCTGATACTAAAACTTTATGTACTAAGGCCTTTTGTTGTAGTATTTTCTTTAAGATATCAATTTGTTCAAAATTAGAAGTTTGTGGAAAGTTTAATTAAGTTTTGTTTCTTTTTTCTTTCTTTCTCTCTCCTTACCCCCACCTTTTTGGTGTGTTTGTGTGTTCTTCTCTATCCTAGGCCCAGCAGCAAAGAAACCTGGATAACATCGTCTTGCAACAACCCAGAATAGGTAGCAAGAGGAAATCTAAGAAAGATGCATATATAATCTTTGATACAGAGATAGAAAGCACTAGTCCTAAGTCTGAACAGGATTCAGGAATTCTGGATGTTGAAGACGAGGAAGATGATGAAGAGGTAACTAACATTTGATGCGGGGAAGTGAGACTATTTTTAAGCTTAAATAGTATGTTTGAGATGTGATGAAGAGTTTATCCATATAATGTAGTTTATATGATCTTCTGGATATTAAGTACCATTTTGAATACAAATAAGACTCAATATAAGGAAATTGAAGATACACTAAGATAATTTAGATCCTGATTCTTTTTCAAGAATTTAAATTTTAAATTCACTCCTCTATTTTGAAAAGTTTCAGGGTTTTTAAATTCTGTACTGACTGGGAACTACATTAAGGGAAGAGTAGAGTTTACCTACCTAGAGACAGAAGGTCTAGGTGACCTCGGCTGAAACTGCAATAGTTACTGGAGACAAACAAAAAAAATGTTACTTCAAAAGCTGGGGAGTGAACAAATAGATTCTTTACCTTGAGAAATGGCTCAGATGGAAAATACACAAGGATTCCAGAAAGTTGAGAGTGCATTTCTGGAGGAAATAAACATATGAGTGATTACAGGGTAACTGGGAATTTTGTGACATATTCATAACCTCATAGATTAGTTCTGGGTCACTGTCAGGGAAGAATAAGATTAAGTGCCTTAACTAGTACATATTTTTATATCTTTCTTTGTTGTTAGAAGGATGTTTAATGTGTTTTTAAAAATAAAACTATTGTGACCTTTGAGATTTCCTGTTAAATGTTTTTTTCTAAATATTTATCATTTGCATTAACTGGATGTCTCTTTGTGAGTGTGGTGTTTAGGAGCATGAGCTTTAGAGTCAGACAGTGTTCAAATCCTGGTTCTGCCACTTAAGTTTTAAAAAATTCTTAATAATTATATCATTTACTTTTAAAATGGCCACTGACATGTGTAAGGAATCATTTACTCCTGTAGTCAGTAGCCTTTTTTTTAAGTGCTTGCTTCCTTTCTCCAGATCAAACTGGATTCACTACTTCTTCCCCGTACTTGTCTCCTGTTACACCGTTACTACTCTCTTGCTTTTATCTCTTTCCCAAAACTTGTCCTAATTTTGTAATCTTGGATAAACTGTTTAATCGTTAAGCTGAGTGTCTTCACCTATTAAGTAGAGGCGGTAGTCTCTACCCCATAGGATTTCACAAATCCTTGCTCCTTAAAGGGTGATGAGGAAACATTGGTTTCTGTTCTATCTTCATTACTCTTCCTTGCTGACTTCTGTTATATATCTCTATTGTCATTATGCCTGCCTCTATTATTATTCCTCTTTGACTTCAAAAGGTGAATTGGCAATGTTTAAACTGTTACTGTTTGAGCTGAAAAACAAATAAAGATGTTATTTTTATGTCTACAACCTTAGCATTTAAGTTTGATAGAACATCTCAGGAGCTATCATAAGAATGTAAACTACTGCATTCTTTTTTTAAAATTAAATTAAACTTAATTAAATTTATTATTTTTTTTTGAGACAGAGTCTCACTCCGTTGCCCAGGCTGGAATGCAGTGGCTTGATCTCAGCTCACTGCAAGCTCTGCCTCCTGGGTTCATGCCATTCTCCTGCCTCAACCTACCCAGAAGTTGAGACTACAGGCGCCCGTCACCATGCCCAGCTAATTTTTTGTATTTTTTAGTGGAGATGGGGTTTCACTGTGTTAGCCAGGATGGCCTCGATCTCCTGACTTCGTGATCCACCCACCTCGGACTCCTAAAGTGCTGGGATTACAGGCGTGAGCCACCATGCTTGGCTGTAAACTACATTCTTTTATATAAGTTTCATTATTGAGGGGACACACTTCTGCTATTTAAGTGAATAATTTTATTTATCATTTTTAAAGTTTATATTTTACTAGGATATGTTTATTATGTAAATGAAGTACATTAATAGTTAACAAAGCTTGAAGGTTTCATCCTATCCCTACTGCACATGGATTGCAAGAACTCTTACTAGCTCTTAATAGAGCTAAGAAAAGTCTTTTGAGTGTTATCTATTGGACCACTTTAAACTAAAATGAACCAACTATTGGCCTAATGACTCATGGAGATAGAAAGAGATAGAGGGGACTTTATTCCCCTGAATATTTTCTAACATTCTCCCTACTTGCCTGGAATGACTGGTGTGTTAGGATGTGGATTCACCCTGGAGGACAAACTTTCAGATATTAGATTCCATCACAGATGATCAGTCACAGTAGTAGCACAATAAAGCATCAGTCTCAAGAAGCACCAACTAACTCCTTTAACCTACATTTTGCGTGCCCATGAAGAAGACGAAATTCTGCCAGATACTGTGGCTTATGAGTTAGACATAGTCTGTGTCCTTGGATCGTACAGTACCTGAAGAGATGGTTAGATGATAAGATAAAAAATAAAATATATACACAGTTCTTATATATCGTTGAAACTGTGATATATAAAAGGAAACCAATCTTTATAATGGACCCATTGAAGATCCTGGGTAAGTTCCTTTTAATTTCTGTGCCATGCTCCTTCTTTGCCTTGTCCTGTGAGGTCCAGAGAAGATGAAGAAAATGAGACTAGTAAAATGTGTGGGAGGTTTCTCATAAAAGTAGTACTGTAAGAATGTACTTGGAAGTTAATATTTTTAAATGGTTCCATATCTCAAATCAAACAATTCATATTAAAGATTTGCTGATTGAGCTCTTAAAACAAAAATTTGGCACTTCACTGTCATCTAATGGCATTCTATCTTAAAAAAATTCTACCTTATATTTATTTACTTCTCAGTTTGAATCTTCTTCAAGTGCACATTCTTAATCTCAAACCTCATGTAGAGAATTATTTATTTAGATGTTTCCAAACTGGTTTCTTGGCATAGTTCTTGCATGGTGTGAATAAATTCTTCAGATAAGGTCTTTCGTGACCCACTGTGACGTTCTGACCTTCATTCTTGTCATTCTTCAACAGACCTCATTGAGAACAGCATAGTTTTTGGAATATTGTGACTTTTAATCTGTAAGCATGGTAACCGTGGCATAGAATCCTGTATGGCAGTCATTCTTAATCTGTTTGGGGTCATGTATTACTTTGAAAGTTTGGTAAAAATATATGGAGTCATTTCCCGGTAAAATGTACATATATGCTGTCACAAAAACTTTTGCATGAAATTTCAGGGAGTTTATGGAATTCATTTTACCCCTAGGACCCAACTTAAGAACTGTGTTGTAGAACCATGTTTCTTGAAATTTAACGTGCATGGGAATCACCTGGGAAGCATATTGAAATGTAGATTGTGATTATACAGATTGAGAATGAGTCCAAGTCTGCATTTTTTAACAAGGTCCCTGATGAGGATGGAGCTCCTGGTGCCTGGAGCCCTAGAACATAAACATATTTCTATGTTGTAATTGTAGCCCTAGCAAATTAATACGTCCCATTACTTCAAAATTACTGCAGCACAACAATAATCAAGATATCTCAGAAGGCTTTCTATTACATGGCATTTGTATTTACATTAACAATTCCCTCCTGTTGATTCTATACTTCAAAAGAGACACCAAAATCTGGAGAGAGAAATCTGACATGAATTATTTGGTCAACAAATACTTATGTGACCCATACTCTATGACCAGTGGTGTGGATGACATGGTTACCACTGTTCCTTAACAGTTGGCAAATAAATTAAGTTGGCTGCAGAATGGGTGATTTAAACAAAAATCTGTTTTCTCACATTTCTGGAGGCTGGCTGTCCAAGATCAAGGTTCCACCAGGGTTAGTTTCTCCTAAGGCCTCTCTCCTTGGCTTGCAGATAGCTGCCTTCTAGCCGTATCCTTATACAGTTTTTTTCTTTGCTTATATCTCTTTTTATAAGGTGTGTCTTCCTCTTTTTATAAGGATACCAGTCCTATTGAATTAAAACCCCGTTCTTATGATCTCATTTAACTTTAATTACCTCTTTAAAGGCCCAGTCTCCAAATACAGTCACATTGGGACTAAGGACTTCAACATAGGAATTTGCTGAGGAGACACAATTATAGTCATAACACAATTTAGTCATAACAGAGGGTGTTTGGAAAGTATACAAAAAAGATTTGTTTTTAGAATGTACAAGCTTTTTTCTTTGTGATATTAGGGGAAATTATGTAATTTTTCTAAGCATCCCTTTTCTCACCTATGAAATAGTGACAATAATTATGTCAAATTGCTTGTAAAAAATTGTGGTTGTGATATTTGACCCAAATTTTAAAATATTGATTGTAAAACTTTCCATTGACAGGAAGGTAACAGAAAATGAGGATCATTCCTCGTTAAGCTAAAGGCTACTTTAGAAGTTTAGAGTTTAAACTTAGACTTAAATAAAGGCTGCCTTTACAAGTTTAGAGTTTAAACCAGAGGTTGCAGATTGGCAACCTATGGGCCAGAAACAGCTTGCATACTGGTTGTTGGCCTACACAATGCTTAAGAATTTTTAAATTAGTCGCCAACTTCTACAAGTCAATTAGATTCACATAAAAATCTAGATTTCTAATTTAGTTTTTTTCTAAGCATGGTAGTAATAGACTGGCCTTGAGTAGCAATGTTGCCATCAGGGATATGGTTTAAATGTGATGACAAAAATATAATACTGCTTATATTGGGTGTCTATCCAAAAAATATGGCAAAATAAAAAACAGACTGACAGGGCCACACTGATGTGAAAAAAAATAATGTGCTTTGTAAGAATAAATAATAGTCCTTGATATTTCATATACAAAGTATGTCTATTAAGAGAATATGATTTAAAATTGCCAGCATCCATCACTTAATCCCAATACCCATTGATACCTGTAGGCTTTGAATTTTAAACTTCTATTCTTAATGAAATCTGGCCTATTAAGGACATATGCAATCAAAAGAAAAGTAGGTGCCCATATATATAATGAAATACCAAAAGGGCAATTTAGAAGGTTGAATGAAAACGTTATGACATGCTTTAGACATTCTGTTTTGGTTTTCTTATTCCCAGTCTTTGCTCTTTTAGGTCTATCCATTGGTAAAGAGATATTATGACTCACATCAACTCAAGGTTTTTTTCTTTCTTTTTTTTTTGGTTGTGGTGATAGTGTAAATGCCCTGTTATTTTGAAATCATTTGCCTCAATTATAAACTTCGACCTCTCTTTTCAGGTCTTGTAGAATTTCTCTTTTATAGTCTCATTGATTATTCAAAGAACTTTACCTTGCACTAAGTTGCTAGTAATTGCAACGGTGGAATATGATCCTTTACCCCCTTCTTCTTGCCTAGAATGCCTTATTCTACTTTTATCTGAAGGACCCCTCAATTTTACTTCTTCTGTAATACACTCTTTTAAAAATTTTCTTTTACTTTTGAAGAAGTTTGCATCTTCAGAAAAGTTACACATGTGGTATCCATATATGCTTCACTTAAATAGTTCACTTATTAAAACTTGACACGTCCTCTCTCTCTCTCAAAAATTTGATTTTGAAAGAATAGGGGTGTGCGTGTGTGTGTGTGTCTGTGTGTGTTTGTGTGTATGTGTTTCTTTTCTCTCCCCAAACTGAGCCATTTGGAAGAAAGTGGCATGCATCATTCATAATATTTGGAACTCCAAATACTGTAATCTGTGTTTCCTGACAATGACGTTCTTCTATATACATACAATACAGTGATTACATCAGGAAATTTCACATTGATGGTGACACTGCCACTTAATATACAACCTTTATACAAATATCTCCAGTTGTTCCAATAATGTTCTTTCTAGCAGATTTTTTTTCCTTCATTTTTTTCCTTGCAGCCACATCCAGACAAATTTTACACATTAATTTTTACATCTTTTTAGTCTCCCTTAATATCCATCTGTTTAGGTACATCTCGTTATATCCTCATGACTAGAATCAGGTTAATCATTTTTGGCAGGAATATTACAAAGGTAATATTAAGTTCTTTTCATTGCATCACATCTGGAGGCACATATTGATTAAGATGGTGTTCACTAGATTTCTTGACCATAAAGGTACCCATCCTTCTTTGTAATTAGTAATGCATTAGACCATGTGACTATCCTGTTCCCTAACAACTTGTCACCCAGTGGTTTTAGAATTCATTGATGCCACTTTCCGGAATCATATGTTGCCATGGTTGTTATAAGATATTGTGATTTCCTATTTTTATCATTTCTTTCACATTTATTAGTCAGCATTCTTCTATAAAAATCTTTCCTTTTCTCACCTTATTTTTTGTAGTGTCAGTGTGGGCACATGGATAATCATTTTATATACAATGTGTTATATTCCATCTTGTCTTTCATTTTCATTTTCCACTTGTTCCAAATTATCCATCCAGTTTTTGAGCTCTGCTCTTTAATTTCTCTTCTTTTCCACAAGAAACCCCAGGTTCTGCCCCAGCCCTGGCATCAGCCATTTCTTCAGAGAGTTCTAATTTTGTTTACTGGAAAATGATATTTAGAAGCTAACATGGGTATTAGGTATACCCCTTTTGTGGACAGAGCTAAGAAATACACCTGCTACATTAATGTGTAGACTTAAAAAAATAAATCATGAGTTAAAGCTAATACTTCTAAAGCTAATATTAGAACTTACTTCTAATTCCAATCTAATGTAATACGTTTTTTCTGTCATTCTATATTTGTATTTGCAAATATTCTGGTTTCCAGAGTATCAGTATATTTACTCTTTTGGATAATTATATAATACCCAGAAAATAGTTGCAGAATTATTATGCAAATGTCACTAAAAGCAATAAAGTTATTAAGTTCAAGATTTCTTCACAGTTCTTTTAATCCTACAGTGTATCCCACTAACTCTGTATAGTTCAGAGTACTACGTTCAAACACTTTTGGCTAATTTTTTTTTCTTCTGTTTGATTGTTACCAAATTGATATATATATAATTAGGTTCATTTGTTTCTTTTTGTATTATTTTTTAGGGTTCAACTATCCTTATTTATTTAACTTTTTGACTATTTAAAATATGAACATGGTTCAAAGGCAAAACTATATAAGAAGATATATTCAGTGAAATCCCATTCTCATCCTTATCCTTTCCACACTGCTCCTACCCACCTTTTGTAAGTAATGAGTGTTGTTAATTTTTGTATGTATACCCTTCATTATACCTTAAGCAACATAATTATTAATAGCATAATACATATATATTTGTACTTTGTTTTTTTTATTTGAAATGTATTCTGAAAATTATTCCATATCAATTCATAGAAATATTTCTCATTCTATTTTTACTACTAAATAGTACTCCATTGTTTGGATGTACCATAGTTTATTCAGCCAATCTATACATGGACACTAAATGATTTCCAATTTTTTTTTATTAAAAAGTAGTGTTTTAACTGTACAGCTATTAGAATAGCTAAAATAAAAAAAATACATTACCACGTACTGTCAAGGATATAGAGCAAATGGAACTCATATATTGCTGTGAAAATGTGAAATGATAGAGTCGCTTTAGAAAACAGTTTGGCAGTTTATTATAATGTTGAACATACAGCTAGGAGTGGTCATATATATGACCTAGCAATCCCACTCCTGGGTATTGAACCTTCATGTTCACTCAGAAGCTTGAAGCTTAATATTTATAGCAACTTTGTGCATATATTACCAAAACTAGAAACACCCTAAATGTCCTTCAGTGCATGAAGGGATAAATGAACTGTGGTATATCCATAATTGAAGTACCACTCTGAAATAAAAAGGAGTAAACTGCAGAATGTATGAAACAACACAGATGAATCTCAAATGCATTATGTTCAATGGAAGAAGCCAGGTTCAAAAGGCTATAAACTATATGAGTCTATCAATATGACAATTCTAAAAAGTCAAAACTCTAGAGATAGAAAATGGATCAGTGTTTGCCAAGGGCTAGGCATCAGGAAACAATTTGACTACAAAGGGCCATAGGGAATTTTGGGGAGTGCTGAAACTGTTTCTTCTTATCTCGATTATGATGATGATTACAGGTCTATATGCATTTGTCAGAACTTACAGAATTGTTTACTAGAAAGAGTGAATTTTACCATATGCAAAACACTTTAAAACTTAAAAAAAAAAAAAAAAATCCTGAGAACTGTTTTTCCATGTGGTTGGAGCTATATCCTCAGGGTAGGTTCCTAGAAGCAGGATTGTTGAGTCAAGGGGTAAATGCACATATAATTCTGTTAGATAATGTCAAATTCTCCTCCACAGGGGTTGTACTGTTTTCGATACCCTACCACCCACCCCAGCAATGCATGAGTTGCCTATTTTCTTACAGCTTCTTTAAGAGAGTATTTATTTTAAGCTTTTGAATTTCGCCGTTCTCATAGATAAGAAACATATCTCTTTGTAGTTTTAATTTTCGTTCCTATTACTGTGGGTAAAGTTGAATATCTTATAAGTTTCAGGGCTATTTGTATATCTTTTTTGTAAACTGCTTATGTCTTTTGCCTATTTTTTGAATGATTTTGATTTTTCTTCATTGTTTATTAGTTCTCTATATATTAGGGATATTCGTTCTTTACCTATAATATTGTAACATTTTAAACCTACTTTTCCTCATCTTAATTTTTTATCCTCTCAGACCTTTTATGTTTAATACCAAGTAGTGCAAAATTGCCTCTTTTGCCTAAAGGTTTAGCGTTTCATAGCATATAGTGGACCCGTGTTAAATAAAGACCAGTTGAATTTTTGTTTCACCAGTGTTCAGCCTTTTTGTTTGTTTGTTTGTTTGTTTTGGAGACAGGGTCTCACTCTGTCACTCAGGCTAGAGTACAGTGGCATGATCTCAGCTCCCTGCAGCCTCAACTTCCCAGGCTCAAGCGATCCTCCCACCTCAGCCTCCTGAGTAGCGGGGGTACAGGCATATGCCATCACACCTGGCTAAGTTTTGCAGTTTTTTGTAGAGATGGGTTTCGCTGTGTTGCACAGGCTGGTCTCGAACTCCTGGACTCAAGCGATCCACCTGCTTTGGCCTCCGAAAGTGCTGGGATTACAGGTGTAAGCCACCGTGCCTGGCTCTCAGTGTTCAGCTTTAAGCAGAGAATTCTTGAGGGACTATCCTTTGACTTTGGTCACAGGTTTTTTGCAGTGCATCAGTAAGGAGAAATGGTGGTTTTTCTTGATTTTGTTCTGCTTAGTGCAAACACTTGAGTAATTAAGTGGTAATCTGCTTAGGGATTTCTCAGAAAGAATCCTAATAATTTGTGAGAAGCTCCTTGGCATAATTTTGCACTTTTTTGGGATAGGGCTCTGGCCACAGTATTCTTATATGCTAAAAGGCTTAGAAAATTCTTTATGCTTTTGCTAATTCTAGTCACTTAAAATTATAGGCCTTCCAGTTTGTTGGTGTTTCTGTGGTGTTTAGTCTAGCTGCATAAAAGCTCATATCCAAATGAATTCTACCCTTCTTTTCTCTGAATTTTGGGAAGCAACATAGATCTGAAATGCACACTGGTGAAAAATGTTTGCCAGACATTTCCTGGCTTATAGACATAATATGGGCTGTCAAAATTGATCCTCTGAATGCAAAGTCAGTGCTCCTTCAGCTAATCATTTGTTGTCTTCTCTCCGCAGAAAAATGCCTGGTACATTTTAATGACTTGAGATCTAAGTAATGCTCAGAAATAGGCACCAAGTCCCTGCATTCATTTACCAATACGGAGAAACTATTTTGTACTCAAATAATGAGTGAGAAAGATATCTAAATTCCTTGCAAATCTCTATCAAACTCTTTTTGGATGATCCATCTACTTTGAAAGCCTTCTTAAGAGAAAAATAAATGCTGTGTAGGTGTATGAGAGAGTGTGTGTGTCTGTGTATTTGTGTATCTTCTGGTGCAACTGTGGGAACAATAGGGCTGGAGTGTACTAATGCATTTCTGTTTTAATGTGCTGTCTTTATCGGCAGCAGAGGTAAATATCTCATAGTATGTCGCTACTCTTCTTGAGTGGAGGGAGGCAAGCAATCTTTTCTTATAGTGTATTCCCCTTTTCTAAGGGTATGCTTACCCAGCAGTAAAGCTGGTAGAGTTATTATATTTTTACCTGCAGATAATGTTTCTTTCCTGCCTTCCTTCACTAGTGAGTCTTTTAAAATAGAAAATATTTATGAACTCTGAATCCTTTTGGAGGAAGGGTTAGAAAAATATTAAATGAATATATCTGTTAAAACTTGAATGGCATCATGCATTTTAAAAATCAAAATATTCTTTTTTTAATATGTAAATGCATTTTCCTTATGTGCTATGAGAGGAACTTAACCATTTACTTTTCTGTTTTTAGAGACTTTCTTTTACCTGAACTAAGATGTATTAGAGAGGAAGAAAAATATATCCTAAAAGTCACATCCTGGTGTTTTGTAAAAATTCTTGTAATCAGAAATGTTGATGTTTCTTTTCCTCCTGATCATCTAATATTCCCATGTCTATGCTGAATCTGTATATCTTCTGTAATAAATATTATCTGTGGGGGCTCATAATATTTTTTCAGGGGCTTTTGATTTTTTAGGGGGCCTTTGATTAATCCCATTTTAAAATTTACGTTTGTTTTGTAACATCCTCTATTTTCAGACTCTTTTTCGTCATCTATACATTGGTCTCATGTGTTCAGTGCTATATTTATAGACTATAAATGCTCTTTAACAACAAATATTCCACAAACAAAAACTAGGAACTAATGCTTTGATTGAAGCTGTTAATAGGTATTATAAAAATATGAGAATAATTGTACTGAAACTAACAGATTAGCCATATGTATTGGTATCTAGTGGATACCAAACGTGGATGCCAATAGGATCCATTAGATGCCAATTCATGTACCTAATCTGTCAATGATCTCTAATTGATATGTGAATGTATATTTATAGAAGAATGTAATAGTTGCTTCCATGATATCTACCTCTGGATACTGAAGTTAAGGCATCCTCAAATGCTTTACTAGGTCATTATTTATCGGTTATTAAAAAATGTATCCTAGTTCGCTTAGTTTATGTAATGTTATAATATGCTCTGAGGCACAGATATCTTAGTTACAGAATGTAAAATCTTAACTACTATTTGATCCTCTGGAGAAAGGTTTGAACTGGCAAAAGGCACTAATGCTCTCCATTCAGAAACTATTTAGGGAATTAGGCAGCTGCTGTCCTTGGTGATGAAATTATTTCATGTAAATTCTTAAGGAAAACAACTAGTTAAAAAAAACAGGATAATCTTGAATATACTATTTGTGGCTACTATTTGTATCTTCATAGATCTATTTGAACTTCTAGAAAAATACAGACTCCAGTATCTTAAAGTCTTGAGTTCCTGACTGCCAGGCAGAGGAAATGTTTAACTATTCTAATCATGTTTCTGTATCTCAGAAAGAAAGCCCTTATGAGAGGAAATGACAACGTCCTACCACAAAGTTATCTCTTATCAGTTATAGTGGCAGTCGATGATGATTTGTCAAATTTGGACATGTGTAAAATGCAAGGGCTGTGTTATTTTCTTTGGAAAGGAAAAATTAGATGAAGCTGATAATAGAAGGAGTCATGGCTTTTGTTAGGAGACAGAAACTATTAGAAACAGTTATTGTTAGCTTAAGAAAGTGTCCTTGGACCCCTCCCTCTGCCCCAGCTGAAACCTAAACCTCCTTGAATCATTCTTTGCAACTTGAGGGGAGGGAGGGTCAAAGAAAAGGAAGAAGTATGAATATAGCTTTGACAGAGAGTTAGCATTTTAAATGGTGATCAAGATGTGGACCTTAAAACAGACCCATTTCTGTGAGTCAGGAAAAACTTCATTTTTTTCTGATACTCTTCCCCGCCCCTATTTATTTAGATTTTTGAAAGTTCACTTCTTATTCTTCCCAACCTATAGCATTCCTTCACAGCCAATGTATGTTGCTCTTCTCCTTTTGCCTTTCTGTAGTTGTGATTCTTTTTCATTAGTGGCAGCAGAGAAAACACATCTCACTCTAAGCAACATGAGTCAGTGCATACTTTACATACCTTTATCCTCACAGCACTCTTCTTGGTTCCTCATGGTGTTCATTCCTAGTGTTCTTCACAGAGGGGACCATAGAGGAAAAATGATTTCTAAATGTTAGGCTATTTTGGGAGTAGAGGTAAAGGTTGTGAACGGAAGCCGCATTTTACTCCCTTCTCTTTTTGTCTAGATTTCTGTGTACTGCTTTCAAAGCAGGCAGTCTTGTGCTTAGGAAGACTTAACTGGATGGTGGTTCCAGTGGCTAAGAAATAATAGAGACAATACTTACAAGTCAGAGCACTTTAGCCTGTTTGAAGCTAATAGAATGATGTCACAATAGCCTCAGAGAGAATAGATTTGGTTGTAAATATTTGTTGGAGATGACAAAAAAAGGCCTTTGTCTCCTTTCTAAATGTATCAATTTTTTTTAATAGTATGCCCACATAAACCAGTCTTAGCCCATTAGTAACAAAATGTCTTTGTTATGGGGCTCTGTTAGCTTATTTATCGCAGATTTTTAGGGAAATTTTCCCTTAATTTAGATGTTCATTCTGCAAGGGTGGGTCTGACATGTAAAAGGGCTAAGGCCTTGTCTGAGGAATGGCTACAAGCAGTTTCCTTTTGAGTGAAACTATGGTTCTGAGATGAAGTTAAACAAAATAAACTGCATGAAGAAGAATATATAAACAAAATTATGATTGAATTTGCTACTCAAAATTATGTAAGAAAAATTCTTTAAACTTTTTGTAAATATGTAACAGAATTCAAAAATTATTAATTCTAAATAAAAGAAAAATGTGTCATTTCCTATACAGATCAAACTTTTAAATATGTTTTCTTCTTGTCTTTTTTCATATGCATGTGTAGTTTTTATATAGTTTAAATACTATTGTGAATATCATGTTTGATGTTTTAACATTTTTCTTCTTTTGAGAATGTGTTTTGCTTAGCTGTAGGCTCTGGTTTTTTGGCAAGATAAAAGAAATTTTCCTCATATTTTGGCAAGATAAAATAGGCTCTGGTTTTTTGTCAAGATAAAATAAATTTCCTTTAGCTCTCTACTTTGCAGTCCAAAAGAGGAGACTGTAAAGATGTTTTAGTGTTGTGATTATTTCAAATAAGAGTGCCTAAAATGATCACCTGTGGACTCTTTATTAAGATGAAAATGAGTGTCCATTTGCATTCGTACAATTTTTATATGCTATTTAATCTTACTCTTTTTAAACTGCATGCTGCACATCTGTCCATATTTTTTTTCAGTAATTTGCAATGCTCATTACCTCTTCATAAGGTTTTTTTTTTTTTTTTTTTTTGTTTGTTTGTTTTTAGGTAAAGTTATTCTTGGGCCATGCTATAGGATGTTGACCATCTTACTATCAGTTTTTAGATTCACTTAAAAGTTTGTTGTGTGCTTACAGAGTATATAGTGCTATCAAGGAACTTAAAATATAGAAATTTAATATTTGCTGTCATGGGTGTGAAGCAGATGAACAGAAGAGTCAACAAGTTTGAACCCATAAATATAAAGGTGTGATGGTTCCAGAGGGAAAAGAACATAGGTGTTGTGCTGTTGAATTTTAGAATTAGTAGATTTCATTAAGAAAAGTATCTTGGTAAAGAAGCTATGCCCCAAAAGAAGAAATGAGATTTACTTTATGAAATAAGGGAAAATGACCTTGTAATTATGAATCAGCCCTACCCAAATTAGATATGCCTGCTGCTTATATTCTGATGAATTGTGTAGTTACCAGTGTTACAGTAAAAACTGGCAGGTCTTTATTTTGAATACTTCTTTATGTAATTTTTTCATTTTCTTTTTGTTTTATTTTGTTCAACATTTACTTTCAATATTTCCTTTTATTCTTGTTAAATCCCTATAAATCAGCTGATTAGTTTGTTTTTCAACTGAGGAAATCGAGCCCAAAGTAAATCGTGAATTACTCTTGTCAGATCACATAGCAAATCAGTTTTAGCATTGAAACTAGATTCCAGTTCTTACCTGATGTTTTTTTCTTTTACTTTCTCTTTTGATGTCTAGGTTTAATTAACATACACTATTCACATTAAAATCCATTGGTATTACTTCTTGGTTTGACTTTTCCATTCTTTGTCTTATTTTTCACATAATCTCCCCTCTTTTCGTAGCATATTTCTGATTTTGATTGCATGTTGACTTAAGTATTGATGAATTCTTGTGTTCTTCAGAAGTTGGCTGGCAGGCCGTGATTTATATTGTGTGGCTAATTTTGTTTTTAACTACTAAAACTTAGTTTTTTATGTAAACTCTCATATCTTTTAGAAAAAGTCGTCATGAAAGGTACATTCTCACATTGTTCTTATTTTCCCTTTAGAGTCCCATGGCCAAAGATGTATCTCTAAAGGCAAATGCAGGATTGGTACCACCTGTTTCTCTTCTCTGCTACCCATCCTTGTGGGCTTTGTCCCAGCCTTGGTGTATATCTTCACAGTTTATTAATTCTATGGCTCAAACATAAGAACTAGGTCTTTGGAAACCTATTTCTTTGTTTGTTTTATATTTCTCACTTAGAAGCTAGAACTGGCCTTTATAAAAAGAACCAAACACTTGAGTAGTAACAATTAAGGTAGTTGCTTTTAATAGCTTTGTTTGAATTTTTTTGTTGTAATCTTGTATTTGCAGGTACCTGGGGCCCAAGATTTGGTGGATTTCTCTCCAGTTTATCGATGTCTACACATATATTCTGTCCTGGTGAGTCTTTATCTGGCTCTGCCTAGTAAAGATGTCCATTGAGTTCAAAACTTTGCTTTCTCAACTTTTGGTAGTTTTTCTGTTTTTTATTAAGAGTGAAAAATGAGAAAACTCTTCTTGTTTAAGGACTGTTAATTATAAAAAGCAATTTTGAATCTCTTATGTTTTTATGTAATATGCTATGGCTAGTGACATTTCTCAGTCATCAATAAATCAGTAGCTTATAACTAGAAGTAGTCATACACATCCAGATTTCTGTTTTTAGTTTAATAATGTAATTATTTAAATAACAATATTCTGTCTTTACACATTAAAATAGTATTTGTGAAAATGTTTACTTTTTTATTCCTAATGACAATTATTCCTTTTGTCATGTAAAGCATATGGAAAAGGGAACCTCTCTGTGTGGGGGATATTATAGATGTCAATAATATTCTAAGAAATGATCCCTTTCTCCATTTTGGTAGTACACTCACATGCAGACACATAGATACACAGAAAGTGAATCAAAAATTAAACTGTAGCAACCAAGACAAATTGGTGAGAGAAGCCTATTATTGATTTTTATTTTTACAGAAACTTTCACTGGTGCTTGTATCAGGTTGTTTTTAATATGTTGAAGTATGTCTTATTGCTCAGTCTCTTATCAGTTTTTCTGTGTGTGTGTGTGTGTGTGTGTGTGTGTGTGTGTATATATATATTTTTTTTTTTTTCTTTTCTTCTTTTTGAGACAGAGTTTTGCTCTTGTTGCTTAGGCTGGAGTACAGTGGTGTGACCTCGGCTCACCACAACCTCCGCCTCCCTGGTTCAAGCGATTCTCCTGCCTCAGCCTCTTGAGTAGCTGGGATTATGGGCATGTGCCACCACACTCGGCTAATTTTGTATTTTTAGTAGAGATGGAGTTTCTCCATGTTGGTTAGGCTGGTCTTGAACTCCTGACCTCAGGTGATCCTCCGTCTGGGTCTCCCAAAGTGCTGGGATTACAGGTGTGAGCCACCATGTCCGGCCTCTTTGTTCATATATTTAACATAGTGTTACTTTGTCATTACTCCTGACAATTTGGGATACTGACCTATGGACTTTATGGTCTGAAGTATTTTGTGGTAGTTTTATTGGTTTGATTAAAAATCAGGTAGTTTCTTCTTCTCTCCCTCTTTCGCCCACTTCTTCATCTTCCTCTTTTCTTCTCTGTTTCTCTTTCTGTCTTCCCTCCCTTTATACTCCCTCTCTCTTAATCTACCATTCCTTTTTTTTTTTTTAAATAGGCAGTTAAAGTAGTGAATACTAAAAATAATGTGTAGCCTTATACTGTGATTTTTGTATTTACATTTGAATATAAGTATGTCTCACTAGTTTAAATGTCCATACTAGAATCACTCTAACAGTGGAGAGGCATTAGAATTAAATTTAATATTGCAGTAGCAGCAATTTCTCAGAAGACATTCTTTTTTTTTTTTTTTTGGTTTTATAAAGAAGCTCTGAATATCTTACTGCTAAAGTAACATATACTCATTTAGAAATTTTCAAGTTACAAAAAGTAAATAAAACAAAAGACATGAAAATAAAATTATAATTGCCTACGATTTCACACCTAGAGACCACCATTATTTATATTTTATGTATTTACATCTAATATTTTCAGACATTTTTAACAAAAATAAAATTCATATTGTCTGATATACGTACAATTCTTTTTTTTTAAAAAGATTTATTTTAGGTTTAGGGATACATGTGAATGTTTATTACATAGGTAATCTCATGTCACAGGGGTTTGTTGTATAGATTATTTCATTACCCAGGAATTAAGCCCAGTACCCAAAAGTTATTTTTTCTGCTCCTCTCCCTCTTCCCATCTTCCTCCCTCCACTCTCAAGTAGACCTTATTGTCTGTTGTTTCCTTCTTTGTGTTCATAAGTTCTTGTCATTTAGCCCCCACTTATAAGTGAGAACTTGGGGTATTTGTTTTTCTGTTCTTGCATTAGTTTGCTGAGGATAACAGCCTTCTGCTCCATTCATGTTCCTGCAAAAGACATGATCTCATTCTTTTTTATGGCTGCACATGTACCATTCCTTGTTATATAAAGGTCAAGCCAAATGTAGATTGAATTGTATCAAGGCATCTAAAACAAGTTGACAATCTTTTTCAATCACAAGTATAGATAAGAAATCATATACATCTTAGACTGTGACACTCTATTATCAATTCATAAAGGCCCCCCTCTTGTATTTTATTTTGTTTTATTATATTTTTTCCATTCATTCATTGTTTACAAGCCCAGTTGTCTTTCATCTCCAAGAATAATAACACTAATAAATGTAATATATGGTCATAGATGTGTAAATATCCTTGAAAAATGTATAGTGATTTGTAAATGTATGTGCTTTTAATTTACTCAAATGCTGTTGCGCTATGGTTCTAGTTTGCATTTCTCTGGTTACTAGTCAAAATTGTGGTTTTCTTTATAGACTAGTGGATCTTTTTAGATTTTTTTTCTATAAAGTGCTTATTTTTAACCTTTGTCCATTTTTTAAAATCGGGTTTCTTATTTTTTTCCCTCTTTTCTGAAAGAGTAATTTCAGAAATTCCTCATATATTGTAGATACTGACAGTTTAGAATGTTTAAAATGTCCTTTTTTCATAATTTGTCACCAGACTCTAAACTATGTCTATGTTATGTTCAGTGAAACAGAAATATTTAGTTTCCATGTAATCACATCCATCAATTTTAGCCATATAAGTTTATACTTTTGAGTTTTTTTTTTTTAAATACCTCTTTATCCTGCTGTCACAGAGTATTTACTTTATATTACGTTTAATATTTTACCATTTACATTTTCATCTTAACCCATCTTGGGTTCATCATTATATATAAGGGGACTTTAGAAAGTTCATGGAAAAAAGAAACTAAAACATAAAAATAAAAAATATGAACTTTATTTTTCAACAGAAGCTCCATCAAATTTAAGACACTTTGGTAAGCAATTATACCAGCCATTTAGCCCATCTCTAAAGAACTGAGGATCCTAGAAATTTAACCATGTCAATGTAGTCTTTTGTACATTATTAACTGAAGAAAGATAGTTGCCCTTTAAAGGCTTTTTAAAACTAGGAAACGAAAAGAAGTCAGAGCAAGCTAAATCAGGACTGTAAAGCGAATGTCTAATGATTTCCCATTGAAACTCTTACAAAATTGTCCTCATTTGATGAGGGGAATGAGCACAAGCGTTGCTGTAGTGGAGGAGGACTATATAGTGAAGCTTTCCCAGGCATAATTCTGCTAAAGCTTTGGCTAAAAGTCTTATAATAAGCAGATATTATTGTTCTTTGGCCTTCCTGAAGGTCAACAAGAAAAATTCTTTTAGCATTTCAAAAATCTGTTGCCTTGACCTTTGCTCTTGACTGGTCTGCTTTTTCTTTGACTGGACTACTTTCATCTCTTGGTAGCCATTGCTTTGATTATGCCTTGTCTTCAGGATTGTACTGGGAAAGCCCTGTTTCTCTTCTGCCACAATTCTTCAAAGAAACTGTATTAGTCTGTTGTCACACTGCTATAAAGAATACTGCTCGAGGTCGGGTGCAGTGGCTTATGCCTGTAATCCCAGCAGTTTGGGAGGTTGAGACAGGTGGATTGCTTGAGGTCTGGAGTTTGAGACCAGCCTGGGCAACATGGTGAAACTCTGTCTCTACTAAAAGTACAAAAATTAGCCAGGCGTGGTGGTGGGTGCCTGTAATCCCAGCTACTTAGGAGGCTGAGGCAGGAAAATTGTTTGAACCTGGGATGCAGAGGTTGTAGTGAGCCAAGATCATGCTACTGCACTCCAGCCTGGGCAGCAAAACTGGGGATTCACTCTGTCCCTTGAAAGCTGTGTAGAACTCCAGCAAAAGAAACTATCATCAGAGTGAACAGGCAACCTACAGAATGGGAGAAAGTATTTGCAATCTACACATCTGACAAAGGGCTAATATCTAGCATCTACAAAGAACTTAAACACATTTATAAGAAAAAACCAAAAAACACCATAAAAAGTGGGCAAAGGATATGAACAGACACTTCTCAGAAGAAGACATTTATGCAGCCAACAGACATATGAAAAAATGCTCATCATCACTGATCATCAGAGAAATGCAAATCAAAACCACAATGAGATACCATCTCATGCCAGTTAGAATGGTGATCATTAAAAAGTCAGGAAACAACAGATGCTGGAGAGGATGTGGAGAAATAGGACTGCTTTTACACTGTTGGTGGGAGTGTAAATTAGTTCAACCATTGTGGAAGACAGTGTGGCAATTCCTCAAGGATCTAATATTAGAAATGCCATTTGACCCAGTGATCCCATTCCTGGGTATATACCCAAAGGATTATAAATCATTCTACTATAAAGGCACATGCACAAGTATGTTTATTGTGGCACTGTTCCCAATAGCAAAGACTTGGAACCAACCCAAATGTCCATCAATGATAGACTAGATTAAGAAAATGTGGCACATATACACTATGGGATACTATGCAGCCATAAAAAAGGATGAGTTCATGTCCTTTGCAGGGACATGGATGAAGCTGGAAACCATCATTCTAAGCAAACTATCACAAGCACAGAAAACCAAACACCTCATATTCTCACTCATAGGTGGGAGTTGAACAACGAGAACACATGGACACAGGGCAGGGAACATCACACACTGGGGCCTGTCAGGGGGTGGGGTGGGGGGTCTGGGGGAGGGATAGCATTAGGAGAAATACCTAGTGTAAATGACGAGTTGATGGGTGCAGCAAACCAACATGGCACATGTATAGCTATGTAACAAACCTGCATGTTGTGCACATGTACCCTAGAACTTAGGGTATAATAAAAAAATAAAAAATAAAAAAAAAGAAAGTTGCGTAGAGCTCACATATGCAATGTGAACTCACTCAAGAAAAACACTACCTGAGACTGGATAATTTTAAAGAAAAGAGGTTTAATTGACTCACAGTTCTGCAGGCTTAACAGGAAGCATGGCTAAGTGGCCTCAGGAAACTTATGATGGAAGGTGAAGGAGAAGCAGGCACCTTGGTAGGAAAGAGAATGAATGTGAGGACAGGAAAAACTGCCATTTTAAAACCATCAGATCTTGTGAGACTCACTCACTATCATGAGAACAGCATGGGGGAAACTGCCCCCATAATCTAATCACTTCCCTCCCTTGACACGTGGGAATTACAATTTGAGATGCGATTTGGTTGGTGACACACAGCCAAACCATATCATAAATGGTTCAGGATCTTGATCCTCCACTTGTTTAAAATTTCCATTGAAAGTTCTCTGCTCTTTTCTGCAGCAGATCTGAGTGCAGTGGTTTTGTATTGAGTGGAAAGTTTGCTTGACTTCAATTTTTCAGAGAGAATTGTGTAATCTAAAGCTATTGAGATGTCTATGGTATTGGCTGTTGTTTGTACTGTTAATTATCAATCCTCTTTAATTAGGGCACAAACAAGATTGTTTTCTCAAAAATTGATGTGAATGGTCTATCACTGCAGGCTTCATTTTCAACATTGTCTTATCCCTTCTTAAAACAAATATCCACTTATAAGCTGCTGATTTCTTTGGGGCATTGTCTTTATAAACTTTTTGTAAAGCTTCAATGATTTCACCATTCTTCTACCTAAGTTTTACCATAAATTTGATATTTGTGCTTGCTTCAATTTTAGCAGAATTCATGTTGCTCCAATAGAGGCTCTTTTCAAATTGATGTCTTATACTTTTTAGTGCCTCAAACTAGATTCTGTTCAGACATGTTATAACAAGTTGGTACAGGCTTATTTTGGTGTAAAAATATTTTGAAATTCCTGCATAATTTTTTCATAATATGCATTTTCCATGAACTTTTTAAGACTCCTTGTATAATATAAGGCTTTATTTTTTTCCATATGATGAATTCAGTTTTATCAATTCCATCTACTATATAATCTGTATGTTACTCAGTGATTTCTGGTAGTACCTCTGGTAGTAAATTTCAATATTTACATCGTTCGGTTTCTGAGCTCATTTTTTGTTATATTATATTTTATAATATATCAAAATAGATGGTATAAAATAAATCCCTTCTCATGTCTCCTCTTTAAAATTGCATTAACTATAGATCTTTATTTTTCCATATATATGTTATAATAAGTTTGAGATTATTCAAAAAGTCTTTCTAGGATTTTGATTTGAATTGATTGAATTTGTAGTTACATTTTGGAAGAATTAACAGTTTTATAATGCTAAGTCATCCCAGTCATGGAGGAGGAAGATCTTTTAAATTATTTAATTGAGCTTTCCCCCAATCTCATGTTAAGAGTTTTGGACATTCTTTGTTAGATAAATAGCAAAATTCTTATAGTTTTTGTTGTGGTTTTCTACTTTATTTTCTAATTAGTTATTGCTGATATTGAGGAACACTATTGATTTTTATAGGTTGATCTTACATCTAGAAACCTTGCTTAATTAACTATTTTATTTGTTCTAACAGTCTTTTTGGTTCATGAGTTTCCTGTGTAGTCAATCATATTGTCTGCAGATAGTGACTTTTTTTTCTATTTGTATATCTCATTATTCTTTTTATTGTCTTACTGTATTGACTGGAGTCATCATTGCTTTGTTGTTCAATAAGGTGATAGTGAGACTCTTTGATTTCTAATTTTAAAGAGAATATGTGTGACTTTTTTTCATTGACTAATCATTATATAGGTTTTTGGTAAATAGCTTCTATTTAGTTGTTCCTAGACTCTTGATAATCCTTTAAGAAAACATAAATGTGTGCTGAATTTTATTGAATTAGTTTTCTATACATATTAATATAATATTTATTCTTTAGTTTATGAATATGATGAGTTTCATTGATAGATTTTTTTGGTATTAACTCATCCTTGCGTTTATTAGATAAACTCAATTTGATGAACATGTATTGCTACTTTTATAACATCCTGTAGAATTTAACTCCTTTTTATTGTTGCTTTATTTTAGGCCATATGTAATACAGCCCTGAAATTTTCATTTTTGGTGTGTTGTCCTTAGGTGGTTTGTAAGTCAATGTTGTTTTAGCCTCATTAAAATTAGTTGAACATCTCCCCTTTCTTCTATTTTATGGAATGACTTATATAAGAGTTATCTGTTCCTTGAAAGTTGTATAGAACTCACATATACAATAATATACATTTTTCCTTTGCCACACACTTACTCCTTTTTTCCTTAACATCTTGTTTCTGTGCTCCATGATTTTATTTACTCTCTTCAATAGTATGTATGGGTAAGGGAGTTCACAGTTGTAATTAAGCCAGTAGTCTATAGAAAAATAATCATGTTTATTCGCATCAAGTTTTAAGGTTAAGAGTAGGCCTCATAATTAAAAATTTAATGATTTTTTTCCCTCAAATAACATAAGGTCTGTGAAATGGCTAGTTTATTTTGTTTAATGTTATATCTGCCAGTACCAACATTACTTGGCATGTAGTAAGTACTCAGTAAATATTATTAAATAGTTGAATGAATAAATAAGTAGTAACTAAAGAATGCAGTATATTTGTTTGAACATATGTTGACTCAAATCTTATTATTTGTTTCCTTGTTTAAAAAAAAACACTTACTGAATTTCTCTTCTGCATGAAATGAATTTTGGAGAAGCAAGGATATATAAAAGTTAATAAATTATGCTTTAATATGATTACAGTATACCAGGAGAGAAGTTCCATTCTTTGAATGATTTTAATATGACCGCATTGTATCTCATCACTGTGTGTATGCTAGTTTTTATAAGAGATTAAGAATTTATGATATTAGCCAGGTGCGGTGGCTTATGCCTGTAATCCCAGCACTTTAGGAGGCCGAGGCAGGTGGATCACAAGGTCAAGAGATTGAGACCATCCTGGCCAACATGGTGAAACCTCATCTCTACTAAAAATACAAAAATTAGCTGGGTGTGGTAGCATGTGCCTGTAATCCCAGCTACTTAGGAGGCTGAGGCAGGAGAATCGCTTGAACCTGGGAGGCGCAGTGAGCCGAGATCATGCCACTGCACTCCAGCCTGGGTGAAAGAGTGAGACTCCAGATTTTATGATATTAAAATAAAACAGATCTTGCTCAAGTGAACTCCAGTAGTGATTCATGAGTATTGAAATAATTTAATCACACATTTACTAGTTGTATGTTGTTAGGCTACCTTTCTCATATATTAAATAGGATAATAATTACCTACTTAGTACAATTAATAAATTGAATAAATAGTGCTTAACTCAGTCACTGGTATGCATAATTGGCATTTAATAAATGGCAGTTATCCAAGGTCGCACCATTGCACTTCAGCTTGGGCAAGAGAGTGAGAGTCCTTTTAAAAATAAAACAAAACAAAAGAAATGGCAGTTATCTGGTAATTGTTATGTATCTCTGATGCTAATGGTTAGACACAGTATTGATATTTTTAAAAGTGTTTGGCATAAACTGTAGACATGTAGATAGGGGTTCTGGTCTCTGTCATCAATATACAAATTTTTAAAAATCCACATATTCTTAATTGTACAATGACCATATATAGTCCTAAGCTATGTAGAAACTACGGCATACTGGTTATTATTTAGAGATGATAAAGCTCTAGAAAAGCAGGAGGACCTTAAACTGCCCATTTAAAAGTAAATTATACACAGTAATATTCCCTACTGTTGAAATATTTTATATTCATAAATTTTCTATAGCAATTAATAAGGCATTGTTTATATGGCAGAAACGGGTCTCTTCTCCCATTCACGGTATTTCCTAGTTTTGAAAAGGTATAGTTAGTGGTAGAAACTCAGTTCTATTTTCTGGATAATATATGTTTATTTTCTGGACATTGATTTTCTAGGTCTATAGGGACTTTAAATAAATACTCAGATATCTCCATTAGAAAAGGAAGGACCAGAACATGTATAACTTCCAGTGCTGACTCTTCATAGCCTTTTTGGGGCTCTAATTTGTTACCTCTCTTTCTTTGTTATCCCATTCTCAAGTCACAAATTGGCATTACTGCATGGTAAAGGATAGTTCCTCATAATATTAATTACAAAGATTGTTTTAAAATGGATTACTTAATATTTGTAATTTTTTTCTTATTTTCTAATATATTTAATATTACTGTTAGGCCTTTAGAAAAAGGATTTAGGAATAAAGAAACGGGGATTGAGGAGAAAATAAAACCGTATCTCTCGCATTCCTTTACATTCTAATGCTTGTCTCTACTTCTTCCCTTTTCATTCTCTCATCAACCCTGTATATTTATCTTCTGTTCTTAGCACTATCCTGAAACTGTATTTTCCTGGACCTTTTGGCTCCAACTTTGTTGATCATTTTCACCTTATAATTCTTAATCTCTGTCTTCTTTTACAGTATGTTTTTCTTCTTCTCTACCAGTCTTTCTGATACTTGTTGCCTGTTTTGATCTTTGTGAGTTTTACTTCTTCTTAGTGTCCTTCATTGTTCCCAGGGTTTTACTCTCATCCTGCTTTTCTTTGTGTCTTGCCTTTCTTGAATGATATAATTTATTCTCATGATTTGGAATCCTAATGACTTCCAAACCTATATCTTTAGTCCTCAACTTTCCCTTGAGCTTTGGACTTATATATATTGCCTAGTGAACAGAATCGTTCGGATGTTCACAGGCAGCATAAACTCTATATCTCCCTATGTTATAAAATGAAGGCATTACCTCTTGCCCCTCCTGCCCATCTCCTTTTTTAGTGATGTCAGATAATAGTGTCATCTATGTAGTCACCAGCCAGAAACCTAAACTCTTCGGTTTTTCTGAATACCATCCAATCTCCAAATGTTATTTGCTAAATATAGTTTTACTCCATCTCATCTTTTCCTATCCTAAAATTATTGCCCTAGTTCAGATTCTCATCAGAATTATTGAAAATAGTCTCCTTATCTGGTCTCCCTACCATTATCTTAAACCCTTAACTCAGTTCTTACTATAGTCATAATTGTTCAACATACAAATCTGATATATGTGTTATCTGCTTACAATTCTGTGATTGGTTATCTGTGGAGTAAAATGTAGAAGTATAGAATACAATATAGTATGTAGAAGTATAGATAGTCTTCCATGTCTTATCATCCATATTTTCTTACTTTACTTTAATGATACTTAAATGCTTCCAATTCTTCGAATGTACCATATGCCTCTCATTCTTTCCTTATGCTAGCCCTTCTACCTGAATTACTATTCTCACTTATCTTACTAGTTCTTATTTATTTAGTTATTTATTTAATTTATTTATTTTTCTTATTTTTGATATTGAGTCTCACTGTCGCCCAGGCTGGAGTGCAGTGGCATGATCTCAGCTCACTGCAAGCTCCACCTCCCTGGTTCACACACTTATTTATTTTTTACTTGTATCATCCAGCAATTTTTTTTTAATGTTTCAGCTTAAACTCAGTGGACCCCCTACTCCTTCACATAGGATTCAGTGTATATTTATATTACTGCTTAACTTTATTATATCATCATATTCTAAACATGTTGCTTTTCCTCAATAGATTGTAAGCTCTTTTAGGGCAGATATTATATTTATTCACCTCTTTTTAGTCCCAGTACTTAGCACTTAGTATTAGTAGTATGTCATAATCAGTAAATGTTTGTTTTTGATTTTGAATAATTACTCTCCTTTTGACCTGCAGATGAATTCAGTATGCTAGTCACAGGGACTGTTATACAATATCAGGGCTGGGACCTATATGAGGGAAAACAGTTCTATTGGTGTCCAACGGAAGGATCATAACATAAGTAACAAAAAGTTCTAATATTTTGTCATTTACAATAGTGTTTATCTGAACTTTTGGCCTGGAGGATAACAAGGCACTCTTTGAATAAACATGGCAATATTTATTATTTTTAGTGAAACCGACCTTCCACTCACCCCCCTTTTATGGCTTTGCTGCTTATAAATTCCCAAAGGATTATTTGAAAAATCCTACTTATATCTGCCAGCCTTATCAGTAGGTCAGGAGTTCATGTATTGTAACAGGAGGTCAGATTTCGGTCATGGTCTTATAGATGGGGCCAAGCACCTGCAAATTCTTCCTTTGGTGACTAAAGTGAAGTACAATATCAAACAGGCAGTGAGACTTTTCTAGGAAGTGCTGAACTTTGGCAGGAAGGGCAAACTTTGGCAGGGGGAGGAGAGGGAAGAAAGTGAACAAGGGTCAGATAGTGGTTAATTGAGACATGGTCTTTGATATAATAATGCAGTGGAAGTGTGCAGGGCAAAGGTAGAAGTATTTTATGGAATTATTTTTAAAATTTTATATGGTTTAAATCTTCACATTCACATGCATTTTAGAGATGGGCAGGTAAGGGGCAGGATATAAAATATTTTATAGTAATTGAAGAAAAATATGTTTTTAAAAGTGGAAAACAAACTAGAAATTTTACTGTTAAGCAAATGATGAATAATAACAATTTGAGGTTCTCGTATGTAGTGTACTGGTAGTTATAAAGATGGATGGACTATGTGTCTGATGAAGACAGACTATTCTGTCTTGTAGATATTTATGAACTTTATTGACTCAGTTGGCCTTAATCCTCAAACCTGGCTCAATATGGACAAAGATCTGCGTGTACTTTAAGCTCCTTTATACACTAAAACATCTTTCTGAATCTGCTTTCATTTCACTCCTCACCCTGCTATCACTGGAAGGGTGTACATACAACCCATAACAAGTAGCTTAAGTGTCATTAGGAGAGACTAGAGGGGCAAACCTATAAATGTATCCATAAGCTTAGTTTGTGAGACTTGTATGTGATCTTCTTGTGGTTTCTTGATCTCCAGCTATGTACATCATCATCTCATTAACAGTTTAAATTCCTAGATCTAAAAAATGTTGACAAAATGTTCACCTTTGATTAATGTTCTTTTCTGCATATGTGTTATACTATAAAAAAAAGTTTAAAGATTTCTGACATCTTGGGTCCAGCAATAGCAGTTAAAATACATGGATGTTTTTAGTAAGCAGCAATCCCCCAGTATTATATGAATCATAAGAACTTCAGTTTTATTGAATTCTGCTCCATTCACTACAGGAGACTGTAAAATACCCTAAGATATAAGAGAATTCAGGATATCATTGTGCAGTGAATTCATTATTATAAAGGCTCTATCAAGTACAGTATTTCTCTTAAGTTTTCTTAATCAAGGGGCCTCTGAGATTTTACGAAAGCTCTGAATGCTTTCACAAGGCAAAATGCAGATATGTGCATGCATGTGACATTTGGCTTAAAATTTAGAGGCTCCCCCAATTCCCTGAATCTCATCCATAGACCCAGAAAGAATCCCTCCTCTAATGGGAAGTACAGATTTAGGTTTCAGGTATCTATTGACTACAGACCTTTGCCCCAGAATAGCTTTCCCCAATTCCATTTGAGTATCTCCTTGTTTAAGCCGCGTAAGAACTCCCTACCACCTTGTCTTTTTCTTAAATTTGGAAGCCTTGCCAAAATCTAAATCTAAAAGTATATTTCAAAGTGACCTTATTTCTGTGTCATAAATCTTTATTCCCTGAGCAGCCATTATGCATGGCAAGCTGATGACCTGTTTTTCTGTTAGGAATAAGTTAGCCTCACCAGTTAAACTAATGGTTTTGTCTCCTGAATTCTTCTGCTTAAAGTGATTCAGAACAGAGATTTAGAAACTATTATGAGAAGTGTTATTAATTGATCTCCCTGAGCATAGTAATTGTGTTACATTTCAGAATATTTTTCTACTAATTTACTTTTAATATATTTTTTAAGGGCTTGGCTATAATTAGAAGAAATGAATCAGCAGCAGAGGTAGAATTTACTCATAATTTATTTCTCTCTCTCTCTCTCTGTTTTTTTGGAGATGGAGTCTCGCTCTGTAGCCCAGGCTGGAGTGCAATGGCGCCATCTTGGCTCACTCCGCCTCCTGATTTCAAGCGATTCTCCTGCCTCAGCCTACCGAGTAGCTGGGATTACCGGCACGTGACACCACGTTTGGCTAGTTTTTGTACATTTGGTAGAGATGGGGTTTTGCCATGTTGGCCAGGCTGGTCTCCAACTCTTGACTTCAGGTGATCCGCCTGCCTCGACCTCCCAAAGTGCTGGGATTACACGTGTGAGCCACCATGTCTGGCCGTAATCTCTTTATAGTCCCTTATGGCCATTGCAGGGGTGTAGGGTAGAATGGTGTAAGATGGTCAATAATCTTCCTAGGACATGGTTCTCCCACTCTAATCTGAAGATTTCTACTGGTATAGTCTATACTGGAAGCTGGGAGAAACTACGGAAACCATAGTCATGCAACTAAAGATAATAGCAAGGAAAGGATTAGAAGAGCGGAAAAAGGAACAGACATAAGCATTTGTAAGTGACATGTTTCCTGAGGTGTTAAGATAATTTCTTAATGAAATTGTTTTAAGAACTTTAGTAGCTATTGACCATTACAGTAAAGCACTTGGGAAATAAATAACTGAAGAGTCAAAAACATTACTGAAGTTTTCATTAAAAATAATTAGTTTTAGTATTCTCAAAGTTAGACTTAAGATACTTTTGTAGTAGTGTTTGAAGACTTGTTGTTTATATATATTAACATAGTATCATCTTGGATTTTATATAACACTTTGCTCTGCAATTTCATAGTGCTTCATAAATTTGACTACTTTAAATAAATGATGTGGTAAATACGGGGAAAACACCTCGTTATGTAGAGACTACCTCACTCTGAATTATGTTGTGAAATAGTTCTTTTTTGGCACCAGAATGAAGATTTTAGGGTTCTTGTTCTTGCATTTTTACCAGAAGCACTGTTGCTATTTAATAACAAACAAATTTAGTTTAATTATCTAATAACCCATAAAGTTAGCCTTAGGAATTGGAACATACACTTAAAGTTAATCCGAAGGATTGGGTGTATTTTCAATAGTCAATTTGATTTTTTTTTTTAATGAGATACTTCAAAAAATATGGTCAAACATTTTTGGTATATCTTGATCTTAAGAAAATTGATTGGCAAATGAAAAAAGATACAGATCAGCCTCATATCATTTTTGCCAGTGCATCTCACCAACCATTGATCTGGCAGTGAAAGGAAATAAACAAATAGATCTGTGGCTGGCATTTTAGCTTTTATTAAAATTGATAGTGCTTCCCATAGCCTAGTATTTTTTTTTTTTAAGAGCTATCTTGATTCTATTTTAAATCTTGGAATTTTAAAAATTAATTTTATGTAATTAGTAAATATCTATTATTTGAATTCTCAATTTCTCACAAAGATACTTAAATTAACATCTAAATTGGTTTTTATATAAACACAAGTGGGGTCATTTACAATTCCTATACTAGAAATTAAGGCAAATGGGAAATGCCTGTAAAAATGCAAATTGTAGGTGCTTAGGGTTTGTGAATAAGTTTCTTTCTTTTTAAATATTTATAAAGATGACATTACAAAGATAGGGAAACAACACTTTATTTCACCAGTGATAAGAAATGGGAAATTGTGTATATAGAAGTCTAGCATTGCCAGAGATACAATTTGATGATTCAGATCCTTGTGAAGTCATTTCTGGAGCTGTATTTGTAGGAAACACTAGTCTCATCAATTTATCTGTTAAAAAATATAAAAGAGGGCACCCACTCTTTCAAATGTCATTGAAACTTGGTGTGCTATATTGCTGTCTTGGGCTTTTTACAGTTAATATTAGTCTATTTAAGTATATTCTGAGAAGATCTACCAAAAAAGAAAAGTTAAACTTTATTGAAGCTAGCATGTCCTAATACACTGAAAGGTACAGAGATGGCAAGGACACTTTCTGCTCTCAAAAAGTTTCTAATTTAGTAGATGTAAACAAAAGCTGCTTTGTAAGAGACCTGATGAGGACTCAGTTTTAAAAAAAGAATCCATCATGTTTATTTGAAACATATACGTTTTTCTTGGGAAATAAGAAAAAAACAAAATAAAACATGGAGCTTTTAGTGGAAAAGCTTTCCTGAGAATAGTAATTTGAAATGAATAGGTGTCATTTTCAAGTCTTCTGGGATATCATTGGTTTTAGAGAGGAATTCTGATGTTTCTTCCTTGAAATTTATTTTTAAGAAATTCAGGTGACTGTTTAATGTTTCAGGAGTGGATATTTAGACACTATTCCTCTTGATCTATCTGTAATTGTTTTATTTTCATTTTAAATGGACTTTATTTTCCATCTCAAAATATTCATCTGCTATTTCACAACATCTAAAACAAATGCAAATTACATCTTTGAGGAGCCAATTTATACTATTGGAAGAGCTGGAAGCTTTCTGATTTGTTTCCATGGTAATCTTGAGTACTCCTGAACAATAAGAATGTATTTTAAGTAGTTTCTTTAGAGATATTTTTTAATGTGGAAAGTTTGCCCTGAAATGTTTGGTAACTCCTAGTCCGTCTCTGACACTTAGCAGGTTGTCTCATCAGTCTCCTGCCATATCTCACTGCCTCCTAGTTTCACTGACCCACTAGTGCCTGGTGAGGTTAGATAGGCATAAACACTACATAGATCTTAGAGAAAAAACTAAGGGTGAGATACTTTGTGCACTGCATTGATAAGGACACAGGAAAAGCCAGTTATAGCGATAACTTTCCTGCAGTATGGGCTAATGGGCCCCGGTTTGTAGTAGCTGTGATCTAACTTTTTATAATTATCATATTGCTCTTTTAACCTGGTGACCTTATTGCCCATGGGCATACATATCATTTAGCCTTGAATAAAACAAGGTAGGGGAAAAAGAGAGAGTGTGTGTTTTGTTTTGATCTCTAGACATGCTTGCATTCATTTTTCCAAAATGCTTACTTTGGGAAGATTAAACTTCTCAAGTGTGCTTACCTTCTTTTTAATAATAATATCTCATGTGAATAGCTTTAGACACCACAATAATCTGATAACTTCTTTTCAAGCTCTGACAAAGAAGAAACAATTCATTTTCCATGTAACACCCAGTAATCCTTCTAAATACAATTTTAACCTTATCAAGACAGTGCTTAAAATACTTCTGTTTCCCATTTTTCTCAGAATAAAGTAAGTTTCTTTATCTAGTCTGTATAGTCTTCCATATTCTATCCTTAGCCTAACTCTCTCACCTCATTTCTGGTTGTTCTTTTCCTCCTGCCTACTCACAGTTTATGCACCAGATACACCATACTCCATGTACTCTCACAGTGATGCCTTTGCACAGGCAGTTCTCTTTCCTGAAAGATACTTCTCATTTTCTTTCTTCCTTTTGGTGACTTTTCCAAATTATACCAAATTTCTTCCATTACTGAGATATCTGGATTTTTATTTACATCCTGTTCTCCCTTATCTCAGATGTCTGATCAGATCTCTTACACATTTTGCTTCCTTTCCCTATTTCTGCATTTTTTCCCTACAACCTAATTTGGTTGTAACTGCAAGATTTGTTTGTTCATTTTTAAATTTTCAAAATTTCAGAGGTTTTTGAGGCTTGCCCAAGATGCCATTTATTACCTGGTTTAATATTTGTCCCAATAGTTTTGAATGTCATGTTGGGGACACATAAATAACTACAGCCAGAGCCTCATGATCTAAACAATGAAAGATCATATAAGGGAGAAAAGGAGTTTCTTTTTCTTTTATAGATGATTTTGGTCATTCAGATGTTTATATAAGCAGCATATGCCAAAATGATCTTCTTACCAGAAACAAATACCATAGCTGGAGCTCATATTTATTTACAGTTGATTATAGTAGGTGTAATGAAGGATTTGTTTTTTAACCTATGAATAGAATTGATTTATTTTAAATTGTGAAAGTTTGAAAAAGCTGAGTTTGGGACTGTAGTAGATTCTTTACTTTTTCAGATTCTTATAACTCAAACCAACAATCTAGAGGTGAAATGCTAGAACCTCTAGAGGTGAAACTGAAACCAACAATCTGGAGGTGAAATAGTATGGGGCTTAATGCTGGACTAGAAGCTCAGTCTCTTTGCCTGTCCCTATTCAAGACCTCAGGCAATGTAAGCAAGATCCATCTCTCTCTCTCTCTTTTTTTTTTTTTTTTGAGATGGAGTCTTGCACAGGCTGTCGCCCAGGCTGGAGTGCAGTGGGGCGATCTCGGCTCACTGCAAGCTCCGCCTCCTGGGTTCACGCCATTCTCTTGCCTCAGCCTCCCCAGTAGCTGGGACTACAGGCGCATGCCACCATGCCCAGCTAATTTTTTTCTATTTTTAGTAGAGACGGGGTTTCACCGTGTTAGCCAAGATGGTCTCAATCTCCTGACCTTGTGATCCACCTGCTTCAGCTTCCCAAAGTGCTGGGATTACAGGCATGAGCCACCGCGCCCAGCCTATCTCATTTTTTTAAAACTTCATCTTCTTTAACTAGACTTTCCGAAAATCTCAGAATTCTGGGTTATTCTCACCACATAGAAGGAGCTGAATAAATAATTGTAAAATGAATGAATGAATAAAGTACCTCAAAAAAGTACTATGTGAAAAATTAACAGACCTGTAAAAGGCTATGAAGTATGCTAAGAAAATTGAGTTATTTTGATTGAGGTTAATATAGTTTGTTGGTCTATTAAATGGAGTTTTAATAACTAAGGTTAGAGATTTCTCATTGCCCTGAAATTATAAGAAATGTTGACATACTTTTTACAGTATGAAAATGAGGTCGGCTGGGTGCGGTGGCTCACAGCTGTAATCTCAGCACTTTAGGAGGCTGAGGCAGGCAGACTGCTTGAGCCCAGGAATTTGAGACCAACCTGGGCAACATGATGAAACACTGTAAATAATAGTATTTATCTCACAGTGTCTCTATGAGAATGAAATGAAAAAATCTATGTAAAAACACCTGGCGTAATGGCTGAGAATATTACTAAATCATAAAGAAACATTTCTTTTCACAACCTGAACACACTCCACCTACACCTGTCTCCTTACCTCATATTCATATTATAAAAAGGACTTTTAAAGAATGCAATGAGAAAGGAAAAAGACTTGGAACTAGACTAATATGTGTGTTGACATAGATCCACAGATCAGCAAGAAAACCTGTACATTTCCATAATCTATCCACATTTAATGTTACCTTTATAAAAATTATAATCTAGAGATTAAAAAACCATGGAGTGGGCCGGGCGCGGTGGCTCAAGCCTGTAATCCCAGCACTTTGGGAGGCCGAGACGGGTGGATCACGAGGTCGGGAGATCGAGACCATCCTGGCTAACACGGTGAAACCCCGTCTCTACTGAAAAATACAAAAAAAACTAGCCGGGCGAGGTGGCCGGCGCCTGTGGTCCCAGCTACTCGGGAGGCTGAGGCAGGAGAATGGCGTAAACCCGGGAGGCGGAGCTTGCAGTGAGCTGAGATCTGGCCGCTGCACTCCAGCCTGGGCTACAGAGCGAGACTCCGTCTCAAAAAAAAAAAAAAAAAAAAAAAAAAAAATCCATGGAGTGTCAGGAGGAGAAGGGCTTTTGTATACCCTCTATGAATGCACTTAGTTACCAAGAGACTATATTCTAGGGGTCAGAAAGAGAAAGAAGGAAGGAAGAAAGGAAATAAAAGAAAAAAGAAATAAGGGAAGGGAGAAAGGAAGGGAGGAAGAAAGGAGTGTTTTTCAAAAATTCTGTATTAGTCTGTTTTCACATTGCTGATAAAGACATAAACCCAAGACTGGGAAGGAAAAAAAGTTTAATTGGACTAAACAGCACAACATGGCCCGGGAAGCCTCAGAATCATGACCAGAGGTGAAAGGCACTTCTTACATGGCAGTGGCAAGAGTCAATGAGAAAGAAGCAAAAGCGGATACCCTTGGTAAACCTATCCGATCTTGTGAGACTTATTCACTATCATGAGAATAACATGAGAAAGACCAGCCCCCATGATTCAATTACCTCCCCTTGGGTCCCTCCCACAACAGGTAGGAATTCTGGAAGATACAATTCAAGTTGAGATTTTGGTGGGGACACAACCAAACCATATCAAATGCCAGTCACAAAAGATAAAGAAAAGCTGAGGAATTTTTCAGATTAAAAGAAGCCAAAGAGACGAGACAATTAAATACAACACATTGTCATAAGCCAAGGATTTACAAACTTTTTCTGCAAAGGTCCTGATAGTAAATATTTTAGGCCATTGTGTCTCTCTTATAGCCACTTAATATTACTGTTATAGTGCAAAACATCCAGACACACTGTGTTAATTAATTAAGTGGTTGTGCTCCAATAAAACTTTATTTACCTAACGGGTAATGGAATGGGTTTTATCCATGGGCCATGGTTTGCTTATCCCTATTCTAGAGTGAATCCTCTACCTGTGGGAAAGTATGCTATAAAGGATATTTCTGGGTCCATTGACAAAATTGAAATGTGGGCAGTAGATTAGAAAAACGTTAACTTTTCAGAAATTGTATTCCGTGATTATGTAAGCAATTATCCTATTCTCAGGAATGCACAATGCAGTATTTAGGAATAAATAGATATGATACATATAACAATTTCAGATGGTTAAGAACAAATATATATGTAGAAAATGATTTATATGGAGCAAATGATAAGGCATATGGGGCAAAATATTAACAGCATATGAATCTGGATAAAGGCTACATGAGTTTTTTTTGGTACTCTCCTTACACTTTTTCTGTAAGTTGAAATTTCTAAATAAAAATTATAAGTATATTTAGTCATATATGCAAACTACACACACACACACACACACACGCATAGACCACAGTAAAGGAAAAGATATAAGAAATTTTGAAGCTCTTTTATACTCTCCTGATAGATACCTATAAAAAAGAGAAAAGTTAACCAAAATATGAGTTGAAATGAAAATCTGGTGATTAATGTAACAAGGAAAGCCAGCAAACATCATCCTTGGCCTAATCTGACTGCACTTAGTTACCAAGAGGCTGTAGTCTAGGGGCAAGAGGTTTTAGTGCAGTCTAAAAATGATGTTGGGAGCCACATTTTCCAGACTGCAAAACACAGGGTACCTTGTTTAGTCAGCACAGTTTAGGTCAAATGTGGTTATGAAAAACAGATGAATTCTGGTGATCAAGTTGTACTTTGACAAATATCCCATTGTTTGAACATGTAGTAATTTCTGAAAAATGTGAAGCAGCTTGGACTGCAGAGATTGAGTTCTCTCTTCTCAACTCCCTTGCCTGCTCACAAAGGTCTTGTCATCGTGGGGAGTAGAAATAACAGGGCAGAAGAAGTATGTTAGATGCTCCCCTCCCCCTTCTTTTTTTTCCTTTTCTTTGCTCTACTGGCAAACCAAGCAGTTCTGGGTAAGCTGTTTTGTCAGCTGGAGGTCTTGCACTACTCTGGGCTTTTGGGGCAGCTTTTGTGCTTCAGTTTTGTGGATATTGCTGTGTTCTAGTGAGTTCGATACTTTGAATTTATCCCATTGATCAAAAAATGGTACTTGAGGTTAGTGAGGCATTGTTATATGTATTTCACTGATTCTCTGGCTGTGATCTGAGAGTCGTTATTTCTGCCAATGCCTATTCCCAGCTCAAGCTGCTATCCATAGAGTTCTGTTCCTACAACTTGAGAACTACAGTAATAACATAGCAGGCCAGAGATGCTTGGTGCAGAGAACTATATATAGAGTGAAAATCCTCTCTGTTTGATTTGTCCATTTATATATACGTTTGCATTATACTGTTTTGTTGCTTCAGGTTGTCTCACTTCATTTACTTTATTCATTCATTTATTCAATAAATATTTATTGCATAATTCTAGTATGCAGAACACATGGTTTATTGTTATGGCTTTGGACAGAATTTCTGTTCTGTATGGTTTAGACTGGTGCTGTGCTATCTAATGTGGTAGCCACTAGCCACGTGTGGCTTTTGATTACTTGCAGCGTGAATATTCTGAATCAAGATGTGCTGTTAAGTGTGAGATATACACCAAAGACTCATTGCCAAAAAAGAAATGTAAAATATTAATAATTTTGATTTGCATGCTGAAATAAGAAGATTTTTTATATATTAGGCTAGATAAAATATATTATTAAATTTAACATCACCTGTTTTTTACTGTGGTTACCAGAAGATTTTAAATTATATATTGTGTTCACATTTGCATCTTACATTATATTTCTGTTGAATATCGCTGCTTATCAGATATCAATGAATATATAATGAACCCTTAGCATTTTACCCCCTCTCTTTTATAGTGAAGAAACTTCTTGGGTAGTGGCTCATACTTGTAATCCCAGCACTTTGGGAGGCAAGGCAGGAGGCTTGCTTGAGGCCAGGAGTTTGAGACCATCCTGGGCAACATAGTGAGACCTCATCTCTACTAAAAATTAAAAACAAAAATTAGCCAGGTGTGGTTGTACATACCTGCAGTCCTAGCTACTTTGGGAGGTGAGGTGGGAGGATTGCTTGAGCCCAGGAGTTTGAGGTACCTAACAGTGAGCTATGAGCATGCCACTGTACTCTAGCTCCTGTCTCGGAAAAAAAAAAAAAGTATTTTTCATTTCTAGTGTTATTACATTTAACATTTTTGTAAAAGAATATCAGCCATGATTTTATTGAGCCCTCTTTTAATCTACTTTGAATTTTGATGATGGTCAATACATCTCCAAAATAACATCAATTTTTGTCAACTTGATATACCATATCTGAATAAATTTAAAACCTTGGTGAGTATCTCTGGGCAACCTGATTCATTAATAAGAACCTAATGTTTATAAAAGTAATCAATATGACCCAGAAATCTTGGTTCTTTTATCTCCATCAATTCCACTAGAATTTTTATATAAGCTACTCAAAACTATAAGGAGAATCTCCGTGTATATATATGTATTTTTTTGAGAAAGGGTCTCACTTTGTTGCCCAGGCTGGGAGTATAGTGGCATGATCTCATACAGCCTTGAATCCCCCTGGCTCAAGCAGTCTTCCTAACTCAGCCTCCAGAGTAGTTGGTACTATAGGCATGTGCCACCATGCCTGGCCAGGTTTGTGTGTGTGTGTGTGTGTGTGTGTGTGTGTGGTTTGTTTTTTGTTTTGGTATTTTTTGTAGAGATGGGGGTTTTGCCATGTATCCCAGGCTGGTCTTGAATTCCTGGGTTAAAGTGATAAAATCCACCTGCCTTGGCCTCCCAGTGCTGGGAATATAGGTGTGAGCCACCCTGCCTGGCCTGTTTTGTGTTTTTAACTATTCTAGCTACAGAGAAATTAGGGCATCTGTGAAAAATCTACAGGAAAGATCTTACTGGATAACTAAACTTTAGAGGGATTCCCAATAATGTCAGGAAGAAGATAAAGACAGATGCTAGGACGAAGATGCACACTACCATCTGCCATGTCCATTATTTCCAAAGTCTTAGGATGAGGGGGAAAAAAAAGGAAAAAAGATAGACGAATTTAAAAATCAGCAAAACATACACAGTAGCATTTCTGTAGGTTAATTATATCAATGGAGAAAATACAGTTTAAAATAAATAAACCTTCTAATAGGTTACATAGAAATTAACCTAAAATATGTACAAGACCTTTATGATGAAAATTTCAAAATTCTTTTAAAGGACATAAATGAAGTGCGGAATAAATGAAGAGAGCTAACTCTTCATAGATAGGTTGTTCATACAATGCAAAGTTGTTGATTTCTCCTCAATTTAATTTGTAAAATCAATGATCTCAAGTAACAGTGTTAATAGGAAGTTTGTAGTGACTTGGGAGACTTTTTTCTGATTCATCCAGAATTGCTGTGGCGTATAGGCTAGTGGCTGGCTGTCAAGACTTGAGGGCATATTGTGATGGCCCATATCTCAAAGAAGCTCTCTTATATTTCTACAAGAAAACGTTTATGAGAATGTTTATTTTGGCACTTGTTTTGGTACTTTTTTTTTCTGGTAGCAAAGAGGAGAGGTAATTAATTGAGGTATTCATTACTAGAGGAATGGGTTAGTAAAATTGGTATTTACAACCCCAAAAATATACACATCTAATATGTATCAACAAAAACCTTTACAATTTTAAAAAAGTGATGATAAGATATTTAAAAATTTGTATTTACATATGATTGAATGCAATATGCAACATATAGCAAACAATTATAAATAACAAACAATATTCAAATGTGGTAATATATACATATAGATTTCAGAAATACTATGCTGGGGAGATCAAAGTAAGAAATAATACAGTTGATAGTACCATGTCATTTATATAAATTAAAACAAACTCAATAATACTATATATGTTTATTTTAAAAGCATATTTTAATAGAAATAAATATAAAATATTGACTTGAATGACATATCTTATATTCTCAAATGGGTGCCTATACTAATGAGGGGAATGGGATTGGAAATGGGACATGAAATGAGAACAAATTTAAAAATAACAAGACTGCATGCATCAGCAATGTATCCTGGACTGAGGGAACATTTTAAAATCAATTCTTTGTATGTGATTCCCTATAAAAAGTTAATAAAATGCTTTAAACTGTTTCTGCTTGCGTGTCATATTATCAGAGATATCCCATTCATATTTGTCAAAAGGCCGTCACTGGGATTTTCCTATAACGCTACTTTTAGCTTGAACATCTTGACAGAATTTCCATGAAACACTGGTGGAAGATTTTGTATATAATTTTTTTTTTTTTTTTTTTGAGACAGAAGTTTGCTCTTGTTGCCCAGGCTGGAGTGCAATGGCGTGATCTTGGCTCACCACAATCTCCGCCTCCCGGGTGCAAGTGATTGTCCTGCCTCAACCTCCCTAGTAGCTGGGATTACAGGCATGCGCCACCAAACCCGGCTAATTTTGTATTTTTAGTAGAGATGGAGTTTCTCTGTGTTAGTCAGGCTGGTCTCGAACTCTCGACTTCAGGTGAGCCACCCGCCTCAACCTCCCAAAGTGCTTGGATTATAGGCATGAGCCACCACACCCGGCCTGATTTTGTGTATTTCTTATCTTCCTTCTGTGCAACTTGAAAACCAGCAATTCTTTTTAAGGCCATTAATGCACATGTCAGGCTACACACAAAGTGTGTACCATTATAGAGAACCAATATGAAAAGACTTTGGTGCTTACAGCATGGAGTATGTACCCCTCTAATATTCCTAATGTGAATTCTTAGTCACTACACATTCTTTGAAGTTCAGTCTTTCCACAGAAAACAACAACAACAACAAAAAACTAAGTAGTGCTTTAATAGAACTATACTTTATTCATTTTGTAAATATTTGTTGCAGGTACATTTTATTCTGTGCCTGTCGGTTTCAAACCAAATAGCAAAATAGACTCTGAAGAGGTACATCTAGGAATTCCTTGCCTAAAAAAAGAATTCCTTGCTAAAAACTTGAATGGTATTGAGGAGTTTCTTGTTCTTGAAGAGTATGTATTAAAATAGGCGAAGAGATGTATATGATCTGATTAACAAGTTTAGTATTTGCATTGTAAGCTTTTTATCTCTAGTTGATGGGAAACACATTCTTTCCTTGAAATAGTTTTGATGGAGGTTTCCTGAAACCACTTTAGGCCTGAAGTTTAGTGTGACTTAGTCTTAAAAGTGTGATTTGAGGGAGGGGAGAGTTTTAGAAGGAAACTTTCATCCATTCCTGAAGAAAAGAAACCAAAAGCTACACTTGTCTGGAAGTGGAGACTATGGGACTAAGCAGAAAAAACTGCATAGAAAAGAATAATATAGTAGAAATAACATGAGATAATATCAGAAAACAATTGCGTTGTTCTCAGTAATCTTTGTAACTTTGGCTTTCAGTTTTCTTATAGTGACAGCAATTGCAACATAAAGAGTTGTAGAGAAGAATAAATGAGATAATTACATTGTTTTTTATAAACTCTTAGCTACCACTATGCCTACCTAGTACATACCAGGTATGATGAATCATTAATGTATATTGATTCTTTATAGTAAGAATTTCTTCTTAAGCATGCATGAAGTTGCCTCTTCTGCTTCCACAAACCTTAAATCCAACCCTTACCTCAATCAAGCCTGTTAGGTAAAGTTTATTTTTATGAAGTGTAAAATTAAAACATACCATCTTAAGTTTTAACTGTATGCCTTTTAAACCTGAAACATAGATTATTTTACTCTTCTACTTCTTTTTTTTCAACATAATTCAAAATACTTGTCCCCTGTGGCCTTTGTGATATATTCTTTATGAGCATGGCAAGCACTGAGGATATAGTTTAATTTTTAGTGCTGTATCTATCTCCTTCTCAAGCAGTTCTTGAAAGTAAAAAACTAGAAAATAACCGAAGTTATGACATGCTTATTAGAAGGAAGAATAATTTTTGTCATTTTTTTGGTTTGACCCTACATAGTTATAGCCCTAAGCTGTTTTATAGTCAACATCCCACACTGCTGAATCATTTCAAATTGAGGAGCTTTGTTATTTTCCTACAGCACTTTCATACATACTTTATCTCATTGAGTCTCACTCTACCAGTCTGAGATATACAGGTTTTATAGTGAATATCTAATATTCACTTGATGGTTAAGGGAATTGAGGTTCAGTGAGATTAATATGTCTGCTCAGTGAATCACAGAGATAGTGATTGGCAAAACTTGGATCAAAGCCTGTTCTTATGAGTCATATTCGAAACCTCCTTTGAATTTATAGTAACCTTGATGTTTCTGTTACAGGGGCAAATACTGTGCAGTTAAGACAAAGACTTTTTCTAAAATGATACATTCTGAAGGTATTATTAAAAAATAAATACATTGGCTTTGTTTTTCATTAATTTTGGTATTTGAAGTGTGAGGAGAAAGAGCTGTTTATACAATATTTATTTATTTATTTATTTATTTGAGACGGAGTCTCGCTCTGTCGCCCAGACTGGAATGCAGTGGCCGGATATCAGCTCACTGCAAGCTCCGCCTCCCGGGTTTACGCCATTCTCCTGCCTCAGCCTCCCGAGTAGCTGGGACTACAGGCGCCCACCACCTCGCCCGGCTAGTTTTTTTTTTTTTTGTATTTTTTAGTAGAGACGGGGTTTCACCAGGTTAGCCAGGATGGTCTCGATCTCCTGACCTCGTGATCCGCCCGTCTCGGCCTCTCAAAGTGCTGGGATTACAGGCTTGAGCCACCGTGCCCGGCCTATACAATATTTAATTGAAGTAATGCTCTTGGTAGTTTCTGGAAAAACTACACTAAAAATTATAGTCATGCCCTACCTTCTAATATTGGCAAAAACTTGGAAATCAGATACAAGGACCTGGAGAAAGACAGTCATATAAACCACATTGGTTTTGGCTTAGAAAAATGACTGGGTAGTGAGAGATGATGGGCAAATATGTTTAACAGTTTGCTTCAAAGATTGGGAGTGTTGCCTTATGAGAAACTCTAATAATGTGTTAGTGTCGTCATACAAGGTCCCTTTGGGCCTGTCAGAGTCCTGCAACTGCGATGTAAAATTTCAGCCTTGCTGAGACAGTTCTCTAAAGTTCATCCTAAGGATTTATTTTTAATGAGAAATTATCCTGTGCTCTCTGCTCTTCACTGTAGACCTGACTTGCTCGGGAAAATCAGGAGGGAAGGGGCAGACGCTAATACTGCTGTTTTGAAAGGATCACTGCCAGGTTTAAGTTAGGCAGAGCCAAGCTCATTCTGGACTAGTCTTAGGGTAGATCATCCTTCATTGAATTGCCAAATAGCCCTTCATAATGCCAGGTTATTGTGCAGTTTGTTCCAGGATCAGGCTGCATTTGGGTCCTCCCATTCAGAAAAGAGCAAAAATTTCCCCTCTTTCCAGGCATAGCTTTAGTACTGTCTTAAGGGAGACCTTCAGATACTTGACTATTTCAAAATAACTTTTGTTGAAATTTAGGAATAATTTTAGGTAAATTATATCTACTGTGTAGGATGTCTTCTGATGCCTGAAGTCGTCCCATATTGTTATCCCAGAGTTGTGTACTTGATAGCTACTATGTCTGTAGTCTCAAATGGCAGATGCCGGAACCAAAAGCATTGTTTTTTTTGTTGTTGTTGTTTTTTGAGACGGAGTCTCGCTCTGTCACCCAGGCTGGAGTACAGTGGCATGATATCAGCTCAGTGCAACCTCCGCCTCCTGAGTTGAAGCAATTCCCCTGCCTCAGCCTCTGGAGTAGCTGATATTACAGGCGTGCATCACCACGCCCAGCTAATTTTGTATTTTTAGTGGAGATGGGGTTTCACCATGTTAGTCAGGCTGGTCTTGAACTCCTGACCTTGTGATCCACCCACCTCGGCCTCCCAAAGTGCTGGGATTACAGGCGTGAGCCACCGCGCCTGGCCTTACGTTTGCCCTCACTTATCTGATTATCATTTTAGGTAAAATTATTAAATTGAATTAAAGGAAATATTCACTTAAAGTTTTCTGATACCTACTAGCCACTCAGAAAAGTCAAAACTTTGCATTCCTTAGAAAAATAATTTTGGTGTACAGTTTTACCATACTCTCAACAATACTGGGTGTTGTATTTTTTTCTTTTGCTAATTTGGTAGGGAAAAATGGCACATTGTTAATTTCACTTGCATTTTCAAAATCACTATTCATTGTGGACATTTTTTCTAATGTTTAGAGGCCATTCATTTCCTTTTTGTATATGCATAGAATGTTTATGTTTTATTTATTAAGACTTTTTTTGTCTGATACATGTGTTTTGAAATTCATGCATGTTGTTGCATTTATCAGTATTTTCCCTTTTGATCCTGGGGTGATATTCCATTTTATGAATATGAAGAACATTGGGCTGTTTCCACTTTGGAGCTTATAGCAACTCAAGCTGCTAAGGCATTCCTTTTTATTTTTATTTTAAAATTTTTTTTGAGAAGGAGTCTTGCTCTTGTCATTCAGGCTGGAATGCAATGGCATGATCTTGGCTCACTGCAACCTCCACCTCCCGGGTTCAAGCGATTCTCCTGCCTCAGCCCTCCTGAGTAGCTGGGATTACAGGAGCCCGCCACCACACCTGGCTAAGTTTTGTATTTTTAGTAGAAACGGGGTTTCACCATGTTGACCAGGCTTGTTTCGAACTCCTGACCTTGTGATCTACCCACCTTGGCCTCCCAAAGTGCTGGGATTACAGGTGTGAGTCACAGTGCATGGCCTGCTATGGCATTCTTACACAACTCTTTTAAATGGACCTAGGTACTTTTCTTCTATGGGAAATTACCTACTCGCTATCATTTTGTCGAGGATTTCTGGATTTCCATTGAAGTCAGATAAAATACCCTATATATTTTAACACTTTGAAACTTAAGGAGATTTTCTTAATGGTCTAGCATACAGTATAATTTGGTAAATGTTCAGTATACACTTGAAAATAATGTATATTTTACAGTTGTTAAGAGTGTTCTATAAATGACATTTTGATTTACCAGTACTTTCTGATTTGGTTCTGACAGTATGTAGAGAAAATATTTAAGACAATTGTATTATAAATGGAGGAGGATAGAGATGTAAAGGGAAGTAAGGTTTCTACTCTACTCTGGAACTGGTAAAATGGAAACACCAGTGTCCTATGGTAAATTATGTATATATAATGTGATATCTACATTAACCACTAAGAAATGTGTAAATAGATACACTTGAAAACACTACAGTTAAATAAAAATGGAACTCTAAAAAAATGGTTATTCAGGGAACCTATAGGAAGGCAAGAAAAATAAAAACAAGGAAAATGAACATAAAACAACAACAAAAAAACCTGAGAGACGTAAGTCCTAACATGTGAATAATTGTATTGAATGTAAATTATCTAAATATATCAATAAAAAGGCAGATATTGATAAAATGGATTAAGAAATATTGTCTGTAGAAAAATCACTTTAATGATATAGGGAGGTTGAAAGTAAAAAGGAAGGGAAAAATACAACATGCAAACATTGATCGAAGAAAAGCAGAATAATCTCTATTAATATGAAATGAAGTAGACATCAGAGGAAAGAAAATTACCAGAGATGAGGTTTATTATATAATGGTAAAAGGGTCAATCCATCAAAAAGTTGCATACCCCTAAATGATAATGATTATGCCCCAAACAACAAAACTGCAAAATATGTGAAGTAAAAACTAGTAAAATAGAAAGGATAATCAGATGAATCACTATTCTAGTTGAAGACTTCAGAATTCAAAACTTCAAAAATTGGTAAAATGACTGGTCAGGATTTCAGTAAGGATACAGAAAAAACAACATCATCAACCAATAAGATGATAAACTGACTTTTATAGAACACTGTACACAACATCAGTAGAATATTCATTCTTTTCAAGCATCCGCAAAACATACTAAGTCAGAGCATACCCTGGGCAAGCAGACCTCAACAAATTCTGAAATCACATGTAGACTTCAATGGAATCAGACTAGAAATTAGTAACACAACTATAAAAGGAAAATCTCCAAAACCTCTGAAACTACATAATACACTTATATATAATGCCTGGGTCTAAGAGGAAGTCTCAAAGGAAGTAAAATTGTATATTGAACTGAATGAAAATGAAGATCTGTGGCACACAGTGTTGGGAATGAAATTTATAGCACTAAACTGTTTACACTGGAAAAGAGCAAAAGTCTCAAATGAATAATGTAAGCTGTCATCTAAAACCTAGGAAAAGAAAGGCAAAATAATCCCAAGGCAAGTAGAATGAATGAAAGAATAATAAGAGCCAAAATCATTGAAACTGAAAGCAGGAAACAATAGAGAAAATCAGTGAAATAGATTTTTCTCTTTAAAAGATTTATAAAATGGACAGACCTCCAACATGACTGACAAAGAAAAGGAAAGAATAAACAGATTATTGATATTAGGCATAAAACTAAAGCAGGGAATATCTATAGAGACACTATTGATATGAAAGGGATAATAAGAGAACACTATGAACAACTCTATATACATAAATTTGACAGAGTAAAAGACATTGGTTAATTCTCTGAAAAACACAAACTACCACAATTCACCCAACATGAAATGGATAATTTGAATAACCTGATGACTATGAAGGAAATTTAATTAATAATTTAAAAACTTCCCTCTAGGACTGGGCACAGTGGCACATAACTGTAATCGCAGCACTTTGGGAGGCGGAGGTGGGAGGATTGTTTGAGCCCAGGAGTTTGAGACCAGCCTTGGCAACATAGCGAGACCCCATCTCTAAAAGCAAACAAACAAACAAACAAACCAAAGAAACAAACTTCTTTCTAAAATCTTCAGGCTCAGGTGGGTTCACTGGAGAATGCTACCAAACATTTATAGAAGAATTAACACCAATTGTTACAGAAATCAGAAATGGAGGGTACGCTTTCCGATTCATTTTATGAAGTTAGTACCCTTAAGGTAAAGCCAGAAAAAATTAATATAGAAAAGGAAACTACAGATTAATATTCCTCATAAATATAGATGCAAAAATTTTAAAACAAAATCTTAAGTAGATTACAGTAATGTATAAAATGAATGTATGACCCAGTCAGGTTTATTTCAGGGATGTGTAAAGAAGAAAATCACATGATCATATCATTTGATGCAGAAAAAGCATTTGACAAAATCCAAAACACATTCATGATGTAAAAACAACAACAAAACTAATTCAGCTGGATAAAAAACGTATGTCAAAACCCTGTAGCTAGCTTTATATTTAGGGGTGAAAGTCCAGATGGTTTCCCCCTAAAATTAGGAGCAAAGCAAAAATATCTGCTCTCACAACTGTTATTCTATATAGTGCTGGAAGTTTTTTCCAGTGCATTAGCGTAAGGAAAGGAGATAAAGGACATGCAGAGTGGAAAGGAAGAAATACAACTGTGTTATTTGCAAATAACCTGATGATTGTCTATATTGAAAATCCTCAAGTATCCACTAGTAGGACTACTAAGTGAACCACCTAGTACTAGTAAGTGAGTGCAGCAAGATGGCAGGATATAAGATAACATATATCAATCAGTTGTTCTTCTGTATACTCACAATGAGTATGTAGATACAGAAATTTTAAATGTGGTATTATTTATGATTGCTTAACAAAAAGAAATACTTAGTTTAAACCTAAGAAAAATCTACAGAATTTGTATGCTGAAAACTACTAAATGCTGATGGATAAAATCATATATGTAAATAGATGGAGAGACATACTGTGTTTGTGGACTGGAAGACTCAACACAGTAAAGATACCAATTTTTCCCAGGTTTTTACAAAGATTTAATGAAATTCCTATACATTTCCAGCAAGATTTTTGTAGATACAAACAAGATTATTCTAAAATTTGTATTGAAAGGCAAAATAACTAGAATAGCTAAGACAAATTTTAAAGAAGAATAAATTGGAGAAATTAACTCATATAATTTCAAGACTTATTATATAGCTACAGCAATCAAGATGGCATGGTATTGGCAGAGGCTAGACTGTTAGATGAGTGGGACAGAATAGAGAACCCAGAAATAGATTCACAAAAATATTTGACAAAAATAATTCAACACATAGTGTCAGAACAATTGAACAGCCATAGACCAAAGAGAGAGCGAGAGTGAGCGTGAGAGAGAACATAGAGCTAACCTCCCATTTTATGCAAAAATTATTACATTTTATGCAAAATGGATTATAAACTTAAATGCAAAACTATACAAACTTCAAACCAATTAGAAAAAAAATAGGGGAAAATCTTTAGCATCTAAGCTTAGGCAGAGTTCTTAAATTTCCCTCCAAAAGTACTAACTTTCTTTCAATGTAAAAGAAAAAAATTGGTTGGCTGGACTTCATCAAAATTAAACACTTTTACTCTACAGAAGACTCTGCTGAGGATAAAAGATACAGTGGAGTGGGAGAAAATATTTGCAAACCACTTATTTATCTAGAATATATAAATACTTAAAAAAAACTCATCAGTAAAACAAACAAACAAAAAACAAAAGAAACAATGCAAGTAGGCAAATGAGCAAAAGACATGAAGAAACAATTCACCAAGGCAGATATACTGATGGCATATAAGCACATGAGAAGATATTCAACATCATTAGTCGTTGGAGGAATTAAACTTAAAGTCACTACTCTGCTATCAGAACAGTGACATCTAATGCTCGTGAGGTTGCTGGTAAGAATATAAAATAGTAAAATGTAAAATGGCATAGTCACTCTAGAAAACAATTTGGCAATTTCTTGAAAAATTAAGCAACAACTTCCATATGACCCTGCAGTTGCACTCCTGGGCATTTGTCCCAGAGAAATAAAAATAAATGATATGAAAATAAGTAGATTTCAGGCAGAAAACTATACAGGAGTGTTTATAATAGCTTCATTTATAATGGCCCCAAACTGGAAAACAACCTAGATGTTCTTTAACAGGTGAATTGTTAAATACCTGTGGTACATTTATATAATAGAATACTACTCAGCAATATAAAGGAAAGAACTATTGATATGTGTAACAAACTGGATAAATCTCTAGAGATTTATGCTGAGTGAAATAAGCTAATCAAAAAAGATTACATACTCCTTTCCATACTCCTAAAAAACTTAACTGTGTGTTAAAATAACTTAAAAAGTGTAACTGGATTGTTTGCAACTCAATGAATAAATGCTTGAAAGGATGGATACCTCATTAATTTCATTTTTGTAACATTCTTAAAATGACAAAATTATATATTACATATAAATGAATATGGAAATTATATAGAAATTGAGAAGAGGTTAGTGGTTCTTAGCAGTGAAGTAGGAAGTAGAGATGGAGAGCAGTGGATATGGCTATAAAAAGACAACTTGAGGGATCCTTGTAGTCTGGAAATGGGCATCTTGACTCTATCAATATCAATTTCCTGGATGTGAATATTGTACACAATATAGTTTCCTAAGATGTTTAAATTGGGGGGACTGGATAGAGTGCACATGGGGTCTGTCTCTGTTATTTCCTATAACTACATGTGGATCTATAATTAATTCTCTTATAATGAAAAATCTGAATAAAAATTGGTGACGAAGCAAATTTTATTCAGCTTTTAGTTTGCTTGTTTCCCTTCACCTGTATTCTTACATTATTTACCAGATGTAGATCCAATATTTATCCACTTTCTCTGTTTTTACATATTCTGTCTCTTTTTCTGAACATCTGAAGTTTAGTATGACAGATTTATTTATTCTTAGATTCTAAATTGGTCAGTTTCTGTACAGTTTCTGTTAATGATGGGGGTGAAGGCATAGATTATTTATATGAGTTTTCCCCAACCCTCACTTAACTATATAAAAGGCTATTTTTGTCTGTGTATGTATAGTAAATGTGATTTTGAGATGCTGGAAGAAGCCATGTGTCTTTAATAAAATATCCATTACATACATTTATATATCATAAAAATAATGTGTATAGCTCTCAGTTTATAAAGTACTTTGAGTCTCAGATTTTGTGCTTTTCCTGGCATTGACTTCCTTATATACATGGGAAGTTGCTTAGAAGCTATGTGCCTAGTTTTTTTTTTTGTGTGTAAAATCTTATACTGTACCTTCTGTTTAAGCCAGTACTTTCCATTATGAGAACTGTTAGCAATCTCTCACTGCCTTCATCTGTAACATGTTGGTATTATTTTAATTTACATTTTTAAATGCCACATTTTCCTATTAGCTCCTTAGAAATTGTTTCAGAGGCTCTATTCCTCTTGGCAAAATGAAACAGATTAAGTTATTTGTCTGGAAAATTTTAAACTTCCAAACTGTGAATTACCTTAGCAATTTAGAAGATTGACAAGTGTAAGTTAGGTCAGAAAAGACTTAAAAATTGGCAAGTGTGAAATTGGGTATATGAATAATAACTTTAGAAAACTACCAACTTTTGGAATAGTTCTTTGGAGAAAATGTAGAAAAACCCCATTTTGTTCATGGTAATAAAAGCAATGACTCTCCTTTCTCATCATATGCAGACCCTCAGTTAAGAATTTTTGGTGTCCTATTTTTTGGCAAATAATTTGGTTTATTTCTGTTCTCACATACCCTTAGTTGTAACTGGTATGTTAGGGACCACTGAAGAAAACGATGGGATTTGGGGGTGGTAGGGAGATGTAATTTTAATCTTAATGATTCTTTTTAAATAGTAAAATAACTTGCATCATATTTGTTTTATATTAAAAATGTTCTTGTCTACAAATTGATTAGATCATATTCTTTGAATAATTAGCCCATTAAGGTACACAATTATATGCAGATAATTCAGGTTAGGGTTTCCCTAACAAAAAGGATACTTATCTTAAAAGTGAAATACAAATTTTTTTCTAATGAATTAACCTTCATCATTGAGGAAGTCTGCATTTGTTGTTGTTGTTGTTCTAGCCAGGTAGGTAGGTTGTAATTTTAAGCAGTTTGGTTTGCTAAGTATGATTAAGAACCATTCCCTTTGAGGTTTACCCTTTCGCTTCTAAGGTACAACTGTTTATCATCTTGGGTCAAAGGTTATAAAAAGTAGTCATCAATTAAAGCTTTATTGGTTGTAATTGGTAATGCTATGAAAGGAGCCAGCCAAACTGGATCTGATAATAAAAGACTCTTTGTTAAAATATTTAATAAATTAACACTCTGTCTTGGAAAGGGGAAGCTAATTACAAAGGCCAAGATTGTTAATCGTAATGTTTACTTTCTTCAAAAGCACAGACTCAACTACTCCATAATCATCAAACATCAGATTTCTTTCTTTTCTTTTTTTAAAATTCTACAGACTCTGTTGGTTCCCGGAGGGGATGCTCTCCTATGGCTCATTCTTGGGTTATAGCAGCGGGAGGAAATGCCAAGACAAACATAGGTTATAAGGGAACCTTAAAAATAAACAGGGCTCTGTTAGAACATCAGACTGCCTCTGCTCTCTTCAAATAAGGGTCACAAGTTTATGTAGATTAATTCTGTAGGCTAATTGAGTGATAACAAGAATTAAGGCCTTTGGAAGTAATGATATTTTTAATGATAAATTATCTATCAAAGCAAGTATCCTTTCTCCATATACAGTTTTTTTGTGAGGTGTTTTGACAATGTTGTGGCTCTTGAAGTTTAGACGTTTTTCTTTTTAACTTTTGTGGGTATATACTAGGTGTATATATTTATGGGGTACAGGAGATGTTTTGATATAGGTGTGCCATGTGAAATAAGCACATTATGAATAATGGGGTATCCATTCTTTCAAGCATTTATTCATCGAGTTGCAAACAATCCAGTTACACTTTTTAAGTAATTTTAAAACATACAGTTAAGTTTTTTTTAAATTTTTATTTTCAGGTCTGGGGTACACATGCAGGTTTATTACATAGGTAAACTTGTGGTTTAGACATTTTTCAAAGCCCTAATACATATAAATGGAGCTGTGACACATACCATCATGACTCTGGAATGACCTTGCCATGGGAACACTGTGAATTGGCTATTACATCTGGGAATTCAGTGTTTCTAGATTTAAGCAATAGGGGGCATCTTGGGTTTGTTCTTTTCACATATTTTTGTAGTCTGATCTTTAGGGCAGTTCTAATGAAAGAAAATCCTGCTTTGAGCGTGCTGTGCAAATTAGCCATATGGTGAAGTGTAATATCCCGCTGAACATCATTATGGGGCTCTATGAAAAGTACTCCCCTTTTCACATGGAAGCAAATTAAAATGGTCCTTTCAGTTTTTTTTTTTTTTTTAAAAACTCTGTATAAACCTGTCTTCACTTGGATGCCGTGACAGTTAAAAGGGAGTTCCAGCTGCAGTCAGGGTGGTGAAATTACAGGCTTTCCCCAAGACCTAGTGGAAATATTGCTTCCTGTAGGCAGAGGCGGAAGAACAATGGTGTGTGCTTCTCTTCTTCCTTTCCCTTCCCTTGTTCTTTGTGTGGTTGTCCTTAGTTGCTTCTCAATCCAAGAGTTAATTTTCTGTTATTGTGACAGATGTGAAGAACTCAGCCCATTCTCCAATAGACCCCATACCAGTATCTACCAGGAAAGACCCAGTAGATAAAGAGCTGTTTAGCCAGATAATGGCATAGTAAATCTTAATGAAGAGAATATAAGGTCTGTCCCTTTCTGCCTGCTGTGTAGACATATTGCCCATATGAAGTAGTATTTCTCAGTATAAGTTTTTTTTCCCTGCAAAAATAAGGATGTAAGATGCCACTAATGTTAGAGGCATGGAGCTCAATAATCGTTTGAAATGTTCTGAATGTTCTGAATGTCTGTGTATATGATGAACATTGTCACATTTCATGAAGAAAAGGAAATCCCTTGGCAAGGTGTTTCATCTTGCCGTCTCTTTCTCTCCCAAGAATGGGTTCATGTGATTCTGACTTACTTGATTACTGGTGTACATTTGTAACCTACAGCAGCTAAAATTCAGCTTTGAGTTTTATTAGTAGTAAATTTTACTACTTTAATATGCAAAAACAAAAAGCCTTATTCATTTGCCCATACTGAGTGGCAATATTGTTTTTGTTTCCTATGTTTTTATCCAGACGAGTGTCTGGACACATGGAGAAGAATTCAAGGTTGTCACTTGTTTTTTATTTTTATTTTTAAACATTTATTCAGAGCCCATGTTAGTTCCAGCATTTGTATGGTGACAGTTTGTAGCATGTGTTTGAAGAAAAGGAGCTGGAACACTGTTGTGGAGTAAAAGTGGATCATGCTAAATTATGTTGCTGGAGAAAAGATTTTTGTATGCAAAGTTCAATGAAAAGAGTATATACAATATGACCCTATTTATATGTGTGTATATGTTCATTATATGTGAAATATCTATCTATTTAGAATAGGGCAAAATCTGTAAGGATATTAGATCTTAGTGAATGGGCTAAATGCAAACCGCAAACAAAGCCTGAAAGAAAGTATGATCTAGAAAGAGGTCGTCTTGCTTAAAATAGAGTTGGGAAAACAAAACAATAGAAAACAAAATGAGATCTGAGAAAATGTATCGAATAGGGAGTACATCAAAAAGTAAGCATTAGGAGATCATGAATGGCTTTCATTTTTTCTCCTTGCCCAATTTGTGTTATCTAATTTTTCTACAAGTCACATATTTTACTTTTGTAATTAATAATAACTTAAAAAGAGATAAACAATGTAGAAAACACAGCTATAAACAGAAGGTTAAAAAAAGGAAACTGTTTCCAACGTTGCCTGAGAAGTATGTTATTTTTGATAAAACCCAGTGCTAGGATTAATTATTAGACTTTGGGAATAGCAATGGCTTTTGGAGAATTTGACCATTTGCGCCCTTCCCCAGGTAGTACATAGGGTGTGATATAATATTAAATATTTAAATGAAATATGAATTTAGTAAATCAAGTACCCAGTGAATTGAAGAAGAGCTTAACAGGGCTTGGAGAATATTTTTTTCCTCTTGTTTGGCAATTAAGTAAATACAGGATATGTGCTGTGATTATTTAGCCCTTCTTATATTGTTTCTTTTTAACTAAATGATAAAAAAAAATTGTTGTGGAGATTTCTTTATAATATTACAGTCTTTAGGTTAAATTTCAGATGGTATATATGTATTCAATATAAAAAAACATTAAACTGGCTGGATGCAGTGGCTTACGCCTGTAATCCCAGCACTTTGGGAGGCCGAGGCAGGTGGATCACAAGGTCACGAGATTGAGACCATCCTGGCTAACATGGTGAAACCCTGTCTCTACTGAAAATACAAAAAGTTAGCCGGGTGTGGTGGCATGCACCTGTAGTCCCAGCTACTTGGGAGGATGAGGCAGGAGAATCGCTTGAACCCGGGAGGCGGAGATTGCAGTGAGCCGAGATCCCACCCCTGCACTCCAGCCTGGGTGACAGAGCGAGACTCCATCTAAAAAAAAAAAAAAAAAAAAAAAAAAAAAAAAAAAAAAGTTAAACAAAGCCTTGTTTGTCTTCTATGTCTGTCTTTCTTAACTCTTACCAACATACTTTAGATGCATAAAAATCTGAAAAGTTACACCATTCATAGGTAAGGCTGATGATTAACATTTTCTCTGAATTTAAGTAAAATTTTCTCTGTTGGGCCAATTGAATGGATTGAGAAATCTAGCTGTTAGGTGATGTGATTTGCTGTTATAAACAGAGAAAATTGTAAGTCAGAAGACATTTTATACCTTTCCCACTGTATGCCTTCTAGCTTGAAAATAGGATCCTGAATGTATAAGTACATTAGCCAGCGTCTTAGTCCATTTGTGCTGCTATAACAAAATTCCACAGACTGGGTAATTTATAAACAATAGAGACTTATTTCTTAGGGTTCTGGAGGCTGAGACGCCCAAGATCAAGGCAATAACAGGTTCTTTTGTCTGGTGAAGGCTGCTGTTTACTTCCAGATGACAACTTACTACCTTATCCTCCAGAGGGAGGGAATGGAGGGGAGGAACTCTTCTGCCCACATGGCAGAAGAGATGGGCGGGTGCAAACCCACTCCCTCAAACTCTTTTATAGGGGCCCAATTCCATTCATGAGGGCCCTACCCTCATCACTTAATCACCTCTTAAAGGCCGCATCTCTTATTACTATGTTGGTGGTTAAGTTTCAACATGTTAATTTTGGGGGACACATTCAGACCATAGCAGTTGGAAACCCTTGTGGTGCGCGGATTTCCCATTTTAAGGCTCTCAGAGTGTGGGATAAGGGGAATTGGGGAATTGGGGATGACTGTACAGTTCATCCTGTGCTGGAGAATATTCAAAATAATAGTGCCATACAAGAGCACATATATGAAGATCCTGTATTACTCTGGTTTTTATTCAGTTTAAGAAATTCAGATTATTAAACACTGGGAACTGCGTGGTAGGAGAATATTTGCTCATATTTTATAAGCCAGTTGCTTGGTGGATGCTAAAATCAATTTGTAGATTGCCTTTGGCATGTCTTTGGACCTGGGCACATCAACCTATGAGTTACCACTTCCATAATGATGTTAGATCTATAGCCAGATAAATGGTGAATGGGCCAAATGCAAACCACAAACCAAACCTGAAAGCTCCTCTCATTCAAAATAGAGTAAATGGGAAAACAAAACACAACAAAACAAAATGATGTCTGAGAAAATATATTGACTAGAAAGGGTTAAAGAACATCATCCTAAAAATCCAGAGGAAACATGACACTAAAAGTGATTTTCTATAGGAATCAAAAGAAAATTCTTAAAAAGAATTGTCTCTATGAAATGAACAAAAAACTTTAAAAGAATAAATGGAGATCGAAAAATTACATGAGGAGATGAATAGGAATACTTACAAGTAAATGATTATTGCAGTAGGAGATGAAGGGCAAATATAAAAGTAAAGGGTTTTAAAAAATTATAGATTAATAATTTATTCACACTTTTAATCATTTATTGAAAATTGCATACCAGTTATGTGTCTGGCATTGTTGTAGGAGCTAGGAATACAACAATAAATAAGATAAACTGAGACTTTTTCTCATGGAGCTTGCATCCTAACAAGAGGAGACAGACAGTAAACAGTATCAGATGGAGATATGTGCTAACCAAAGAATTAAAAGGGTTATGTGTTAGGGAAAACTTTCCATTTTAAATCAAGTAGTAGAAAAGTCTTTTCTAGGTAGTTGATGTTCAAAGTTATATTTGAGTTATCAGAAAGAGCTATACATTTCCTCATGTTTGGACTTTTTTGCTAGGTTCTTTTGTGCTTTAATTCTACAAGCATTTCTTAGAGCCCTTTCTCTAAGGGCCTTGACTACTATCTCTCTGCCAATGATTATGATTCTCTTGAGCTATAGACCCAAATATGCCAGTTCCCGAATACTTGGTACTTGGAAGTCATCAATTAAATATGCCCAGTACAGAAGTCATCATTATTAATCGTCCCAAATATAGTCAGTTCTCATTATTCATGGTAGTTATGTTCTATAAAGTCACTGGAAACACTGAGTGAGCGAATACTGAGCCATTGTTTTTAGGAGAAATACAGGTTTAGTTTCCTGTGAGCTTCTGGTCACATTTTCATCAACCAATGAATGCATAACCTTGATTTATGAGTGTTTCTGTTTAAGGACATGTTATTTAATATATCTTGTTGATTCGTTAACATTGAACTCATAGCCAACAGCACTATACTCATGCCTGAGAGTTTATCTACCATGTGGGTTTTCTCTGTAAGGCACATCACAGTTTTCTTGAGCTTAGGAACACTAGACAGCACATAAGTACTATTGTTGGGGGCCATTTTAAACAGCAAAATCATCAACAAAAAATGCAGAAATGCAAAAAATGTGGCACTGGATAGACTATGAAAATGATATCCGTTTGCAATATGAAAACTAAAATAAGAAGGCAGAGCATTGCCTTGTTTAAACCTTAGCTAGAAACATGTGCATTAGGCAACTCAAATTTTTCGCCCCTCTGCACATGTCTGTTGAATGACTATGAAAGAACTATGAGTATTGCTTTTAGGTTTACAAATAAATTTTAGCATGTAGGCAAATTTGCAAATACAGAATCTGTGAATAATGATCTACTGTTTATTCTGTCTACTTATGTTCCCTCTCTCACAAATGAAAACACCATCAAACAAGTTACCCAGGTTAGAAACTTTCTGTCAACCTTCTTTCCTTCCTATTCTTTATCACCCATATCCAATTAAGTTCCTCCTAAATACACCTCAGAGACTGATCTTTTCAATTTTAATTTTTCCTTTTCTTTATTGTACTCTGCAATACAATTTCCAAAATATCTAAAATTCTTATGGCACTAGAGTACAAATACCTTAACATAATTTATGAAGCTTTCCTGCCTCATCTCTTGTCAGCCCTATACCTCACACCTCAAGTTCCAGCCATGGAGAACTTCTTTCAGATTCTTAGGATATGTGATGCTTTTTTTTCCATTCAGCCTCTTTGTCTCCTCCAGGAACATTTTTTTCCCTTTCTCTCTTTCTGGCTTATTCTTCTGACTCATTTGTCAATTAGAAGCATAAACGTCATTTTTTAAAGAAGCTTTCTTTGACACTTTCCCCACCCACCACACACACACACACACACACACACCCTACTTTAATCCATAGGATTTTATAGTTCATTTGAATATAATTGCTTGTTTGTCAGTCTTCCATAGTAGTCTATAAATTCAGTAAGTACAGGTACTGTTCTCAGTGTGCCAATCACATGGTAACCACTTAGTATATATTAAGTGACTTGGTTTTTGGTGAGATTGTGTGTATTAACACAAAACTTTTGGAGCAGTATAATACTAATGACATAAAGTAGGAAAAAATCCAAGTTTTACTTGCCTGCTTATTGTTTTATATCTATTTACTTATGTCTTCAGCAGCTTTTTAAAAAAATGTTAATGATTGAAAGAGCTTGGAGCTTAAGTGAAACCTCTGTAGTTCATCTAGTGACCTCTCTGTGAATAGACAGGCACTTCACCAATTACTCAACTGGACTGGTCAAACATCTACGTCTCAAATTCCACCTTTAAGTATTGAGTTGACAAAATTGGCAGATGGAATAGAATAACGAAAGGTGAATTTAGCAGCCACTAAGGAAACTCCAGCTCATTTTTGTAAATGAGAAGACCTGTTAGATAAATTGGTCTTTTCTTTTGTTTTTATTCTATTGAAGGAATACTTGAAAGGCAAAACTATACCCAGTTTAGAATTAAGTAGAAGTTCATGATTTGGTTTTTATATAGAATTTCATCTTATGTATTTTCTATCATGTATAACAAAAAATTAAATTAGTTTAGTATGGTATAATTAGAGAGAATGCTTTCTCTAAATTCTCTAGTAAGTGTGTCTTGGCTCCAAAGCATGTTGAATATGTAATGTCACACTATAATAATAAAGGTCCTTTAGGGCTGGTCACCTTAAAATAAAAAGCCCTAAGTGTGTACAGAACGTAATTAAGATTTAATAATACTACTATGCTGTGAAATGGTGACAAGTTGAGAATAACTTTAACAAACCAACTAGCAGTTTCCTCTTATTTCTCAAACGGAATCATTTGCCGCCTCATTAATGTATGGATGAAAAAAGCCTTGCATAGCTGTTCTAATGTTCGATTTCATTTTATAGGAAGGAAAAATTCGGGTGTACAGTTATAATCACTTTAGAACTTTAAAACTGTTGTTTTTAGGCTACACCAGGGTTCAACATACCATCCATGAACCAAATCCAGCGTGTTGCCTGTTTCTGAATGGCCTGTGAACTAAAAATGGTTTTTACATTTTTAAAATCAAAAGACAAGGAATATTTCATGACAGGTGAAAACTGTGCAAAATTATAATTTGTTTCCATAAACAAGGCTTTATTGGAACACTGCCATACTTGTTTATGTCTTGTTTATGGCTGCTTTTGCACTACAGCAGCAGAATTGAGTAGTTATCCACCAAGCCCTCATATATTAATATCCTGCCCTTTACAGAAAATGTTTGCCAACCCCTGAGCTACACTAGTGTCTTTACATGACTTAGTACCTTAAGTCAACTTTCCCAATTTTTTAGGACCAGTTTGGGAATGTAACAAATAAATCATCTTGAATAAAGTTCTTCAATTTTTCAGGAAGGCAGAGGAAAACTAAACTAGGTATTGCATGGCATTTATACTTTTTTTTAGGTGGGCAGGGCTTTTACTTTAATCATGGATTTTGTCTTATTTATTTTTAAAATAAGCACTTGCATGAGATACTGTTCTAAAAGCTTTATAACTCCTCTAAATCCTCATTACAACCGTATGATGTTGGCATCTCTACAAATGAGAAAACCGTGGCACACCTATTAGTGAAAGTTAAATAGTGGAACTTAAAATAGTGGTAGGAAGTTATACAGCTATTTATAGCAGTTGTACGGCTAGTAAGGGGCAGAGTCACTATTCAAATGTAATAGTTTCTGGTTTCAAAGTCAGTTTTCTTTACCACTGGTATTCTCTCTTTCCATTTTTACTCTTATTTATTTAGAAAAGCTTTGGATTAAGAGTAGAATTCAGGGCTGGGCGTGGTGGCTCACGCCTGTAATCCCAGCACTTTGGGAGGCTGGGGTGGGCAGATCACAAGGTCAACAGATCGAGACCATCCTGCCCAATATGAGGAAATCCTGTTTCTCCTAAAAATACAAAAATTAGCTGGGCGTGGTGGCGCACACCTGTAGTCCCAGCTACTCAGGAGGCTGAGGCAGGAGAATCTCTTGAACCCAGGAGGCAGAGGTTGCAGTGAGCCAAGATTGTGCCACTGCACTCCAGCCTGGTGACAGAGTGAGATTCTGTCTCAAAAAAAAAAAAAAAAAAGAAGAAGAATTCAGTAATAAGTGGGGTGTGATAATCTAAACATGCTGAGTTTGTATTAGTTTCCTAGAGCTGCTGTCACAAGGCCCCATAAACTGAGTGGTTTAAAACAACAGAAATGTGTTCTATCCCAGTTTTGGAGGCTAGAATTCCAAAATCAAGGCATCGGAAGGACCATTTTCTCTCTGAGACTGGGTAGAATCTTTTGTTGTGTTTTTCTAGCGCCTGCTGGTGATCAACAATCTCTGATGTTCCCTGGCTTGCAGCTGCATCACTCTATTCTCTGCCTCTGTCATCGCATGGTGTTCTCCCCATGTGTCTCTGTATCTATTCTTTTCGGCTTTTCAGGACACCAGACATACTCTATTAAAGTCCCACCCTCCACTGATAGGATCACATCTTAATTTAACTAATGACATCTACAATGGCCCTATTTCCAAATACAGTTACATTCTGAAGTTCCATGAAGGACATGAATTTGGGGAGACCCAGTACACAACTCATAAGTCAGATATTATTCTGTAGAGCACTTCTCATTTTAAGCCCAGAAACCCTAAATTAAAAGTGGGAACTGTGCACCAAGAATCTTCATGCTTTTGTTTTTTGTTTTTCGGGTTTAATCCTGTGCTAGATTATACCCTAAGGGGGAATACTAATTTATTGTTCTCAATTCCTGCTTTTTTTCCTGCTTCCCATTGCCTCTTTGTTCAGGATTCATTTGAAAGCTGGTTTTTATTCTGGACATTTTTCTTCTGGAATGTTCTGTAGCTTTTTTAAGGAAAATTTTTCTTACCTGTTATCATAACTTATGGAAAGGTTGGTTTCCCTTCATTCTTATGAATTTGAGACAGTAGATTCAGAAACCAGCTTTGGTGTGCTGGTGATTAAGTTCTGGTAGTTTCCTTATAAGGATATTTTGTATACACCCTTACAGGTTTGTAAGTCAGGTTCAATAAATGGTAATAGTTATTTTTATTTTCTATTGTTATCATCAATGTTAAAATAGCAGATTTTGAGAAATGTGATACTACCTCAAATTCCAGACCTGGGACCTTGTCTTTTCCCTTGAAATATAAGAGTAATTGGTCCAATTGTGTCAACCCATTTTCTTTTCTTTATTTTACAGGGTGCCCGGGAAACATTTGAGAATTACTACCGAAAACAGAGGCGAAAACAGGCTCGTTTGGTACTTCAACCTCCATCTAACATGGTAGGATTACCATTTTCACTTTTCTCACATTTTTACTTTTCCTCCTTGATGTCTTTTGATGCTTGTGTGTGTGTGTGTGTGTGTGTGTATACACTGTCATTCTGAGACCACTTTTGGTGGATGTGACTTGCAGTAAGAAAACATTATTCATTGATTGCTGTGTGTCAGGCACTGTTCTAAGTACTGGATGTGTGCTGCTGTATTTCCTCTTCATTGGTAGATAATATTATTATTTTTACCTTATCAGATGTCATGTAGGGAGCTGAGCCTTAAGAGATTAAGTGACTGATTTTAACTTAGTCTTAATGTTACAAAACACAAACAGTAACTTCTTCTTCTTTGCTTTGTTGCAGCATGAAACTTTAGATGGCTACAGGAAGTATTTTAATCAAATTGTAGGGTAGGTATATATATATATATATATATATATATATTTATTTATTTATTTATTGAAATTTATACTCTTTCCATACATAGATTTGTGAGTGTTGGAAAAATAAATGAGGTTTTCCTTAGTAAATTCTTTTCATTTTTTTTTTAATCCTTAAGACAAGATTTGTTTTTGATTTTCTAATGATTTAAAAGGAATATCCTGCTGGTTTCAACATTATGTTGCTGGAGGGCATTTTTGTGGATAAAGTGAGAAAAACATTGAATTGTAATCTTATTACACTTGATGTTTTGTTTCTTTGTTTTTGGTAGATGGAACCAAATAATCAGCAAAAGTTGGCAAACTTTTCCCAAAACGGCCAGATAGTAAAATATTTTAGGCTTAGTAGGCCATATGATCTCTGTCACAACTGATTAGCTCTGTTGTTACAGTGCAAAAGTAGCTGTAGACGATACATAAATGATAAGCATGGCTATGTACCAATAAAACAATCTTTATAAAACAGGCAGTGGGCTAGGTTTATCCCATAGGCTATATAGTTTGCCACCCTCTTCTAGAATATATATAGTGGTATGGAATTGCATTTCCCAAATAAACATCCCAATACAGGCATCTTGTTCTAATTGCAAAATAATGACTTTGCAGTTAAAAGAAAAGGAAATAACTTGGATTCTTCATCAGGTTTATTTTTTTCAGATTTAAATTGTTTCAATGTAATTAGTTATTAAAATATATCATAAAAATTCCCTAATAAAGACTTTTTTTCATTAATATGAACATTTAGACAAGACAATGAAAGCTACATTTTAAATGCATAATAACAAAAAGCCACAACAAGATTGTTCAAACATAACTTCGCATTTTTGAAACCTTTATACAATGCCTTTTCAGCACTTTGGTGACAGAGTCCACATGAAGGGAATTATTTTGATATTTTGTGCATTGGATTCTTAAAAGATATATATAAAGAATACATAATATATATGATGTATATATTAGCTTTTGTGATCTCTTTAAAATTTGTTTTTTTGAAATGTATTGATAGCTGGGTATTTTCTTAATAAAACAAAATTTGCCTCCATTACCTCTACACATTTTCCTCCCTTTTAAACTACTGGATATCATTGTTAACATTTAATAGAAATTTAATAGAAATGTAACTCTAATCTCTCTAGGAGTGGTTATGAAGATATCATGATCACAGACATAATTTTTAATCCAAGTAGCCTGATTTCATTTATGATACTGAATAACTTTCTTCAAGAAAGAAATGACCACTAACTTTGCCTTTGATGGTATCTCTTAATGCTTGTCAAACCCCAGAGAGAGTAATAAAATTGTAATTTCTGACAGCTGTGCTTTCTTTTTTCCTCAATCTTAGCTTTTTTGTGGTTGAAGATCACATTTTACATACAACCCAGGGCTTAGTAAATAGAGCCTACATTGATGAACTGTGGGAAATGGCACTTTCAAAAACGATCGCAGCACTCCGTACCCACTCGGTATGTAAGAAGCCCAAGGGAACTTGTTATTTAGAGCTGATTATCTATATACTATTCAGTGTTTTACCGCTTTAAAATCAACATATGTGTGTCTTTGGAATCACTCACTTGGAATTATATATGTCCTTCAAAGACATAGAAGTAGCTCCTTCAGATTATCACATTTTCTACCACTGAACTCACTTTTATAGAAGCCCTTTGCAATAAGAAAATAGCAGATAACGTCTATTGATTATTCTCTCTATGTGTCAGATGTTGTTCTGTTTACTTCATATATACTCTCTTATTTCATCCTCACTAAACCCTAGAAAGGTAGGTATTATTATTATTATTATATTTACCTTATAGTCTGGGAAATTGAACCTCAGCGAGGTTAGGTAACCAGCCTAGTGCCATACAGTAAGAAGTAGAAGTCGGATTGAAACCCAGATGGTCTGACTCTAGAGCCCACGTTCTTAGCCACTACACCATTTTGCCTGCTATAGTGCCTATTAATATTATAAACACTGATTTGGAGTTCACAGTTCTACTCTTACCTTTTGAAAAAAAATGTTTATAACATATTAAGTGGCCCAATTTTATGTTCCCATGATGTATTGATACATTTTAATGCGGCATATATTTTTGGTGATAATCCACTTTATTTCAGGTGGAGAATGCTGGCTATGAATTCCCTTCCCTCCCTCCCTCCCTCCCTCCCTCCCTCCCTCCCTCCCTCCCTCCCTCCCTCCCTTCCTTCCTTCCTTCCTTCCTTCCTTCCTTCCTTCCTTCAATTCTTAAAGATTGATTATGCTTTGGCAGTGGGAATGTGACAATGAACAAGATAGATAGTCTTTGCTCTCAGAGTTATATTTTGATTGGAAGAGATATCCAATAAACATTGTAACAAGAATGTCAGACAGTGATCATGCAATGCAGACAGTGAAAATAAAATGACAGATTAGGAAACAGGGTGTTTGCTTTTTGAAGTGGCATTCTGAGATTAGAATATCAATGAGTCACCATTTATGCAAAGAAGACCAATTAAATGATCATTTTAGTCCTAAAGAACGGTAGTGCAAGGGCTCTTATCTCAACATGTTTGAGGAATAATAGTGAGGAGTAAATGACGGAAGATAATTTAACATTAAAACAATTTTTTTAAGTGACTGTAGTATCCATCTACTTGTGCTAGCGAGACAGAGTGTTGGTGCCACAAATGCTGACTGTATTTCATAACACTATTTATTAGTAGCACCCAGCAAACAAAATAAGAACAACCCAAACATCAAATTGAATCTCAAAAACACTGTGTCTATGTGACTACATTCTTTATCAAATGTTTCTATATTTTCTAGCATTATATATGGCTATTTAAAATGACTCTTTACTTTTTCTGATTAAATTATTAGTGTAAATTGAAACATTTTGAAAGATTCGATATTTCATGTATTAATATGTGCAGCATTCTCAGTGCTGATTTTGAAACATAAGATCTTGCATAATCTACTTCACTTAGTAAATTTAGCAATATATTAAAAGATTTAATATGCCTAGTATAAAGGAGAGTTCATTTCAGGAATAGTTCAATATTAAAAGATCTGCTAATGATTGTTAATGATAATATGATAATACTGAAAAAAGTATTTTTAAGATTCAACTATACTAATCAACCTAGTCCTTCAGCCCAAAATATGGACAAACAGCCAAGAGTCATAAAATATTTGAAGAAAACCAATTATATCACATGGAAGACCACAATAAACAAGTAGAATAGCCATTCTTTAGCAAATACAAATTACGGGCTAGAAGAAAAATTTACAAAGTAATATTTATGATTTTAGGGATGTAGAAGACTAGGTTATTAGTACCAATCCCTCAGCTGGAAACAATTGGAAATGCTGCATTTTATATATAACATATAAGATATTCATTTAAGTCTTAAAGTACTTAGTAAGGATAGTAAGGAATTGCTCAGCTAAATCAAAGGGAAATGAGTAGATAGATAGGTTAAATACTCAAGCTGCCTTTTTCCTGAAGTCACTTCTTAGCCCAGAGTTCATAACTCAAACTTGGATTTGCACAGCCTCTTGGGCCTATTCAAGATGGAGAGTCTAATGCGCTGCCCTTCCCCCATTAAGCTGGAAAGGGCTATTCCTTTCAGGATAAGGGTGAACCAGAAGTAGAAGAAAAAACAGTCAAAATTCTTCCGTCAAAGAAATCTCCTATCTAGGCAGTTTTATCTTCAATTTTGTTCTTACATAAATACTCGGAGAATAGACGTGAGGAAATGCCAATTCATCTTAATTTTTTTGCGTTATTTTTTTTCTTTTCTCAACCCTGCTTCTTCTGTACCAACTCCTTTTATAATGCGTATATGATCTTGATAATGAAACCAGATGAGAGTAGTATAAGACCTTGTAAATGCATAAATATAGATCAGACTTATTTATAAATATAAATCAGGAATCTTAAAATATTAAAAAACAGAATCCAGCCATTTACAACAAACAATATATTTGGTTGAGTTTCTAGTAGCAAATGCTAGCTTAGATCAATGTTACAAAGTCTGTTAATATAATGCACATAATTGTAGATTAAAAAACAAAAAATATATAGTCATTTCAGTAGATACAGAAAAGTAATTAATAAAACACACAATAAACTTATGGTAAAATTTCTTAGTAAATTAGAAACTGGAGAGAATTTCCTTAAACTAATAAAAGCAGTCCTCCAAAATGTATTAAAGATAGTCAAGACTCCTGTCGAGAAATTCTAAAATGTCATTCAGAAATTAAAATGGGTTAAAGAAGACCTAAGTAGAATTGAGAGCTATACCATGTTCATTGATTGGAAGAGTTATTATTATAAAGATATCAGCACTTTCAAAATTGACCTATAGATTTAATTTAGTGTCAATCAAATTTCAATAGTTTTATTATAGGGAAGATGGCTGTCTTACAACCTAATTATAATATTTCAAACTAGTACAAAAGCCAAGAGCAAGTGAGAGATTCCTTAAGACTGAGAATAATGTATTTGTATACCAAGACAATTGAAAAATCATATTAAGATCCTCTGCTATTGTCATTGGATAGATAATGGACCTTCAAACAGTGTCACATGTATATGGATCCTTGGGATATGTATTAGGTGGCATAGAAGGTCTGTGGATAGAAGTCAGACTTAAATGAATAGCAGTGGGACAGCTGACTGTCATGATGAAGGAAAATATACACCAAAGATTGAATTTCAGGTGGATAAAATACGAAAATGTGAAAGCCAAAACCATTCATCTTTTAGAAGATAATATGATAAATTATCTTTATGATTCAGGATATGGAAGGAGTTCTTAACTGAAAACTAAAAGCACTATCCATAAAGGAAAAGATTCAGACACAAAACATCAAACTACATTAAAATTATAAGAATAAAACCTCACAAAATCTAGTAGAAAAATATGCCACATAGTGAAAAATGGTATTTGTATATACCAACACAAACTAATATAGAATATATGAAGAATTCCTACCAAATCATTACAATAAAGATAGACATCTCAAATGAGAAAAAATGAGCAAAGGACAAACATTTTATGAAAGAAGGAATCCACCTAGCTGGGAAAACATGCAAATTAGAACCAAATGAGGTAACATTATTCAAGAATTAACAGTACTAATGTTGATAAAGATTTGGAGCAATAGAAACTCCGATACACTACTAAGGGAGTAAGTTTAAATTGATAAGACACCTTGCAAAAGTGTAATATCTTATAAACTTAAAGATCCCCATGTATCAACTTTTCTCTAACTATATTCTCTTCAGTAATTTGCCATAATACACCATAATAAAAATGTAAGAATATCTTTCCAGCATTGTTGGATTTTAAAATGAGAAATGACTTAAATGTCCATCAATAGTAAAATAGATAATCTGGGTTAAACTCAAACATTGGATACTATAGAGCCTGAAAATAACCAAAGTATAGCTATATACAATAGCATTCATGAATTTCACAAATATAATGTTAAATGAAAGAAGCGAGAAAGAAAATTATACATATGGCTTATTTCCACTCATAATGTTGAGAGAGAAAATATTGATTAAGTCTCAGTATTTAGGTGGATACAAATTAAGGACAATATAGGAGAATGAAAAGGCTAGCTACAGATTGAGAGAAATCTTTGCAGATCACATATCTGATGAAGGACTGGTGTTCAAAATGTACAGTGAACTCTTAAACAAGAAAACAAGGCCAGGCATGGTGGCTCATGCCTGTAACGCCAGCACTTTGGGAGGCCAAAGCAGGAAGATCACTTGATCCCAGGAGTTTGAAACTAGTCTGGGCAACGTAGTGAGATACCGTCCACAAAAAAATTAAAAAATTAACCAGACATGGTGGCATGTGCCTGTGGTCCCAGCTACTCAGGAGCGTGAAGTGGGAGGATCTCTTGATCCCAGGAACCTGAGGCTGTAGTGAGCCATGGTCATTCCACTGCACTCCAAACTGGGAGACAGAGTGAGACCCTGTCTCAAAAAAAAACAAAAAAACCAAAAAAAACATACTCATCATCCTGTGTCATCAAGGAAATCCGGAACACTAACAACACCAAATGCCTGAGAGAATGTGCAGCATCAGGAATTCTCATTCATTGCTAGTGGGAATGGAAACGGTACAGCCAGCTTTGAGGACAGTTTGACAGTTTTTTACAAAACTAAACATCGTCTTACTATATAATCTAGCAGGTGTATGCCTAGGAGTTTTTCCAAATAAATTGAAAACTAAAACCTTCACACAGATGTGTATAGCAGCTTGTTTATAACTGCCAAAACATGGAAGCAACCATGTTTGTCAGTGGGTGAATGGAGGAACAAACTGTGGTACATTCATATAATGGAATATTATTCAGTGATATAAAGAAATGAGCTATCAATCCATGAAAACACACAGAGGAACCTTAAATGCATATTGCTAAATGAAAGAAGCCAATCTGAAAAGGCTACATTCTATATGATCCCAACTGTATGACATTCTGGAAAAGGCAAAACTATGGAGAAAAGAAAACTATCCCTGTTGCCTGGGAGTTGGGAGAGGGAGGGATGGGATGAATAGGCAGAGCACAGGGTACTTGGGGGACAGCAAAACAGTTCTCAATGATAATATAATGGTGGAACATATTTATGTATGTGAAATCCCATAGAATATATAACACAGAGTAAACCCTAATGTAAACTCTGAGTTTTGTTTAGTAATATTGTGTTGGTATTGGCTCATCAGTTATAACAATTGTAGCACACTACAATTATTACATAATATTTCAAACTAGTACAAAAGCCAAGAGCAAGTGAGAGATTCCTTAAGATATCCAAGATATTATAACAGGGCAGAAATGATGGAAGCAAGCCAAAGGATGGTATGAATCCAAAATAAAAATTGGCCTCTTAGAAGTTTATGATGATAAGAATTGAGATATTCAGAGATTAAATGGATAAGACCATATATTATGCTGATTAAGAAGATAAAGTCAAATGCATACCCCAAAATACAGAGAGCAAAGACACAGAAATAGGAAGGGAAAGTTAAGAAACAAGGATAGCTGGTGTAGACTTTTGGTTGTATTTAATAGAGATTTAGAAAGGAAAGACAGTGACGAAAGAGGGTACTGTAGTAATAAAATAAAAGAAGGGGAAATTCCAGTGTAGTGAAAAGAGCAGATTCTTAAAGTTGGAAGGATACATTGAGTGTCAAACAGGGTAAATGACAGGAGACAATTTTTTTATATTGGAAATTTTATATTTTAGTGAGAGGGCAAAATAAAAGCATTTTTAAACGTGAGGATTCAAAGTTTACTCTTTACCCATCCTATATTTATATTTATTTTTATTTTTGATATATAATCTTGCTTTGTTGCCTGGGGTAGGGTGCAGTGGTGCAATCTCTGCTCACTGCAACCTCTGCCTCCTGGGTTCAAACAATTCTCGTGCCTCAGCCTCATGAGTAGCTGGGACCACAGGCATATGCCACCATGCCCAGCTAAGTTTCGTAGTTTTAGTGAGGATAAGGTTTCTCCATAATGGCCAGGCTGGCCTGGAGTTTCTGACCTCAGGTGATCCGCCAGCCTTGGCATTCCAAAGAGCCAGGATTACAGGCATGAGCCACCACGCCCAGCCTCTTTACCTATCCTATCTTTAAGAGCTTCTTATTCAAAAAATAAAAACAAAATGCAAAATATCAGATGAGATAGGATTAAATAAAATGTATGCCAAAATTAGTACAATTCATAGATAAATCTAAATAATGTATTATTATTTGTAATTAATGCTATTAATTCCTACAAAAGGAGAGACATCATGTTTAAGTTTTTTTAGGCCAAGCGTGGTGGCTCATGCCTGTTATTTCAGTACTTTGGGAGGCCAAGGCAAGTGGATTGCTTGAGCCCAGTAGTTTGAGACCAGCATGGGCAACATAATGAAACCCCATCTCTACAAAAAACAAAAAAAATTAACCAGGTGTGGTGGCTTGTGCCTATAGCCCCAGCTACTTGGGGGTGCTGAGGTGAGAGGATTGCTTGAACCCAGGGGGTCGAGGCTGCAGTGAGCTGTGATCCTGCCACTGCACTCCAGGCTGGGTGACAGAGTGAAACCCTGTGAGGGGGGAAAAAAGTGTTTTGTTGTTGTTGTTGTTGTTGTTGTTTTAATGAAGACTCCAAATTTTACTTTCAGTAAATAATGGGCAAAAAGGATATAATTTATTAACCACGAAAAGATAATTAAACAGAGCTGACCCAATAAAAACACTAATGGAAATTTTAAAAAGCGTACCGAAAAGTGGCTTGAGTAGGTTTGTAAATGTCAGTAATCCCAGGTTTATCAATCCGTTTGTGTTGCTAAAAGTAATACTTGAGACTGGGTAATTTGTAAAGAAAAGAGGTTTATTTTGCCCAAGGTTCTGCAGGCTGTACATGAAGTATAGTGCCAGCATTTGCTTCTGGTGAGGTCCTCAGGAAGCTTAGAGTCATGGTAAAAGGCAAAGGGGAGTTAGTGTGTCACATTGTGAGACAGGAGCAAGGGCAAGGGGTGGGTTTGCCGGGCTCCTTAAACAACTAACTCCCACATGAACTCATTACCTCAGGGGAGGGCAGTAGGCTATTCATGAGAGATCCAAACACCTCCTACTAGGTGCCACCTTCAACACTGGGGATCATATTTTAATGTAAGATTTGGAGGGGATGAATATCCAAACCATATCACTAGGAAATGACAAAGCATTAAAAAGTTTTATACTATGTTTATAGGAGATATTCATAAATTAAGATTAGCTGAAAAGATTGAAAATAAAGAAGGGGAAGCAGAAGTGGTGATATTCTACAAGGAAAGTAGAAATGAATTTGAAGATCTTAAAACAGGATAGGAGAGGGGTATTTTGTATTAATACTAGTTTTAATCTAATGAAAAGGTAATAGCCCATTTATAAGGAAGCATCAATATGTGTAAAACAAAAACTGTTAGTAATGGGAAGAGACACAGACAAGCTGCATAATTACGGGAGAATTCAAAACACCTGTTTCGCCGGGCGCGGTGGCTCACGCCTGTAATCCCAGCACTTTGGGAGGCCGAGGCGGGCGGATCACAAGGTCAGGAGATCGAGACCACGGTGAAACCCCATTTCTACTAAAAATACAAAAAATTAGCCGGGCGCGGTGGCGGGCGCCTGTAGTCCCAGCTGCTCAGGAGGCTGAGGCAGGAGAATGGCATGAACCCGGGAGGCGGAGCTTGCAGTGAGCCAAGATTGCGCCACTGCACTCCAGCCTGGGCGACAGAGCGAGACTCTGTCTCAAAAAAAAAAAAAAAAACAAAAACACCTGTTTCAGGACTTGAGCGATCAATGAGAGAGCAAGTAACAAAAATTATAATTAAAGAATTTGAATAACAAAATCAATGAACTTTTACAAAAATGACATACACATTTTTGTATCCTGCCCACAGAGTTTATTTTCCATGTCAGTTAACTTTTCTGATTTGTAGATATGAGGTTATACATGGACATTATTTGTAATTTTTATTTTCCTCTGTACTTATTGTCTCTTTTGTATTTCTTATATATTTTTTCTTTATGGTAAGGTTTTGATTTTTATTTATTTAATTTTTTAATTATACTTTAAGTTCTAGGGTACATGTGCACAACTTGCAGGTTTGTTACATATGTATACATGTGCCATGTAGGTGTGCTGCACCCATTAACTCGTCATTTACATTAGGTATATCTCCTAATGCTATCCCTCCCCCCTCCCTCCACCCCATAATAGGCCCCAGTATGTGATGTTCCCCTTCCTATGTCCAAGTGGTCTCATTGTTCAATTCCCACCTATGACTGAGAACATGCAGTGTTTGGTTTTCTTTGTCCTTGTAATAGTTTGCTGAGAATGATGGTTTCCAGCTTCATCCATGTCCCTGCAAAGGACATGAACTCATCCTTTTTTATGGCTGCATAGTATTTCATGGTGTATATGTGCCACATTTTCTTAATCCAGTCCTATCATTGATGGACATTTGGGTTGGTTCCAAGTCTTTGCTGTTGTGAATAGTGCCGCAATAAACATACGTGTGCATGTGTCTTTATAGTAGCACGATTTATAATCCTTTGGGTATATACCCAGTGATGGGATGGTTGGGTCAAATGATATTTCTAGTTCTAGATCCTTGAGGAATCGCCACACTGTTTTCCACAATAGTTGAACTAGTTTACAGTCCCAACAACAGTGTAAAAGTGTTCCTATTTCTCCACATCCTCTCCAGCACCTGTTTCCTGACTTTTTAATGATCACCATTCTAACTGGTGTGAGATGGTATCTCATTGTAGTTTTGATTTGCATTTTTCTGATGGCCAGTGATGATGAGCATTTTTTCATGTGTCTGTTGGCTACATAAATGTCTTCTTTTGAGAAGTGTCTGTTCATATCCTTTGCCCACTTTTTGATGTTTTTTTTTTTTTTTTCCTTGTAAATTTGATTGAATTCTTTGTAGATTCTGGATATTAGCCCTTTGTCAGATGAGGAAATTGCAAAAATTTTCTCCCATTCTGTAGGTTGCCCATTCACTCTGATGGTAGTTTCTTTTGCTGTGTAGAAGCTCTTAAGTTTGATTAGATCCCATTTGTCAATTTTGGCTTTTGTCGCCATTGCTTTTGGTGTTTTAGACATGAAGTCTTTGCCCATGCCTATGTCCTGAATGGTATTTCCTAGGTTGTCTTGTAGGGTTTTTATGATTTTAGGTCTAACATTTAAGTCTTTAATCCATCTTGATTCAATTTTTCTATAAGGTGTAAGGAAGTGATCCAGTTTCAGCTTTCTACATATGACTAGCCAGTTTTCCCAGCACCATTTATTAAATAGGGAATCCTTTCCCCATTGCTTGTTTTTCTCAGGTTTGTCAAAGAACAGATGGTTCTGGATGTGTGGTGTTTCTTCTGAGGGCTCTGTTCTGTTCCATTGGTCTATATCTCTGTTTTGGTACCAGTACCATGCTGTTTTGGTTACTGTAGCCTTGTAGTATAGTTTGAAGTCAGGTAGCGTGATGCCTCCAGCTTTGTTCTTTTGGCTTAGGATTTTCTTGGCAATGTGGGCTCTTTTTTGGTTCCATATGAACTTTAAAGTAGTTTTTTCCAATTATGTGAAGAAAGTCATTGGTAGCTTGATGGGGATGGCATTGAATCTGTAAATTATCTTGGGCAGTATGGGCATTTTCAGGATATTGATTCTTCCTATCCATGAGCATGGAATGTTCTTCCATTTGTTTGCGTCCTCTTTTATTTCGTTGAGCAGTGGTTTCTAGTTCTCCTTGAAGAGGTCCTTCACATCCCTTGTAAGTTGGATTCCTAGGTATTTTATTCTCTTTGAAGCAATTGTGAATGCGAGTTCAGTCATGATTTGGCTCTCTGTTTGTCTGTTATTGGGGTATAAGAATGCTTGTGATTTTTGCACATTGATTTTGTATCCCGAGACTTTGCTGAAGTTTCTTATCAGCTTAAGGAGATTTTGGGCTGAGACGATGGAGTTTTCTAAATATACAATCATGTCATCTGCAAACAGGGACAATTTGACTTCCTCTTTTCCTAACTGAATACCCTCTATTTCTTTCTCCTGCCTGATTGCCCTGACCAGAACTTCCAACACTATGTTGAACAGGAGTGGTGAGAGAGGGCATCCCTGTCTTGTGCCAGTTTTCAAAGGGAATGCTTCCAGTTTTTGCCCATTCAGTATGATATTGGCTGTGGGTCTCTTATAAATAGCTCTTATTGTTTTGAGATACGTCCCATCAATACCGAATTTATTGAGAGTTTTTAGCATGAAGGGCTGCTGAATTTTGTCAAAGGCCTTTTCTGCATCTATTGAGATAATCATGTGGTTTTTGTCTTTGGTTCTCTTTATATGCTGGATTACGTTTATTGATTTGCTTATGTTGTACCAGACTTGCATCCCAGGGATGAAGCCGACTTGATTATGGTGGATAAGCTTTTTGATGTGCTGCTGGATTCGGTTTGCCAGTATTTCATTGAGGATTTTTGCATCAATGTTCATCAGGGATATTGGTTTAAAATTCTCTCTCTTTTTTTTTTCTGCCAAGCTTTGTTATCAGGATGATGCAGGCTTCATAAAATGAGTTAGGGAGGATTCCCTCTTTTTCTATTGAATGGAATAGTTTCAGAAGGAATGATGCCATCTCCTCCTTGTACCTCTGGTAGAATTCGGCTGTTAATCTTTCTGGTCCTGGACTTTTGTTGGTTGGTAGACTATTAATTATTGCCTCAATTTCAGAGCCTGTGATTGGTCTATTCAGGGATTCAACTTCTTCCTGGTGTAGTCTTGGGAGGATGTATGTGTCCAGGAATTTATCCATTTCTTCTAGATTTTCTAGTTTATTTGCGTAGAGCCCTGTATTCTCTGATGGTAGTTTGTATTTCTGTGGGATCTGTGGTGATATCCCCTTTATCATTTTTTTTTGTGTCTATTTGATTCTTCTCTCTTTTCTTCTTTATTAGTCTTGCTAGCAGTCTATCAATTTTGTTGATCTTTTCAAAAAACCAGCTCCTGGATTCATTGATTTTTTTGAAGGGTTTTTTGTGTCTCTATCTCCTTCAGTTCTGTTCTGATCTTAGTTATTTCTTGCCCTCTGCTTGCTTTTGAATGTGTTTGCTCTTGCTTCTCTAGTTCTTTTAATTGTGATGTTAGGGTGTCAATTTTAGATCTTTCCTGCTTTCTCTTGTGGGCATTTAGTGCTATACATTTCCCTCTAGTAACTGCTTTAAATGTGTTATTTCTTATGTTGTTTAGAGTTATTTTCTCTGTATTATTTAATCAGTTTTGTCTAAGATTTGTTTATTTTATTGATTTTATTTTTAACTTGGTCTTTGTTTCATTTAATAAAGTCTTCCATATCATTTTTAATTTCATTAGTTTCTGTTTTTAATTTAATTTTATTCTCTCATTTACTTATGGTTCATTGGCTTTCCCCCGTAGTTTCATGAGTTCAGTGCTTAGTTTGTTTATTTTCATCTTTTGTGTTTTGTAATGTTTACATAGATATAAACTTATTTTGAAAATGGTTTTAGCCACATAACATAGTTTTTGATATGAAGTTTTTTATTGTTGTTCATTTTAAAATGTGTTAATTTGGTTTTCTTCTTTAACGAAAGAGTTATTTAGAAGTGCATTTTCAAATTCCTAAGTGTTGAAAATATAGATCATGGTTATTGAACTTGCTGTGTTCAGCTGTTCCCTGACTGAATCTGGTGTTACCTTGTACCAGGAAAGTGTTGAATGATTTCTAGGGAAAGAATTTACCAGGTAAATAATTTGCCAGATAAAGCATTAAACAATTAAATAAATAAAAATTTAATTTCATTTTACTATTAACATATTTTTCCTTCTTTGTCTTTCTTTTATTTACTTTAGTCTTACTGCTCTGATCCAAACCTTGTGTTAGATTTGAAGAATCTCATTGTGCTTTTTGCTGACACACTTCAGGTATGTGACTTCTGTTTACATATGCTCATCTAGATTAGTATTTCATCAGCTCTAAACCTTTTTCTTGACTGGGTCTGGTGGCTTTTGCCTGTAATCCTCACTGTTTGGAAGCCTGAGGTAGGAGAATTGCTTGAGTCCAGGAGTTCAAGACTAGCCTCAGAAATATAGTGAGACTCCACCTATACAAAAAATAAAAACATAAAAAATCAGCAGGGAGTGGTAGCACATTCCTGTAGTCCCAGATGGAGGTGAGAGGATTGCCTGAGCTTAGGAGTTCAAGCCTGTGGTGAGCTATGATCTCGCCATTGCACTCCTGCATGGGTGATAGAGACACTGTCTCAAAAAAAAAAAAAAAAATTTCTGGCTGGGCGTGGTAGCTCATGCCTGTAATCTCAGCACTTTGGGTGGCTGAGGCGGGCTGAGCGCTTGAGGTTAGGAGTTTGAGACCAGCCTGGCCAACATGGTGGATCCCTATCTTTAGTAAAAATGCAAAAATTAGCCAGGTGTGGTGGTAAGCACCTGTAATCCCAGCTACTTGGGAGGCTGAGGTAGCAGAATTTCTTGAACTTGGGAGGCGGAGGTTGCAGTGAGCTGAGATAGTGCCATTGCACTCCAGCCTGGGTGACAGAGTGAAACTTCGTCTTAAAACAAACAAACAAACAAACAAACAGAAGAAAAACAGCAACAACAAAAATGAACAAAGAAAAAAATCTACATAAGCTTGGATAACTTCCCTTTTAGTTTTAAGTTGAGTTTATTATTTTCCTAGGAACTAGGTATTTTTATGTCTTCATAGCATTTCCTGAGCTTTACCCTGAGCCATTATGTTTTCATATGTAGTTTCCACCTCCTTTTTTTCTCTCATATCAAATCAATTAATTGAACCACTGACTATATTAGTTTTTCACAATGTTTTTAATTCATATATGGCACTTGAGTTAGTCTGCAGTTTCTTTAACTACCATCTTGAATAATGATGGTTGATTTGAACCACATATTATATCTAACAGAATAGCATTAGAAGTGGATGAGATTCGAAGAATTTTTACTTTCTCTCCCTTCTGTGAACTCTTACTATAGGTATTAGGACTTATAGGAGGGGTTGTAGGGAGGACTTAGCCGATATTATGCCCTTTATATATAGATTTTAATTTTCATCTTTTTCTCACTGGCTTAAACATTTTACTGGGTATATTTAATTCTTAAGAGATAAATGCTAGATATTAGGTGTGAATGAAAGATTCTACCATCATGGTTTTATTTAATTTGCTATTCAAAGAATGTAATTTTTTTCAGTATCTTATCCCTCTCATTTTGCCAAAAACAAAAAACAAAACAAAACAAAACAAAAAAAACCTCCTTCCTTAGAAACTGAAGTGATTTTCTTATTTTGTTTCAGGTGTATGGTTTCCCTGTAAATCAGCTTTTTGACATGCTGTTAGAAATCAGAGATCAATATAGTGAAACTCTGCTAAAGAAGTGGGCAGGTATTTTCAGGTGAGAAATTATCTGTAGTCATATGTGTATGTGTTCATGTGCATTAGTATGCATACATGTATTTATGCACAAAGGTTTTCAGATGTAGTAGGCAACAAGTGTATGTTGCTTATATTTTGTAGCTACTCTAGGTTATGATCCAGAATTCAAAGAAACTGTTAGAACGTCCAAAATTATGTTCCCAAGATATCCAGTCTCAGTGTATTAGTGTCTACTGTAGTGGGAAGTCACCAAACTCTGTTTTTCCTTTTTGTTTCCTTCGATAAATGTCAGATTCCTTGGTTCATGTCATTCAGATCATCTTGGTGTCATCTTCTTCTGATATTTGTTTTTCACTTTGAGGTTCATGCCTAGTCTACAACTTAATTATACTAAGAAGCATTTGAGCACTTAGGAATAATTTAGGCTTTTGGAAAATTGGTTTTGATGACTCACTCATGTTCTTCCTCATCATCTTCCCTCTCTACACACAGCAAAGGGGCATGTAATAGCCCAGCATTTGAAGCCTGTTATTTAAGTAGTTATTGCAACATGCATACAATAATAAGAAAGTTATTCTGTCACATCTGTCACTCACAGATGTCTTCTCGGACTGTGCTCTTGGCATATAACCCAGGTCAACTCATTTGACTTTTTTTCTCTTTTTATACCTTTACTCCCCTTTACTTTAAGTGATTATATTGCCTCTTGCAAGACCCCTTTCCCTGATCGGTTTGTCCTGTTTTCAAACTCTTACAGCTTTAAGATCTTACATTGTTCCTTTACTCTTATTCTTCATGGTTTATGAACATATCTCTATCATCACTTAGTCCAATTTATCTGTATATTAATATAAATATTTCTAAAACTTAGATTTAGCTAATGGTATAATTGTATTTAAGGGACTGTTACCTCTATAGGATATTTGAAAATTAATAACATGATATATCCATAGTCTTAGATGCTCTGATCTGATGCCTTCAGTGAGTCTTCTGTTTTGATTTTGGTAGTATGGTCCCTACTATTAGAAAATGCCCAGTTTATTTACGGAGAGAGAACCTATAGATTTTAAAAAAGTCATTCTTGACATAGAACAGTAGGTAAAGTAAATGAAATAGTTTGAATTTATTATGGAAGTTACTCTATTTGCAATTTTGAAAGTTAGAATAGAACATGATTTTAAAAACCTTACCAATGGGCCAGATGCAGTGGGTCATGCTTGTAATCCCAGCACTTTGGGAGCCAAGGTGGGAAGATGCCTTGAAGCCAGGAGTTTGCAACCATCCTGGACAACATAGCAAGAGTCCATCTCTACAAAAACTTAAAAAATTACCCCGGGGGTTGGTGAGCAACTGTAGTTTCAGCTACTTGGGAGGCTATGGTGGGAGGACTGCTTGAGCCCCAGAGTTTGAGGTTACAGTGAGCTGTGATCATGCCACTGAAATCCAGCCTGGGTGACAGAGCGAGACCCTGTCTCTAATAATAATAATAATAATAATAATAATAATAATGTACATTTATATATCATATTAAACCAAACAGAAAAATCTCTTTGCCTTTTCTAGAGCACACATTCTTTTGTTGTTTACTTCTTACTTACATTGATACGTTCTGTCCTATTTGTAAATCTCTAATCCTAAGACATATATTTATAATTGTGGTCCATTTGTTTCAGAGGATAGTTTTATTTTTGTCTTCTTTAAATCCAAAACCAAATAGCTATATTGTGGAAGGGATATAATAGGGACTGGGAAACGTTCATTTTGGGTTGTGTTATATATATTAAGGTTGGAGTTCATCAGAAAAGTATTTGTGATTAACCCACCTTCCCTCCCTTTCCCTCCCCTCCCCCACCCTGCCTTGTCTATCCTTCCATTTCCTTTGTCTGTCCTTCCATTTGTAGAAACATACTTGATTCTGACAACTATAGTCCTATACCAGTAACAAGTGAAGAGATGTACAAAAAGGTGGTAGGACAATTCCCATTTCAAGATATAGAACTGGAAAAGGTAAGGAATACTTTAAACTTCTCTGGTTGTTTTGGCATCCTCTTAAAAGCTTTCATTGGATCAGTTTCATTGAAAGCTGTGCCTTCAACTCAATGGGTTAGAACTCTAAAACAATTTCAAAGGATTCTTTTTTCTTTTTCTTTTTCTTTTCTTTTTTTTTTCACTTTAATCACCTTTCTGACAATGAAGGACTCTTTTTGGGGAAGACCAGAATTTCCTGATTTGGGAATCAGCAGATGGCTTTGGGTCCTATTACCTCTGAAGTGTTTGGAGGATTACTGTGGATGTTCTAATTCAGTTTGCACTTTGAAATACTTGTTTTTATTATAATTTAAAGACATTTTCCCCAGCAACATAAAATTTACCCTTTGTGATATACAATTCTGCTGATTTTGACAATGTATTGAGTTATGTATCCATTACCACAATGTTGATACCAAATAGGCCTATTATACAAAAAAAAAAATTTATTTAATGATGCCCCTTTGTAATTCCCTCCCTTAACCCAGCCCCAGGACACCAGAAAGCTGGGCTCTGTGCATCTACTTTTGCCTTTTTCAGAATGCCATGTAAATGGAATTGTATAGTATATAACTTCTTGAGACTAACTTCTTTGATATGACATAATGCTTTTGAGATTCATCCAAATTGTTGCATGTATCATTGTTCATTCCTTTTTATTTCTGAGTAGGTAACACAATTTGTTTATCTCTTTCCATGATGAAGGACATTTGAATTATTGTTTTATTAAAATTTATGTCTTTTTAATATCAGAAAACTTTGGGAGATATTTTCTTATATTTGAGGTTGTTAAGGAGACAATTCATAATGTAGAAGAATGTTCTCTTTGCAACCTAAATAATTTATAAATATCTTCAATGTTCCTTGGTTTGTGACTTGATTTCATTACTTCTTCCATTGACAGCAACCATTTCCAAAAAAGTTTCCTTTCTCTGAATTTGTGCCAAAAGTTTACAACCAAATTAAAGAATTTATCTACGCTTGTCTGAAGTTTTCAGAAGATCTTCATCTAAGGTATAATATAAAATAGTAGAAATGTAATCAATGTTAAGATTGTGACTTCATATATTTACATATTCTAAAAAACTTTTGATAGTCCCATCAGCTCTGATTTTGGAAACCTTAATAATTAGCTTTTCAATGCATAGCACTGCTATATTTATATAGTCATGATGAAAGGGAAGATTGGTAACTTTTGAATAATTTTGAAAATTTATATTATCTATCTTGCTCTTTATAGATTTGCATTTCAACACTTTCTATTAAAGATAATTTACCAGAAAATGGTAGACTGGATGCAGTGGCTCATTTTTGTAATCCCAGCACTTTGGGAGGCTGAGGCAGGAGGATCGCTTGAATCCAGGAGTTCAAGACCAGCCTGGGCCACATAGCAGGACCCCCATCTCTAAAGAAAAAAAAATAAGCAAAAAATACTAATTTTAACATTTTACTTAATGAAATGTTAAGGCCAAAAGGGGAGTATCAGATAAAATCCTTTGGAAACATTATTGCTCTACTCGTATATGTATGTTTTCTGTATATCCTAGAGTATAGGCTCCTTTGTTTCTTTATTCATGTATTGGTTTTTTCACCATACATTTTGGCTAATGTGTTATTTGGCAGCTGCTCCTCAGTATAGAAATAATTAAGATGATGAAAATGTGGTCCCTGTCTTCAAGGAGTACCTAGTCTAATTAAGAAGCTGAACAATTAATTAATAAGTGCTGGAGCAACATAGAAGCCAAGCCAAACACAAATGAGGATGTTTGTGTTTTTTACCCTGGGTTTCCATCCCCCATCTGCCTAGTCCCCACTTCATTAATATAAATGACCTTATATTAGATAATTGTCTGTAGGTTATGTTAGGTATATTATTGTAGATAAATCATTACAAGTTGATTGCAAAATTACTTTTTCTATCTTCTTTTGGAAGAAAGGTAATATGGTAAAGGAATAATATTAGTAATGGGATAATGTCAGATGCCTTTTTCTTGCCTGAATATGTTAAGTTTTTGCCTGAAAACTTCCTTTAATATTTTTCACATTTAAAATTTAAATAAAATATTTAACTCGGGGATTTTAGAAAAAGATGCCTTTTACTCTTCAGTTGGCATTTATCTTATATCGTGGAATATGTTTAGCTTATAACCTGGAGTGACAGATTGCTTTGTCAGTCATATCTGTTTTGTAGTGGAGGCTAACATGAAACATGAGAAAATTTGTATAAAACAATTATTTCTTTTACATGCAGGCTCTCAAAACAAGAGAAACCGCTGCATTCAGATTTTAATGCAGCTTTAAGAATAATTATTCTCTTAATTTTCTCTTTTACACTAGACAGAAGAGGCCAAAAAGCATTATGCACATTGACAAAATTTGTAATTGCATGAATTTTGAATACACAAAACTTTCTTTTTGAAAGAAAGATTTTTTAAAAATAGCAAACACATGGCATTTCTATGGTAAAATACTGTTCTAGCATTCATACTCATCTTAAAAAAATAGAATATATACGCACCCACATACATATATGAGAGATCCTGTTTCACATTATATCAGTAAAATTAGATGTTTGTAAAGAATTCAGGAGATAAAGAACAGCACAAAGAGGAACAATGTAAATGACCCAAAACTCTACCACATAGTAATAACACTTCTTATATGTTTTATTTTTTCTTTTAATCTTGCTTCCATGTGAATATGTGTACACGCACGGCATTTTTTAAAGCAAATTACTATGAAATACTTCTGTTTATGTCTACAGTATATAAGACTAGAAAGACTGTTGCTTCCTATGTAACAATGCAGGGGGAAAAAAAACGGAGAAGCTACAAAATTAAAACTTTTTTGGAACTCATCAGAGAGGCGAAGTCACCAGGAAACTAAGTAGTCTGAAAACCATGATGGGACTGGTCCCTCTAAGGGGATAGACTCCTGCACCTGTGGCAGAATAGGAAAGGTATAACTACCACACATGTGAGAAAGACAAAAACAACTAAAGTCTTAATGTATTGTTAACAGTATACTGTGAGCTAGCATTACAATATAGAACCTAGAAGAAAAGGTGAAAGAAATAGAACCAAGATCTGTAGGGCAATTTCAAATGGTAGATTAAAGTAGAAGACTGAGAGAACTGGGAATAATAAATACTTTAAAAGAAAGTGGCTGAGAGTATTCAAAAAAATAATGAAAGGCATCAAACAAGAAATTCAAGATTTTGAGAACCCCAATTCAGATAAATAATAGCAACAACAAGAAACAAACAAAAATATTTAAAGACATCATGTTCAAACTGGTGAAAATGAAAGGTAAAGAATGTTTAGAAGGCATTCCCAAAAGTAAAAATTACATGATAATATAATGATAAGAATTATAATAGACTTATTTTCTGAAACTATGCAAGCCAGAGGAAATGGAGTGACATCCTTAAAACACTCAAAGAAATAAAAAAAAATTTTAAAAAGCCAGAATTCTATAGACAGAAAAACAATTTTCAAAAATGAAGGCAAACTATATTTTTTTCAGCCAACAAAAGCTAGGAGAGTTTATTATAGTACTTTTTCTGACTTACAATAAATATTTGCTGCTGCTATTATTATTTTATTATTATTACCACAACTACCACTGGCACCCTGTTTGTTTGCCGAAATAATTGTGCTACCTGCTATGACTGACTCTTAGTGCGTCTCTTTCAGCTCAACTGAAATTGATGACATGATTCGTAAATCAACAAACCTGTTGCTGACCAGGACTCTAAGCAACTCTCTGCAGAATGTCATTAAAAGGAAGAATATTGGGCTTACTGAGGTAAACCTGCTCCTAATGAAGTCATCCAAGCCAATATGTGAACAGATGTCCTAAGCTCTGGGCCTTATGTCTGAATTCGTTATAACTTTCTACATGCCCTTCCTGATAGGCTCCTAATGGTGAAAGTGCAAAATGAAATCTCTTGTTCTTTTCTTTGGTCACCTTTGAAAAATTTATTCATTTTTTCTAGAACAGTTGTTTTTCTCTTTTATTGTTTTCACTAGCTTAACTGGTTTTCCTTTCTGAAGTTGTTAGAATACATTTCTATTACCTGCCATTGATTATATACAAATATTTTTGTTTGTAGAATATATTGAGCATCAGGTTCCAATCAAGTGAATGGCAGTTCATGTACAATGTAGAATATGAAATCACATTTTGCTTGCATCAGTTATCGATGCCAAGGATATTGCAATCATAGTTCTTGGTTAGTGTCAGACTAAGTCTTTATTTTTAAGATATCTCATGTGTATGAAAGGTAAATTACTCTTTATCAGCTTGTAATTTGTTTGCAAAAGGACTAGATATTTGGGATCAAGGAAATGTGCAGAAAAGGCAATAGTCACATTTCTGTGGAGGTTTATGGAATCTCAGAGGAGGGATATTTTACATATATTGAATGTAGTACCTTGGCAAACGAGATTTGGTCTATTGGTGTGTAGTTCTAAAATTTAGAAAGATGTGAAGTTCTCTCTCTTAGAAACTCAAGATTGCATAGTAACCTCAATCTGTTTTTCACTGGATGTTATAGTGCCTAAAATGAGAGGAGTTTAGAAGAATTTTTTTACAAGGAAAGGGAAAGGCTGTTTGCCATCTGTTTTACCTCTGGTGGTGCAGTTTGGAAGTCAGTTACTCTAGGAAAAAATTGACATTTAAAATGTACACTGTCAAGGATTATGGTGAAGTGCAGTAAAAGGTTGATGATACTGACATATAGGTAAAGACAGCTGGAAGCCAGGTGGGCATTTACTTCTAATTTTGGAGTTATTTTCTCTTTCTCTGAATTAAGATAAAAAAAATTATAAGATGGATTGTGATTGAGTTCTACTTATAGCAAACTTTTCTTTCAATTGAAAATTACCTTAGACTTTATTTAGGATAATCCCCTCATTTTACAAAGCTTCCTTTCTATTGCCTGGTACAGAAATATTAGGCATTTGCTTTTATGTATCTGAAAAATAGCTAACTTCCTTTATAATCAGGAAGGTTACAGAAAAGGAAAGTTGGAGTGAAAATTAGGAAGCCCTCCTCCTTTTGTTAGATTATAGTGTTTTCTTTCTCTGGATGGGAAGTTTATTGTTTTGTGAACTATCTCTTCATTATAACTCTTCATGTAACTGTTTTTATGTCATTCAATTTAGCAGTCTCTTAACAATGTTATAACAAGTAGCATAGCAAGAACATGGTCTGATAGAAATAGCTTTGACCTCAGAAGAATCTTGAGTTCAATTCTGGCTGTGCCATTGGTTTACTGTGACATTTTAAGAGAAAGGCCTAACTTCTCAGCTTGGGTTTCAGGAAGCACTGTACAGGTCAGGTAATAATAGAAAGAACCAATATGAGGTTATCAAGGAAGAACCATGTAATTCTTGGCACCATTTCATTGAATACTAAATGTTATTCCTTAGTCTTTGGGTGTTTTTAGGGAACTATACTTTCAATATCTTTGCATATGAATGAAGAAACATTCATACGCTTTTGTTTTGGCTATTATAGTGCTGTGTACATGTATAGACACAACACATAAAGTGATTTTTTTAATTACCAACCAGACACACTTTGAATGATTATACTATCTACCTTTGGAAAGAGAAGACATATCCTTCTTTATGAGTAACTAAAGTGAGTTCACATCTGGAATCATCATCATAATAGGTAACATTTGTGGAGCAGTTTATATTCTTCAAAGCCCACTCACAAATTCGATTTCAGTTAGTACAGTAACATTTGAAGCAGGCTGGGCATGTGTTATTATTCCCACTTTATAGACTGCCTAATTAAAGTCCAGGGAGATTGCCTGAGGCCATACAGCCAGCAAACCTGGTAGAAATGATACTTGTAAATCTAGGTTTTTTTCCCAAAACCTATTCACTTCTACTGTATTGTACTGCCTTCCATATTGATTTAATTATTTCATCCTAACAAAAATTGAGATTTTTACAGGAGGTCCATAGTAACATGGATATTGTTTTAGTTAGAGATGGTTTTATGTTAGATAGCAGAAATCCACTCCAATAATAGAATTATGATAAGCCCACACAACTTACAGATTCCTATTTCAGGATATCAGATAATTCTCTTAGGACTTGAAAGTTCCTATAAATGAATGTCTCTCTGTCTGCCCTTCTTGTTTTGGGGTTACACAGGGTTTACTCTGTTTTGGGGTTACACAGTGTTTACTCTGTTTTGGGGTTACACAGTCTCATCTTTTCTTTTTCTATGCATATGCTCTATTCTTTTTCCTCATGGTTTATTTGTTTCTCCATGTTGAGCCAATTCAAAATTACCTTTCAGTTTTAGCACCACTAGAACATGAATGCCTTTCTCTTTCAAACTTTATGTGACTATTCATTATTTATTCAGTGAAAATGGCTATTTTCCTAGGGCTGCTTCAAAAGATCTGTGAAAAGTACAATAGAGTATTGATTAAGACTGTATGTTCTAATACATACTGCCTGGGTTCCAATTCTGGCCCTCCTCATAATAGCTGTGCCCTTGGGCAAATTACTTTGCTTTCTATGTAAAATGGGGACAATGGTAGCATGTATTTCACAGGAATGTTGTGAAGCATGTAAAGTACTTAGTGTGCTTGGTATATAGCAAATACTCAATACATATTACCTGTTATTATTAAGAGGTCTAAGCAGTCAATCACTGATTAATACTAGTATAGAAATGGAGTTTTTTAATTAAGAGAAGTAAAAAAAAATTAGAATAAGATGTTCTATTAAGATAATTTATTACCTTTACAATTTTTAAAATATGTACTCTCTATTAGGCACTGATTCCATGCCCTTAGGATAAATCACTGAACAATAACAACAATAGAGATGGTTGCTTACATTCTACGAGAGAAAAGCAGTTAATAAATAATAAACAAAATAATTATGTTAATTTTGTAGTACGGTTAAAGGTAGTGAATGCTATGGAGAGAAGAAAAAGCACTTGAGTTAAGGAAATCAGGATTCTGGTAGGTGTTCTAGGTTGGTTTTATTTTTATAGCAGCACGTTGAGGGTAAGTTATTATTGCAGGAGGCATTTCAGGTAGAGATTAGAGCCAGAGCAAAGGCCTGAAGGTAGGAAAGTTCTTGGCAAGTGGAGGAAAAAATCAGGAGGCTAGGGTAGCTGGAGTGGAGTGAGCAAGGGGAAGAGAAGCAATTGATTAGTTTAGAGAGGTATGAAGCATTCATGGTAGGCCATTGTAAAGCCTTTTGCTTTTATTTTGTGTGAAATGGGGAGCTATTATAGGATTTTGGTTAATGACATGATCTCACTTATATTTTGAAAGGTTCACATTGACCATGGTAGTGAGAATAAACTGTAGGATGGAAACAAGGGGATCAGTTGGGGGATTATGGCAGAAATCCAGTGAGACTGGGTGGTAGCTATGGACAATGATAAGATTTTAAGTGTAGAGCCAACATGCTTTCCTGATGATTGGATATAAAGAAAGAGAAAAAGTGAAGAGTTGAAGGAAACTAACTCCAGGATTTTTTGACTTGAGCAATGAGAAGGCGGTATATACCATGAACTAAGATAGGAAAAATTTTAGGCAGAGCTGAATCTGCAGTGAGAGAACATTGGGAATTTGATTTTGGACATATTAAATTTATAGTGTTTGTTAGACATATAGGTTGAAATGTTGAGTAAGCAGTTGTGTATATGAATTTGGAGATTGGAAGTAAGGTTTGTGTCATGTGCGTCCATGTGAAGAGACCACCAAACGGCTTTGTGTGAGCAACATGGCTGTTTATTTCACCTGGGTGCAGGAGGGCTGAGTCCGAAAAGAGAGTCAGCGAAGGGAGACAAGGGTGGGGCCCTTTTATAGGATTTGGGTAGTCAAAGGGGGGTTGTTCTCTGGCGGGCAGGAGTGGGGGTCACAAGGTGCTCAGTAGGAGAGCTTTTTGAGACAGGATGAGCCAGGAAAAGGAATTTCACAAGATAATATCATCACTTAAGGCAAGGACCGGCCATTTTCACTTCTTGTGTGGTGAAATGTCATCGGTTAAGGCGAGGCAGGGCATTTGCACTTCTTTTGTGATTCTTCAGTTACTTCAGGCCATCTGGGCATATATGTGCAAGTCACAGGGGATGTGATGGCTTGGCTTGGGCTCAGAGGCCTGACAGTTTGGCTGGGGGATAAAAATTGGGGAGAATATAAATATTTATAATCATGCAACTGAGTACTATCACTGAGGGAATGAATAAAGATGGAGAAGAAAAGAGGATGAAGAATTGAACTTTTGGGTACTCTGATATTAAGATATTAGGAGAAAAGAGGAACCAAGAAAGGAGATTGGGAAGGAGCCACCAGGGAACTAGGAAAAAACAAAGCAAAACAAAAAACAGGAGTGTGCATAAAGTATACAAAGAATGAGAGAGTGATCAATTATGACAAATACTGCTGATTGACAAGAAGAAGGTGAAGAATTACCATTGCATTTAGCAATTTGGAGTAAATTGGTGACCTTGATAAGAACACTTTTAATAAAATGGTGGAAGGAAACTCCTGATTGAGTAGGTTTTAAAGAGAATGACTCCTGAAGAGAGGAATTTCAGTTAACTAATATAGATACTATTGCCACTACTAGGTGAGTGTGAACTGTGCTTAGTGACTTGCTTCCAAAAAGTATAGGGTAGAATGAGGAAAAAAGTAACGTTACAGTGAAGAAACCTGGCAGACGCTGCCTCGCTCAAGTGTTCCAGGTTAACATCATCAGTGATAAGTTATATTGATAGTATGTACCTTTCATATGATTTGATGAGAGGGCACTTTGCCTCTGTGTTCTCTCCCCCTAGCCCCATGAGCTCAGTCTAACCATGGGAAAACATTAAACAAACAAAAATTGAAAGACATGCCATAACATACTTGACCAGTACTCCTTAAAACTGTCAGTGTAGGGCTGGGCATGGTGGCTCACATCTATAATCCCAACACTTTGGGAGGCTGAGGTGGGTAAATCACGAGGTCAGCAGTTGGAGACCATCCTGGCCAACATGGTGAAACTCCATCTCAACTAAAAATATAAAAATTAGCTGGGCGTGGTGGCACGTGCCTGTGATCCTAGCTTCTCGGGAGACTGAGGCAGGAGAATCGCTTGACCTAGGGAGTCGGAAGTTGCAGTGAGCTAAGATTGTGCCACCGTACTCCAGCCTGGTGGCAGAGCGAGACTCCGTCTCAAACAAAAACAAAAACGAAAATGAAAACAAAAACAACAAAACAAAACAAAAACCTGTCAGTGTAATCAAAAAGAAGGAAAATCTGATAAACTGTCACAGACCAGAGAATAAGAAGACATGACAACTAAATGTAATGTGGTATCTCAGATGGAATCCAGAAACAGATAGAGAACATTAAGGAAAAACTAGTGACATCTGAATAAAGTATGGCGTTCAATTAGTAGTAATGCGTTTATGTTGGTTCCTTAGTTGTGGCAAATGTACCACAGTAAAGTAAGATGTTAACAATAAGGGAAGCTGAGTGAGGAGTATATTGAAACGCTGCAACTTTTTTGTAAATATAAATACAAAACTGTCCTAAAATAAAGAGTTTATTTAAATAAAAAAATTAAAGAATGGGAAAAGAGGAATTGGAGACAGCAAATATAAGACAGCTCTTTCAGGAAATTTTGTTACCAAGGGAAACAAAGAAATGGGATGATAGCTAGCAGCAGAAGTTGGTTAAGACAGGTTTTTTTTTTTTAAATTTAATGGGACAAATAACAGTCTGTTATGTATTGTGGGAATGATACAGTATAGAGCAAAAAAAATGGGTGATGTAGGAGAAAGGGAGAAATCTCTGGTGCAATGTCCTTGGGTAAGAGAGTTTAAGATACAATACACAGTTAAAGGGATTGGCAGTAGATAGTGTCAAGTTCACCTCTGGTAACAGATAAGAATCAGAGTGTGTGAATGCAAATGTTAGTGGCTGGGTACGTATTATGGTGGCAGGCTCCAAATGCTTAGTTTCCCCAGCAAATGCAGGGTCTTCGGCTAAATGTGCAGATGGGAGAGCAAGCATGGGAGATGAAGGAGAAAGAAGGTGTGTTGTAGTCCTCTGGGGGTGTGTAAAAAAAAAGAATTGATTTGTGCCAGATAATGTGGTTATTTGGTAGCATTAAGTGCCCACTCTTGACTAGTGTACATGAATTAAAGTGAAACTAGCTAACACGATTGTACGTTTTCTTTTTCTTTTTTTTTTTGAAATGGAGTCTCGCTCCGTCTCTCAGGCTGGAGTGCAGTGGCCTGATCTCGGGTCAGTGCAACCTCCACCTCCCAGGTTCAAGCAATTCTTCTGCCTCAGCCTCCTGAGTGGCTGGGATTACAGGCGTGTGCCACCACACCCAGCTAATTTTTGTATTTTAGTAGAAACAATGTTTCACCATATTGACCAGACTGGTCTCGAACTCCTGACCTCAGGTGATCCACCCGCCTCAGCCTCCCAAAGTGCTGGGATTACAGGCATGAGCCACCGCGCTCAACCATGATTGTGTATTTTCTTAAATCATATTTTGCTGGAAGCTGCAATGTATCAGTTCATATCAATACTAGTTCTAAAGAATTGGGTACATTTTCATCTGATACTTTATAATTTACAGTAGTATTTATGTTTAATTATTTATAATATGTAGAAAGAAGTTCAGAGTTCCTTCTAGTGAAACCATATTGGGTATTTGTATTTTTATAATCACAGGGCACTACTGCGATGTAGTGCACTACGCATACCTAATATGGTCGTAGAGACCTGAAGAAATGAACAGTGCTTTGCATTTATTCTTTGCTTTTAGTATAATTTAGATTGATGACCATATGATTCTATCCTCTCATTTTCCACATTCCATTTATTTCCCCTCTGGTTAACAGAAGTGATATTGCTCACTTTGTTACCATGTTTTATACTTAAGTCTTGTCAAATATAAACTTTGTACTTTATCTTGGAATTTGTAACCAGTAGTTTCATGTATTTTAGTATTTTAGGTATTTTAATCATGGAGATGTTATAAAATGAGTGGTTGACAGAGTTTTCTGTACCCTGACTAGGGTGAAAAGGAGATCAAATCCCTTGAAGTCTATGTGATAGCTCATTTTTGTGAATGAGAACCAATGCTACTATTTAGTTTTTTGTTTTGCAGATTTAACAGTTGAGAGGCCTTGGTGGTATGAAGAGGAGTGTGACTTCTCATTTTCTTCCTTTGGATTAGTCCTGTTGAAGGTTTATTGTACTGAATTGTCTGTTTTGGGAAACATGCTAAAAGCAGTTTTAATATATGCAGATGTGTATATTCCAGAAATAAGAGGGAATGGAAACCTCTTCTTGGAATTTAAAGCTTAGTTTTGAACTATGGAAGATGATGAAGATATTTTCTGGGGTTTGTCAAGAATAGAATGTCATCATGGTTCAGGTTCCACTAGGGTGTTTTGAGCAGGCTTGGAGGAGAAATGACCTCCACAAGAAATAGGAACACTTTTACACCGTTGCTGGGAATGTAAAATAGTTCCCCCATTGTGGAAGACAGTATGGCAATTCCTGAAGGATCTAGAACCAAGAAATAACATTTGACCCAGCAATCCCACTACTGGGTATATACCCAAAGGAATATAAATCATTCTACTACAAAGACACATGTACACGTATGTTTATTGCCTCACTATTTACAATAGCAAAGTCATGGAACCAACCTAAATGCCCATCAATGATAGACTAGATAAAGAAAATGTGGCATTTATACACCATGGAATACTATGCAGCCATAAAAAGGAATGAGATCATGTCTTTTACAGGGACATGGATGAATCTGGAAGCCATCATCCTCAGCAAACTAACACACGAACAGAAAACCAAACACTCCATGTTCTCACTCGTAAGTGGGAGTTGAACAATGAGAACACATGGACACAGGGAAGGGAACAACACATACCAGGGCCTGTTGTGGCGTGGGGGAAGAGGGGAGGGATTTTTTTTTTTTTTTGAGACAGAGTCTTGCTCTGTCACCCATGCTGGAGTGCAGTGGCATGATCTCGTCTCACTGTAACCTCCAAATCCCGCATTCAAGTAGTTCTTCTGCCTCAGCCTCGGGAGAGTAGCTGGTACTACAGGCACGTGCCACCACGGCTGGCTAATTTTTTTGTATTTTTGGTAGAGACAGGGTTTTACCGTGTTAGCCAGGATGGTCTCCATCTTCTGACCTCGTGATCTGCCCGCCTCGGCCTTCCAAAGTGCTGGGATTACAGCCGCCGTGCCCGGCTGAGTGGAGGGATCTTTAAGAGGACGGGTCAATAGGTGCAGCAAACCACCATGGCATACATATACCTATGTAACAAACCTGCACGTTCTGCACATGTATACCAGAACTTAATGTAAAATTGGAAAAAAAAAAAAAAAGAAACGACCTCCACGGTGTGCTATGTGCCTTTCTCATTAGATTTTCTCTGATACAAGGAAGGAGAGACAGAAAAATTTTCTAATTTTTAATGGTTTTTCACTTAAGTGACTTGTGTTATTTACTTGTGAGAGATAATCGTTTGATTTATAATGTTCATTTTTGACAATTCTCATAGAACTTTATGTAAGAGATAATCAATATTTGATCTATTGTTAGTTTTATGTCCCTGAAATAATGTTTAGGACAGTTTGGATTACTGCAGTGTTATATATTATAAGAGACTGGGAAGTAGTCATTAAAAATATCATCAAGGGAGCTCAAACTCTGATGGAAGTTATCTGAAATTGCTTCATTTTATCTTTCAATTTGAAATTATGCCCAAAGCATCTGGTTTTACATTAGTAAATGCCCTTGTAAGGATTTTGGTAGCTGTCATTCAGGAGAAGTTATCACTTAGACCTCATTAACAGACAATATTCTCTCAGAAAATGACATGGTATCTACTGTAATCCTAGAGTGTCTTAATAGTCTATTCTATGCTCAGCAATGAAACATTTCAAAAAGTGACTGACAGCCAATTGATGTAATTCACGGTGATCTTTTGTGTTGACAGATCTTTAAAAAGTCATGGGAAATTACTGCTGTACCCAGTGAAGCCACCTCCCTTTTTTTTCTTTAACTGCCAGTATCCTGTAAAACAGGATAATTTTCTCTTTGACTGCCACTGTTTTTTATTTCAATAACATGACATGATTCCTCCTTATTATTAGGATTTCTTTTGATTGACAGAACGTGTTTCCATAGGTAATACTGATTTTAAAATAGAAATGTTTCAGTTCTCAAATTAACTCTCTTAATTTTCTGACTCCCACATCAAGACAACCTTGCCAGTAGCCACCTTCCCACTCAGGAAGACGAATTATTTAATTCACACAACTTAAATATTTTTAAATGATTTTAGTCTTCCTCTGAAGGAGAAAATGATGAAAGAAAGAGGGTGATGAATTGCTTATTTTGGTGGATATTTTTTCCTAGAACACCCCAAAGTTAAAAGGTTGTTGTTTTTGGTAATTTTATAGGATGTAGTAGTCTTGTGTTCAAAACTCAAAATTTCTGAATTCAAACTGTGGAATGAATGGAAAGGAGAACTGATGTATATGAACTTGTCTGATGAGTTGTGGGGGAAAATACAGAGATCTAGTCCCAGTGTTGACCTAACTTTTCATCTAAGAGAATTTATTGGAATTGTATCTCTGTGTTTTTGCCCGTTGTTATTGTGTTTCAAAGTAGTTATTTTCCTAAGATTGTCAGGATGATCCTTAGTGGAGTAGAAGATACTCTTTTTCTTAATTGAAACCAGTACTAAAACATTGTCATTATGAATTGACATGTATTTTTTGAGAATGAAGTGTGTGCTTTCATCCTGTGCTGGATGATGTGGAAGAAGTAAGAATGTATTTTCTGATTACAGTCCTATTTGTATTTTTGTTTAATATTCCACAGCATGATATGATTCTTACTGAAATAAAATTCCAACTTTTTAACATTGTTTTGAAATATTATGGATTGTAAACCATTGTAGTACCACCCCCATCTTTTAGTTCCAATTTCTGCTTTGTGTCATATGCCACCATCCACCACCCCCCCTCCACCCTCTTGGCTCACTGTCTCACTAGACCAAAAGACCTAGATTAATTCATTGCCTTACATGCCAAAACTACCCCCTACTTGCCACAACCTCACCATCAGGCATATTTTTGTGAAAATGCAAAGTAAAGATGTAGAAAAGAGAGACAAAAAAGATTTCCATTCTATTTCCTGTTTGTATTTCTTTTAGACTCTAACGAATATGAACAGTTTGGATAATTTAATAGTTAAGAAATAAGTAATAGATACCACTTTTTTTCCTCTTCTTTTTACAGACAGTAGAATCAGAGCATATTGGGGTCTAGTTGATTGCAGGCCCTGAATCTTATATTTTAGTCTAATGTACACAATCTTGCAGCACTTCAGAGCTGCCATATTATGCTTATGCTAAAGGCATTGGCAGAGTCATTTAGATGAGTCCATAATTGGAAGGTACAGGACGTAGTATTAGTTCCATTTAGGCTATGTGATCTAAAGACAATCACTTCATTTTCATTTCTGTTATAATAAAATGGAAGTTATAATTATGTCCCTTTAACTACATTTCCAAGTTTATGGGAAAGCAGTGTAGGAAAATGAATCACAAAGTTAATCTTTAGAATCCTTAATTCTATACAGACAATAATAGTTATTCTTTATCTTCCTCTTTAAGTAATTTATAGAAGACAACTTTTTTTTTTTTACCAGTACTGTATTTTTAATGATCTGTTCTATATAAGAAAAGGGAAATAGTGTTAACAACAGAATATTTAATCCTCACAGTAACTCTGTGAAGTAGACATTATTATTGACATTTTACAGATAAGGAAATAGGGTTATAAAAGTAAAGAAAATTTCCCAAGATCAGAAGGTAATAATAATAAAGTAAGTCATTAATTCCCTGGTTACTTTCACTTTGATGCCCATGTTCTTTCTTCCACAAACCGTTGTAGTTTATTAATGTATTGTAGTCTCTCCTAACATCTCTCTGTTCATTATGCCTAATTTTGAATTGTTGCATTTTAATGATTCCTATTCTTTTGGTTATCATTTATTCGTTTAGTTCATTTGGCAATGTTTTAGTTGGAAGGCATCATGCTAAACAGTAGCAATTTTTGTTCTTAGTCTAATCTTTTTAAACAGAAGAAAACATACCTTTAGAATACAGTGATAAGTTGTTCCCATAATACGGGGAAATACAAAAGGTTTTGGAATGCTAGGACGGCTGTATTAGTCCATTTTCATACTGCTATAAAGAACTGCCCGAGACTGGGTAATTTATAAAGGAAAGAAGTTTAATTTACTCACAGTTCAGCATGGCTTGAGAGGCCTCAGGATACTTACAATCATGGTGGAAGGCAAAGGGGAAGCAAAGGACTTCTTCACAAGGTGGCAAGAAGGAGAAGTGTGAGTAAAGGGGGAAGAGCCCCTTATAAAACTATCAGATCTGTGAGAACTCACTCACTATCACAAGAATAGCATGGGGGAAACTGCCCCCATGATTCAATTACCTCCACCTGGTCTCTTCCTTGATATGTGGGATTATGGGGATTACAATTCAAGATGAGATTTGGGTGGGGACACAAAGCCTGACCATGTCAAAAACTTCCTAGAAGCGGTAACATGAAAGCCCATGCTTTAACATACCCCTTACCAGAATGTTGATGGCCTTTTCCATCATGCCTTTCATTTGTCTTGTACCGGCAGCTTCATATTGAACCATTCATCCTGGGGTGAGTAGTCAAATGACTTTTACCTGTGTTTGTTGTTTTCTAGCTTGTCCAGATTATTATCAATACAACACATTTGGAGAAATCCTGTAAGTACTTGGAAGAATTTATCACCAACATCACTAATGTGCTTCCAGAAACAGTTCACACTACCAAGCTCTATGGCACCACAACTTTTAAGGTGAGAGGCCCTGCGGTACAGTGGAACTGCTTCTGGTGTACACAGTCTGGGACATTCTACCTAAAATGGCTGTGTTTCTGCAAGATGGTTTATAGCATGCTCTTGAGAACAAGTGTTTATGATATGTTTGGTTTCCCTTCTCTATTTTTTTTGAAGAAATAAATACCAGTCCTAGTTTTTGGGTGTTTAAACAAAACAAAACAAAACAACTACAACTGTGTCTGTAAACTCTTCCTTATGTTTTGTACATGTAAATCACTATTTCCTAAGTTGAGCCCCCATCAGTCAACAGTTCTTAAATATGATCTAGATAATCATAGTTATGGCTGACATTAATATTCATTAAAATTTTCTAAACTGTCGCCTGCTCTCTGTATCCTGTGACCAATTTTTTTTTTTAACCAAATCTTGCTCTGTTGCCCAGACTGGAGTGCAGTGGTGCAATCTTGGCTCACCGTAACCCCTGCCTCCTGGATTCAAGCAATTCTCATATCTCATCCTCCCAAGTAGTTGGGATAACAGGCGTGTGCCACCATGCCCGGCTAATTTTTAGTATTTTTAGTAGAGATGGGGTTTCGCCATGTTGCCCAGGCTGGTCTCGAATTCCTGGGCTCAAACGATCCACCCACCTTGGCTTCGTAAAATGCTGGGATTGCAGGCATGAACCACTGTACCCGGCCCTGTGATCAATTTTTTAATCTTACTTTTTAGTGAGGAATTTCTGTCCCTGCATTTTTAGTTAGCAATTTTATAATTTCATATGTCCACAGCACTAGTTTTGATCCAGAGCTGAATCAAATGGGAAGAAATGACAGGTAGAACAAAAGAAGGATTGATGGTAGATGAGTTTCTGGAGGGTAAATGCTATAGCTCAGAGCAGCTTTAATAAACTCCTTAATATTATGTGAGCTTTAAATAGGTATTAAGCAGTAAAAGTAATAGGACAACATCTTAAACATTAAAAATGTAGATCTAACATATAGGCTACTTATATGGTTTGATTTTTTGTTTATATTGTTATTTGATTGTTTTAGTTTTGAAACATATTCTATATCACCCTGTTGAAATCCAGAAATTGATATTAATTAAATGTACAATTGCAGAGTTGGAACCGTGATTTATGTCCCCTTTTGTCTGCTTTTTCCCATCATCTTATCCTTTTTCTCTATTTTTGGTACATTCTTTTAATTGTAGGCACAAGAGAAGAAATCAAATTTGATTCATACTGCTGTTATGCTTTTTGACAGATAAAAATTTTTGGTATGACTTACTATTTTTCTATTGCTTGAAAAAACGCAATGTTGAATCAGAAAGTATTCTTTATGTATCTATGCGATTAGGTCAACTGCTAGGTTAAGTTACACATTCATTAAATGACTATAAATTCTTTGTTTCAAAATGACAATAAAATTACTTAAATCAAAATTCATTACACATAATGTTATGTTCATATTGTGACTTCCTAATTTTTCAATAATGTGTAATGATATTAATTTTGATGTTCTTTTAGTGAGGAAAAGAATGATTTAATAAAAAGGCCCTGAGAATGAGTATGAAAATGCCACAAAAGCTTTCAGAGCTTCAGAATGACCTCAGGCAGTTTTATAGGAATTATAATTACTCTCAAATACTAGCATTATTATGGAGCTTGGGCATTAGATTTATCAAAAAAATTTTCCATATTTGCTGTTCTGTGAAAGCCAAAATTTCTCGAGGAAAGAAAATGTTAAAGAAATAGTTCAGTGTTAAGTAGATAATAGGGAGTTAGGGAATTAGAACGTGAGGTTCATTTGTCTATCAAATGGAGAATATGTGGTATCCACTGATACTCTTTCTGTCAACCTGTCTCAATTTTTTTATGTCAATAGCTTTTCAAATTATGTTCAGAAATTCTCTCAAAGGATGGCTTGTGTATTTTGTTGTTGCTCTAGCATGAAAAAATGCTGAGGGAAAATTAAAGGCAGACAGGAAGCCATAGGGGCTGAACAGCCAGTTAAATACTTAGTGAAGGAGAAGTTCTGGAGACCACTAAAGGTCATGTTGACAGTGCATATTGGAAACACTGATTGCTTAAAACACACTGAAAATTTATTTTTACCAGGGCTGTTTCAGACTAGCTAACCCAGAACTCAATATAAACATGGCAATTATAACGGCTACATGTTGTGTATTTTCCTAAGCTACTGTTTCCAGAAAACTTTCCCTTGCAGATGGAAACCTTTATGCTGGAAAAGGGGTAGAAAGAGTCTGAAGGTCTTTAAGGTATTTTCTTGCAGAGTTCCCTCTTATTTCTGCCATGTATGACATAATCAAGCTGGCGTCCTTAGCTTTCCTTATTCATAACATTTTCCTCGCCCTCTTACAAAAGAGAATGAAAGTGTTTATTAATTTACTCCATAATAAATATTGCTTGCGTATCTGCTATGTAATCATCTGGTAGATTCTTGGGGAGAGATAGAAAAAGTACTTTGTTCCTGGACTTAAAGTTTATGATTTACAGAGAAGACAGCCACTATACTGGAATAATACATTGGATATATTCAATCTCTCATTTATTTAACAAGTTTTAATACAGTATCTACTACAAATCAGGGAAAGTTTCAGGTATGAACAAAAAAGTGAGTCTCCTGACTTTACAGAGCTTATATTTTAATGAATTAGTGGATGATAAACAAACAAAGAAAACTAATATAATGGCAAGTAGTGATAAGAACTAGGAAAAAAATAAATGACCCAAAAGAAGTGAGAAATTAAATCATTTGGATTTCCGATGGATATGCATTCCTGTCAAAGTGAACAGCACAGTGGTAGGTATGGGTGTGTTCAAGAAATAGTAAGGGGGTCAGTCTGGCAATGATGTATCTATCACTAATGGTATGGATGATAAGAGATGACGTATTCAGGAGTTAGATTATTTCTGGCCCTGTAGGCCATCATAAATACTATACATTGTATTCTG